>NC_052054.1:120511239-121711239 GCF_903992535.2 Arvicola amphibius | reverse complement strand
GTAAATGAAGACCTTTTCTGTCTAAGGGTAAACAACCATAAGGGTAGAAAGAAAAGGGGTTTGCTGGGCTGGCTGATTGCTATCCCAGAAGAACAGCAGTGATTTTGAATACATGAGGTGATGTAATTCCAGTGCTGTCCCTATCAACTCCGAGGCGAACTATGGGAAGCACACAGTGACATTTCATATAACAGTAAGTGAAGAGTTTGCCTACTAAAGCTTCAGAAAAGCATGGTGTCCAGGAGTGGAATTTGCCAGAGGCAGCCTGGTAGGATATCAGTTGACAGAGAAAAAATGCTTCAACATCAGCCATGTGAGAGCAAGTGGAAGCACCTCCATGTTTAGTTAAATTTCACAGATAGCATCAGCACGTTGGTTTTGGCGACTGTTAGGATCATGGCGGCAGATGTTAGTGCAGACAGCTGACTTCAAGAAGTGATGATGATTAACACAACCTTAAGGGGGCTGTCGCGCATTTGTACTCAGATGTGGAGAGTATGGAACGAAATCTGACCCTCTAAATTAGAAGCAAGGATGTGAAAGAATCCAAACTGAAAGTGAGTCAAGAAACTCCAATTCTTCTTATGGAAGTTATACTGCCCATAGCGTGTCGTTCTTTGTGCTGAAGGAACATTACCCCAGATCCATCATGGACAGCTAGCTTTGTAAAATAAGAAAAAGAATCAGTGAAAAATGACATAGAAGCAAATGCAGCTCACAAGTGAAGCCCTGAGTACAAAATGGACTTGAAAACTGTGTATGGTTGATTGCTATGTAGGGTGTCACCCAACTGAACTGCAGCACAGAGTCGAATCTGAGATGGAATTTTCCATCCTTGGGATACCTGTTGTATATACTGAAAGTGTCAATCCTTACCCAACACCACAGAGTACATAGATTGCAGAGATCACTGCAGGCGAGGCTGACTGCCCCAGTGCTGAGACATACCTCTTAACTTAAGGAGGAAAATGTGCCTAAACCCAAGGTGTTTCATAAAGAAGATCTTATAGTAAGGGATAGTGTGGTGGTGTATATCCAGAACTCCAGCACCCAGGAAGCTGAGATAGTAGGATAAAGACTCTAAAAGTCAGACTGGACTCCAAAATAAGACCTTTTCTAAAATCAAAACAAAACTGACAACCAACCAAACAAACAAATATCAAACCTAAACGCACACACACACACACACACACACACACACACACTGAAAACAATGTTTTCTCATTCTTTCTCTGTATGTATGTACATACAGGCTTTACGAAAGTAAAACCTGACATGATTGGAAGATATGGTATGAGAGACTGGAAACTTGGATTACTTTGCAGTGCACAAAGTTTGTTCCTGAAGAATTTGTACACCAATGTTCCTAGGATACGGATGTAAGGAGCCTGACTTGTTACAGCTGAAATTTTATCTGAGCATTAAAACACACGATTTTTAATATATTACCCTTCACGTTAAAAGGAGCTAACACTAAATTTTATTTATGCAAGATTTTCATTTTACATTTAATTTAATGAGCTGTATCAAATTTTATGGTCACTGTTTTTCAATTTTTAATACTCAAAGGACATCAGTAATGTGCTGACTTGACATGAGGAGCGCACAGACATGAACAGAGTGATCAGCTGTGGAATCCGTGGGCTGTAATTCCAAAGCAAAGGTCCTGCCAGGTAGTAAGACATCAGACTTTCATCAGGACTTCGTCCTCATGAAAGACACAGCCTGGATGCTGCCGATCTAATATCACAAAGCCCTCCAAGGCTTTAAAGGACTGGGAATGGGGAGCAATAAAACACATTTTATAGATGCTTTCTGTGAAGTCGAGTGATGAGAATTAAATAATCAAACACAGGACCGTGAGAAACCCTGCCATACAGGCGGGAAAGTGTGGGTCTGCTGTACCGGCTTCATTGGCTCTCAGCTGTAATTCATTTAAAGAGTGGTTAACAAGTTCATGTATCTGTTTCCTGTCCATACCGATAACATCTTTCTTCTGCATTGTTCTGAGAATGAAATAAATCAATACATTTTTAGTACCAAAATTATATTAGATACTGATAAGTATTCAGTAGAGTCAATCTAGGCCCTAACAAAATAGGCAGCAAATCTCTCATGTTAAATATTGTTCTATTATTTGAAAACAGGTAAGTGACCGGGGTTTCTCTGTGTGTTCTCCCCCTGCTGTTACTTAGAATGGAGAGAGCATTTGGTCCCCACCAGCATCTCCAGCAGCTTTTCAGAATGGGTATGGCTGGCATTTGGTAGGCAGTGTTTATGTGCCACGTGGAAAACTAAATATTTACATGCATTATCATTTTTTACCCTCCACAAAACCTGTGATATAGTGGTAACTAATACCATCCTTAAAAAACGAAAAAATAGAAACAAGAGATTCAAGTAAGCAGTGAAGAGCGAGGTTTCTTTAAGCCCAGAGTACTGGCCGTTGGGTGCCACTGCCTCCCTCGCTTGTGGTAAGTTGGCCTTAGTCACTGTTGGCCATCACAGTGTCCCACACCCACAGGCACCACACCTTTTGTGCTAGGGAAGTTGGAGTAAACCCCAACATAAGCAACAACAAAAGTTGCAATAAAAGCTTTTCATTACCCCCAGGGAAATGTTCAAAGAATTCAGGTTTTCATTTGCAAAGTCACAGAGCCCTAGGTTCTTTATGTATAAACTGGGCATAACATTTCTCCTACAGAATTGCTGCAATGCCTCACATGACACAGTGTGTGTCAAGTGCTTGCCAAAGTGCCCGGAGTGTGGCAGCAGCTGGTGTCATTGCTGATGCGTCCTTGAGAGGAAGTGGAGGGCTGGGTTTAAGGGAGGAAGAGAAAGTTCAGGAATGCCAATGTAGTTTGAGGAGAAGACTCCAAACACCCTTACACTCATGCCATGAAGATTTGTATTCTGTTCTAGGGTAATTCAAATTTGCTTCCTTACTACTCTGCTTGCTGAAAGCTGTGTCCTTTAAAAACATATGGGTAAGTATCATATTGTGTGTGAAAATCAAAGAGGCACTTGTCTAAAAATACGTAACCTGGATTCTATTCCTGGCCTAGCTACAGACTCCTGTTAACTTATTAATATGTGCATGCCTCAATTTTTATATGTATATATAGAATTAACCCTCTCCTACTTGCAGGAATTTTATTAGGGTGCAGCACACATATACTCCTGGTGAGAAGTAGCACGGATAAGTGAAGTTCCTATTAGTGGCTCACACTTGCTTAGATTACAAAAGTCCTCAGTGCTAGAAAATGAGGGTTCTTTTTGCTTATAAAGAAGAAATAGCACTCATTTGCTTAGTTAGGAAAGACTTCCCTATGAGCAATTTTGTTTCCTTATCTACGGTATCTTATATTTTAAATGAAAAACTAAATATTCACTCCAGCAAAGAGCTACTCTGCTTTGCCTTGGTGGCCCAATGCTGGAACTTTAACAAGTTTGATCATCATAATGCAAGGCCACAAATTGATTGTTTTATATATTTATTAAACCTTGATAAGTAATCTGAATTCTTAACTTTAGAATTGAGGTTTTTTGTTTGTTTGTTTTTTTGGTTTTTCGAGACAGGGTTTCTCTGCAGCTTTTTTTAGAGCCTGTCCTGGAGCTAGCGCTTGTAGACCAGGCTGGTCTCAAACTCACAGAGATCCGCCTGCCTCTGCCTCCCGAGTGCTGGGATTAAAGGCGTGTGCCACCACCACCCAGCCTAGAATTGAGTTTTAAATTACTTTGCGACTAGTTCTTTTATTTGTAACCTTCTCAAACCTGGAGATTGAGCCTAGTGCCTTGGGCATATCAGATAAGCACCCTGCCTCTGAGCTACATTCCCATATTTTATTATTAATTTATTTACTTACTATTTTTAATTTCTGTACATATATGTCATAGTCAGGATATTCTAGCTATCTGTGGAGAATTAAATTCAATCATGTATCTTATCCTTATGCATGCCAGGCTTCATTCTCTACCCTATGTTAAAATGTACCTGCTCTGGGAGACTCATCTTCCCAGGTATTGTGAATGTGTTCCTCATTGTGCTGCCCTTCTTTGTATCCACAGAGGTTTTCAGTCTGAAGGGAAGGCTTGCCTTGCTCTGGCACCAGCAGCCATAGTTGTGGGGAAAACATGTTATTGACTTCTTCGGATTTTTGTTTGCTGATTTGAGTTTGACTGGTGTCCAAAATAAGGGTATCAAACATATAGCTCTGTGAGGGGAACTCCCAGTCAGCCTGTGTGGAAAGTAATGTTCCCTGGTCCCAAATAAACGCTCAGTGAGTTTTCCTCAAAAGAGCTAGACTCTTGGTTCAGTATAGCAAAACTACACTTAACGATATTCAGTGTTTTCTAGGATTTGGATATTTTCAGGTTTGCTTTCATTATATTTCATAAATGCAAGTAATATAAGAATATCTTACTGTGTCACAATGTTTTAAGTGTGATATCAACCTCAGGGACTGTTGTATAAAACATGACCAAAAAAGGACTGAGCATTTTGTAATCTGCAAAGCAATAAAAAAAATTGAGTCTGATTAAAAATGGCTTGTGTGGCTAAGTGATGCCTGAGATGTTGATCCTTGAAGGATACTTTGTTAGGTGGGTTTATTTCTACAACGCCCTTCAGAAGGTTAAAGAGCACAGCTCCCTTTCACAAGAACAAACTGTCCAAAGCAGCCACAAAAAGAGATTTTGAAGGTATTTGAGAAAGTGTTATATGGCTATGGCAACAGATGATCTAACAAACCAGTGCTTCTGGCCCTATCCTGGGTGCAGGCTTCTGAGGCAATGATAGTGAATATGGATTTGTGCTTTATTCCAGGACTATGCACCCAAACAATCTCAAGGCATGCTTTAAGACCCTTCCACGCCGGTGCATAAAGCTCACATAGCCCTGCGATTGCTCCTGCTAATTTTCGTACTCTGGGTATATGAAGATCAAACTGCTTAACATACCCAGTTTTTTTTTTTTTTTTTTTTTTTTTTTTTTTTTTTTTTTTTTTTTTTTTTTTTTTTTTCTGAATGTCAGGGGAAAAGACACCTGTTTTTGCTTCGGTACATCTTTGTGTCTCCCCAGGGGGTGACGCCTTGACTTGGGAGATTTCTGGTTGGAGGAAGAGGGTCTGCACCACAGTCTCAGTCAAAGTGATCTTTATCACCCGGGGAAGTTTCCACTGTGGCTGCTGCGTGTAGGCTGTGAACACATTTGAAGTCAGCAGGAGACCGTTAGAAACCTCTCCTCTACCGAGGAGCTCTAGAAACCTTTGCTTCACGAAGCACGTTTATAAGCTGCGGTCAGTTGCTCCTTTGTGCATCCAGGGCTGCAGTGTTGCTTAAACGGTGTTCTGTCCCACAGAGAACCCCGCCTCCAAAAAATGAAAAGAAAGAAATACAGTACAAACAATCCTCACGAGGGTTTTTGAAATCTCCTCTGTTAATCTTCTTCTAATGGTATGAGGTCTTGCCGGGAGCCATTTGTGGTTTAGACGCACTAAAGAACATAACATTCACACAGTTAAAAACAATTAATATTGAGTATCAAACCAAAGGCTGTGTGATGCGGAAGCCAGATTAATTAGCTTTTCCACTCTCTCAAGAAGAGAGGATTTCATGGTTTTCGCAGCTTGCTGATTGCTGTAGGAGGCATATGAGGTGTTCTGGAGAAGGCACTAAATATTTACTAGTGACATAATCACGTCAATCACAGTCTAATCTTGTGTTGCTAGATTATCAGTAAGAGATTTCAAATATAAATAGTCTCTGTTAGTGGACACCATCTTATCGTTAGTTGGCAGGGAACCTAACTGTACTCTGACTCCTAATAATGTAAAGGATGTTGTACTGGGTTGAGAATATTGATTTTTTTTATCAAATAGAATTTAAGTGTAAATTCCACTGAAAGTGGAAATTGCAAGAGAAATGCAAGTAAGGATTATATAAGAAAAGTAGCCCTATAGCCATGAACCCTTCACAGCTTAGGAATTAATTTCCCATTAAAACACTTTAAAATTCAAATGATATGCAAAATAAAATATTGAAAATTTGTGTAGTTACAGGTATTAATCTTATTAAGTAGCTAATAAAGAGACAAATCGAATCTGCCAGCAATAACTGCTAGAGCAACGGTGGCTCTCATTGGAGCACTTGTGCAGGCTGTGGGCGCCACTTGCCTATTGTCTGCTTATTAACAAATTGCAATATTATAAGCCATAAGCCTGGGAAAGTTAATGAAATAAAGGTAATGATAATTCTGCCACTGGAGTCACCAAATAACTCAAACTATCGGTTTGAAAACTAAATTGAAGCGTATGCTCTCAATATATTGTCCGCAGATGCTTCCATTTGACAAATTTTATCTCCGGCGTTTGTCAGTAACTATGGATTTCGTTATTTACAATGACAATATGGTCAATTATGTGAGTTCACAATTTGTGACTTCGTGTAAGTGATTTGGGGGCTAAATACGTTCTTGAGCTTTGCTGTTCCGGGAAAGAGATGCAGTTGTTTCGTCCTCAGCTTTCCTTTAATAATAATGGAATTGTCCGCAAGAGAAGAGAGCTCTGGGCTCACATCCTCGGAGAGGCAGCTTCTGTCCCCACGTTTGCTCCTGGCTCTAAGCCCCTGAGTGCTTCGCTGGATTTGGGTTGCTCTCCTGCACAGTCCCTGTTGGTAGCCCTGATTCTTCTGTCTTTCTCTGCTTCCTGCAGCTTTCTTCATGTGCTGCTGCTCCTTGCTGGTTCACGTGGAGCCACCACACCGGGCTCCAAGTTACCTGAAGACAAGAAGAGACGCTGCAAACAACCCGGATGGTTTTGGCATTTTCGGTAGGAGCTTAGTGAACTGTATAGTAATCAGGTCCCACTCATCTCCGTGCTGAGAGGTTCTTGGCAACAGGCATTGGCGGAGTGTGGAAAGAGGTGACCAGTCCTCATATTGTCTCCACAGATTTCATTGGAACTAAAGAGAAATTCAGATTGATTGGTTCAAGAGTTCAAGGCAAGCTTCCACAGCTAAGGGAACATCTTTATCTTCTATGGTTCTGAGAAATTACCTTGTTTGTTGTTTTCTGTGAATTTTTTGTTTTGTTTTGTTTAGAGACAAGGTCTCTCTGTATAGTCCTGACTGCCCTTAAACTGCCTGCCAGGCACGCTATTAATGCAGAGATCCGTCAGCTTCTGCCTCTCAAGTGCTGGGATTAAAGCTGGCCACCATGCCCAGCTATTTCTGTGAAAATTTCACTGGAGATGGGAGAACCTGAGCCTTATATGGTTAACTAATGGTCAGAATGAGGTGTTTAGTATTAAATAACAACAGCTTTTCTTTCTTTCTTGTTTTGTTTTGTTCTCTGTAGCTTTTGGAGCCTATCCTGGAACTAGCTCTGTAGACCAGGCTGGCCTTGAACTCACAGAGATCTGCCTGCCTCTGCCTCCTGAGTTTTGGGACTAAAGGTGTGCAGCACACCCCACCCAATAGCAGCCATTCTTAACACAATGTAATTTATTGTCAAAAAATTAGAAGACAAATGTTTAGAAGTCAAAAATACATTCCCCATGTTTCACATGGCTATCATTAAAACTTTATTACACATTGTTCTAGAATATAAGTAGCTAACATGATAACAAATAATATTATTTACTGGATTATATAAAACATTGTTTATATACTATGAGAAGGAGAATACAGAAACTGATTTATAACTTGCTTTCATATTTAGCATACCCACAGAACCAACTTCAATAAATTCACTTTAATTGAGGGAGTTTCAGCTGTTTTAGAATATTTCAATTTCCACAGTTTCCAGTTCTTAACTTTATGATCAGTGCTGTCATTTAATTCAACAACTGTAATAATGCAAATATTCTTTATTAATTTCCAAATTCTGTTCAATACATATGTGCCATTTGCAGTATAATGACATAATATTTTGTTCAGCATTATTGGTAATAATTGCTGTCCAGCTTATGTGAAGTGTGACTGTTCAACCATTTGTCCCCCGTAGTTCTGCCTTCTCAGTTAATTACTCTCAGTCCTGAAGTGCTGCTATCTAGAGGCCTATTTGTTCAGAGTTCAACTTGAAAATTTATTAAGATGAAAGAAATTGCATGAATCCTTATCTTTAAAACAGAGTGAAATAAAAACAAAATGGTAATCAACTGAAATTTTCCTTGCACAGCTTAATTACTGAAGCAATTATATTAAACTAGAAGGTACTTCTACTAGCTAGTCTATTATGATTGAGGCCTTGTATGCCTGTCTTAAATCACCAAGTTGACAGTTTCTCCCCGAGTCACTCTTAAGATGAAACTCAGTAGATTCATGTGAATTTTTGACTTAGGCTGCATTTTTGAGCTATCCAAAGAAAGGACTCTCTACCCTTTAAAACCATCCAACCTCAATTCATGATAATTTCTAATTTCTTTTTCACTCTCTCATTGATCACTGAACCAGTAGAGAATGAATTTTCTGTAATAGTACTTTGGCTTTAAAAAAAAATTGTGTCAAATCAGTCATTATTTCAAGACAAATGGTGTTCCTCTGGCATCCCTCAGTACTGCTGAGTCATCACCTCCAAGGTTGTATTACTAGGATGATCCCGAGTAGCTACAGTCCACAACTCCAGAGAACCTAGTCAACAGAGACCCTAAGAGAGAAACACATGGATACCCCTAGGAAGGAGAAAAAGACAAGATCTCCCGAGGAAACTGGGGGGCAGGGAAGGAGTGTGGAAGGGGAGAGGGGATGAAGGAAGGGGAATGGGGGAAAATGTATGTATAGCTCAAACAAAAACAATAAAGTATAAAAATAAAAAAATATTTATGTAATTGAATAGATCAGACATACCTGAGCAGGAAATGTCTTTTAAAAGAAAGAAAAAAATAAATGAAGAAAGGAAGGAAGGAAGGAAGGAAGGAAGCAAGGAAGCAAAGAAATATGGTTGCGTCCACGAATCTTCTCTGTTTGAAATAAGTAGGTGATTTAAAGACTGTTCCCATGCGAAGGAGGAATGCAGGGACAGATCTTAAGTATCCGTTTTTGCTGGGGCGGCAGTTAGATTGCATTATGACGGTGAGGTAGATAATCCTGTTTCCCCTTCATGTTCTCAAGTAAAGAAGTTCCAGGGACCAGATAGAACGATGAGAACCCATTTCGTGATGGAAACCAGGGTTCAGGTGTCCCTTCCACTTCTGTGTTTGTGCACATAGTGGGAAAAGACATCCCGTAAACACACAACGCCTTTCAGCTCTCTTTAGCTAATCTGCTTTAACTAGTATAGAAACCTTTGAATGAATTGCAGCTGTTTTCCTATGTCGATTAGCACAGTCTCATATTTTAATTGTCTCTTTAACAGGAAGGGGACTGTGTCTCACTTAAACCTACGAAAGGGGAAGTTCTGATGCAGTTCAAATGAGCCCAGCATCTGCAGAGGTATTCTGAGTCACCTCAACGAAGTGATCCGACTTGACGGATGCCTTTATTTCTGTCTTAATCACAGCATGCAAGATCAGCGACACATGGTTTCACTTCAGTTAATTAATTACTCAGAAGGTAGACACAAATGCAGGGTTTTACTTTAACTAACTGCTTTGAATTTCAATAAATTCGGGAGAGACCGCATGAAAAAAGGCAGATTAGATTCTCAATAAATTAAAGAAAGCTTTCTGTTACAGTTGCCTCCAGTTTTGCTTTCTGTTATTCATATATATATGTGTGTGTGTATCATATTATTTATATATATTATATATACATATATATATAATACAACATATAACAATAAGTCAGACAATTGGATGACTCAGTATCCTGTCCTTAACTATAGTCATTATCTGAAGATTCAAAAAAAAAACTTCTAAATAAATGCTACAATAGCAGCATCAAAGGAAAGAAAAGCCTTTGTTTTTAGTCTATTGCAATTGGCTCATTATTGTAAATTTTATTAGTGTCCATCCATTGTACTGGCATGGGAAGTATTTATGAATTTAAGACATGATTATTTCCTCACTTCTCATTGATGCTAAAATGCGATGTTCTAGGTACTTCTTAGTTACTGGGCACTGTGTAAAACATGCAAACACAATAAAAGGTGGGTTGAGCCTCAGTTTCCAGAGACCAAGCGCCTCCACACCAGACAAGTTGAAGCATGAAAAAGACAAGAACGGAAATTCACTAAAACTTGATACTGAAAACTGATGTAATCATAGGAAAGTCAAAACTTGCTAAGAAAATAAATGATTTCTGAAACAAAAAGAAAAAATTAAGAGAAAAATCATAGAAATGTATACAAATATAAGCACAAACATCTATTTAAAACTGCAAAACACAATATATAATGACCAGCTAAGGGCTGATCTTGTGGCAGGGGCATTACTAATTCTCAAGATAACAGTGCATATATGTACTATAAATAATATGTCTATAACCGATTTCCCATGGGCAGAATTATGAATATTTCCATTACAGAGAAAAGGGCATATTTTTATTTATTTTATTTTAATAACCTATTCCTTTATCTAGAAGAAATACCTGATTCTGTGGAAGTAGGAGGAGTCCACCCGCATGGTGCATAGAACCTGAGATCAAAATTTACCTTGTTAGCAGTCCCATGTTTGGGAGAAGATAGACAGGCTGGTAGACATGGCCATAAATAGGTAGATAGACAGATCTTTAGAGATAATATGTATATAGACAGATGGATAATATATAGCTAACCAGATGACGATAATCATAGATAGGCAGACAGATACATAGATATATAGATGAAAGATTGATAGATGATAGATATCATATATATAATCTATCTATCTATCTATCTATCTATCAATTGATCAATCTATCTATATATCTATCTTTCTAAAGATAGAAGGAATATGTCAGCATCCAATATCTAGGAAGTTTATTTCTCATTGGGTTGGAATTTCTTCACGTTGATAGAGCTTGGGTCCTAACTCAAGTCAAGACGCCACAGGGAAAAATTATTTATACAGCAGAGTAGCAACACAGGAGTTTAAGTTTGTCAAGTTTTCTCAAAGAGTTGCCTTCTTCGTTAACTTTGATTCCTTTGTTCAATAAGCACAGTCTTTCAAGGGTAGCTTAAACAAAGCAAAAGGAAATGCATATGCAGAAGCCATCATGACTTTTCAATGTTACTAAAGACACAACAACATCAACCCTCCCCTGAGAATGTCAGAGAGAGCGCCTGTTTCTTTTAAGGTTAAACTTGCAGTAGAACCCCTCTGAAAAAGAACCCCAAACATTTAAAAGTACATCATGGGTGGCTGATCACATTCTCCAGAAAGCAAGAACAAAGGTTGTGGTGGGTGGAAAGGGTCTAGACTAAAGAGCAGCCACTTTCTGACTTCTGCTAGAAAAGGTAAATTCCAGCATAGTTGTTAACTGGAACTGTGCAGTCCAAATCTCTTTCTTATAATGGAATTGGGCTTTAGATAGGTGGCTTCCTTACACTTCTCATAGCTATTCTTTGAACAAAAGCAGTTCTGTTGCTCGGCCCATCTATGATTTGGAGGATAAACATGCAACCTTCTGGGCACTAGGGCTTCTGTGTTGTCAAAGCCATCAGGATCTCTTGAGTAAGTGACACAATGTTAGAATTCAAATGTCAGACTCATTCACATTCAACATCCACAAGCCACAAGAGATCCCACAAATGATACTTTCTCTCCAGATAATGCTAAACTGTGCAGTAAAGTTTCTCTAAACCCGAGAGGTCATGTGACAGAATTCAATGATCCTTTTTACTCCTCAAATTATAAAGGATTATCCAGTGAGGAAGACAAGCATTTGCTTCTACTAGAAATGAGGCTGATAAATGAAAGGAACATTATATATACCAACGGCTCATAAAATCGCAGACAGGGTGGGGTTCTTACACTGAGGGTACAAACAGGGACTTGCTTGATAGCTGATTTTGAAACAATGTTAATGATAGTTTAGTTTTGATTTTAAATAAATACACATTTAAAAGAAAAATAAGAAAAGGTTAATGCTTATTGCTTTGTTGTTAGCTCCATTTTTGTAGGGTCTGCTGTAATTATTTAACCTTAAAAATGCTAAGCCTGGAAAATTATGGAATATTTAGCACTAGGACCTGTCTTGGAAGGAGCATTGTTTAATATTTATTATAATTATTTCTAATTATTAATGAATAATTTTTTTTTGGTTTCTTTGGCTGTCTTGGAACTCTGTGCAGACCAGGCCAGCCTCAAACTCAGTACTTATAAGGTTAATTGAAATTCAGTAGTCATTTGAAACATATTTATGTGTGACTAGAGAGGTGGCTCAGGGGTGAAGAGGCCTTCGGTCCAATTCTCAGACCCACGTGACGACTCCCAACCTTCTGTAACTTCAGTTCCCTAGGATCTGCTGCCCTCTCCTGGTCTTACAGGCACAAATTGCTCATGGCATACAAAAACACGTACAGTGGAAACACAGTCATTTGTCTAATTTCTAGCAGCTTATGAATATTGAATGTGAAGGAATCTAACACTCTGACTTTTTAACATATATGTATTTATGTGCACATGAAAATATATAGAAGATATTTATATGCAGTCTCTCAAGGGATATTGGAAACAGTATGCATTTCATTTTATTTTGTTACCACCCTATTTTGGTTAACGACCATGGGGAAAATAGTAGATTTTCATAACTATTTGTCATAGTTTCAAAATTTCTTGTTACACAAACTTAAAATAGTGCCCAGTGTCCTAGGGAATTTTCAATTATTTTAAGATAACACAGTTAATTCTAAAGGTGTGTCACGTTTATTACATAACACTTCTGTGCCTATGGGATTCTGCATGTCAGTCCACAATTAGAAGAAATGATTTAACAGATGGTCCTGGGCCAGAAGGAGGCTTAGCATGGAAAAGCACTTGTTCTGCAAGACTGACAGCCTGGGTTCAATCTCTGGGACCCATGTAGAGAAAAGAGGCAAGAACAGACTCCACATAGTTGAACTTTGACCTCCACATGGAAGCCCTCCCCATGCTGCAATACATTAGATGATAGTATTTTTTTTTATTAAAAGGAAAGATTATTATTCTTATATTTAAGTAGCATTACTTGTTGGCCTTCCCAATTTTGAATTTTTTTAGTGTAGGGGGGAAGAAAGCTTAGTTGTAGTTATAGACGTAAGGTCTTTATACTTCCTCATCGCCCTCATTGCTGGATGTGGATCTGCAAATACTAATGGTAATTTTCTCAGATAATTTAGGCAAGAGCAGTGAATTTCAGTGCATTACAGGCCAGGCACTAAGAATTTTCGGGAGTCGCTGGAATGGCAATTGGGATGAGGCTACCTCACTCTATTGAATCTGTTAATAAACCCAGTCATTGCTGCCTAGCAGCTTCAAGACCAACAGCAAAGAGTCCATAGCAGGCTTTCTCCAGTAGCCTCTTTGGAATGGCAGCCCTCAGGGACATGGTCAAGTCTAGAGCTCACTTGGAAATTGTAGTTTACAATTGCAGGAGCTCGTGTTGTAACGCACTTTCGAGTTGGTTAAAAATAAGCAAATGATCAAAATCAGGTAACTATTTTTAATAATCAATAATCAAAATGATCGTAATTAGGGACATGGGTGTGGCTGAGCTGAGGCCAGTCAGCGGCTCCCGTTTGTGCTGCCTCATAATTTCTTGCACGATTGCCTTTTGCTTGTACAAGGTGGGCACATGCAGGACATGGGTCGGATGAAGTACAGGAAATTATTTGAGGAAGTGAATTAGTTCAAAGAAATCTTGAGGGGCTGAAATGAGTTCTTCCTTTCTGTGCATTTCTCTTACTTAAATGGTACCCTCTGAGAAGAGGTATTAGTTACGCCTAACAGAGAGGGGTCTACTGAATGACCCATGGCAAACAGGCTACGAATGTAGAGTGATTATTAGTGGACATGTCCCCCTGAGATGCTTGCTGAGGCCCGGTGGTCTGAGTCTGCAGTTGTGTGCTGGCAAGCTCAGCACTTGAGAGGCAGAAGCAGGAAGCTTACAAATTTGAGGCTCACCTTGGATACATAGAAATCTTGCAGCCAGTCTGGGGTATGTAGTAATAGTCTATCCAAGAGCAGAGGGGCCTGGGGCACTAGGAGAAAGAGGAAGAAATAAGAAAACTTTTTATTAAACTAAGGTGTCATAGTCATCTAGGTTTGTGTTTTTTTCCACCTGACCTTTTCAGGTACAGTAAGTTCAGTTTGTCACCCTCAGACTGCCAAAGCTAGCCATTGATATTTTGGGTACCGCTGTTTTAAAGACTTCATTATTCCCCCCTTTATAAAAATTAAAATTTTATTCAGATAATATGTTTAAATTGTGTTTTTCTTCTCCTTTATCTCCTCCCAGATCCTCTCTGCCTGTCCATTCAACTTTATGTTCCTTCTCTGTGTCTCAACAAAAACAAAAACAAAAAATCAAAATAAACTAAAAAACAATAAACAAGGGAAAATGCTGAAGCAAAACAAAAATAAGCCAACCAATCTTATGGAGGATTATGTGTGTGTGTGTGTGTGTGTGTGTGTGTGTGCGTGCGCGCGCGCGCATGGGTGATGATCCAGGCTTGGGGCCTGCCCTGAAGTGTTATGATGTAACTAGCAGTGCTCCATTGGAGGATACTGTTTTTCCCATTCCTAGTAGGGATCAATTGATTGGGGGTGGGACTCTGCATACACACATTACCTTTTCCATGTTGGCATATCGTCTGTCTTGAATCTGTTAGGGACCTGTGAATGCTGCCACAGTGTCTATGAGTTCATATGTGCTCCGTCGTGCTGTGGATAGAAGACACTCTTTCCTTACAATCATCTTCTACCCCAGCATTAAAATCTGTCTTCTGCTTTGGTGCCTGAGCCTTAAGTACAGGGCCTTGAGGAAGACAAACCACTGAGGGCTGAGGGCTGCAATGTCTCTTACTCTCTGAAAATTGTCTAGATGTGGGTCTCATGTTAATTCCCATCTTCTTTAAAAAAAAAAAAACTCTTATGACTGTTGAGCAAGACACTTATCTATGAGTATAGAAATAAAGAAATATGTCACTGAGAGTCAGTTTATGGATATATTCCTTCAGCATAACAGTGCTACGTGTTCCCCTAGGCCTTAAATCTTGGACATATACCCACATAACTCTATATCTTACTGCAGAGATACTTGCTCATCTATGTTCAGTTGGATTTATGATAGCCAGAAATTGGAAGCAGTCTTGATGTCCATTAACTGAGGAATGGGTAGTGAAATTGTGGTCCATTTACACAATGGACTATTATTCAACTATTAAATGGGTAGGCCTAAAATGTCATCCCGAGCCAGGCAACCCAGACCCCAGAGACAAATACTGAATATTTTCTTCAAGTGTTCTGTTGCTGCACATCCTCACTTGAATGAGGTATCACTTATGCTACTGATCTTAGCCATTGCGTAAGATGAAATCTCACAGTAGTTTTGATTTGCATTTCCTTAATGGCTAAGAATGCTGAACATTACTTTTAGTGTTTCTCAGCCACTTGAGTTTTCTCTATTGAGAATTCTCTGTTTAGATCTGTACCCATTTTTAAATAGTATTATTTGGCTTTTGATATCAAGTTTCTTCAGTTCTTTATATATTTGGATACTAGTCCTCTATCAAATGTGGAGTTCATAAAAATATCTTCCCATGCCATAGGCTCCCCCTTTGTCCAAATGACAGTGTCCTTTGCATTACAGAATTAATTAATTGTTTTTCTCAGTACCTGTGCTATGGGTGTTATGTTCAGAAAGTCTTCTCCTGTGCTAATACATTCAAGGCTATTTTCCACTTTCTCTTCTATCAGGTTCAGTATATTGGTTTTATTTGATCCATGTGGAGTTGACTTTTGTAGATGGTAGTAAGTATGGATCTATTTGTATTCTTCTATTTGCAGACATCCAGATTGACAGCACCATTTGTTGAAGATGCTACCTTGTTTTCAGTTTGTATTTCTGGCTTGTTTATCAAAAATCAGATGACCATAGGTGTGCGGATTTATATCTGGGTCTTCAATTTGATTCTATTTATCATATCTGTTTTTATGTGATTTTTGTTATTATAGATATGCAGTACAACTTCAAATTTGAAATGTTGAGTCCTCCGGCGGTCATGAAGGTGATCCTAGTGAAATCTCCAAATAAGGAGGGAGACAGAGTCCCAACTGGCCATCTCTTGTCACCAAACAAAGCTTTCATTACTGGGACTGGGTTATATTCTAATGAGTTGTGTGCAAAAGGGGCACCTCCAAATACCACAGGCTATTGCCAAGGCTGTTAGTTGCTTTCCATTCAGATGGTAAGGTTCTATTTCTGAGGACAACACTTATTTGTGTAATTAAACATGGAGAAATCAGGCTGGTGCCCAGCTAGGCTTCACCCAGATTGACTAGCATTTATAGTTCTGGAAGGTATTTTAATACCACCAGAGGAGAAAGGTAATCATCAGTCTCGCCTAGCTACAAACCCTGTGGCCTATGACAGTAATGTGTTTGCCAGATAACGGGTGCACTAGTGACAGAAACATTATGAGCATAACCAAGCCTGCCCCCTTAAAAAAGAAAACCTTCATTTTTTCTCTCATTCTAGGTTATGAGTAGATTCTGGAGTCCCTATTCAGACTGGCAGATTGGTAAAGAGAAGTTTGGTAGCAGATGGATCCCACACAGATAGACCAATTTCAAATCAAGAGAGTTTTGGTGAGAAGTGCTAGCTGAAAGTTTAGGTAATCAGGAAGGCAAAGGGAAAAAGGGTGCCTAAGGGCACAATGTATTTAGAAGAAAGTTTCAAGTGTTAGCAGAGAGGGGATAGATCTGCCTTGCATTTCTAGAACATTTGACATCCTGGATGAGTACTGTGGTCCACACTGGGGCTGATACCCTGGAAGAGTACTGTGGTCCACACTGGGGCTGATACCCTGGATAAGTACTGTGGTCCACACTGGGGCTGATACCCTGGATGAGTACTGTGGTCCACACTGGGGCTGATACCCTGGAAGAGTACTGTGGTCCACACTGGGGCTGATACCCTGGATAAGTACTGTGGTCCACACTGGGGCTGATACCCTGGATGAGTACTGTGGTCCACACTGGGGCTGATACCCTGGAAGAGTACTGTGGTCCACACTGGGGGCTGACATTCTGGATGAGTACTATGGTCCATGCTGGGGGCTGATACCCTGGATGAGTACTGTGGTCCACGTTGGGGGCTGACATTCTGGATGAGTACTGTGGTCCACACTGGGGGCTAACATTCTGGGTGAGTACTGTGGTCCAGGCTGAGGTGTAACATGAAGGCCTGCTTGTTGGGATTTCTGTCCTGCCCAGTTCCCACAGCCGATAAGCCCCAAAGAAATTAACAGATGTTTATATTAACAAAAAACTGATTGGCCCATTAGCTCAGGCTTCTTATTAACTCTTATAACTTATATTAACCCATTATTCTTTTCTATATTAGCCACCAGGCTCGGTACCTTTTTCAGCAGAGCAGGTCACGCCTTCCTTCTTCAGTGTCTGGGCAGGAATGCGGAGGGAGCTTCCTGCTTCCCAGAATTCTCCTGTTCTCATTGCCCTGCCTCTACTTCCTGTCTGGTTGTCCCACCTATACTTCCTGCCTGGCTACTGGCCAATCAGCGTTTATTTAAAACATAATTGGCAGAATACAGAATTGTCCCACATCAGTGGGGCCTACACCCGGGTAAGTACTGTGGCCCATGCTGGGCCTGACATCCTGGGTGAGTACTGTGGCCCATGCTGGGCCTGACATCCTGGGTGAGTACTGTGGCCCATGCTGGGCCTGACATCCTGGGTGAGTATTGTGACCCATGCTGGGCCTGACATTCTGGGTGAATACTGTGGTCCATCCTGTAGGCTGACATCATGAATAAGTACTGTGGCCCATGCTGGGTCTGACATCCTGTGGCTAAACAGAGATAGTTACTCCTGACAATTGAACTATCTTAAGGTCAAATTAAGATTTTATTCTGAACTTAATAAGGCATTATTCATATCTTTCTTTAATCACCAAAGATTTGTCCTAGAATATAATACTGTAAGTCAAATATAGTTACTACTGAAAAAAAATCATAAGCTAATTATGGACTGGGACAAAGTTAGAGCCTATATTTCTAGTTCTCAGTCTCAGACCTTTGATACCATGTTCTGAATGAACAAAAATATAGGTTATTACATTTAATATTGACTTTTAAAAAATCCAACTTTGATAGCATCTCATAACTATAACAGAATTAATAATTAGAGCTATCTTTTTGAAGAAAGATTGTGAAACAATTCACTCACATGTGCAGTGAAATATTCATGGTTTTACTCTCAGAAATACTCAAAATTAACTGATTTTCCAACTGCTGTTGACGTAGCCCTATGTGTATTTAACTACAACAAATCAGAAAATTCAGATCATTTTTAGCAAATTATTCAGTGACAAATAATTCTATGTATAAATCACACAGATAACATGTTCTTTCTTTTCGTTCTCAAAACGACATTAAAAATGCTAGAGATTTTTTTTGGTCATTATTTGAATGCTGTTATTAATCATCCTAATTATGAAGTTCCTTCAGTCAATCGTTTACATAAAATAAATTTTCTTTTTATTAGAAAATTTGGTCATTGCTTCAAAGGTATTGATATTCTCTCTGGTGATAATTGCATCTGTAATAGTTCTATTATTGCTTTATAACCTGTAATATGAGCATTGATTTCTTTTTCCACACATGAAATCTTTTTATTCTTGGAATTATTCTGCCCCAATTTTGCAGAACGTTTGGAAAATGAACTTCTTTCCAAGTGACAAAACCATACCTAGGAAGACAATTGAAGGCTCCGCCAAACACATTAGGAAACCCATTGCTCAAGCGCAGTACTGCAGTGCCTGCACCAAACACATTAGGAAACCCATTGCTCAAGCGCAGTACTGCAGTGTGCCTGCATCAAGCGTCTCTAGGCTTCGTTAGGTTTTAGACTTCGTTAGGTTTTAGGTTTAGGCTTCTAGGTTTTTAGACTGAAATGTCTTTGTTTTTTTGTTTTTTTTCAAACAGACAAGTGGTTGGATTTTTGGGCATTCATTGGCTCATGACATCGATGCTACGATTTTACTTTGGTGCACAGTTGTCCACTGAAGAATTAAGGTGGGCATTCTAAGAAAGTGTCCTAATTCCATGTGTCTGCAGGAAGTGGTCGGTGTTGGGAGTGGGAAGAGAATGGGCCAGGAAACGATTTTGATGAAATACCTACCTCTGACAGAAGAGTCAGGGAATCCACAGGAAGAGTATATTCTTATTTTTAACAACCCAGGAGAGAAGGGATGGTTCAAAGTGAGCAGCATGTCCAGTATTGGGAAACTCTTGACTTGGAAAGAGAAGGATAAATATGAGCCGACACCTGTGTTCACGGATATGTTTACGCTGTTGTCATGGAAAGAGTATCTCTACAGCTGGCAACATCAGCACCAACAGGAAGCAAATGCAGGCACCTAGGCTCTAGGCCATGAAGAACCAGACCCTGTATTTTAATATTATTCTTTCAGTGGATTGCAAGCACATTGACATTTGATATTAAAATTCAGATTTTGCTTTTGACATTAACAAGATAAACAACACACCTTCAAATTTACCAAAATTACTTGTGGGAATTTCCTCTCAAGTTTAAATTATACATTTCAGAAAATGGAAACCTTTCAGAAAACATTTGATCGAAAGTTCATTTTCCTCCTTGTTTTTTCTTTGACAAGATATATGATTATCAAATCATTTATGAATGAGGATTAAAACACCCGGTTACTTGTAAAGTGTTTTATTGTAATATTAACATATAAACATTTTTATATGAGTTTAATAGATTTGGTGAGGTTACTTTCACTTCTCGTCCCCAGTTTCAAATGTGATACTGTGCACTGTTGACCTAGATGGCCAGTCTCTCTCGAGCGGGCACTAGCTCTACAGTAGTGCTCAGTGTGTGAATGGGGTGACTGTGTGTTCAAGTCTGTATGTATAATAGTTTAAAGTATGCTTCCCAAGGCAATAAACACGAAGTGCCTAAATAACACATCAATAAAAAAATTGAATTATATGTCAAACAGGCACCAATTTAGCGATCCTCTATGGGCAATGCAATTGAGGGCTTTATTCACACCTCCAAATAACCAGAACATACAGAAATGTTTTGGGAAGTGTCTCTGAGCTAGCTTAGAAAGGTTTAAAATAGTCTTTAGACTTCATTTATACCTTCCACACCTGTCCACCATACATAGTACATTATAGCCGCATGAACTTTACATTTTAACTTAGCTTTTATTTTGCTCATTGCTGAACCTAAAACACTTTGCCCAGCAGTCTTTGCGGCAGATGCTCCTCAATACCATCCAAAGAACTCAGATCCGCCACTGAGAACAGAGTGGCACCACTGACATCCAAAGGACATGCTATTATGTCAGAAAGCAATTTCCAAAGTGGGTCCAAGATGATTTGGGGCAAAAAGAATATGTCGTAAGAATGTAGGGTGTTCTCAGACAGCTATTCTCAAGCAGTTTCCATCTGCCAGGTTTGAAGACCTCCGCCTATAATCACAACGCTTTGGAGGTGGAGGTGGGAGGAGCAGGGTAGTAGAAGCAGGAGGATAGGTTTCAAGTGGAGGTGGAGGCAGGAGGACACAGGTTCAAGGCCATCTTTGGCTCAATAGCAAATACGAAGTCAGTCTGGAATATACGAAGCTCTACCTCAAGAAAACAAAAAGTGCATAAAGCAAACAAAACCCTCAAAGTTTTACATTCATTAAGGTTTAGGCAATTCTTACATATTTGCTAAGACACTTTATTGTCTTGAAAATGTCATATAGCCGAGGGAAGTAAAAAGGCTAAAATTCCCATTGTGTAATTTCCCTTTTTAATTTAAAATGGAAACTTGAGGCTCAGGTGGAAATAAAACCAAATAGACCTCTATAAAAATGATAGAAGGTTCTAAGTCAAGTTGGTTATTGGAAACAAACCCACTATGATGCTCATCAACTATCAGGACTCATTGCCAAGGATTTTCATTATATACAGGGCATGAAGTACTTTATAAATCATGGAATTCACTGACATTCAATTACTTCCAGTCCTATTAATATGAACTGTGAGTGTTTTAGGTCTTTACATTTACAAAGCTTCTCATAGTCACATTTGAAAAGTTTTTCATATATTATTTTTTGTCTAATGTCCTAGTGCTGATGATTTTGAAGTGTTGGAGACTATGGAGTAACCATCCTTGAACCTTAAAAATAAGCACCTGTTCTTACCCTCAGGAGCTGAGGAAAAGGGATTAAAATGCAAGCACAAGCCTTGCTTCCCCAGGAAAACCCAGTCCTCACACACCTCCACTTTCCATGGGTTTCTAGGAGTTGATCTAGGGTATTTGTAGAGTAGTTTCAAATCTTTCAGGAGGTGGGACGCTGTCCTCATTTTTGTAATTCCGCAGTTGTGGGCTTGTCAGAACTGAACCATTTTGAATGGTAGATATCAACATGGTGTCAGTCTGTCTCACACTTCCTAGTAATGACGCCAACATGGTGCCAGCCTCACACTTCCTCGTAATGAGGACTTATTGCTCTTTCCTTTGTATACATTATTTCCCAACTGAAAATCCTTATACATGACTTGATTACAGTCCTGTAACACCAGCTTCTGTCTTGTAAGTTCCCAGGCACATACTCTGGGGCTGTGTTTAAATCCTCCAGTATACTTGGAAATTATATTATTGTTAGTGTTATTATTAATCTCATTGGCAATTTTAACATGTGGTCAGACATGAGTAATCCCGGTGGATCCTGACTGTTGGGAGGTAAAAATCCTTTGTATAATTTTGCAAACAATAGAAGAGAGATGGGGTATGCATGACAGATGTGCTCAAGACTACCATATTTTATGAACCATTGATATGAAGTACATGTCATTTTGAGACTGGTATACATATGCATCTTCTACATATCTGTATTTATGCAAGCATACATGTATATGTGATCTAGATAATATTTATTCAAGAATAAATATCGTAATTGAATTGGATCTCAAACAATCTATTCTAAACAAATTACTTCAAACCTTGAGAGTATTTGCTCACATTTATTAATACTTTGAAGTAGAAATACTCACACATGGCCACAAGGCGGCGCTAGAGATCTGCAAATGTCAATGATGTACTACAAATTTAATTTGTCAATTATGAATACATGTTGAATCATTTGCTGTTGCTATCCACACTTTTCCTCAGCAATAAATATTAAGATTTACATTGAAACTACATTTCTTTCTATGCCATATATATGATTTATGCATGCCCATAATACAACATGGTGTGTTCTTCAGAAAAACACTTTCCTAAAGAGAAATCTTTTAATGTTTGCACCTTAACTGCTTGCTACTGTTGTAAGTACCAATAGGTATATTTTACATGGACAGATAATATTTCTTAGGTCCAATTTAAGAAATGCTGTGAATCTGCAGAAGTGGCTAAGGAAACCTTTGCCAAGCACATCTGAAGACTTCTGTTCAGTTCCTAGAGGGAAGGAGAAAACTGACTTCACAAAGTTCATCATTGCCACACACACACACGCACACACACACACACAGACACACACAGAGACACACACAGACACACACAGAGAGTAATACTAATATAAATGAACATACTTATAATGCCTAATTCTTTTTCTATAAAATATGGCATTTTTTAAAATCAGAGACTAAAGTGATGGTTGTCTTCTTATGTCAATGAATGGCCCCAGAAGACTTAATTCTAATTATTTACTTTTGTTTTATTGAGACATATTTTTCCATTATATGGTCCAGTCTTACTCACAATGTCTTGCCCCACACATGCTGAGCCCCAGTACACATTACAATTCTGTATTGCCGCCTCTGGTTTTTGATGAGCAGAGTTAGTGTGCTCAAAGACAACACATCACACTAGTCTTAGATAGTAGCTTTCAGAAATTGAGCAGATTTAACATTTTACTTGATTTGGATTTTTACATAATTTTAACTTTGTACACAAATGCAGAACCCACCACTGAGATTCCCTCAGGAGACATCATGAGTGCTTTCTATTTCCAGATGAAAAGTGTTCAGACTTCATGAACAAAGACTCCACGCCTTAAAAACTGTGCAGCTCAATGAATCCAAGGATGTTCCTACCACACAGAACAAGAGCACGCTTATTTCCCCTCCTGCTGCTCCATCGCCCTACACAGGAGGGGTCAAAGTACCATCCCTTTTCAGAGTAGAATTCCATACGGCCCAAGAACCTCATAAGTTGTGTTATGCATTTAGTCAATATTGACTCTTCTCTAGAAGATCTTATGAGCAAAGCAGGGAGAAGCACCTGTTAAACCAGTTGCTTCCGCATTCCCCAAATAGATGTGGCCGCCCCTGGTACATAGCCACTGTCCCCCGTCCTCCAACAGTGCCCACATCAGACACTTTCCCACAGACCTCTCTGTGGAGGCCCCGCACGGACTTTCTGTGAGCTGAAAAGCCAGCCTTCCCCCAGTCTGCACCCTCGCTGTATTTTATCTTTATACAGTGTTTCCCTATGATAATACACAACCCTAGGGAATGTGTATTTGTAGGGTTCCAGATCGCATTCACTAAGAGGCCGGTCTGCACATCATATGTTAAAAGAAGCCAAGCATCTTCAAGTCGCGCGCGCTGGGAATTGTTAATATCAGCACCGTTTAACCAGTATTTTTCTCACCACTAGCAGTCCATGGAAATAAACGTCTCCCTTGAAGGTGGAGGATTTAAGTGGGGGTTTCTTCTTTCTGGAAGCTGGTGGCAACTGTCTCGTTGTGGGAACAGAAAGCGACCTTCCAAGCTCTGGGACCATAGGTACTGTAGTAGGACCTCACACACCAGGCCTGGGAGCAGCCTTCAAACTGAAAGGCTTTGCTGAGTCTGGCCTCTGGGCTAGGACTCCACAGACACTGTGACAATAGCTGATTTAGCAGTATGAACTTTGTCCTAACTTTTAACCCGGGCTACAAATTCCAGCTAGCCGGTCTGACCTGCCAAGGCCTGTCTACCACGGTTTGCTTGCCTGCATACCATTCATGCCCTGACTGCCGGGTCTGCAGTGCTGTCTGTCCGTGGCACACAGAGGTTCAGATAAACGCCTGACCCTGGCTTAAGCTACTCCCCGGGCTGCAGACACTTCCCAGGCCATCGTTCCTTACCAGCACTGATCTCCCAATCTCCCACTCGTGCTCAAGTATGTGACTAGAACCCACCTGTCGAACAGCAGTGTCTCCGTGTGCAAGGGGGCAGCAGGCTGCTCCTACCACACGGTGATTCTCTCTGTGCCCCAATATTGCCTGTCCCCCTTTCAACACCATTAATGGAAAACCCAGACTCAGATGGCTCTGCTTTCACCCTCTCTAGGATCACTGCCTGTGAAGAAGGGATTTCTCTGGCCTTCTCCCCTGGATGAGTTCCGCCCCCCACACCCCGTTTCCTCTTGTCTGTTTCTTTGTGTCAGTTTCAAGACAGATCTTTCCCTGTTTTTTTTTTTTTTTTTTTTTTTTTCGAGGCAAGCAGGGTTTCTCTGTAGTCTTACCATGGTTTTAATCTAAGGTACAAGTTTCTAACTCGATAGGAGCCAGGTACAGGCCAGTGGATGAATTAGGTCTCCAGTTTGTTTTGGTTTTATGTAAACGAGAGTTGTTTTTTTTCTTCTTTTTTCTAAAGAAGTTGACATCAAAGTGGGTCTCATGGACCATAAACTGAGAAGTTCTACTTAACTTAGTAGTAGAAAAAAAAAAAAAAAAAAAACAACCTAATTGGCTGGCAACAAAGTCAATGAGACTATTGAAGATGTGAGACTATGGGAGGTAATGCGAGGGAGCAGAAAAACAGAAATGAGACTAGACAGAAACGGAGTTGTTAGCACACTTGTTTAAGTTGACGTCTATGACCCGCAGGCTAGGGCAGAGTCGTGAGAGGATACACAAAAATGAATTTTAATTGTTAATATTTCTGCATTCTTGAATGATGTTTTTGCCTGGGGTTAACGAAGCTAGGATGAAATAAAAGGAAGAATGGACTCTGGAGGTCCCTGAGAAACCCCGTGTGAAATGGGCGAAGAGACTTGGGACTGCTAGAGAACCCAAGCAGCCCACCTCCTCAGGCAGCGAGCGAGACTTTGGGCGGTTGCACGCCGATGGTGTTCTCAAGCACTGGCTCCTGGCACCTTTTCTAGTTAGAAAAACAATCACCTTTCTTCCTAAGGCGTTCCAGCACTGCTAGCCAGTTGTCCCCCAACTGGCCAAGAGGACGGATGAAGTGCTTGCTTAGCTGTTGCTGTGTGGTTTATCTGTCTTTTCACTGGGGTTGGGACCTAACCTGGGTGGCGTGGCAACCATATATTTCAAAGGTGTCCTAGGTAAGTTGCCCAGCTTTCCTATTCCTCCACTTTCCAATCTGTGAAATGGAGAGATTAGCATCTAACACAAATGATATGATGAGTTTAGTCCAAGTGAAGGGGTAGGTGTGGTGTCTGGCGAGGGTAACCATACACAATATGAATAACGAGAGGTATATTGACCTAAGGACATCTCCACGACACTAGAAGTTTGAAGCACTAATCATCAGGAGGGCTTGGTGACTTTATCCACAAGAAAAGAAAAACTAGTAGTTGGAGGGGACACTACTGGCTTTCTAATCCTGGGACCCCCACATAGGAGTTTTAGGTCCTTAGAGTCTCTTGAATTTAAGACAAGATATGCAGAGTATGATGAACTCAAGTGGTTTAAGATTGTTATCAGCTGTTCAGTTTTTGAGTGTATATCACTAGCTTAGTGAGCGGGTACCACCTTTGATAGCATGGTATGTGTGTGTTTGTTTTAAAAAAAGTCTTTTTTGCCTACAGCCTATTTTTATTCTTATTTAGCTATGCCCATGTTATGTCTATGAAGGTTTTGTGATTTATATAACAAACATTATCCTATCAGTATGTCTTTTAATTAGAATGCTGCAGTGTAGTCTATTTATTCAGGGACTTCAAACTTATTTCTTCTATAGGACAGCTAATATATAAAGTACATTAATGGAACAACAATTATCATTTAAAACTCATTATTGGCATTGGTTGGAAGCAATGTAGGAAACACAATATAAATGCATTCGTGTGTCCCTTATACGGTCTTATCTTGTGCTGTTATCCCAAAAAACACTTCTCCAAATTTAACAAGGAAAATTTCATTGCTAATTAGATTTAGAAAACAGTCTGAAAGCTAATGGAAACATAAATTTAGGATGAGGGTGTAATTAGTTCAAAACTACCCCTGAAATCTTTACTGTCACTGTAAGATACGAGTTCAATTTATTTTTAAAAGTAATTTTAGAAGAATGGATTTACATAATTCATAGCAAAAGATGAGAAGGATGGTCTTATCTGCGTGGACACAGAGGCGCCACACCCATTACCCATGATTTTAAGGTTTCAGTCAGTACGGTACACGGGGCTTTGGAAATGGTTGTTGCTGTCCATCGTCAGAAGATGTCGCTGTTGTCATTTTCCAACACTATGCTGAGTCAGAGTGGGCTGGGCTCCAAGATGCAGACATTTCTTCCCCCAATTAACGCAAGACGACTGCCTTTGGAGAATCGGTCCTGAAAGTCATTCTGAATTTGAAATGAAGTCTAGGTTCCAGTGTTTTGCATCTCTGCTATAAAGTGCTCTTGCTTGTGGCCCAAGTCCTTGTGTGTGTAATGATTTTCTTTTGAATGATTTTAGTGCTTTTGCGGGCTCAAGAGAACGAAGTCTTACATAGACGACACTGAGAAAAATCATCTCTTCCTGATTTGGCTAGTAAGCCTCTTTATTTGGTTTTGATACATATTTCACATCTCCTGTAGCCTTATGGGCAGTGATCATGTATGCTAGAGGCAACTCAGTTTTCACTGGGATGATTACCTGTGTTTACATTTTATTATAAATTGTTGAAATTACCTATCACCCTCTCTTTTGTCAATCCTAAATCCATTTGCAGCAACGTTTGATCCCAAAACAAACAAAAAAACAGCAGCAGCAGCAGCAACAACAAAAACTTAGTTGGCTACTTTCACCTGTGATGAATGCATCTATTGTCTGCTTTGAGAAGAAGCATCCATTAGCCGCTGATGGATTAGTAGCCTGAAAAGGTGGATGATGTGAGGGACGCAAATGTATTTCTAGACGTTTCTCTAATGTTCCTTTTCGGGAACAATGAAGTATCAAAATCCCCTCTTGTGGTTTTGGTTTTGGTCCGATGGAAGTTTACCAGGCTAGAGTTTTCATTATTCTTCGGTGTTGGGGTGCTAACTCCTTCTTAGGTTTGGGAGTGTAAAACAGCGGTAGATAAGAGGGAAATTTGGTAACAGCCCACAGGAAATGGCCTGTTTGATTGGCAGTTCTGCTTCTGTCCACTTAGCAAATCAACAGCTGATTAAGTGAATGGGATTTTCTCTGATTTATTTGGGTGCCTTTCATCATAGTCTTCCATTTCTAATAGTAAGAGAACAAAGAGTAGACCCCATGATTCCCCTACTCACTACGTTCTATACACTGATAAGCCAAGAATAAATGAATGGTTCACAGTAACTGATGTGTCAATTGTATATTTGACTAGAATGGTAGAAAATAAGGTGGACCGTGCTTGGTAGAAAAAGTCAAAGAAGTCCTGTGTGTGTGTCTAGATGCCTGCCTCTCTCCTATGCTGCCGCCTGGGAGGCTTTGCTGCATCAGGACCAAATGAGAGTTCTTTCTATTTACAGTTGTCATTAGAGGCCAAACAGCTGGTGCTGAGTGACTCAGCGTTAGTGGTAATCAGGCTTATTCGGACAAAACCATCCCTAATTTCTAATTCAATTCAAATCAGTTCAGCTTGACTTTTGCCTTTTAGTGTCAGCACAGCCTCCTCCCCTCATTATTTTATTTTGGATTTATGTTTTTTTGGTTTTTCGGGTTAGAATTTCTCTACAACTTTGGAGCCTGTCCTGGAACTAGTTATGTAGACCAGGCTGGTCTCGAACTCACAGAGATCCGCCAGCCTCTGCCTCCTGAGTGCTGGCATTAAAGGCGTGTACCACCACTGCCCAGCTGCCTTTTCTTTCTTTAATTTTTTTTAAAATTTATTTTTAGGTATTGATGTTTTGCCTGCGTGGTTGTCTGTATGAGGGTGTCAGATGTCCATAATTGGAGTTGCAGACAGCTGTGACCTGCCATGTGGGTTCTGGGGATTGAACCTGGATCCTTTGGAAGGGCAGTCAGTGTTCTTAACTGCTGAGCCACCTCTCCAGGTCCTGCACAGCTTTGAATTCTTTGGATGTTCTGGTGCTGCACTCTACGGCAAGTAGGACTGGTCCATGCGTGCTCCTTGGACTTAAGGGTGCACTTACTTATTCCTCTTTTTGCCCCACGGTGTTTTATAAAGGCCAGTGTGCTGTAGAAAAAATCATTTATTAAAGCTTTAAACAGGACAGATGGCTATATCATAAGCCTGAAAACTGGCTCCACAAAGTTTAATCTGTCAGGGGCTTCCCAGTCAATATGTCGTAAAGCAGGACATTGATTCTCCTACACCCTCTCTGGGGACCAAGAAGTCCTTTCTTTTGGGTTACATGCCTTTCTTTAAACAATACCTAAAGACATTTGCTACAAAGTAGTATTTATTGTATAACTTGAAATTCCTTCAAGAAATGTAAAAAGTAGTTGAGAAGTATAGACAGATGTATTTCCATTGTATAAAGTACACAATGTCTATGGTCATGTGTCAACTGTATAATTTAATGTAGAAAGTATGATCTGTTTACTTCCAGGCCATTGTAGACATTCATGCGATTTCTTTCAGACATTTAAGGTATAAACTCAATTAGAATTTAAGTGTTTTCTTTAAGAATTTCTCTGTTGGAAGATTGTCTGTGGTTGTAGGAACAAGAGAGATGTTGGGGCATTTAAAAGTTACAATATACTTGGATTGGTATGTATAATGAATAAAAAGGATAGTTTGTTTTCTTTTTAAAAAATAAACACAATTAATAAAAAAGAAATAAAAAGTTACACTCTAGTGTAATATAACTAGGAAGGTGGGGCCCTTCCCTTCTCCAGCTTCCTGCTAGAGATCACTATGCGATCTCTCCTTGTATATGCAGTCACACCATGATGGTGTCAACTGTGACCTAGCCAAGGTGTCTTCATCAGAGGTTGAGCTGAAGGGAACATGAATTCATCTACTTAACATCTCCAAACCAGAACTGAAGACAACTTTCTTCATTAGTTTCTGGCACCCATTACTTCGCTACAGCGAATTAAAATGAACTCACGCAAATTCAGCTAACCTCAGTCTTAACTCTCTGTTTCTTGCCTGTATTTGATTTTAAAATCATGAGACTGTGGGGTAATTTGGGGGCCTGCTCAGTTTATCCAACTGGATTCTATACTGCATGTATGTGCTTCTCCCCCACTGCATGGCATCAAGGCTCCAGCAGAGGCTTCTGTCTCCAGCAATTCCGTTCTTTCCCCCTTTTGTAGCGCCAGCCTTGTCTAGCGCTCTGTGTTGCTCTCCCAGCCTTTAGGTCATCATTACACAGCTGACTAAGAACCAGAGCTTCCTACATCAGACTACTATATTTTACTTTGACCCTTTGATCTTTTATCCAAGCCCCGTTGAGAACTTCTTTCCAAGTCTACAAAGAAGGTGAAAAGTAAATCCAAAAAATACAAAGTTCACCATTTGGCCTAGGTTTTCTGTCTTTTCCATTGATATCTCTCTTCTTGGTATTGCCGGTCTTCAGTCTTCAATGTGTGTATGGAAGTATGAGAGTCAAAGGCGGTTGGCCTGTCGCTAAGTACCGCCCGAGTTCTAACAAAGTACAAAGAAGTCTATAAGGAAGGAGCAGGAGGCACTCATAAAAATCCTTATAATAATGACACAAAGGATATTTTCCCACCTTTTAAAAAGTCAACTGAGCCACGGAATATAGAAAGACACACATAGTAGTTTCAAATTAGAGAGTAGCCTGACTGTGGTATGAATTCATGGTTTATTTTCTCTTTTCTCACCAAGAAATTAGTAAACATTTTAGGCACAAATGCAGGGTCACAGATGGGCTGGTTTTCACCTGAGTGTGTTTTGTTCTCATCCAGTTCTGCAGTCCTTGCTTCTGCAGACCGTGCTGGTTCATAGTTAGCTTCACTCACGCTGTTCCTGACAGAATGGACCTTTCCTGTGTCAATGCTGATGCAATACCTAGCCATTTTCTGCCCGTCATTCTTAGTCTAGGACATGACCTCTCAAACTTGGTACTGTTGAAGCATTCAGGCAGATCTTCCTTCGTCATACTGGACTGTCTTGGGTATTGGAGCAGCATCCTTGACATCTGTCCCCAAGACTCCAGAGCCATTCTCTCCCATCATGCCAAGTGACATGTCTCTGGAAATGGCCAAATATTCGCTGGAGGGCAAAGTTGCTGTCCTCCCCTGGCAATGCTGCATCCACTTTTTAATATGGTACTTTACTTTTCCAGATGGATTTCTATTTCTTTGATAATCCTTTGTGCTGGGAATTTTCAGCTTCTTTAAGACAGTAGCCTGTAGAATTATGAAAACAGATTTAAACATAGCAGTAAACAATTATTTTAATAATAAAGAAGTGATAATGCCTTAACATTTTGACAAGGTGATAAATCCAAATGTCACAAGATCTGGAAAAAAACCTATAATGTTGTTATGAACTAGCTATTTAATAATACTAATTTTTACTAACATTGTGCCCATTTTTGATGTCCTCATTTTATTATTAGTTCTTAACATTGTTTTTTACCTTAATTTGAAAAGGTTTTTTTTTTTTTTGTATGAGTGCGTGTGTGTGTGTGTGTGTGTGTGTGTGTGTGTGTGTGTGTGTGATATGTGCTGGTGCCTATGGGGAAGGGAAGAGAATCTCAGACCCCTGGACCTGGAGTTGCAGGCAGTTTTGAGCCTGCCGCCATGGGTGCTGCGAACAAAACTTAGGTCCTTTACAAAAACAGTATACACTTCTAACTAGTGAGTCAATGTCTCCCACCTTCTAAAATTAATTTTTATAAACAGAATGAACAAATTAGGATATCTTAATAATGTCTGTACTGACATTTATTTACTATTAGTTGTGAAGAGTTCATCTCCACTCCATTCTGGTTGTGCAGAGGTCTAACATGTTACAATGAGTAAGACGTGGCTTCTGGTGCAGGTGCCTTTCCAACACACAATGGTTCTTAGGGAACATGGCTTCCTGAACAGATACTCCAATGGACTCCACTTCCTATGGTTCCCACAAAAAAGTGATAAAACATAGGGAGGGAGAACTTGCAATGAAAGTGCTCTTCTGACTGGAGCACACGGTAGTTTTGAATTTTCAGACATGAAAATGGGATCCTTTGTTCACAGTTTTGATTGATGCAAGAATTATCCACAGGTTAGTTTTGGGGTTCACACATTTCCATTTCTTTTCCATATGGAAAGCCTGTACTCCTTCTCATTGTAGTACAGTCCTAAGTCAGCAAGAGGTCCAGTTATGTAGGGGGACCTAGTTATATAGGAAGCTACAGCTGCTGGTGGCAAGCTGAGAGGATGGAAAAAGGGAGGGCATTAGAGTGGACTAGAGATGACTTAGTTCACAGTAGTTAAAATACAGTCTAAGGAGGGTCTAGAGAGATGCCTCAGTAGCTAAGAATGCACACTTCTCTTATAGTAGACGAGGCTTGGCTTCCAGTACCTACATGATGGCTCACAGCTTCTCCGGCTCCAGGAGATGGGACACCGCCTTTTATCCTACGTAGACTCTTCTCAACCAAATGGTACACATAAGCTTATTCAAGAGCATGTGCACACATGTGTGCATGAACACATAAAGAATAATAAACATTAATTATTAAAATAAGTACATTCCTAGGGGTTCTGCTAGTGTACTGGGGGATGAAGTGGAAACGAGGGGTTCCAAACTGCTTTATTAATGAAAAACAAGCACAATTGTAACTGTTGCAGAGGAAGATGATGGGGGGTGCGGAGGCTGAGGTAGTAGAGATTTGTTGAGTCAAAGGAAGCAAGCAGAAAAGTCAAGCGTTCATCTTTTTTTAAAAAATAGAAGGAAATTTTTTTGTTGTTACTACACAATTCACCATTTATACCATAAAGTTAATATGAGATTCCTTAAAAGGCCTATAGGAAAACGTGTTATTTTGTAGACTTTAGACCACACAAGGTATGTTGTACTGGATTAAGATTATCTTTGTTCTATTTATTTGTTTTGGAATGTCAGTATATATGGTTTGGGCTTATTTTCCCCCACAACAGAAAGAAAGTCCTTGATCCTCTATGTCATTGAGAGTTCTTCATCCCTTTCTTCCACAGCTGAGTAGCATTTCACTGAACACACAAGCACACTCTCTTAATTCATCTTGTGAGTACCAGGCATTCGCAGTTTGGTGTTATAACTAGATCCACCACAAACACAGCAAGTGCGTATGTGGCTAAACCTTCCCTTTTCCCTTGAGTTGCTCTCCAGGCGAAGTCAGTGTAGAGCACATGTTTGAGTGAATAGTTCAGCAGCACCATTAATGTTTCTATAGCTCCGTTTCCTTGTCGGGAGAATGGAGACTACGTGGCAAAATTACTCTAAGTCATGTGAAGCGGCTAGCACAATGCTGGTACACAGTCAACGGTCAATCTATGAATGGCTATTGTAGTCTGAGGACATTTTCTAGGAGGGACAAAGACTAACACTCAACTGGTGTTTATGGTTGCTTCATACATGCAGGAAAAAAGTAGTGTTTACTTCCAGCCTATTCATGGCCTTCCATGTAACTGAACAAGGTCTCCAGCCACAGCGCCTGCTCCAGTGTACGAAATTCATAGTTAATCTGTAATATTTTCCTTCTGGAGAGATGGAGAAAGTGCTGCATCTTATAATATTTTTATTAGTAAATTTATCTTTATTGTTTCCTATTGTCTTTGTGTTTTGAGGTTTTTCTGTTGATAGGCATATTGTTCAAGCATTATATGAAACTTCATCACTGAATTGAACTGAGTGAAAGCTGAGCGAGCTGCATATAGTAACTTGCTATAGAGTAAGTATTCTCTCTCTCTCTCTCTCTCTCTCTCTCTCTCTCTCTCTCTCTCTCTCTCTCCTGCCTTCCCTCCCTTCCAGCATTCTTGCAGGTGTGTGTGCATGCGCATGTGTGTGTGTGTTGGGGTACACTTTCCATTCAGAACAGGAAGTTTACCATTTTTCCTCAGTCAAATCATTCTGTCATGAAGATTTTTCCTTTTTGTACAACCTAGTTGGTATTTGTGGGGATGTTGATGAAGATCTTTTTATTTTTAGCTGCTCTGTGAGATTTATGTGGATTAGGAGTTTGTTGCACAGCCCCAACAGCTGGGGGAGGAAATGGAAGTGTAACTGCACACTTAGACACGAGACGGGCAAGGGCTGTGATGCAGCGAGAGTTTTCCGAGCTGAATAGCTGTGGAACATAAAATGCCCGGAGCTCTAGGTCTGCCTCACCCGGTAATGGCACTGCATGAATGGAGGTTGTTATAGTATTGAAAAGGATTGGATTGACAGGGAGACCACGGAGCTACTATGATACAGAAAGAACCTCGCTTATATAAGAGCCTGAAAAATCATTTCTCTTAGCAAGAATAGAGACACTGGGGCCCCAAGAGGTTGCTAGGATGCAGGAAGTCAGTAAAAATATTCCTAGCTTCTGAGAACCAGGGTGTTTATACTCTTTTCTTTTTAAAAACATAGGTAAAAAAGGAAGTTGTTGGGCCCAACTCTGCCACAGTACATGCATATAACTGGATATTTACATGGAGTAAAGTTTCACACAGGTTAGGCTGTTAGTGTCTTCTACATGTAATGAAATGCATATAGATTTAAACTAGCTATTTAGATTAGAACTAAACCTAGCTGGCTTTGACAACTAGTTATTAATAATGTACCAATAACCTTGGCGTAATCTTTTTCTTGGGGCTTTTTTGAGGTATAATTGACAAATAAAAGCAATATATATTTAGATATACAGCTTAATGTTTGGTGTAGGTGTACACATAGTCTCAAATGGCAGGGTTTTCTTCCCTTATAAGGTTGAAGTTTATGCTATTGTAAACATACATATATATGTATGCAGACAGTAGACACACATATACCCATTATATATTTAAATCTTGTATCTATAGGTTGGTACTTAGTTCTAATACCCTACTTAACTATTATGTTTTATATGTCAAAGAATATTGGAACATATCACCATTGAACATTGACAGGGATATTATTAAATTTAATAAAGGTAGTTGATATAGATAAACCACAGTGATAGTAATATACTGTGTTTCTTTATTACCACATTTAAGTGTGGTCAAATTTTGTAAGTGTACAGGAGAAGTATATGGGTATACTAATCTGGTTGTTTTAGAGCTAAGGACTTTTAATTTTAATTTTAATTTTTTTAGTTAAAATAAGCAATGCATTTTGAATCTCACTTATATTATTTATTCTCCTATCTGTTCCTACTATTTATGCATGATACAGGGTTAAAATTGCTGGAAATTATATATATATATATCTCCACAATAGCTCAGGAGTTAGGCTGCTCTAGCATCTGGGCTGTCGCTGACGTGTATATGATCTTTTGTCCCTCATTCTCTTTGGACTGACATTTTGGTTTTATGACCCACATAGCTTCAATACTGTCTTCATTAATAACAACAAATGCTGTACACTGAAAATTAGACTTAAATCACAAATTGGCTTATTTCAAGTTTTAAATAGTTACTTTGAAGTTTCTAAGTCACACTGTGCTCAAGCAGTCAAACAAAATGCATTGTGTTCCCTTGGAAGCAAAAGGAAAAGGACATTATAGCTTTGGAAACACAACCGAGAACATGGAAATAAAGCAGGAAGGAGTGATGGTTCTTGGGGTGGCATGAAAAATCAAGAGGTGTTGGAGCTTTTTTGTCTTAGAGAGGGAGTTATAAAATTGTCTAAGATTCATACAGATTCATTTAAAGTTGATAGATTTAGAGGGTAAATTCCAATGATTTAATGCTGAAAAACATCTCATGTGATAACTGAATTTTCAACACTTTCTGTTTTACTTGATTGGTCCAATGCCAAAGTTTTTATTAGATTCTAATTCAAATAAAGGGCCATAAAGTCCTTTGTGGAAGTGATACAATGGTGATTGAGAGAGGCACTCACAATCCCTATCAGTCATTGATACTTAAGTAATTGCCCATGCCTGCCCACAGGGTTTCTCTTTGCCAAACTACATCCTATTAGACAATTTTCTTATATCTCTATGGCTGGTTGAAGGCTAAATGTAAGGTTTTCTTTCAAAAGGTTTGGTTGATTGAATTGCTGAGCCTACGTCTTTACTCTTTCTGTGGCCTCTTGGCAGGTAATTTGGCATCAAGGCCAGCTGACCCAAGCTACAGCTGATTTCAGCTGACTCACCTATGTAGACGCCACAAATAAGTGTTTATTTTCTGTCCCAAGGTTTGGAGGAGTCGATAAGGCTCTTGCAGCAACTGCTGACTAATAAACCATGCAAGATGTTCTGATTGTTTAGTAAGAACGCTCGTTTCATTTTGCTAATAAACAAAGCGATGAGACTTCAGTTGAGTAAGTGATTTTCTGAGGTTAGAGGCAGCCTCAGAAAACGATCGGAGACAGCAGAGACAGCTTATGTCAACATTATCTGAAGCCAGACATTTATATCAGGTTTCAAACCCATAAACATCTTGGGTGTTGCTTCAAAAATTCTGTAAAGCAATTTTTCAAGGCAAACAGTTTGCTCAACTGGGCAAACACCTATCTAGTCAGAATATCAGAATGCCGGTTTACTTACCTAAACAAATACCTCAGTCGGCACAGTGTTAATTAGTTTAGTGGAACTTGCTTTAAGGCTTTCTTCCTCCCAATCTTAAACCACTAAGATGTTAACTTTGACAATTCTAGCTAATTCCCTCTTCAAAGAATCACCTAGAACCCCTTGAGCAAGTCTCTGAACATCTCCAGACATTCCTGCCTTTGATACATCACAGAGATTGCCAATCTGAGATTTCTCCTGCTAAAGTAAATTTAATGTATTCAGCTGGATCAACAGGGCATTTTTATGGTCCTGGTGCAATGTACATTGAATTATTCTGTTGAGCACTGAATACGTATATTAGTGAGACTAGGGAAAAAGTTAGTTGGGATTGTATTGGCTGCCCATTCTCTTTGTCCCAAGCAGGAAACTCACACATTGATCTGTGCATCAAGCTGTCATCTATGAAGAAAAGGGGAACGATCACTTTTAACTTTCCAAGTCTAAAAGACTATGATTCTAAGATGCTGAAGTTTCAAAGAAACATTGATTTCTGAAACAGTTCATTGTTTTGTTTGGTTTTGATCTCTTGCTAGGATTATACACACTGAAATAATATATGAATATGAATATATTGTTTTTCTTTCATTTGTGTTTAATATTGCCCTTACAAGCACTGGAATTTTTTTATAATTAAAAAAAGGTGTTTGAGATTATAATTACATTGTTTCTCCTTTCTCTTTTCTCCCTCCAGCAAAGAAAATTTCCACGATGAGGGGAGAGGACTAGACTCACCTGTCGGTATTAGGATCAATATTAGAGTGTAGTTCAGGATTGTGCTGCTTAGTAAAGTGGTGATTGAGAGTCTTCTCCAAGATCCATGACGTCACCAACACTGGCTAGTTGTACTGGTTTTCCAGTGCCCAGAAAATGTTTACCAATACAGAAAAGTAGAGAAAAGGATAAATAACAACACTCATGTCTGAAAGTCATACGGAGTCAGACTCTCAACTGTGTCTCTAAAATAGGACATACACTATGTGTAAATCGGCATGCAAAGGTAGATAGTTTGAATGAAAATTCCCCAACTGGGTTTACCAGCACTCTCCACAGGAGCTATAGGACATCTAACAACGACGACAACAAATCCCAACACCGGCACCAGAAGCCTCTTGTTGAGTTAGGGCTGCACAAGAGACTCACTAGAGCATTACAGGTTATTCCTTTTGTCCTTGGCTTGCTCTCAAGCTAAACCCCTGTTGCTGAAGACACCATGGACTTTTGCATATAGAACCTAGAAGCCCTTCCTTGATCTGGCTTGAATGGTTTTTTCCCTGAGGACTAGCTTCCATGTCTAGAAGGCACCATATACAAGGTTCCAAAGCAGGGAAGCAGTCAACAGTCCTACCCAGCTATGATGGCTATGAACCACAACCAGAAATTCTTTGTTGTTGTTTTGCTTTTGTTCTTTGAGTTTCTCACTGTGGAGCCCACGAATGCCTTGAGATTGGTGGATCATGACTCAGCCTCCAAGTGTTGATAACTGTGGTTGTGTGGGTCACACTGGCCAGTATATCTTTGGAAAATGATATTTTTCCTGAATATGAATTGGTTTATATGAAGAATCTGAACCTAAAGTCTCAAAACACTTTAGGTCAACTGTATTCTATTCAAATGATAGCTTTTTATTCGCTTCGCATTAATAGCCAACTAATATCGAATACACTGTAGAGAAGTTCTTCTTGGCCGTGGAGGGAATCTAACAACGCTGTTGTGGAAGAGGTGGGTTTAACTTGGACAACTCATTTCACTTGGTATTTCCCCAGAAGATATGAAGGCCACTGAGCATAGAATTCGAATATGTCCTCTATAGATTAGAAGCAACAAAATAGAATCCGGAACCAGTGGTCCACAAGGTGTGCTGATGGACCACAGAATAAGAGAGAAGAGGTGTCTGCTGTGGTACAAGCCACAGGCTCACTGAGAGCTGCTTGTGGTCATGAAGTACAAACTCTGGCTTCCCTTCCCTTCCCCGCTGCACTGCCTCTAAAGTTATCATTTGGATAGAATAGAGTTGACATAAAAATAACGTTTTCAGGCTTTAGATTATGGTTCTTAATATAAACCATTGATAGATTTAGCTCTCACCAGGCTAAATCTCCAGCCCTCTACTATTTTTTAGTATAAAACATCATATGTTTTCAAAATCTATCAAAAATAATAACTTATAAAAACATTCTAGATAGGTGGGATTAAAGACAAAGCCCTTAGTTTCGAATGTTCTTTAACATTCCTGATTCATTTATTTCTGGTTTTATTCTATTTCTTATTTCAATTTTAATGTTTTATATTACAATAAACAACATTTTCATTAACGGCAAGATTAAAACTTTGGCCTCGTTTTTTAACCTTATTTAACTTTATTCCTCCCTTCCACTTTTTTTTGAATCAATCGCTTCAGATATACCAGATGGTTTGCACATGACTCCCTAGCAAAGGTCAGTCTGCTCTAAATAGCCAAAATGCTGCAGGTTTGATTTAGTCTATATTTGATGTAGAAGTAAATTAAATTGAGAGTATTTTTAAAATTCTTTTCAACAAAACCCTTTCATTTATGATAAATAAGATATAGACTGATTATACCTTGTGCTCCCATGTAATGATCCCACACTCGTAGAGAAAACAGTCTGGGTTCTGTGTATGGCGGTCTCCTTACAAAGTCACTTTGAAGGAAGGTGTTGACTTCTTTCACTATTTTTGGCAGATGAACTGCAATATCTTCCATATGGGAAATAACTAGGGGTTGTTTGAGCAACTTATAAAAGCTTTGAAATAGTGAGATCTAAAATTTCTCATTGCTTAACTTAGCACCAGGAAGATGAATATAGAAATGAATGAGAGGGTTGAAGGAAAAAATTGCACCTTCAGACACATGGTACATGAAATAGATGAGGAAAGAAAGAGATTACATTTTCAAATTTGCAAAATGGAAACTTGCTAGCGCACTAATGACGGCCTGTGGGAGAAATGTGCCCGTCAGAACACGTGTAGATAGGTTTCTGACATAATACCCATTTTGTTCTCGATGACTTCCAGTTAACTTTTTCGGGGAGCAAAAGATTGATTTTTGACTTTATTATGATCATTAACTATTTTCTGACATCTAAATAATAACAGTAATGCCCTACAGGCGTTGGAGCCGGACTGCATATATACTGCAGATTAGTTTGAAAGCAATATAGTCTGAGATAAATGAAACAGTATAATAAATTTTAAACTAGCTATGAATCCTTCATTTTTAATTTTTTTTCTGGTGACACTCTACTACACTTTTTAAAAAATACATATTTTGTTCTTTTCAGACAAATTGTGTTGTGTTCAGACATTATTTAAACATTAGGTTGATACTAAGTAGGAAAAATACACTGTTGAGAATTTTATAATCATAAGGGTTAATGGGAATTTCTTACATTGTCAGGAATTTTAAATTGTTTATTAACCTCCTTCCAGTCTCGTAACTCAGACTCCTAATGTAATGCCTTTGTCCCCTCTCCTTGTTTTGGTACTCTTTATCCTGTCAATTTTATGTCTACGTTAACAAAACAGTAGTTTATTCTTGAATAAAATTTTAAATTAGGAAATCAACTGGATGCTAGGTTTCTGACAAAGGGACCAAGGGTTGTCCATCCCAGTCCAATGGTTCTTCACTGGCATCCCTCTGCCATGATGAATGTGAAACACTAAACATTCAACATAGAAGACATTAATAAATATGTACTGAGCTAAATGGGCACATAGAAATTAGGATTTCGTTAAGAAATTCCATGTTGGGAGATGGAACCCAAGGAGATTTGACATCAGAAGAAAGACTATCTCAATATTCATCTTCCTTATATTTTTTCATTCCTATTTCTAAATTTGTATGCTTTTATTGGGAAGGCAGAATGTCGTGAGTCACCTTTTGGGGTGACTTTTGCTATTATCCTGCCACAACATGTTTGTGTGTTCCACGGTAGGGGCATAAGGATTAGAAATGTTAGGTAGGAGAAACAGAAATAAGAAAGAAGCACAGAGACAGAGAGACATGGAATAGTAACAGGAGGGTAACACAGCACATCCTGAATACTGAATTTACCATATTTATTTTCCATACACATTTATACTCCAATACAAAAGGGGTGGGAGGAAGAAGGCAAAAGACTGCATTAACATCGCACAAAAGACAATGAGAACAGTTACTTGCTTCAATATTCCAGGCATCAAGCCACTATTTCCTGAGCAAGCATTTGATGTTTGGGACAGTGAGCACACCCTAGACCAAGTATCCTGTAGGCAGCCACTCCCTAAGTCAAACACCTATTTTAAAAAGAGGAGCAGAAGTATGCTTAACCATTGGTTGGACCCACCTCTATGGGCCATCTTAATGTCCAAAGCATCAAGTAAACACATCCTAGGTCAGGCTATCTTGTTTTGTAGTCACAGCTGTTGACAACAACTTTGCAAGAACAAAAAATAAGCTCAAACTCTCTGACCTTCAGACAAGGTGAAGTCAGCTCACATTTTTAGGTCCCCAACAGCAGAAAAAGATAGAAACTTCCCTGTTTTGAATAAAATAGAAAAAAGTTGATCTTTCCCTGATTTCTTTCTATATATTGTTTTTTTTAAATATGAGTAGACATTCCTGCTAGAGCCAGACATTAGTGGGTACTCTGGTAACATATTACTATATTTTGAACCTATTTCCTTCCCTCAAAGACCAAAGTTTTGGTAATATGATTGAAGATGGTATGACCCTACACAAAATAGACCCTAAAAAGCCCACAGATGATAAACACATTATATCAGGATACTAAAATGTACTTAAGAATTTTTGGATTGTTTTTTGGTATTAAAATTTAATAATTTTTTTGAATACTAAAATTTAAGTTATATTTGGGTCTTCTCTCGAATGAAAATTAGTAAACAAAAATCAGTAGCCTCACTTTGTATGAATGAAACACACACACACACACACGCACACACACATATAATAGGGATACAATGTCATTTATAATAGCCTAAAACAAAACAAAAAATACTTGTAATAAATCATGTAAGTGAAAATCTTATACAATGAAACTTTAACACAATGAAAAAAGAAACATTGAAGAAGATACCAAAAGATGGGAATACCCTTACATACCCATGGTTGATAGGCTTAATATGGTGAAAATTGTCATCATAACCGAAGATAATTTATACGTCATATGCATTTCCCATAAAAATTTCAACACAATTCTTCATAAATTGAAAAAAACCTTAAATTTATATGGAAATCCAAAATACCCAGGATAGCAAAACTTTCCTGAACAATACAAAAACTGTTGGACTTAACCACATCACAGATTTCAAATTATAATATAAAGCTATAATAACAAAATCATCATGGTGTTTGTGACAGTATGCAGAAGACCTGTGCAAACTCAAGCTAGACCAATCCCAGGGTGAAGAAAGGAGATAGGCGTGAAGTCCACTACCTAGTGGAGGAGCTAGGCAGAGCCGCCCCTCTTTTAAACTGAATGACAACGTCAACAGCACTAGTAGAAGACCAGACATCCAAGATTATATGGACAACACAAATTTGTCTTAATGGTTGTAGAAAAGAAATACAGAAAGAGAGCGCTTATGTTGGATGGGTGGGAAAGGGTGGTTGGAATTTGGGGTAGGAAATAGTCCCACAAAACCAAATCCCAACTTTTATGGGACCTTTCTAACTTCTGCAAGGAAATGGATAAATTGGAAAACTTGTAACACATGGACAGAGCTTGTGTCTTAAAGGGACTGGGTACTCTTGGCCATGCATTCAGGCATGATTCAGGGTGCAGGGCATTTACTGTGCTTGGTTCCTAAAGGGCTGGGCTAAGGTGTGCCTAGATGCTAACAGGAGATATGAACCTGAAAAATGAAGGGAGATCAATATGATCAAACAACTTCGAAATTCCTTCAAAGAAATAATAAAGAATATAAACAAACATAAGAAGGTAAAAAAATTGAGACTAGTTAATGGCTGTGTAGCAGAAGAAGATAATGTGACATGGTCAATTGGAATCTTAATTTAGTTAATCCTAATCTGAATGGATCATATTTCTTTGCTACTTATTTCTTAATTTGTAGTATAACAAGAGGAAATAGCCAATATAGTTATATTGATCAGAAATGAGATACAACAGAAAAACTAAATAAATTTTTGAGAGGACACTAAAATTTAGTCACTATTAATTAGTCAACTGAATTAAGTAGTACGAGTGGTTTCATGGGACAGAATAAATTATTTTAATCAAACAAGTCATCATAATAATCGAAAGCTACATGCAAAATATTTAAGTGAGGATCTCTTTGTTCAATGTTTTATCTTTTTTTATTTATTTTTATTGAGCTCTACATTTTTCTCTGCTCCCCTCCCTGCCTTTCCCCTCCTGTAAAATATTTTTTAATGGGACAGAGTAAATTATTTTCATGGTATTTTGACTGCTTTAGGTAGACATATTTCACAGTAGAAATGTAAATCTGATTGGGAAAAACATAAAAACAAACAGAAAATTCTACTATGTCTTTCAAAAGAGTAACATCATTATGAAGTCAGCTTACCCAGAATAAATATCTAAATTAGTCTGGTGTCAGTTAGAACCCTGAAGTGGGGGGTGGTGAGAAGCTTTTTATAACTAAAGTTAATTCTTATCACCCAATAGAAAGCTAGGAAAGCATTAGAAAGGAACCAGGAAAAGAGCTTGTCTTTCCAAATATTCAATATAAAATCTATCAAAAATCATTGATCACAAATCAATATGGTAGTTTATAGAAACTGGTAAACACATTGAAAGAATACTATAAGTATTCTGTAAGCAACTATCAGTTTTAACAAAAAAATTGGTGTAATCATGTTTTTAATTAGAAGGAATTTTTTTAAAAAGATTTCTGGTATGACTGGCAAACTGCCCCGGGAGAAATGGGATTTACTTTATCTTTTGCAAAAACTAAACTACAGGTGAATTAAAGTCCTAAAGTGGAAATTAAAAATCAAGACAATTTGAAAGGATATTAAGAAAGATATTATATGATTTGAGATTTTACAGATAGAAAAAACCCATATTACATAAAGATACATGAGAAAAATTAGATATAATTAACCAAACTTTCATGCAAAAAATAGCAAAGTCAATAGCAAGAAAATAATTGTAATAGAAATGTAAAAGTTTGTAATAGAATTTGATAAATGTGGGCTGTGTGATAATGTTTATACATTTAGAAAATAAATGAAATAAAAGATGAAATATTTTAAATATTATAAATTTAAATGGCAATTAGCATAAATGGACAAGATATACTTTACTCTTTGTTAAGGAAAATATTAAGCATAAATGAATTATGGAAATCTATTAAAGTTGCATATACATGGATTTTATTGTAGTAGTGCACATAGTTACATTATATGGGGAGGCTAAATACAATTTCTCTGTGTACATACATCAGAGAATAAGACTCAACTTTATGAACACTATGCTTTTAAATTCAAATTGAATGAAAAATTTTCTACAAAGATTTTATGCACATGAAAAGAAAAAGTGAAAAGAATAAATATGTCACTCCAACCTTGTAAACAGATATTCCCTTTTGTAGGCAGGGTTCTATTAAGTACAAAAGACTCAGAGGTTATATTCCTATTGGAAACAACTTAACTTGTTTCAGTTTTAACGATAAGGAAGAAGATGTGAGAGTCATGGACCAGAACAAAAGACCTAAATAACATGGAAAGCAGCAAACAGCATGAACATGTTTGTCATAGCCTCCTGCATGCTACAAGTGTGATGTAGAAGGGCCACATGACATTGGCACAAGCAGAGGCCAAGGGAAAGCAAGGAGAAGGTTAAGAGTCCTCCACTCTTGGAGAAAGCAGGAAACATTATAGGGCACAGAAAATGGAACTGTGTTCTTCCTCCAGAGAGCTAGGACTGGCTATCTGAGTAGCCACACTGTGAGCTCCTCGACCACTGTCTTACTCAGTGCCTTCTCAGCTGCTGTGACATGGCACTGTGAGGAGAAGCAGCTTACGGTAGACGGAGATTCTCTTTCTGACTTACCATGCCACACCTACATATTATGCAGCTGGCTAGAGAAAACTGAAGACATGACTAATAAGACTTGCCATTGGCTTATTCTGCACAAATCTGAAAAAGACACAGAGTGATGTGGGATTTCCCTCTGTATGCTGTGATTACCACTGATTAATAAAGAAACTGCTTTGGACCTATAGCAAGGCAGAACATAGCTAGGCAGGGAAAACTAAACTGAATGCTTGGAGGAAGAAGGCAGAGTCAGAGAGAAGCCATGTAGCTCTGCCAGAGACAGATGCCGGAACTTTACCTGATAAGCCACAGCTTTCCATGGCGATACACAGATTAATAGAAATTTGTTTAAATTAAGATGTAAGAGTTGGCCAATAAGAAGCTTGAGCTAATGGGCCAAGCAGAGATTTGATTAATACAGTTTCTGTGTGGTTATTTTGGAGTCTGGGTGGCTGGGAAATAAATGAGCAGCCTCCCACTAAAGAGAGGAGCATATATGCCAAATATGGAGAAAAATATGGGAGAACACGTATAAAAGAAATTTAAAAAGAGTGGATCTGTTAGCCACAAAGCTTATCACATGTAGGATATATATATATGCATTTTATTTATAGCGATATAATATATAAATAATATATATTTGTGTATGTATGTATCTGCATTTATTTACAGTGGTAGCCTATATAAAAAGTGTAAGTCACAAATCCCTACATTTTCTATACTGTTTTCTGTAGGGACTTGGTGTATAACCCACAATTAAGGCATGCACAGTGACATCCTCAACCTGGAAGCTACCTCCAATTGACATCAGCTCACAAAGGAAAAATTAGTTCTTACCAATGAAGTCTCTCTGGTATATTAACCACACCTTATATATACTCTGGGTATATAACCACTCTCAGCAGCAAATGGCCAACCCAAACAAAGTCAATGGGTGTGGTTATTTGTAGACTTTCTGTCTCACATTGTTTTGTTCAGACGTTTTTTTTTTCCCCTTACTGACCTTCTGTTGTATTCATGATTCCCAATTTTGAGTTTTTATGGATTTATTCACTTTTCTTGTAAGTGTTCTTCACAGACTTCTTTTTCAACTCTCTCATTATTTGTTTATTATCATTTACTAATAACAGAATGACTCAGATATTGATTTTGTACTTTGGCTTGTATTCTAACACTGCTTTATTAACTTTAACAGTTGGCTTGACTTTGCCCTTCAGTGGATGGCTGGATCTTTTTGATAAAGCTCTATCATTGTCATTATATTTTTCTTTTATCGCAGGAGATCAGTTTTTTTTTTCTGGTACTGTAAAACTTCTTCAAGAGTCTTTGTACCTACCTGAGCAAGGCCTAGCTAGAATCATCTATTTTTCCCATGAAGCCCTCATTCCTTTTAATTTGAAAGAACTAGAAAACCACGAATTATATTGGAAATCAGAGGTTTTTGCTGCAGCCAAAAGAAATAAGAAGTTTTTTTGGGTCAAACTTGTGTCATGTGTTTCTCACCACAGAGAACTGACTAACTCTGTTTTCAATTACAAAAAGAAAATACAATGGAGGAATGGATTTTCAAATGGATGCTAGTGCAAAGGGGAAAATATGTTGTGTGTGGTGGGAGAAATGATGATTTTTTTTTCAGCACATTTGCTACTATTTCTATGAACTCAGAAATCCTAAACCCTGACTACCACTTACTGTGAAGTTTTGAATGAAAACAAGAAAGCTTACTGGTATCAAATGGGCGTCAGCAAATGGCGTGGGCTGTAGTGGTAGCGAGTGAATGCCATTATCTTTGATAATTGAATTGTACTTTGCAATGTATTGCATGTGAGTATTTCTGCTTTGAAAACTACACATGCACAGAGTGTATTCACTACGAGATTGCTTTCTGGTTTTGCTTTTAAAAATAATTTCACTTTTGCATAAATGGGGCATTTAGGCTGGGAGGAGATCACATTTGTTGTTCTTTGTAATTGTTGCTCCAGCTTGACTGTCTCTGCTGTTTTTCATTGTTCACCTCTATGGGAGCAAAGCAAAAAGCTGTTTTCCTGCTCACTCATCAAAATTGCTGAGGCTTCTTTCTATTTCATCCCCACTTTAAGGAAGCATGTAAATATACAAAAAAAGAACATCTATAAGATAAAAAATATATATGTGAAACCATTATTGTAATCTAAAGGTTTGTGTGTGTGTTCTTTTAGTCAGGTTTTCTCACCCCTTTAAATTAAAACAGGATCTACAGTCTGGTAATTTCAGAACATAGCAAGACAGCCTTCAACTGCATTCTTTGCAAAACACAGGACTTCTAAGAAAGTAGCAGTCGTCACAGATTTCTTCTTTTTCTAAAATCTGAAAGCATTGTCTTTTTATGTCTGTTAATTTTTATCAAATTGTTCTTTAAAGCATTGCTTATCCACTGTAGATATCAAAGAGATTACACAAATACTAAAAAAAGTGCTTTTCATTTGAATTTTCCGAAACGTTACTGATCAGGTTTCTGTGAACATGCTTTCAATTGTAATAGGCAACACATCTTGGATGAGCTTAAAATTTGAAATTGATTACATGGATGTAAATGGATTATTAACTCAGTTAATACCTTGGTTATTGGAAGGCTGGCATAATGAGACATATTTTTGGGGCTTGTAAATATCTCTTTTCTTTTTTATTTGACAAGTATCTCTGACTTCTCTATCTTACACATTAATACTGGCTATACTTTGTATTTCATTACTCTGTCATAAAAACCCATTTCTATGTCCAGGTGCTGACTATTTTCTAAAAGAATTGTGCTTTACTTTATAGCAATTATTTATATTAAGCTTTTAGTATTTTTTTTTTTACAAATATTCAGTCTGGGCTCTTCACAGTCACAATAAAATTAGCAAAATTTATTTGTATTACTTATAGAAAATATCTGATATATAGAAATGATGATGAGAACTCTTTTTTGATTTTGTGAGACAGGGTTTCTCTGTGTAACCATTCTGGCTGTCCTGGAACTCACTTTATAGACCAGATGAGCCTCAAACTCACAGAGATCTGTCTGTCTCTGCCTTCTGAGTGCTGGTAAAGAACTCTTTATATATTTTACTTTTGAGTTTTCCACTTAATCTAGGTAGACAGATTTTAAAAGTCTTTATAAGAGAACAGGAAGTGTAGTCCAGGAAACGTTAACTTACCCTAAAACAATGAGGAAGAGCTTGATTCAAAGACTACAGAGACTTTGTAGCAGATAAAATACACTAAACATTAGAAGTGCCATGAGATTGTCCCTGCAGGCCTCACGTTTTCTGCTTGTTCTTCTAGACATCAACAGTGCATGGCCCTGACTACTCTGTACCCAGGTCGCTTTCCAGGTCTCAGTCTCTAGCTAAGCATCTTGCTAGATGAGGCCATGCTTCCTTCGAAATGAAGAACACACTACCTCTAAGTCAACGGATCCCCCATTTTCCAGAATATCTCTCCTGCATTTCCAGTTCCACGCATTTAATGAGCACTCCAGAATGCTTGATGTGAGAAAATGACAGCAACTTGAACTGTTTAGATATCATTGTGTCCTGTATTCCAATACAAAACCAAAACAAACATGTTCAACAGAAACAGCTCATATTTCTTATTGCTGTACGCTCTGAATGGGTTCCTAATGCTTTGTGACTTACAGCTAATAGCAACCATTTGAGGTAGGCGGCACTATTTTCAGCTTACAAATGAGGCTGAGGCCTACTGACTAGTTAGTGGTGGGGCCATAGCTACGATGTGTGACGGAAATGGGCTCTCGATTACTTCTGGCTTCCCAACACTTGGGTTCTCAATCATCTAATAGGAGGTTAACAGTTTTCCTCTTGTCTGTCTGTCTCTCTTCCCCCTCTGTCTTCTCTTCTCTTGCCTCTGCCTCTGCCTCTATTCTCCTTCTGTCTCCCCCCTCTTTTTTAGACAATGGAAACTTTTAGTAGTTACCAACTGGAATTCATCAAGGAAGTAGAATATAAAAATGAACCTGAACGGAACGATGGTCCTAATGGTGCCTATATACATATACCATATACATACTTATGATGCCTATGTATATACCGGAGTTACAGCAACAAACACGTGACTGGGCAAATCAGCCAATTCTCTCCCTTCCCCTTTCATCCCTTCTGTTTCTTCCCTTTGTCCCTTTGCCCCATTCATCTCCTCCCCTTTCTCCCTGTCCCCTTTCCTCCAGAGGAAGCACATTAACTCTTAAGCCCAAATATCATGTTAACTTTTTGTTAGGGTTATAGGTAGCTCATAATTTTTATGGATGTGGGTTTGCCTCAGCAAAAATCAATGTTGCAATTTGAGGCCACTGGGACTATTCCAAGTCTGTATGTAAGAAGCCAAAGTCAAAAAAGATGTCCACATAAACGCATTAAAAGATTGCTAGAAACCGTGTAATACAGGTGAGCACCTTCATTCTTCATTTCTAAGGGTATGAGGGACATTTGGCATCTCCTCAGTTGGCCAATAATGTTTTCTAGGATTTCCCCCTCTTAGAGAGACAAGTATTCTCCCCTTTCTTAAGTCTGTCCCTACTAGAACATTTGGGGTTCTCTACATATCTAAAAAGTGAGGACTGATGATGTTTCGATGTGAAAAACAAAAAGAAAGGAAAACAATGAAGAAAAAAGCGAGAAAGAACGGGGTCAAAGCACAAGGCCAAACCAAGTAAAATCAAAACCCCTAATAAGTAGCCTGGGTTAAAAATGCAATCTAAGCCGCTGGGCTGGGTTTGTGGCCTCTAGTTTCCTCTACAAGCCGCCTGGGGCGTCTGGGGTAACTAGGCAACGCGTTGCCGTAGCAACTGCGGACACGCAGAGGGTTAGGCGCTGACCCTCAGGTCCTCAGCTAGTCCGGGTGAAGGGTCCCGCGATCTCGCGAGAGTTGCCACGCCAGTCCGTAGGGCACCGTGGGGGCACCGAGGGGCTCCGTGGGGACCGTGGGGGGCACCGAGGGGGCCCTGTGGCCGGGCCGCGGGTATGGCTGCTCCGCCTGGGGTGCCGCCGATGCGGGTGCTGGAGGAGGCGCTGGGCATCGACTTGTCGCCCACGGGCGACGCGGCGGCAGAGACGGTGGCCGCCGAGGGCGCCTACTACCTGGAGCGTATCCTTCTGGTGACTGTGGGGCCTGCGCAGTGGCTCCCTCTGGGGCGCCCGTGGACCGTGGGACACCCTGGAGGAGTCCTTGTCACCCCAGTGTGTCGTAGCGCCCACTGAAGTCACTCTAGGAGTGTAGGTTCATCCATGGTCCTGAGCATAGGGAAGCCTCCAGGACCAAGTACTTTACACCTTGTCGACATGAAGGTGCCTCAGGGAATTGATTCAGTTCTGTGATTTAATGGTTGTCTTAAAAAAAGATCCTCAGAATACCTTCGCAATGGCTTCCATCATTAAGAGAGATGAAGGAAGACCCGTGCCTATGGGCATAGAGATGAATGCACAGACTGCACACATGGTTGTGGACGGTGTCCAACTGTGCCGTCCTAAATAATTTGCCCATGTATGGTTGGCTACCTTCTTTAGGAGTTTTGGTTTTGGCTATTTAGTGATAGCACTGATTAAATCTCCCCTCCCCCCCTCATTGGGCTACTTAATTGGGCTATTAAAGCTGACAAATGCTTGGAAGAAAGCAGCATCATGATGAGCAGTTATGAGTGAAGGTACCAAAAAAAATTGAATAATTTTATGTGTATATTTAGGTTCACTATTTTGCAAGGCTATAGAGGACTTCCCTTCTCTAGGTAGGTGTATTAATTATTCTGTATTAATGTGCACTATTTGGAAGAGTCATATAAGTTTTTCTTTCAGTAGATAAAGATGTCTATCCACAAAGATGTCAAAGACAGTAAAAAAAATCTCCCTTTATTATTTTGCACAGTTATAATCCTTTGTGTCTTAATTCAAGATCTCATAGATCCAGCAGTGATCCATTTGTGATCTTTAGCAGGCTCAGTTATATTCATATTTTAGGGAGTCACACAGAAGCGCATAAGGAGTTAAAGAAAATATGTAGTATTATATTGGATTCTAAATGATTTTTACAGGATGTAAGTCTGAATACCTTGAAATCAATATGAATAAAATAAGTGGATGCTTTAGTGTTGTAATTGAGTCTTTATAATCTGTTTTCATAGCTCAAACAGGATATCTGTCTCAGAATGTTCCCTTTAAAGATAAAAAATATGTTATAATTTCTGAACTAATCTGCATCAAACAATTGCAAAAACTTGTCAGCATGAAAATGAATTATCTAGAAATAGTTTAGTTATTAACATGAGATTAATAATTTGATAACACTTTGAAGATCTATTTGTTAATTAAATACAATATTCTTACACAATGAAATTTTAAGCAAGAAAATCAGACTTATAGAATTTTCCAGAAACACTGAATTAAAACCACAACTTGTTTCAGTTTACACACCCATCTTTTTTTTGTTAACTTTTTTAATACAATATATTTTGAGCATGTTTATCCCCTTTCCCAACTTCTCCCAGATTTTGCCCATCTCCCTCACTACCCAATTTTATGGTCCCTCCAAAACAAAAACAAAAATAAGAAACAAAATCCAGAATAAGTAAAAAACCAACAGCACCCCCTCCAAAAAAAAAAAAAAACCTCACAAAAATGAAAGTCAAAACAAACAGGCAAAAGACCAATATAACAAAAATGACCAAACCAAAGTGAAGCAAATTATCTACAAAGACACCTCTGAGTTCATTTTGTGTTTTACAGCTTCTCCAGGGCATTGGGCCTGATCTGGAATGTGGGATGTGATATCGCCCAGTGAAACCATTGAAGAAAACTGACTTTTCCCTTGCCAACCCCTATCAGTTGCAGATAGCTTCTTGGTTAGGGTTGGGATCCTGAGTCTACTTTTCCTTCCCAACTGCCTTGTAGCTGGAAAGATCTTGTGTGTTCTGCCACACTCCTTGTGTGTTTATATGTTACACACAGATCTTCCAAAAAATGCTTTAAGTCACAGTTGCAAATGTAAGACAATCAGATTTGTTAATTAGGTAGCTTCTATGTCTTTCTTCCATCTCTTCATAGTTGACTGATTACTGTTTCATGTTTCAAATGGAGAGCCAGGGGGGGAGAGCAAAGGCAAACATCTAACTAGTTATTTTTCTACATTCAGTGTTGAGGGAAGAGGTTTAGTCATGGGAGAGGTTTTAACTATTAGTCAGAATGAAGTTTGAGGATTAATTATGAATGCCAATTATCCTTGTATCCCTGGGCTCTCTTCACATGCGTAATTAGGAATTGACAGTATTATGTTATTTGACATTGTTTTGTAAGGCAATTATTATAGTTGCCGAAGTGAGACTTTCTTGGGTTTAAAGTCTAGGGCTCTCAGGCTCTTCAGTGGCTAAACTGAAATTATGGTATGCTTAAGTGAATCGGAACTCCAGTGCCCTTTACCTTGCACATAGGTGTAAATATCTCTGATTTAGTGCATTTTGCCCATATTTCACTTATACTTCATGCCATACTACTGATACTAGAAAATGGCCCATCAGTATTGAAAAAGGCCTTTGGAGGAGGTTCACTTGACTTCTCCAGGCAGTCCTCTGGTACTTCTCCAAAACATCCAGACCCAGGAAACATCTGTAGACTAATGGGGCTCAAAGCAGACACAGAAGCAGGGCTCGTCATTAGTGTCATAATTTCAGTTCTGTGCCAGATAGTTTCATGCAGCTTGCTACAAGCAAAAGTCATCTGAGAGGAGAAACCTCAATTAAGAAAATGCTTCCATAAGATTTGGCTGTGATAAAAAAGACTGAGTTGTGTGTGGGCAAGCCTGTAGGGCATTTTCTTGGTTGGAGATTGATGAGAGAGGGCCCAGTCCACTGTGGGTGGGGCCATTCCTGAGCTGGTGATTCTGGGTCTATAAGAAAGCAGGTTGAGCAAGCATGATAAGCAAGCCAGTAACAGTACCTCTCTATGGCCTCTGCATCAGTTCCTGCCTCCAGGTTCTTTCCCTATTTGAGTTCCTGTTCTGACTTCCTTAGGCGAACAGAGATGTTTAAGTGTAAGCTTAATAAACCCTTTCCTCCTCAACTTGCTTTTTGGTCACGGTGTGTCATTCCAGCAATAGAAACCCTAACTAGAACAGTTGTTAACTTGGCATACACGGAAAGAAGGAAACTCAATTAAGGATTGCGTAGATCAGTTGTCCTATGGCCATGTCCCCAGGGAATTTTCTTTTTTTCTTTTTTTCTTTTTTTTTTTTTTTGAGGGGTGGGTACCTCTTGCCTCCTTTCAGTTTATTACTTTGATTTTGACTCTAGGACTTGCTCTTTGGAAGCAGTTTGTTTGCTGAATCTTTCTTTTTGTTCAAATCACCTTTCTTCTTTCAGCATACAGTGTCTGTTTAATAGGGGATTAAGTTGTAAGAAAGTTGAAACATTAGGGAATTTTCTTGAATGTTATTTGGTGCAGGCAGGCCCACCCCACTGTGGGTGGTGCCTTCCCTAGGCCTATGGGCCTGTGCTTCATAAGAAAGGTCGCTGAGCAAGTCAGAGACCCATCCTATAAGCAGTGTTCCTCCATGGGTTCTGCTTGTGCACCTGCTTTCCTTTCCTGCCCCAGCTTCTGTCAATTGACTGTAACCTATAAATCAAATAAAACCTTTCCTCCCCCAACCAAAAGGTTAGTGCTCCACCCCAGTAATAGAGGCCAGTTAGGATAGTAGGAAAGATGCTTCTGCCAATATGGGCCTCAGTGTTTTTGTTCCGGCTTAGGGAAGGTGTTCAGGAGAAAGACCCGAAGGCAGCAACTGTCCTTCCTGCTATCTGCTGGTTGTTATCAGTGACTCTTGTTTCTTCTGTGAAGGGTTTCCCAATGGAATTGCTTCTTTGTTTTAAACTTTCTCTGGATATTTAGGAGTTCCCAGTTTCAATTGTCAGACACATGCTGGGAGGAGTTTGGACTAAGCAAGCTAAAGGTTATTTGATTTTGGTGTTGCTTCTTAAAACCAAAACCCTTCCAAGGAAGATAAATGAAACACACACTCTTTGAAAGAGAAGTATTGAAGGTTCCTCTTCCTCTCTTCACTCCCCTCCCTGATTGGTGTTTAACTATTTTGTAGGTCTCTGTATTCCAGCAGTAAGAATTTCGTATCTTAGGTTGTGAAGATTGATGAGTTCGCTGCCTTCTCTAAGGTTACTGCGGTCCCAGGAGCAGTTTCTAGTGGCTGGGTGAAGTTAAAGTGAGACTTTGCATCAGCTTCAGCTCTGGATACAGACCCAGAATCTATAGCTGCAAAGTTAGGGATTTCAGACCCACCCTGGAACAAGGCTGTAGCACTAGACTGGTGTCCCACCTAAGATGCCTGCTGTCTATGAAGTGCCTCACTGATGGAGAACCATCCACTGATAGCTTTCACCTACATGAAAATTCTGTCATTGCTGCTTTTTATTATAGTTTATTGCTTTTATTTTTAACATTATTTTGTCTTGGAAAGAATGTTAATTGGGTACTGAAAAAAAGTAGCTAATATAACTAAATCACTGGCTTCTGTTTTCCCCTTCCTTTAGTTCTTCCTTCCATTCTTTAAAAATTTCTTAGATGACTTATATTTCTGAGATTGTAAAATAGTATGCTCTAAAATTTTATGTGACTGCAAAATATATTTGTGAAATACTTAGTAAATTGCTATTTATTAATAATTAAAGTACTTCCAGCTATCAGAAAGCTTGTGTTTAGATGCTAGAGTTTCTTACATATATTGAAATAATAAGATTTGACAAAATGAATGTAGACTCTAGACTAACAGCTGTCTACTAAATCCAGAAGGTTTAATATTGCATGTATTAATGCCATGGGCTCTTTAGAGAGAACAACTAGTTTGCTCTGTGTTCTGTAGTCTATGTTAACTTTAATGAATCACACATGAATCCTTAAATGATGAACTTTAATGCAGTAAATCAGGTGAGCACTGAGTTTTTTTTTTTTTTTTTTTTTTTTTTTTTTTTTTTTTTTTTTTTTTTTTTTTTGTGGCTAACAAGCTCCCAAGATGCTACAGGTCTGAAGACAATAATTGGAACAGCAAACTTATAGACAAATTGACTTCTAATAACTATATTTTCAGATACTGCTGAGCATGCTGACACCTGCCCACAATCCCAGCCCTCAGATGCCAAACAAGGCAGGGAGTTTGGTAGTTCCAGAGTAGCCAAAACTACAGAGTGAGGCTCCGTTTCAAAAACAAAAACAGAAAAAAAGTTCCGATAGAAGAATAGTGTATAGAGCCCATCTTTATGTCTCCTGACTTTGAAAGACCCATATACTACCACCCACTATGAGAAGCATACAGTTTATGTGTTGACTGACAGGTATTTCAGCTCTGAGCGGAAGCTGTGGTCAGTAGCTTTCCACTCTTGCCAAGTCTATTGAGTTAGTAGCTCTGTGTATTAGGTGCTAATAACCTAGCAGATGAAGACTTCCTGGTAAAGACCATTCAAGTAAACAGCAGTGAGAATGTGACAACAGGCATGCCAATTAGTGGCCATCTCTTATCTGTATTTCTCAGTTAACTATATTTAGGCTGGTATTCCTAAGATAGGGATATTTGCTGTTTGTAGTGCCTTTCCAGTTTGGTAAATAAAATGTTAATGAGAGCGGATCCGGGCTAGATTTTTTATTGCTTCTGTGAACGTTGGCTGTGAGAAGGTTGCAAAGATTGAATAGTGATTTCTGTCTACAGCTCTAGGAAGTTATGGAAAATCCTAATTAGCAATGTCTCATTCTGGTCTTCTCTAAAGATGCTGCTTGCTGTATGCTACCTATAAGGATGACAGAGGAAGGGTCTTGTAAGTGAAGAAGTTTGTTTATTGCTCATAGCTGCAAACTGTTGATTGATTCACTTTCAGAAGAACCCACTTGTGACCCATTTGGGCTGTCATTTCTGTTGTTAGTCCAGCTGAAGTATCCCTCTGAGGCATCTGGTCATGAAGTTGTGTCTTCTGTGGTACTGTCATAGTGTTCCATGGCATTTTCAGTGCATGTATTGCAAATCTCGGCCTGTCTTCTAATGGGATCCGCAATACTAGGAGCTAGGGCAGATTCCGCTAGTTTAGAGACTAGCCATGGTGACTAAGTATCAGGGAGTATTTCATACCATAAACTGCTGACATCCCTAAAGTCCTCTTAGAACATGAAGATGTGACGGAGTGTGAGCTGCTGTCTCTAACTAGGCTGCAGCTGTATGATATAGAATCTAGCCTGGAAATGGGGGATACCATGGATGTAGGCAGGACAAGAGCAAGAACAGGCTGTAGACTGAGGGCACAGAAAGGCAGGCCCTAGAGCCAAGGGCAACAGAAAAGGTGCAAATGAGATTTGCATCAGGAGTGCAACATCACTATTAATATATTCTTTGGGGGAGTAGTGGACACACGAGGGTAGAAATGTTTAACTGTTCAGAGCCAACTTGGCATATTTAAAAAAAATTGAGTCTAAATGATCACTTATTTTCCCCATCAGAAAACATCTCTGCATGCAAACCACGAAGAGCTTAATTTATATGCATGCTTCCTAGACCACAGGCTCTCCGGAGAGACCAGATCACAGGTGAGAAAGTTGCTCAGTAGAAGGAGAAGTAGAGTAAGGAGTTAGTTTTTCCTTTCAGACAGTTGTCCATGACTTGCCCTTTTCACCTTTGTAAGTTTGCTCTCCAGAGAAATGTATCCCCCCTTTTTCACATGTGATGCTCCCTCAGATTCTTCTTCGTTTCTCTGGCTGTCCAAAGGGTCAGGAGGATCATTACCTAAATACAGTGCATTCACTTCATGAGAACCTCCGAGGCTTTGGAAATAGATGATGCTTTGATGTGCTGGGCAGGTTATCTGTTTTCCTTGGAATGATCAGGAATTGGCATCTGACTACAAACCCATATTTACCCCAAGCACTGGGGAGGTTAGAATTGAGCCCGTGGCTTCAAATTTAAGTCTTCAGGTCCTCTGGGTGTACTGCATCGCTGTGGATTTCTGGTCCCCTTTCTCCTCTAATTTTCATAGTCACGGAGTTCTGTATCTCCAGTGGCATGCACATTTGTAAATTGCTACAGAGTCATTTAGTATCAGCTTGTACATTTGGCCATGTGTTGCTGGCTATCCAGACAACAGATGCATACAGATAGCCACACCGTGCAATACAGCCTCTTTTTCAAGAACACTACACTACCACATTCAAGATGAGTTGCTTTGGGAAACTCCTCTGTACAGATCATGTTGTGGCTACTTAAAGATATCAGTCAGGGTGTGTAACTGCTCCTCTTTTGAGTGCTTTGTTCTGTATTTGATCTTTTTTTGGTTCTAATCCTTTGGCCTTGGTTAGATTAATGATCAGTTCTTTAGCCTCTAGCTGCTTTATATTTCTTTCTCCCTTGTGCTCTTCAAATCGAGCTATTTAAATGATTTTATTTAGCTGCTGGTAAGGTGCCACTGAGATTTGGAAAACAAATATGTGAAGTCATTACTTAGGATATTGAAAACAAATTTTGTATTTATATTATCTAAGATGTTAATAAACTGTGAATAGTTATGGTGCAATGTAAAAATACTATGATATGACAGAAAATTCTCCGCATTGAACCCAAGAAGCATGTCTCTGTCACTCATAGCCTAGGAAATCTCTTAATTACTATTTCTCAATTTTCATCTTAAATATGACTTAGATGTTTAATCTCAAAGGGTCATTTTGAAAGTAAACAATGCTGTACTCCATGGAAAACACATTCATGCTTTATCAAATGACATTTTTAATATAATCTAGTTTTTTGATTGTGAGGAAGCAGTATATTTTTCATGATTAAGATATTGCCTAGAACATTTTTTTGGGTAAGATTTCCAAGTGTTGCCTTACATAGCTAGTACTCTGAGGACAAAAGACATTTTCATCTCAATATCAACATATTAACAATACCTTTTGTTATCTCTTCCTCACATAGACAGTGTGTTCTCATTTGTAATTTTTAGTCTGTGTGCAGAGGATGTTAGAATATTTACTTTGCTTTGGAATTTATCATACACAAGTGGGAAGAATGACATTATTTTCTGGAGACTGACTGACAAGGGATTGGTATTGAAATCACCTTGGAGTAGCCACTTCTCAGAAGTGTCCTCTAGCTAAGCCCTAGGAAATTTTATTTAAATAAATAAAAATGTGTCAGAAAATTCAGTTCTAGAACTGGAGGGAGGCTTAGAATGGCTTGTATTTATCCTTTTACCTTAACCATCGAAGGAAGATTTCTTCATAGATTCTCATCTCCTTCTAGAGTGAGGAAAGGGATAATAAAAATAGATGTACAGCTTTTACTGAAACTTAGGGACCATTCTAAATGATTTTTCTCATATAGTTCCTCTCTAGGTCTCTTGAAAACATGCAAGATAGTTTGGTAGCTGTGCTGTCCCTAACTTGATAAAGCAAGGCTCCTGCCTCCTGGGTTTCATGTTCTGTTTTTGAGTTTATAGGGACAGATCCCAGGACCTGCTCCTGCTTAGCAAGCGCTCTTCACTAAGCTACACCACTAGCAGGTTTTGCTCTTCACTAGTCCTTATTTGCTGAACATGCTTTCCCTGTATAGCCTTTAAGATATTGAACTTGAGGTTTGGCTGTAAAAGCTGTTGTGGCTTATTCATCACTTATTGCTAATACTGAAGTAAGCTTAGCTACTATGTCTGTGAAGAGAATCACATGAAGACTGAATGAAGGCCATCATCCAACACTGCGACAATGTTAGCCAGCTCTCCTTTTAAGTACGTGCTGCTTCCTTAGCTCAGGTTTCAGATGACTGCCACCTGTCACCTTGACTGTGACATCATGGTAGTTCCTCAGAATCATCCAGCTAAGTAGCTAATGTATTCTTGACCTTCAGAAACTGTGACGTAACAAATGTTAATTGTTCCTTTTACAAGGTTTATTGAAATATGATTGACAATATAAATTGCATTCATTCAGCTGTACAATGTAAAATTTTGATACACTTATTTCAGACATTGTGAAATGATTACATAGTTGAGAAATTGATACATGTGATGGTTTGAATGACAGCAATGTCCCTCATAGACTCAAGTATTGGAACACTTGGTCTTAAGCTGATGGGACTGTTTAGGGAGGCTTAGGAAGTGTGTCTTTTTTGGAGGAAGTTGTCACAGGAGGCAAGCCTTAAGAGTTTAAAGATTCCCACCATTTCCTGTTGCTCTCTGCTTTGTTCAAGATGTGAATTCCAGCATCCTGCTCCAGCCCACATGCCTGTTTGCTGCCTTCTCCTTGCCTTTATGAAATTAAATTAAATGAAATGCTCTGCAACTGCAAGACAAAATGATGTCTCTTTCGTAAGTTGCCTTGGTCATGGTGTTTCATTACAGCAACAGAAGAGGAACTACAACAGTGGATTTGCCTCAGAGTTTTGTTTTAAAAATAATTGCTTTAGTTAGCATATACAATAATCTGCTTCTTTATGACCTTTTATATATGTGTATCATTTACCCTGATTTGGCATTGTGTATATATGAGTGTATTGCTTAATAGATATGTAGATTTCTCATACAAGAGAAAACATGGAAAATTTGTTCTTCTGAGTTTCTTGTACTTGATATCATGATCTTCAGTTCCATTTCCTACAAATTACATATTTTTCTTCTTTATAGCTAACCAGAATTCTATTGTGCATGTGTATGAACCACATTGTTTCATCAGTTCATGCTAATAGACATCTAATCTGCTCCTTTGTTTTGGCTGTTGTGAACAGAGATGCAGTGAACACATCTATACAGGCATTTCTGTGTACACTGATTTTGGTCCCTTTGTTTAGATGTCCAAGCATGGTTATCTGGATCATGTGTTAGTTCTAATTTTGCTTTCTTTGAGGAGCTCTTCATTTGGTGTAGTGAAACCACTGAAGAGCTATGCTCTTTGAAAATGTCAAGTATCTGACTCATTATTGTCTCATGGCCTCCACGCTGTGCACTAGGCCTCCAGAACTTACTCTTTATGATTGGAAATGTATTCTATTCCATCAATATCTCCCCATTTTCTCCACCCTTAATCTGTGATAACTACCTCCTACTGTCTCTTTCTTTAAGTTGAATAACTTACAGTTTCCAGATATAAGTGAGATCCTATATGTTTCTGATTTATTTTTGCTTGGTTTACTATCTTCCTATGTGTTTCTGATGTGGTTTTGCTTGGTTTACTGTCTTCCAGGTTTATCCACATTTTAGTAAGCAGCGTTTCCTTACTGTTCTTTTAAGCCATATGTTGTCGGAAGTTTTTTATGCAACAATAAATAATAAGCACATATTTTGGTAACTGAGGGGCTAACCTAAGAAGAAATGTTTCTAAAGTATCAGAGTGACTGTGCATCGTGGGAAGACACAGAGATTTAGAGGACTTTAAGTTGGAGAGGAAAAGTTCCTTAAAGATATGGCTGTCAGCATCTTGGTGCTTCCTAAGAAATAACTGGCAAGGAAGGAATCCTATTGGGAATGGTTTTGCAGCAATAGATAGCTAGCACAAGTAGTCACTTTTCTCCTTGGATTAGTTAATGTGGATGCATTGAAGTTATAAAACAGATTGCTGGCATGCACCCTTTTTTATATAGTTCCTAATTCTAATTCATACTATCTTAATGATATTCTGTAGCTTTGTAAATACTATTAAAATCAAGCTAGAAGTCACTGGGTAATAGTCATACAGGCAGAAATGTAGTTTTTTATGGACTTACTGGTATAAAATACTGGTTGAAATAATTTATATCTAAACTTATAGGCTTTATGGAGAAAAAGGTTGAATTTTAATTTATATGCCTTTACAAAATCATATTGAGGTAGTTAGATCCAATACTGTACTCGAAGTCAAGCAGCTTTAGTATAACAACACTGTTCTACTTTTCTGTGTTAAACTTGACAACTGCTCAGAGGTGACCCTGACTGAAGCTTCTGAAGATGAGTGTGAATACGAGGAGGTAATCACTCATGTGAACTCTTTCTCTTATTTCTTGGGGGCACATACGGGCTTTATTTAAGATAAGCTATGTTTTAAACAGAAGTTTAACTATTTACTGATTACACTGGTGTTGGGAAAATGCTATTTCAACATCTACATTGGGTGGGACATCTTCCTGTTCCAGTTGCCCCGTTTCTGTTTGGGTTCAACTTCTGCCACCTCCCTTGTTTGTGGCTTCATAGGTGGTCATTTATATCTGGGACTTTTCCCCATCATCCAATTTGTTCTTGACAGGGATTTCCAGGTTGCCAGTATCAGTTGAAGCATAGTCCGCTGGTTTCTTCTACTTTAATTGTAGTTCTGTAAAACATGCTCCTGTCTCAACATTTTCTTTTAATTCATTGATTCTGAGCCATGATATAAAGTCACATTTAGATGTCAGAGCCTGAACCAACTGTGTAAGTGGGCCTGGCTGAAGCCTTGACAGGCAGAGGCTTGTAAGTTAGACAGATTTAGCTCATCTCTAGAAGCACATAGTGTTCTACGTAGAGTATGTTTTTTGGAAGCTTTAGTTTAGGAAGAAATCTTCTGAAATGAAATGTTGCAATGTCTCCTTATGTTTCTTTCCATAGCAGCATTAATTAAAATGATACTTTTTATTTAGTTGAATACTCTACTTCCTCAGTGCAAGAGACTCTGTGAGACCTGCCCAATATTATACCCTATTTCTGTTTTTTAATTGCCCATTGTCATCTCTATCCAAAAATTGTTTCTGAAAATTCCATAAATAATCAGTTTTAAATGACTTTTGTCATAACTGTTGTTATGATTGTTATGTTAGTATTGTCATCATTCCTGGTCTCTTATTATGCCTACATAAACTGCATTGTATGTTTACATGGGAACAAAGTATCTGCAAGGTTGGCAACTAACCACATCTTTAAGCATCTGCATCATGTCTGAGGATGTATCATTGTATATGAGTGGGGAGCACTGTAAGGCACTCGACATTTCAACCCACTCTTCCTGTCCTTGTCTAGATACCAGATGACAATTTCAGCATTCCAGAAGGTGAAGAAGATCTGGCAAAAGCAATTCACATAGTTCAAGAGCAGGCTACAGACGTTCAGATTCTGGTGAGAATTTTGTATAATACTTTAGCTAGCAGTTTAACAGGAATACTTTTTATATGAAGCTTTGAAAGTAATTCAACTACAAATTATGAAAGAGAACACTATAATCTGCTATACTTTTTCACTTTGTCGATTTTCATAAAACACTTAAAGTAAGCTTTATTTATTTTTTTTGCAGCACCATTATCCAGACAATGTCTACTCTTATATGACGTTTTAACAAATGATACCTTCCCGGAGAACTGATTAATCATATAAGAAAGTAAACTGAAATTGTTCAAAACTGTTGTTAAATGGATAAGCTATAGATTATGTAGTGGACCTTATAAGCATTTTATGTCTTTGTTTTCCTGGAAGTATCTAACCTACATGGAATGCTTAACAGTTAAAATTTCATGACATTTTCTTTTCTGGAAGGTGAACTAATTTTGTTAAGAAAGCATGAAAAATAGATAATTTAGTTATACCTCATATTACAGTCTTTTCCAAGTCTTAAATAAATAGGGATATGTATATCTATGGGTATATGTAGGCATGAACACATGTGTTCCTCTGTGTGTATTCCTTGGAGAATGTAATTATATAATTTTATAAAAAGAAAGGTTTATTACAATTAAGTTGAGTTTCATTTTCTAAAGTGTGACTTTTCTTGTAAGTATATTTGTTGTTCTTTTAAAAAATGCTGTAAAGTCCCAGGTGGCAGCTGTAGGCAGGCAGCGGACTCTGGGAGCAGCCAGTCCCAAGGCAGAGACTTGCGGGTCCCTAGTGGGTCGCCCAAGATCCCCAGGGAGGGTCTCTGTGGGTGGCACATCCTCAGCGAGCTGGTCCTGCCATGTGGCGAATGGGGAGAGACAGCTAGCAGCGGGTTTGGACATGTGGCAGGTAAAAAGGCACATAGACACAGTAGGCAGGCATAGAGTAGAACTGGACATTTATTACTTAGAGGAGAGAGAGAGAGAGAGAGAGAGAGAGAGAGAGGGAGGGAGGGAGGGAGGGAGGGAGGGAGGGAGGGAGGGAGGGGGAGAGAGGGAGGGAGAGAGACAGAGAGACAGAGAGACACCACGTGTGCACATGCCAAGGGACAGGGAAAAAGAGAGAGATTGAATATGGCGGCGAGAGGGGTGGGAGTGGGGTTTCTGGGAGTGGGCGTGGCTTGCCCCTTAAAGGGCCAACCAAAATAATAACAATATTGTAACATTTTGCAAATTTTAGATTTGGATTCATCTTTATTTTTCTACCTTTTGTACTGTTAACATCTATAATGATTTCCAGTTTTTATAAATTAGAATTTTGATTTTTAAAGACTAAAATAAGAGTTAAATTTCTGAAATTTTGCCCTTCATTTTCTCTTTACTTTCCCTCTTTCCCTCCTTTTCTAAGACTTTCCATAGTAGTTCCCATATTCTTTGCGAAGCCTGACTGATGACTACGACCCCTTCCATGCTTACCAGTTCCCCGGGTAAAAAGGAGATGGGACACCCAGTTTTCATTCTGCGTGGAAGCTGTATTTATTTTTATAAGATATGTATGCTAGTATGTAAAAGTTTTGTTGTTGGATGAACGTGGTTGTGCACACGTTTAATCCTAGCACTTGGGAGGCAGAGGCAGGTGGATCTCTTTGAGTTTGAGGCCAGCCAGGTCTACAGAGTTCCAGAACAGCCAGGGCTACACAGTGAGACCCTATCTTGAACATCCTCTCCCACCAAAAAACTTTTAATGTAGTCAGTTGTGATGACATACATTGGCAGGATATGCTGAATGGAGGCAGGAAAATCATGAGTTGGAAGCCCGCCTGGAATACACTATAAAAAACTTTTATTGTGATTATTTTAAGACGTATAAGTAACTATTTCAGATTTTAATTTTTCATATGATAACTCTTGTATAACTCACATGAACAATCTCTCTAGCTTTCTTTGTTTCCCCTCTAAAAATGTTTCAAAGTGAAATTCTAGTTTATCTCTTATCTTTTTTTTCTTTTTTATATGGTTTATTTTTTTATATTTAAAAATTTCCATCTCCTCCTCTCCTCCTCCCCATTCCCTCCCCTCCCCTCCACCCATACCCCCCATCTCTTATCTTTAACATTTTTAAAATAGGTATTTCACATTGTGTGACCTGTTCCACCATTTTCCAGCCCTTCCATGTCAGCCTTCAGCCACTGTAGCCTCCTCTCTCCCAAGAATGAAAAGCAATTATTTGTTCCTCCATTGAGAGATAGGGCCAGCTTTTCCAGCAGTGGAGCCACTAACCTGCTAAGTTGACCAGCGAGGGGCAGGACCACTTCTGTGCCCAGGCCACCAGATCCAGCTGTCCTGTGGCTGCTGGCAATAAATAACATAGCATGGGCATCCTCGCAGAACCTGGCTGCAGTTGGGCAATAGAAACCACACATGGCCCTTGGCTGCAGCTCCAGCATGGACCATGGCCTCAGGTGGCAGTGCAGGCTACCCAGATTAGTTTGTTCCTGGCAGCAGCATGGCCCTTGGACATCAGCTTGGCCTCAGATGGTGGCTCAAACCTCGGGCATCTGTATGGTCCTTGGTGCTAACAAAGGCCATGGAAGTTAACACGGACCCTGGCTTTAGTAGGGTCACAAACTCAGACATGGCGCTTGGAAGCAGCACAGGCCCGGAAGTCACATGGCACCAGGTGGCTGTGTAGGCTGCCGTTATTATCCTGTTCCTCACTGTTGCTGTATCTTCAGTTTTCAGCACGGGTTCTCTCCACAGTGCAGGAACCCTAAGACTTCTTCTCTCCCATTGCTACACCATACATCTGTTCATCTCAGTGGCACTCCCCCCTCAACCCACAAGGGCCTGCTGGCTTCCTGCCTGCCTAGGCCATGAGTGGGCCTGTATTTCTTATCTTTTTGAATCTTTAATTTCTCTAGCCTTCACTTTTGCTATGCTTCAGGCTAGTTTTCCAACTATATCTAAATCTTTTTTTTCAGTAGGCTTTGGGTCCAAGTGAGTAGATTATTTTTGGATAATTTAGCAATGTGTAAGCCCTCCTGAGGGTTGGGCATGCATGCATACATTTTGTAGCAGCTTCATGGGCATTTTTAGAAACTATAGGTAATGCCCTCCCTTTAGGATGCTTTTCTATTCTTTCTGTTTTTCTAATTCATTTTCTCATACATATTATGTAAAAATAACGTTTTACATTTATTGAAAAAGAGAATGAAGCATTTATTATTACATAGTGAATGGTTATTTTCAGAAATAATATTGAGTCCTTACCTAGCAATTACATAGTCCTTCTTTTCTAGTAAATACTATACCACAATGACATGACCCCAGTCACACTGTCCTTAGCTCTTTCTGCATCTCCAATGACATTAATTATGGAGGGTCAGATATTGTTACATAATGTTTAAAAATAGTTTTATGAAGGATAGTCCAAGTTGCTGGTTTCTACCATAATCATTTGAACTGTATATTTATAACAATTTGTTTTAAATTGATTTATTTTTAATTTTGTGTATGTGTCCGTGTGGGTATGTGCACATGAGGGCAGGTACCTGCAAATGCCAGAAGAAGGCATGGGTCCTTTGGTGGTGGAGTTACAGGTGGTTGTGAGCCACCCCACATGGATACTGGGAAATGAGCTTGGGTTTTCTGGTAGAGCAGTGAGTGCTCCTTCAACTGTTTCTGTAGCCCCTGACAGAATTCTTTGTGGGTTTCAAATTTTACCTCAATTTTCCAGTTTTTTCTTTTTTTAATCCATTCTTTTCTTCTACATAGCTATCCCCATTTCCACTCCCACCCCTCCTCTTGTTCCTTCCACACCACCACTCCCTTATCCACTCCTCAGAAAGGGTAAGACTTCCCATGGGGAGTCAACAAAGTCTGATACTTCACTTTGGAGGCAAGACCAAGACGCTCCTCCCATATCTAGGCTGAGCAAGGTATCCCTTCAAAAAGAATGTGCTCCTAGATGCCAGTTCAAGCACTAAGGATAAATCCTGGTTCCAACTTTACATTTTTCATTTCATTTTTAAAATGTCAAAGCAACTAGGAGGACTGAACATCTGTGTTCAGCTTTGCACAGGACGTTTGAAAGGGACCATTTGGAACTATGACGATTCTTTTACCCTGGGTGCAGTTCTCTGTAAACATCCTGTACCTTTTATGTAACGTTTCCAGTTGAGGAAAAAAGTAAGGAATAAATGTACTGCTGAGTTTTTGTAGGCCTTCTTTCCCAACAGCCGGAAAATAAGCGAGTAAGTTTTGTTGATGACATGAAAGCCAGTGGTGCATTCACCGTGTTAGGTTTCCTGTAGCTGTGGCAGAGTGCTTGAGCAAGCCACTTCAGTGGGACAGCTTCCTTTTGTTAGAGTTGTAGAGGTGTCAGCCTAACATGGAAGTAAAGGCACGGTGAAGAAGCTCACTTTATGGTGGGAAGGAAGCAGAGTGGAGCCATAGTTGCAAGGGGCCAGGCCAAGGTAAAGCTCTCTACATACGTTTCCAGTGACTTCTGGCCTCAGTTCAGATCCTGGTACTTCCAGAGTTCCACCTCCTCTCAACAACTAGTCATGGCTTTATTTCATAAGAGAGTTAAACTTTTTATCAGGCCAGAGACCTCATGAGCTTACTGTCTCTGAAAACACCCTGGCAAATATAACCGAAAGTGTGCTTTGGTATCTCCAGACCCTTCTCATTCTAACCAAGTTGATGATCAAAATTAATAATCACACTTCCCAATGCAGTCTTATATGCTTTTTGTCTAATATTATTTGTTATTTTCTTAATTATCTTAAAATTTCTCATACAGGTATCTAAAATGTTTTCTGTGAAGATAACTACACTTGTGGGTCTTGAATACCTTAAGTATTGGTAGCAGCTGCTCAGCTGTCCCATGAGGTGTGAGAGTCATCACGGACAGCATGATGACAAATGGCTGTGGTTATGGTCTAAGCTCATATGGAGTTGATAGACTCATTTGCTTCCATTGCCGATTCTAGTACTGACATCATACATCGTTCCTCTTGTATTTCTAAAACACAAGGTACCAAAATTGTAGTGCCATTTAATGATATTTGAAAGAATCAACAGGTCTCTTCATTTCTTTCTTCTTTGCTGTGTTGTCTTGAAAGGGAGCTCTGACCTCTCCATAGTCCCTCAGAGGACCTAATATTTCTCTTGCCTCAGCACCTCTGTAATTGCTGATGTGAGTCTGACTTTGATATAATATTTTGTTCAGATACACTTTAATCCAGTGCTAATCCCAGTTCAGAAAGACACTGTCCTGACTGATGAAGTCTTGAAAGCTCAAATCCCTAAAACTACAATTTCTGTAGGGAAAAAGACTGTATAAAAGGGATGGAGAGCTAAATTCTGAGCATGGAATTAATGAATTTCTGTTTTTTTAAAAAGGATATTAGCTGTCTTACTGTTTCTCTTGCTGTGATAAAACTCTGGCAAAGAGCAAATTGGGAAGAATTTATTTTAGCTCACAGTTCTACATCACAGGCCATCACTGAGGGAAGTCAGGGCAAGAACCTAGAGAAAGGAGCTGATGCAGAGGCTGTGGAGGCATGAACGCTGCTTGCTGGCCTCCTCAGCCACTTTCTCATGGCATCTGAAACGCCAGCCTGGGGTGGCACTACCCACAGTGAGCTCCTGAGTACTCAATGATTTTTCTAGCCCAACATCTAAATGCCGCAATTCCTGTCTTCTCACAGCCACTCCCTGTTCCAAGAACCAATTTCTATTTTATTTAGGGTTCTTACTGCTGTGATAAAGCTTGATGAACAAAAGAAACTTATGGTGGATGAAGCTTATTTTACTTAACAGCCTGTAGTCCATCATTGGGGAAAGTCAAAACAGCGACACAGGATAGGCACCTGGAGGCAGGCTCTGAAGAGGCCATGGAGGAGTGTTGCTTACTGGCTTGGCCCCGTGCTTGCTCAACCTGCTTTCTTAAACGAACTAGGACCACCTATCCAGGGGTGGCAATGCCTGCTTTGGGTTGAACTCATTCGCATCAATCAAGAAAATGCCCCACAGGCTTGCCCACTGGCCACGCTGGTAGGGAGTTTTTCTCAGTTGGTGCTCTTTCTTCCCAGATGACCCTAACTTGTGTCATGCTGACATAGAAACTAGCCAACACAGTTGCTCAGTGAGTTAACTGTGTACTAATTTTATCCTTTCATATGTTACTCCATGCTTTCTTCAAAAAGTTCACCCCAGCAGAAACTGCAAGTCTGGCAGGGTTAGCAGCCTTCTGAATATAAGCTGCCTGCAGGAGTGGAAACTGAGCCAGTATCACAAGGCACACGCCTGGTAAACTAATTGTTCCTGCAGAGGACTTGACGGCTGAGAAACATGGACACTGACTTACTGCTAACAGAGGCGGAACTTGTGCATGCTTTACTCTGGTTAGCAGATGGGGCTTCAAGAACTGTCACTATTTGTCAAGTTTTATTTATTGTTCTTTCTAAGTCAACTACATGCTCCTGCCGGACTCTGAAATTCTAGACCACATCTGCTTATTTCTATGTTAGTAACTGGAGAAATTGAAGCATTTTACAAATTATAATTTGTAGATTGGTGGACTTTACAGAATAAAATGGATTCAAAATAAATCTCCAAGCCATAAAGATAGATTTAAAATTAGGTGCGATCAAGGCCTCTAAGAGCAAACTTTAGGAGGTCATCAGTGTTTGGCTTTTCTTGGTCATCCCAGCATGTTTCCAGCAATGTTAGGGAGGTGGAATGGCTACATGGGATGGATCAGGAAAACTGGTCATTTCTTTGCATTGGCCTTCCTTCCTGATCACAAAATGCTAGGTGTACCTTCCTGAAGAAGCCAGCCATGTCACTGCTTGGTTTGAAAACAATCACGTGGCTAGCACCACAGGAAGACACTTACACTGTGGTGTTGCTGTCCATCCTTATTTGTGTTTCTGCTGGGTTTCTGGTTTGATGTGTGAGCATGCTGAATGGATTTCCACTGTCCACCACAGCAGGGAAACATTGCTTAGGAAATGCAAAAATGGAGTGTGGAATATTCATCTTGGTACACAATGAGTTTTAGAAAAAGAGAAAAGAGAGAAAAGTCATACAAAAGAAGAATGTGAATGTATTCTCTTAGAACTTATGCCCTGAAGGAGAGAGAACAGATAATTATAATCACATAAGGTCTCAGAATACAGTTAATGTTTACACATGTGTAGACGCTCTGGAGGACTGAGTATTTATAGTTGCCCACAATCTACTTTTCTTTTTTAAATTTTGATTTAATTTTTAAATTTAATTTTACATCCCATTTACGCTGCACTTCTTTCTTCCACTCCTCCTCCAATCCCCCTCACCCCACCCTCCCTGCCAACCCCTTATCTGCTCCTTCCAATGGGTAGGGACTCCCATGGGGAGTCAACAAAGTCTGTCCCATTAAGTTTGGGCAGGACCAAACTGCCCCCCTTTGTATTAAGGCTGAGCATGGCATCCCTCCATAGGGAATGGGCTCCAATAAGCTAGCTCTTACCCCAGGGATAGATCTGGGTTATACTATCAGGTGCCTCACAGAGAGTCCAAGCTTTACAACTGTCTCCACACAAGAAGGATGGTAAAGGGACTGGAATGGGAGATGAGAACATAAGGGAACAGGATGGACAAGGGGGAGAGGGATGGAGTGGGAGAGCAATGAAAGATATGTCTTGATAGAGAGAGCCACTACAGGGTTAGGGACAAACTTGGTGCTAGGGAAATTCCCAAGAATCCATAATAATGACCCCAGTTAAGACTCTAGCAATGGAAGAGAGGGTGCCACCTGAACTAGCCTTTCCCTGTTATCAGATTGGTGACTACCTTGTCATCATAGAGCCCTCATCCAGTGACTGATGAAACCAGATGCAGAGATCCACAACCAAGCACCAAGCTGAGCTTCGGTAATCCAATCAAATAGAGGGAGGAGGGAATATATGAGCAAGGGAGGTTTAGAACACGATGGAGACATCTACAGAGACAGCTGAACCAAGCTCGTGGAAAATCATGAACATTAGGCCAACATCTGTGTGGCCTCCATGGGACTGAACTAGGCCTTCTGTATGTGGAATACAGTCTACTTTTCTAATAAACCTTTCTGTATCCTGAAGCTTGTACTATTTTTTTTTCAGAATTTTAAGTATAATGATACTTTACAATTCACTCTCCAATATATCTCATTTTTCACCCAATTTTCACTCTTGGAAGTATAAACTGTGTAGAGTTTTTAGAAGGCTAATTTGTTTATGAGTTTTTGAAAAATAGAACTTTGTTAAAATGTCTTAGAACATTGGTGTTTTGAATGTGAGCACTGTGCATGTACACAGAACTCCAGAACCTCCTCAGTAAACGGAAGGATGTCTTTTGGAGGTCTGTGTCACTCGCTATCCCATTTTTTGTGGTCTCAGCTTTGCAGTTGATCACATGATGTGTTGGTGACTCAACTTGTCTTTTACAGATGTCTTTAAGAACTATAGGAGCCGGGCGGTGGTGGCGCATGCCTTTAATCCCAGCACTTGGGAGGCAGAGGCAGGCGGATCTCTGTGAGTTCGAGTCCAGCCTGGTCTACAAGAGCTAGTTCCAGGATAGGCTCTAAAAAAAAAAAAAAAAACTGCAGAGAAACCCTGTCTCGAAAAACCAAAAAAAAAAAAAAAAAAAAAAAAAAAAAAAAAAAAAAAGAAAAAAGAACTATAGGAGTTTAGACTTTGGAATTCCAGTGACTTCACTCCTCCTAGTGAGGCACATCTGTGCCTTTTGTACTGATCCTTTTTCTAATAAATATGCCTTGTCTGTTCATAATGAATACCTACACACAACTGACATCATATCTAAAATTCATACTTAGGAAATATACAATATTGCCTACTTTGTTGAATGAAATGAACTCTGAAATGTTTTATATTTTATTTTTTATAAATAAGTCTCTTTTTAAGAATGAAAAAAGTAAATCAAATGCCTTTTTATATTTATTTATTTTTTTAAAAAAACTGTCCTTTTTTATTATACATACCAGTCCAAGTTCCCATTTCCTCTTCTCCTCCCATTTCCTCCACATACCCTCCCACCCAACCTCCATCCAATCCTCAGAGAGGGTAAGACACATTGCTCTGTGGAATGTCCAAGGCCCTCCCTACTATATATCTAGGCTGAGCAAGTTATCCATCCAAAGAGAATAGGTTCCCCCAAAAGCCAGTACATGCAGTAGGGATAAATCCTGGTGCCAGTGCCAGTGGACCCTCAGTCTGCCCCAGCCATGCAAAATAGCACTATATAACCTTCATCCAGCAACTTATGGAAACAGACCTGCACTGGAGCCCTGGACTGAGCTCCCAAAGTTCAGCTGAAGAGTGGAAGGAATGCGGCAATGAGCAAGGGGTCAAGACCATGATGGGTTCACCCACTGAAACAGTTTACCTGAGCTAATGGGAGCTCACCAACTCCAGCCAGACAGGGAACAAGCATAGGACAAAACTAGTCCCTCAAATGCGTTTTAAACATAAAAAAGAACTTTTTTTGACAGAATTTTGTTTTGAGATTTTGATTTTGATCCTCTGAGAACTTGGAGTAAGGCTTTTGATCTTTCGTCATTTCAGTATTTGGGCTGACATCTTTGTGATTTTGGCCCAGATCTCCTCTTTCAGGGAAGTCTTCCTCTGCGGCAGTTCTTGCACGGTACACTACTCTACACACACATTAACCACAGATTGGCATTCCCCTGCCTTTGAGAGTCTGCCTTTATATTCCTGGATACTTGCTGTTTATCAGAGTGTGTGGACTATGCGCCCACATATTATGTTTCTACCTACTAAACTATTGCATTGGGAATAGAGATGTTTGTTTCACTAATCTTTTATTCCTAGTTTTTAGGACAATGCATAATATTTAAGGAAAAAGTTACTACAAAATGAGTAAGTGAACAGCTACCTGTTCCCTTAATAAAATCCTGATATTTGCATAATGAGTAGTTGTGCATTTAAATTTCAGGAGCAGAAAACAGTTCTTCCTTCGAGGCATGTAGTACACGAAGCCATAGAAGACTTTCTCTGTAATTTCTTGATCAAAATGGAAATGACCAGAACTCTGGACTGCTTTCAGGCCGAATGGTAAGCCCTTATGGAGAGGTAGTTCTTCAGGGATGTCAGCAGATTTACAGGTGGAAGTTTAGCTTTCTTAAAGGACTTTGCAGTAATAAGCACTTTGGTTTCTTTTATTGTTGCTATGATAAAAAACAAAGGCAACTTAGGGAAGAAAATGTTTACTTGTGGGCCAGTTCAAGTTATGTGATGCTATTTACAGTCATTATGGTGTGGTCACACTGTGTCAGTTGTCAGGAATTAGAGGCCATTGGATGCCTGGTCGTGGTCAGCTCACTTTCTTCATTGGATACTGTGCAGGGTCACCTACCCAAGTCATGGTCCTGTCCATCATTAAGAGGGATCTTCCCATACCAACTACCAAAACCACAAAGGATTCAGAGGTCCACCCGTCTGGTGACTGCAGATTCTGGCAGTTTACATCAGCAGCAGCAGCAGAGTGAACTTACATATGTGGGATAAATCGTTCCCGTCTCTGCTGAATCCCACACTGTCAGGGGAGCTTTCCCAGTAATGCTTTGTTTCACAGCCTTTTCAACATCAGCTTTCAAACTTAGCTTCCTTTCAAGTGATCAAGGGAATGAAATGTCTTCTGGAGTTTTACAGCAAAAAGCTATTTTGGAAATAGTTTTCTCTTAGTTTTGCTTAATTTATAATGTTTCTTTACATAACCCCTAACACTACTTACCTTTTATGTATAATAAAGATTGTTTTTCTCTATTTATATAGCTGATTGATTTTTCTAATAATATTATTTGATTTAGAAGTAAATTGAATTGTATTTTCAAATATTAACCAATATGATTTTCTTGTTAGAAAAAAATTAATGTCTTATTGATTGTGAAAACCAGCAGGCATGCTATCTTTTCTTTTGCTATAACTATAATTATCTTTGGATTCCTAATATTTTTAAAAAATAGTAAATGATAGATATGAAGCACGTTTACTTTTTACTAGACATCGCATATTATAGAGAGTGGACTTCTACACAAAAGATGTTTAAGGAGTTTTGTAACTGAATTCTCATTTTTAAAAATTTGTCTGTGACATAAGATTTACCTTTTGCTTTCTTGGTCCACTTATAATATACACCTAGAACTAATCAGTTTCATTTATTTATTTTTAATTTTGAAGATAATATTGGCATTGTATTGGCACCCCCTCTACTCCCAACTCTCCCACTTCACCCCAATTTCTTTTCAAACTTCATTATCTTGACTGCACATGTGCAATACTACATTTTATGAGGAGAACCGAGGTCTGTTCACAACAGACTTAAAGATGGAGCGTTTGGAAATAAGAGGAGAATGCTGCTTTTAACCTGGAAACTGTGCACCGTTTAAAAAGAAATTTTGCACAAATTTTCCAAAAGAAATAATTGCAAATAAATTAGAAATGCAGGTAGGGGATTAATATGTAGCTAATTATATGAAAAATTAGCATGATTTAATTATTTTTATGTCTTTCAAGAACATGTTAGACTATTACAAAGTATAATGGACTCCCTTAAGGGAAGTATGATCCAAATATTATATATATTAAGTTAAACTCTTTTTGTTATTATTATGTGTGCATGTGTGCATGTGTTAGTTTGTGCACATGTGTTGCCATGGCACACATAGAGGTCATTTGGAGTCAGCATTCCCATAACTATAGGTGGTTCTGGGTATTGAACTCAGATAACCAGGTGTGTGTGGTAGGCAGATCTACCCTTTGAACCACCTTTCTATGCCCCAAATATATTCTTAAAGAGTAGATGATTGTTATCATACTGTCTAAGGTAGCAGTCTCATCCATGAGACAAAATTTCAGGAAACTATGATACTATTAGGATATAAGCAGTTCCCAAGAAACATACTTATTTAGCATTTTATTGTAAACAAAAGGTAAAACTTGCGAATGTATATTTATTAACTTAGTAATATTTTGGTTCACCCAATTTTTATCCCAGCCTGTAGCTGCTGCTTTGTACTTATTCCCATAGCTGGGTAATTGTTTTTCACTTAAATAGTTTGAATTTGGTCAGTAGCTCTAGCCTATGCTGCATACAGTAGGGTTATAATTTAAGACTAGTAGACACATTAGTTTTAATTAATGTATGACACAAGGCTTGCTGTGCAGCTCATGCTGGCCTGACACAGAGCTTTTCCCGTTAGCCTCCAGTTACTCGTGATTCAGCCAACCATGTTGACTGAATGTTTTTTTAATGCAGAAAGGCAAATCCCAAACCATATGAAATTGCTGCAAATTCATGTTCTCCAACAAAAGTAGACAAAAGTACAAAAGCACAAAAGTACTGGCTTATTGTTTGGTTGCGCTATAAAAAGAAAAAAAGGCAGCAGCATAGTCTGGGCAGTAATATTTGACTTGTGTTCTTCTAGTCTTCAATAAATGCAGAATATCTTTTAAATCCAGTGTCACAAATGTATGACCTGGAAGCCACATCTGGCCTACTTCTTGTTTGTAACTAAAATTTCATTGGAAATAAAGCCATGATTTCTCATAGGTACTGAAAATGAAAATCTTATGAAAGCAAATTAATTAGGCACACTGGAGTGTCTGGGGATGGCAGAACAGAAAGCAGTTTTACAAGTTCTAAATTATTAGTACTCTTGAGTTGCCAACAACAGCCATCAACTTATTTTCTATGATTTGTCTGTACGTACTATATATATAATATAATATAGCTGTGTGTATTCTAGACGTACGCCGGTGTGGTAGAAATCTGCTTGGGGAGCACTAACCTGCTTCCACTCTGCGGTTTGGTGCTGTTTTGTCCCCTTTAGAGGGACTCACATGTAAAGTTAATTGACGCTGTGAAACTAACGAGGGTAAAATGAGAAAAGAGCAGTGGACCTTTGTGATCCCTGAACTTCCGTCTCTGCAGACATGTCCTGTCCCGCACACTGCGACTGTCTCAAGGATCGGTCACTTGTGTCGTCGTCCCCATGGCTAGCTCGAAGCACAGCCTTTCTTTTCTTCCTACTTCCTTTTCAATCTGGTACACCTCAGTTCGCCTCTGTTCCTACCATTTCCCTGAAGACAGGGTTGTGCTAAACATCCTGTCAAGGGTAATAGGGCAAGAAATTATTAAAGCATTTAATTATTAACTTAATTTGTTCCCAATTAAGGAGATTATAAATTAGTGTGTATTCCTTTAATTTATGAGCAAAAGTAAATACTGCAGTTTTTGGCCAATACAGTTTGATGTTCTGTAATGACTTAGTTATGGTCTATATAGTTACAACTTATTTCATCAGACTAGGTTTATTCAAAGCCAAAGCTCAGAATTAAGATTAACTTTGAAACAGTTCTCACATTTTTCAGCATGTGTAGAAAGTGTGTATACAGTGTGACTACACACACATGTGACTGCATACCAACTCTCACTGAACCCCCTGCAGATAGTTTCTCCTTCACCGTTTAAACCTACTGATGCTTGTTCCGTTGATGAGAATTTGGCTTCTGGTTATGTGTCATGTAAGCAATATCTCCCTGTCACCATTAAATTAAACACAGGAATGCCTTACTGTGATCACTCTTACAGTTCACAGTATGCCAAATTTGAGCAATTAAATATGTGTAGATAGGATTATGTACTAAGATTTGCAGAAGTCAGCCTTCTAGGGGAATATTTAGCTTAAAAATTAGTACAAATAATAAATATATTATTTAAATGTAAATGGCATAAAATAGTTAAAATGGTGATGTCTTAGAGCAATTGTTTGAGAATTCAATTTGTATCATTTTTATTAGTAGTCTGTTCTTATTCAGCATTCATTTCTCCCAACAACTGTATGTGGCAGGTAGCCACTAACGTCTCTTCATTTCATGGATGAGGAAATGGGCTTAGAGAGGATGAGAAATCTGCCTCAGTAAATGTCACCAAGTCACAGCCAGTAAGTGGCAAAGTCAGCGAGGCCAGACTGATCTTAAAGCCCACTCTCTTAACTTCAGCTCCGGGTTTGTGACTGGGTGAGCTTAACATGTGTCTTGATCTCAAGCTCAGTTACCATGTGTCTTGATCTCAAGCTCATATTTGTGTCTGTCTGTTCTCCATTTGCAATTACAAGGTCAGCACTAACTTCTTCAACTTGGCGTAGGCTGTGTCTTCCTCAGTCATTACCTTTTTATCTTCCCGAGAAAATAGGAGTTCCACACCTCCCATCCCCCTCTTCCCACCTGCTGGTCCTTCATCAGACCTTCTGTCTCTCCTGCCAGCACACTGAAGCACACAGGCAGTCCTCTGTAGCCCACTCCCTCTTCCTGCCAGAATCCAGATCCTGCGGCTCAAGGTCACTGCATTTGCATTAGTCTTCTCCTGTGTCTGCTATTCCCTGTTGGATTGTGGCCAGAAGCACACAGGTGTGCAGTCATATCTGACATAGTACCTGGGGAGAGCTCCCTGGCTCTGCTTCCGGTGGAGGATCATCTTCATTTTCCATTTTCTTCCTCAAGGGCACGTTTTCCTAGCAAAGGTGGCTGTACCTTTCTTATTTACTATTCACACCACTCTAGATTGACTTTCATCCTTTACACTGCTGAAACATTTTGCAGTAACTTTCACATTGCCACTTCCAGTGACTGGTCCAAACTTCGGTGAGCATTCATTTTTTCCATTAGATTCATTTCTTCTGTCTTGGAACTTTTTCTTCACTTGACCCCTTGGCCGTCATTCTCATAGCTGCCATTACTCTTCTGTCCTTAGATTCTTATGATAGTTTTTGCCTCCTCCACCTCATTCCATCCTTGAAGCAATGGTGTATTTTATGAATCAGTCCCAGGCATCTTTTACTGTTTATGTTTACTTCATTATCTGACCTAGTCTGTTCTAGTGTCATGATTGTAAAACATCATTTATATACTGATGAAATGCAAGTTTAAGTCGCCTGCTTGGACTGTTCCCTGAACTGTGTATATACATCATTTATCTTCACACGAATGTCTGCTAGGCACACTACATTTGGTCAACTCTCAAAGTTCCTACTGTCTTTGTTCCCACTATGTAAATAGCTGTCTATCACGGAGTGCCAAACCTGGATGCCATCACTGCCCTGCGTCTTTGCTAATCCCTGACAGATGATTCCTCAGTGATTGATGTTAGCACTGCCTTTGCAGCAGGTCCAGAAGGTTCCTTCTTATAACCTCTGCTTATTTCACTTTGTTTGCTTACCATTCTCTCTTGCAGGTTGTGCCATGTGATCTTTAGAATTCATTTCTTGGAATAGATTTGTCCATTTGAAACCTAAATCTGATCACTGTTTTCTTTCTCCCCAAATATTTCCATGATCCCATCCTTATCCAGAGTGAAATATTTCCTTTTATGATGGCTCCTTGTTTTGGTTCTGACTTTTCTCAACATCTCCTTTGCTCCTTTTGGCCTCAGTTCCTGCTGTTGTACAAATACTGGCCTTTGTTTCTTGTCTGTGCTGAAGATGTCTGTATCTCTGGGCCTTTGTTTCTTGTCCGTGCTGAAGATATCTGTATCTCTGGACCTTTGTTTCTTGTCCATGCTGAAGATGTCTGTATCTCTGGACCTTTGTTTCTTGTCCATGCTGAAGATGTCTCTATCTCTGGGCCTTTGTTTCTTGTCCATGCTGAAGATGTCGCTGTCTCTGGGCCTTTGTGTTTGCCTGCTGTCAGCCTTGGGTGCTTCTCTTCTGTGGACCCACATGGCATCATCCCTCCTGTCCTTCAGGTCTCTGCTGGAATCTCTCTTACTCATGCTTGTTGGTCATGGCTACTGTACACAAAACAGTACAAATGCCTGCCAGTCTGTCTCCTCCACTCTCTGCTTCCCAGAACATATTACATCTTTGCTAGAGTAGAAACTCCTTGCTTGTAAGGACTGAGACAGTTGTGCCATCCTTCCTAGTAACCAGATGTGTGGAGCATAGACGACCCATTGTATTTTAAAAAGCTAGATAAACTGACATTTTGACTTAACAATATATTAATAATATAGCAACTATTTTCTATCAAATTCCCTAGGGCTGAGATTTTGAATTATACGTAGTCATTTTTTAATGTCAGAAACAGATAAACTCTGTTGTTTGATTTGTCCTAGGTATGAGTTAATACAGAAGGGAGGGACTGACCTCAGAGCCCTCGGGAATGTTCCAGATGTCTACAGCCAGGTGATGTTTTTAGAGAGTGAGAACAAAAACCTGAAGAAAGATTTGAAACACGTCAAACAGGCAGCTGAGTATGTTAATATTACAATTTTCTTTTTTTGTTTCGACTAAGTAAAATTAATGATGAATTAAACTGATACATGCAATGTACTGTTTGAGAAATTTAATTCTGGATCACTGGATAATATTTGAGTTTTGGTTGTGAGGATGAGAAAGCTTCCCAAGTGAGTTAATTGAGCAGGAAACTGGAGCCTCTGCCAAGCATAGCTCACCAATGGAGTGGAATACGAGGCGTCTGTAGCAGATGGTGAATTTGTTACAAAGGCATTTTCCTATGTGTGTGATGATGTTTTGTGGGTTGTGAAATTTTCTCTTGTGTAATGAGCTAATTTCAGAAATAATAATGAAATTAATAGAAAGAGTAGAAGTAAGGATGGGACTAATGTGTTCTTAGTAAGATAATGTCAGTATCTATAAATTCCTCACAAGGAATAGTGTTAGCTAAGCATTTTGGGTGGTAACAAAATCCTTGCTCTGGTGGGACAGGCAGTGCACATATAAAGGGGAGAGGCACGTGGGACTTCTAACCCACTGATTAAGTATTCTGTAAGCCTTAAAGCTTTCTTTAAAGATGTCCTATTAACAGAGGAAGTATCAAAATTCAGTCTTACCTTTTTCTCTTGTTAACCACCTAATATAATTTTTGTTTTCCCAGTGTGAATGCATAATTTTTAAATAAAAACTTCCATGATGGTGATGTAATATTTACTAACTTACTTTTCAGTTGAAACAAGTAGTAGCCTTTTTACTTTATTATTTTATTAACACATATCTTATTCAGAAAACTTAAAAATAATTCCAGAAGGGACACCCTTGCTTTGTAATGTCTAGGCACAGATGAGAATCTTAAGAACTAGAAATCTTCAACTAAAAGGTAACTTCAACTAGAAGGCACAGATTTTTTTGTGCTTTTTTTTGTCTCCTAAAAAATAATGAAGAAATAATTTTCGGTGAACCAGCCATCATGTTTCCGACAAAAAGTGATGTGTATGTATTGGCTTGGGAAGGATCTACTCATGTCTAACAGTGTCACATGGAATATCAGTTTTTAACTCTGGAAGAGAAGTAATTTTTTTAATTCATCCATTATTATTTGACATATTTAAGGAGAATCTTTCTCTTTTAAGCACAATAACACAAGAGTTAGAGTAATAAGACCACCCTGTGGAAGCATAATATTTAAATATATACTGAAAATGACTATAAATAAACATGTCTTTGTATTGGCAAGTGAAAGAAATATTTAATGTAGCCCTTTCTTTAAATAAAAAAGCAGCAGTAGATGAAATGGTTTACATGCTCCTTGACTTACATCATGTGCACCTGTAGGAGTGCTTGGCTAGTTATGCCCATCTCATCTTTTCATGTAGAATTTGATGGTTTACAAAGATTTGTGTGATTCTCCACAAGAACACATTGCTAGAACCATCTGCGCTTTGTTCATTTCAGAAGGGTTTTCTTGTCTGCATCTCTGCTTGCGGTGACTTTGAATAGACAGTTTGGCCAATGGGAATTTGATGTAGACCATTTCTCATAGTGCTGCCTGGAACAGTTTCATCCCTCATCTCCTTTGAGTTATGGCTTTCATTTGCTAATTTGCTTTTGAGTAGACACAGCCACTTTAGGCAATGTGTTTTACTCCGGTAATACCAAGTAATCATTGTTGATTACAGGGTATTTATTGAATAGTATATTAAAAACTGTAATTGAAATTATGTAAGTTTTTACTCACGTAAATTGTTGTTTTAATGTTAAAAGAAGTCATAATTAAAACAGCCATCACTCAATAGAAATGTTTCTTTGTATTTGCTGAACTGTCAAAGTGTGGTTTCACCCTTAATAGTTTCTGGTTACTGCTTGACTCTGACTTGGTAGAACTGACAGTCTGGCAGGAAGTAAGCAGACTGCAGACTGTTTATCTGCTTTGCTATCTCTCTCATGGAAGTTTGAAGGAAAGCCTCTTGGCCCTAGGGATGCTTGGTGCTTACGGACTGAATCTTCAGCCTGATGTGCTTCTGTAGCACCATTTGCTGAGCAGTCCCTGTAGCCTGCTTCCACTAAAGTAGTGTCAGAAGATGAATGGGATTTGAAATAGCATTCATATACATTTGTTTCAAAACTTAATCTTTGGAACCTAGATTTTTTTTATAAGATTTATGAGGATATTTGTGTTAAACATGAGGCTCTCTATATGGAATTTTACCAAAGCTTCCTTTTTTATGATTAGGCTCTTTCTTAAGGCTGGGTAATCATAGATATAAGCTAATATTTAATAGGTGAAGAGAGTCAGCTTATAGATATGTCCTATGACATCCTTGATCATACAGTTGCATTTAATGATGAATTGACTAAAATTAATGCTTAGATATGGCCACATGTGCACCCATAATCCAGTGTGGTGCTATTGCTGGGGAGACATCATGACTGCCAGACTAACTATGGGTTCCCATAACACAAGGAAAGAAAGATCTTATGAGACTAAGGTGTAGAGAGAGGGTGGATGTTTTCTGTCCTCTTCTGGTATTTGTATGTCCACAAAGCCATGTGTACCCACAACATGCTCTTATAATGTACACAAAATCAAAGGATACTCTGTAGAAAATGACTGCCATGGTTAGTCTCCATGGCAACATCAATGGATTTAGAATTGCCTTAAAACACACTTTTGTATGGGTTTGAGTATTTCCAGAATGACTGAAAGAACATGAGAGACCTTCATTTAATGTGGGTGACACCATCCCACAGGCTGGCATTCTAGAATGAATAAGAGGAGAAAGTTAACATTCATCTCTCATTGCTTCCTGCCTGTGTATGCAATGTGATGATCGGCTTCACATTCCCACCTTTGTTCCTTTTCTGCCTTGACTCCAGCACTATACTTTCAGGTGTTTGTCACAGATGTCAGAAAAGTAACCAATGGATAACCCTGGCCCTGACAAGTGGAGCCATTACTGCAATAAACTTAACCATGTGGTGTTAGTTCATTAGAACTGGTTTGTAAGAGGAGCATGACGGTCTTTGGTGCTCTGGCCCAAAGAAGGCCTAGAATATGATAAGTAGAAGTTAATGAACAATTCTATAGGGAGCTTGGAGGACAAGAAACTCGAGAGATCCAGATAGTAGAACAAAGCTCATGAGGTCTAGAGGCGAGCTCTGTCAGGAACTCAGTAGAGTCCATTCATTTTGCATTTTGGCAAGGAATTTGGTTGTATTAGGTCTTAGTCATATGATTTTTAGACACTGGACTAGTAAGTAATGAGCTAATTTGTTTGAGAAGAAATATCAAGGCAGTGTAGCAACTGGACAGTGTCACAGTTACTGCCAACTGATCTTATTCAGGATTATTGTGGAAGGAACTACTGGAACACAATGGCACATGATTTAGTGAGGAAAGCGGTGTAAGTTTAAAGTTGAAGGAATGGTGAATGGCCCAGCTGGACAATATTTTGATATTTTGATATTTGATATAAGACATGCACTTATCATTTACAAGGTTCATGCTTGAGAACTATGTAATTTAGTTATACTAAAATGTCAGTATTTTAAGGAAGTGTATGGTTTTCTTTTGGGAAGTATTCATGCTTACCCTTGACTGTGGTCAGTTTCTGGTGACTATCATGGCATCTACAATATTTAAAGAGGTTACCCATATCAAAGATAAATCTAGTGTTTTGCACTGGGACAAAAGGTACCCTGAAGGCAAGACTCCATCTGTCACAGTTCCAGCTTGTGGAAACACAAATTCATTTGAAAAGAGAAATCCTTTATTGAGAAAGGTGCTAATGGGGTTCCCTGCTCCAAAGTGGCAACCAAAGAAAAGTGTTTCTCTGGGATAGTCCGTGAAGGCATACAACATCTGAACTGGCGTTACACATCATCTACATGGTGCTGGCTTTAAGCATGAAATACACAAAAGTAAGGTGGCCATAGAGGGTTTTACCAAAGTTTCTCGGTAGTGTGGTAGAGGCATACTCCATTCAGGGAGACTCTGAGGCCATTATATAAAGCTTAAAAGGTGGAACCTATTTTGTAATGAAAACACTAGGGTGCTGAAGATGCTGGAACTCTTGAGTATCCACCAGAGAAGAACAGAGCAGATCTGACTGGAGGTGACAGTGCTGGAGAGATGGATCTACAGAAGACCATGGGAGCCCAGACAATTTTGTTGAGAGTCTCAGATGTGAGGCAGTCTCCACCTGAAAAGCTGGAGAAATAATCAACACCTGCACATATAGTTACCCCAAACCCAGATGAGTAGAGGACAGTGAAAGAAGACAGTCAACAACAGAAGGAGCAATATGCCACCGTTAGAACCTGGTGGTCTTATAACAGCAAGACCTGAGCATCCCAATGCAGATGACACAGAAGAAAATGACCTTAAAATAACTTTATTAAGAAAATAAATGCCCTCAATGAGGAAATAAACAATTCTTTTAAAGAAATTGACAAAAAGACAAACAAAACATTGGAAGAAGTCAATAAATCCCTTAAAGAAAACCAAGAAAACCAAGAAAAAAATAATCAAACAAATGAAGGAAACAGTTCAAGTCTTAAAAATTGAAATAGAGGCAATAAAGAACACAAACAGAGGGAATTCTGGAAAAAGAAAATCTGGGCAAACAAACAGGGATGACAGAGACAAGCATAACCAAAATAATGTATGAGATAAAAGAGAGACTCTCAGGCATTGGAGATACGATAGAGAAAATAGGTTCATTTGTTAAATAAAATGTTAAATCCAACAATGCCTTAGAACAAAACATCCAGGAAATCTGCAGCATCATGAAAAACCAAAATTAAGAATAATAGAGATAGCTGGGTGGTGGTGGTGGAATATGTGTTTAATCCCAACACTTGGGAGGCAAAGACAGGTGGATCTCTGTGAGTTTGAGGTCAGCCTGGCTGCAGAGAGAGTTCCAGGACAGACTGCAAAACTATTGAGAAACCCTGGCTCGAAAGACCAACCAACCAACCAACCAACCAACCAACCAACCAACCAACCAACCAACCAACCAAACAAACAAACAGAAGAGAAGAATACCAGTTCAAAAGCACAGAAAATATATCCAACAAAATCATAGAAGAAAAATTTCTTAATCTAAAGAAGGAGATACCTATGAAGATACAAGAAGAACACAGAACACCAAATAAACAGTAGCAAAATTTTTCTCTTACCACTTAATAATCAAAACTCTAAACACACAGAATAAAAATAATATTAAGAGCTGCAAAATAAAAGGCCAAGTAACATATACAGGCAGACCTATCAGAATAACATCTGACTTCTCAATGGAGATTCTGAAAGCCAGAAGATCCTGGACAGACGTTTTGCAGACACTAGGAGACCATTGATGCCACCCAAGACTATTATTCCCAACAAAACTTTCAATCACTGTAGATGCAGAAAACAAGATATTCAATGACAGAAACAGATTTAAATTATACCTATCCACAGTTCAGGCCTTACAGAAAGTACTAGAAGGAAAACTCCAACCCAAGGGAATTTGCTGCATCCAGAAAACAAGCAATAGATAATATCACATCAGCAAATCTTGAAGAAAGGAAACACACACACACACACACACACACACACACACACACACACACACACACTAGCACCCCCAGCAACAAAACCAAAAATAACGGGCAATTAGCAATCACTGGTCATTAATATCCCTTATTATCAATGGGTCCAGTTCACCTATAAAAAGACACAAACTGACAAAATGGATGGAACGACAGACAGTAACTCAGAGTAAAACATTGAGAAAAGATTTTAGGAACAAATTGATTTAAGAAACAAGCTGGTGTAGCTATCCTAATATATAACAAACTAAAATTCAAACTAGAATTAATCAAAAGAGATGGAGAAAGACATTCCATATTCATCACAGGAAAGTCCCAGATGCCAGATGTGGAAGGGCAGGATTTGGTGTTTTACCTGCCAAGCTTTATTCTTGCTTTGAGCTAGTGCTGCCTAAGTTCCTGTTTTTCTCTTTTTAATGGAAATATTATTTTTTGCTGTTGTACATTGGACATCTATAACTTGATTTTACTTGAGTTTGCAGTTCAGAGATTGTCTTGTCTCAGAAGGGAGCTTGGAGTTTGCATTTTTGAATATCATTGAGACTATTATAAATTGTGGGGCATATAGAGATGTACTAATTAATTTTGCATGATATGATGAAAATAATACTTTAGGGACAAAAGATAGAATATTATAGTTTAATGTCATGATTTCAGGTGTAATAATGACAAGGGGTGAAGTTATAGGATTGCTAGTCCTCATTGGCAACTTGACTGAGAATCACTATGGAATCACACATCTATGCATATCTATAATATTATTTCCAAAAGTGTTCTGTGGAGAAGGGAAGGTCTTGTCTAAGTTTGGGTACCAGTCTCCCATAGGATAGGATCTTGGACTGAATTAAAAGGAGAGCATGTGTTAAGCTTTCATCTCTCTCTGTTTTCTGACTACAGACATGATGTGAGCATTTTGCCCTCACTTCCTTGTTGTGAGGAAGTTCACTGTACTTTCACAATACGAACCAAATGTGAACTCTTTGTTTTTTAAGTTGATTTTGGCACTTAAAAAAAATCACCACAATGAGAAAAAGAATTAAAACAAAGGGAAATATTTTCCAGTCATACAACTTATAAAATGCTAATATCCAGTATATATAATTCATAAATTCATATAATTCAATAATAAGCAAAAGCAGTGTCATCAAGGCAAGTAAATAAGAACCCGTCTAAAAAATGGCTGATATCCTATGAGGGATCTCTTGGAAGGAGACATATAATGCAAATAGGTTTATGAAGAAATATTCAGTCCCACTAATCATAAAAAAATGCAAATTGAAAACAAACCATAAATTACATATTTTTTTTAAAAGATGGCCATCATAAAAACAAAGACAAAACCAGCGATATCAGCTATGGGCTAGCACGCAGAACTGGGTCCTTATCAGCTATGGGCTGTACGCAGAACTGGGTCCTTATATACTTTTAGTGGGAATATAAAATGAGGTAATGACACTGGAAGATAATATAGAATATCCTTATGTAGGCAGAACTACCTACATGAGCTATAGTAATTTCCAAAATCATTGAAATCAGGATTCCAAAGAAAAATTAGTATTTTATTTTCACAACTGGTAAGAGTTAAGATGTGGAATCTACCTAACTGTGCACTGACACATTGTACAATGATGTATCTTGTACTATTTATTATACAATATTACTCTGACATTCAGAACCCAGAATGGTAACCAGCCTACCACTGAATCCTCCTACTCAGGCTTTCAGATGAAGAAAGTTCTGCAGTGTGTGGTGATGCAAATGAATTTTGAGGAAATACATTAAGTGAAATGATCCAGTCACACATAAACACTGTGTTATACTAATGTGAATTTATGACAGTTAAAATCACCATAGTCAACACTAGTGTATTATACACTTTAAACTTCAAAGGCTAGATCTTGGGTTTGGGGGGATGACTTCTTTGGAAAGTGCTCATTGGGCAACCATAATGACTTTTATGAATGCAACACCCTCATAAAAGACCAGGCACAGCAGCTTGTGTCTATAACCCCAGCTCTAGGGAGTCAGAGATGGTGGAACTCTGAGTCTCACTGGCATGCCCCCCTAAATGAATCACCAGGGCTATTCAGTAAGAGACACTGCCTCAAGAAAGTTGGAGAGTAATTAAAGATGACAACCAGCCTTGACCTTTGACCTACAGCAACACATACACACACAAGTACTCATACGCAAGTACATGTAAATATGCACACACAGATGTGTAAAATAGTTTAGAGTGTATATTGTGTTTTTATCATAACAAGGAGGAAATAGTACAATGTAAGGAATCATATGGGCCTTTCAGATACTTTCAAATCTTACTTTTTTATTCTTGCATTTGCGTCTCCAAGTCTATCCTATGCCATTGTTATCATCTATGATTTTACGGTTCTTTTTATGACTTACATAAAAAATCGACAAATATTAGCTTCATACGTTTGAGAAATGGATGACCCATGTCAGTTCAGAACTTCCACATCTCCCCAGAAATGTCTCTTCTCTTTCATCCTTTTGAGTAACAATCAATGCTCTGATTCCTTCTACCGTGGATTGATTTTATTTATTTAAAAGCCTCAGGGTTGGTGAGATGGACCAGCAAGGAAAAGGAGTTTGTCTCACAGAAGTGTGCATTATATTTGATCCTGGGAACACAAAGTCAGAAGGAGGGAACGGACACCACAAAGCTCTTCTTTGACCCTCACATGCATGACATGCTATATGCTCTGTCCCCTCTGTGCATATTACATGCCACACATACATACAATAGATTAAAAACAAAAACATAAAAATGGAACACGGAATATTTGTGTATGTGCTTGCTTTCTATCTCACACGCATCCTGAAGTCTATGCCATTTCTGCCATGTAGTGGTTTACAATCATTGTTACAGGGGTTTCACTGTTCTCCTTCCAGTGACTGGCTATTATGATTATATTCACACGCATGTTCTTTTGGGAAATGTGTGTGTTGCTTTTGTAGACAGTCTTAGGGTCAGTTTGATCCATGTGCCTTTTAAGGAGCCACAGTTTACTGTTCAGCATTGACTTTAGGCTCATTAGTTCCTCCCTTGCGGTGTGTGAGGATTGCAGAGGCTTTAGCCCCTGACAGTATTGGTAGTCTTTTCTGCATTAGCCTTTTAGAGATTTGATAGGGGCAGCTTCTGTTTTTCATGTTTGATTTCCTAAGAGCAGGTGATAATGAACACAGCATTTTTTGCTTTTTGCTCCTTTGGTATTATTGGTGTTGGTACTGCCCTTTTGGTGTTCTTTTTAAAAGCAATTAACCTAATTTTGATTAGGTTGCTTATCTTGTTCTTAATAAAACTTTATGATTTTTTTCTGTTTGAGATACAAATACTTTGAATATTATGAGTATTTTCCCCTAGGCTGTGGCCTGACATTTTAATTTATCACTATTATCTTTTAAAAGATTTATCCTGTTTAAAAGTGTATATATCTGTGTGCCTGTGGTCTTCTAACTTTGTTCCTCACCAAGACATCTTGGTTGTTTCTAGATTCTTTGTCTTTCCACATAACATTGGCAGTTTTAGAGTTGCCACATAAAAACAAGTGTGAGACTGAGCCTGGCAGTGAGATGAAGGCACATCTGTGTATGGGTCTTTGTGTGTATACATGTACATCCATCTTCTGGAGGGATGGGTTGATGCCTTGATAACTCTGAATCTTCTCGTTGCATGGTACTCTCTATAGTTATTTCAGCTTATTTAATAGTAGCTCTTTATGAAATACCGTGAAACAGACAATTTTCATGTTGAATTAACATCTGTGGGCTTCCTGTACCAAAGGATGGAATGGGCTTCCTGACCATCATGTCCCAGGGCCTGTCACTGTGTTTTAGACATAACTGGTACTCTATGATTGTGCTACTATCATCTAGGTTTATTGCTAGCTGTTAATAAGATTTAGAGTTGCTAGTTGACGGTTTTTGTCTTTGTAACACTCTTTGGAGTGGGCTGTGTTTCCTTTCTATGATGGGAATTTAAGCAATTTTTTGTCAAACCAAGTCTTGCTCCATTGAGAGGGTTGTTTTCCATCTCTGGATATTTACATTAGGAAATATAGTTCAGACCTGAAAGGGTTATAAAGAGCCCCAAATCTGTGATGGAAAATAATACTGAGAATACAAATTTAAAGACAGAAAAGTATGGTTCTAAAAGTAATGAAAAACTTTATTACTTCCTCCCAGAAAGTATAGGCCTAAAGAAAGTTCAAATTAAATGGCAATTAATATGGAGGAGAAAACAGGTGTTTCTTAAGGGCCTGGATTTTGAGAATAAAATTCACTTCTATAAAAGGTCAAAGAGTGTCTGGGTTTGAGAAGACCCATTTAATTTAATGACTTTCAGAAACAAACACTGTGAAAATAAAGATAATACGAAGCCCATAAAATTTCATGCTTTAGTGTTTAGGTAATTGCTTGTTAAATTAAGAAGGTATTTTTTTTTCTGGATGTGGCTATATCCCTTCCTTTTGCAGTTAAAAATATAATGAAGTTTTCCTTCATTCTGGCTGAATTCCATTTGGCCCTTCAACAATTACTCCAATATTAATTTTTGTGGGTCAGTGTAATTCATTTATCAGCAACTGAGGATAATGAAATGCTTGGTAATTATATAATTATTGTTATCAGTGAGAAAAATATGTGGCAACGATGGCCTGCTTTGGTTGCTCCAAGTAAACAGAAATATTTCTATGTTTTATCTTGCCAAATTATGATAAAGAAACAATTCAATAACTTCATTACTAAATAGCCACCCCAACATAATTGCCTAAATTTATGGATAAAATTATTTCACTGGGGGTTTTCACTTAAGAATGATTTCAAGACTATGCTACTAAATCACATTCATGCTATGTTGAAAAATGGAGTGTCATACTATGCAAAGAATACACATATTTTACTAATATGTAATATGGCTGAATTGTAGATGGGTAGGTGTTGTTGTCCTAAACCAGGAGGTTTGATGATTACTGTGCCGTCTCATTACGACAAGGCATGTGTGAATATTCTCCTTGATACACAAGCTTAAATAGACAGTTTCAGAAACTGAATAACTCTCCATGGGACTTGAAACAGAAGCTCAGTGTTTGCAGTCGGTGTTAATGAAAGTTTTTTTTCTTTTAGCGCAAAGATGCTATACTAATGTGATGAACAGATATGATGAGTTTAAAATATTAATTGTTCACATGAATATTTTATTTCACTCTTTATTCCAACTTCTATTTTCTTTTTATTAAGCAGATGGGCAGCAGGAAGGTCATAATAAGAAAAGCATCAGCATGGAATGAATTTAAATTGTTTTACCGAATAGACTTCATTTGTGCGAACAGAGAGCAAGTCCCCGAAAACCAATTTAATGGTCAGAAAAACTTTAAAGTCTGATACTTCAATCAGTTCCTGTGCTTTCTTTCCTGGGATGAGCACAAATAGGTTTCTAAATGTGGACTGAAAAGGAGGTGAAGCAATACTTCACATCTGTGATTCTCTTTAGTGAGCTTTGCAGTACTTCAGAGCCCAAGTATTTTTAACCTTTTGAGATTCTGCATTTCAAATAGGAGAAATAAGATATATATTTATGTAATTCACCAAGTGGCTAAGAGTAAAAGAGTTTTAATGGACTTAAAATATATTTTCATGAAAGTTTACTTTTTAAATTTTATTTTATGTGTAGGGGTGTTTTGCCTGCATGTATGTCTGTGCACCATGTGTGTGTGCAGTACCCGCCATGTTCATTAGATCTTGAAATGTCGCAGTGAATGGTTATTCCCACCTTGTGGTGCTGGGAATAAAACAGAGGTTCTTTGCAAGAGCAGCACTCTCTTAACCACCAAGCCATCTTCCAGCCCCAAGTTTATGTTTTGTAAAGATAGACAGTGTTTATCATACACTCATATTTTGTGACCATTACAGTAATTTAACTGCCTGTTGCTATACTGCTTATTTTGGAAGAAAGGCCTGTTAGAAGAACTACCATTATACTAAGTGTTCACAATGTCACGATCAGGATAATGATAGTGGACGTCTGCGGGAAAGCGCGTGTAGGTGAGGTTAACGTCCCAGCTATCCCAGTGGTCGAGCTAACTCCCACTCAACATTTGGTCATTTAAAACATTGCCTGGATTTGGGTGTTCTTTTTCCTTTCCATTACCATAGTTGGTATAATAATCACGAGAAGTGGCCTTTGAATATTTGTGTGTGTGTGTGTTTGTGTGTGTGTGTGTGTGTGTGTGTGTGTGTGTGTGTGTGTAAGACAAGAGGTCTTTTCACTCTTAGGATTTTCAGATCTAATACATGTCCATTTTACAACTGCTAACTCTGATATGTTCACAGTTTATATAACTCTCAAGGTCACATTGATATGAAATATTTTCTACAATGAATTTTATCTCATTATGATACTTGAGTCATTTTATGATTAATTATGGAGATTTAACACTAGAATTTTAAATTGAATTTGCTCTTTGATATTTTTATATATGTATATATCAATTTTTGATCCCTTATTGAGAGCAATTCTTTCTTTCTACACATAGTTCCATACTTCCAATACAAAGTAAAATAAATTTTTGATTGTGTGCATTCCTATACTTTTACAACACAATTCATCACAAACATTTAGTTACCCTTTCATGCTCCCTATGCTTCCTGTATTTTCACTGACTACTCCCTGTCTTCACGAGGTTGGGGTAAGGGAACAGCAGATAGCTTCCTTCTCTTCCAGTTCATCCTCACTCTCAGAGAAGTCTTTCGTGTCCTTGAGATCTGGGGTTAGCACTGTAATCATGCCAGCCTCCTCTTTCCTGCTGACTTTGTCATCAAGCCCTACCTTGCATCTGTTGTTAGTCTTGGTTCAGTGTCTTCTAAGGTAGGAGTAGGAGACTCAACTTGGTAAGATGCAACTCGAGGTCCAAGAGGTCTGTCTGCCCTCTCACCTGGAGTGAAATGCTTTTCTTCTTACCTTTTTTCTGCAACCTGAAAAGTACCTTAGCTGCTGCCATATGGCTTGTCCTTCCCTTAAGGCCTTATAATGTTGGTGGCATTTTCATCTTTCCTTCACACCCACTGGTTGCTTTGGCATGGTAGCACCATTAGAAACTGTTGACACCAAAACACAGATCTTGTCTGAAAGGGAACAAGAGATAGTTTATTTTTGAAGGCAAATGGCCTGAGAATATACATTCAAGTTGTCCCAAATATCATGATCTAATGTAATGGCTTAATGAAGTTTCTTATATAAGAAAATTATAAATGAAGGCTGTATTAGAACACGTTCTTGAAAACACAGGATAAGTAAGGCAGAGCAGAGTGGGACAAACCCTGCTTAGTTAGATGTATATGATTGCATTCTTAGCTTCGGGATTGGTACAAGGTAGTGATTTGTTACACTTGCTGGATGGATTTACCTAGTAGTAACAAGGGTAGATGTTAGGGCAAATGAAGAGCTGGGTAATGACTGACAATTAAGGTGTCTAAAGAGAGACCAACAGCAGGTGAATCTCTGAGTTTTAGGACAGCCTGGTCTACAGAGTGAGTTCCAGGACAATCTCCAACGCTACAAAGAAACCTCATCTCACAGAACAACAACAACAACAACAACAACAACAACAACAAAAAAGGAAGATAGTCCAAGGAAATTTGGCTGCAGATTGCAGCATTCAATCTCTCTATAACCAGAGAAGTTTCAACGAGTTAACCAACCTCATAACATTTTAACATAGGTTGGAATTCTCCCCACGTCCCTGGAATTTCCAGTCTCAGTTAGGAAGCTTCTCTGGTCTCCTGTACTTCCCCAACCTTTCCCACGGCAACCCCACTGGAGGGAGTATGAGAAAGAACTTGCAAAGGGTTTCAATCTAGCCAGGTTTTAAGACTGCCCTGCTGACTCTCACTGGACAGCACTTAGCATTTAAAAGGTACCCAATGTCTCATCCTTTTCTCTGCTTCAGCACAGTTTGTATCCCTGTGTCTGTGTGGTGTGCCCTGCTCATAAATTGGTTTCATGTTACATGATTGTTACACTTCAGCTTTCTGGTAGGCTCTAGAATAAAATTAATTTTTAATTTACCTCTATTGTTTTAGGACAAATCAGTGTTCTTAGAAAATGTATGCATATTAATTAGAATCAGGAATTATTTAAAGTTTCAGCGTAATAGTTAATAATATTCAATCAGCAAATGTTAGCAAGTGGTTAAAACTACAAGCCTGAAGATTTGTGGGGCTGCTAAAACTAAACAGAAATCAAGGAACTTTAAACGTTCCTTGAAGAAACTCAAGATGATTTTAACAAGAAAAATTTTGTTTCATATATCCAAAGTCAGTGAATTAAAAATGCTTGTATTATGTATTAAATTTAGGCCTAGTTGTTAAGTGAAAAACTATACTGACTTTTCTCTCTTCTGTTAACATAAATTATATGACACACTTCCAAAAATGTTGAAAAATGAGCTGCATTTCTGAATAAAAATTAGCTTTAATAAAAATTATAATAGAGAACTTTCAGTCAGAAGCATCATAATATCAGTGAAATAAAAATTCTACTGGAATTTTGATTAAGTATCAGAATTTAAAAAGTATGTAACAGAAATTACCTACTATGTGATAAAAATCATTGATGAAAATTTTATAAACATAGGGGCTGCAGAGAAAGTTCTTTGATTTTTGCTGTTTTTGTGAGGACAGGAGTTTGATTCCTAGCATTCATTTTGACAGCTAACAGGTACCTCTAACCCTAGCTCCAGTGTACCCCATTGTCTCTTCTGATATCTATAGATTCCTGCAAGCATAGGTCCATACACACACCCTTTACCAGGAAATCCCTACCAGTAATAAAATTTTGAAAAACTTTAAAAATTACACACACACACACACACACACACACACACACATATGTATGGAAGAAAAGAGTGTCTATGTCGAAGAATTAAGCAATCCATCCTCAGGTACTCCAAAAATACACTGGAACCAATAGTTGTGAAATTTTTAATTGGTAACTCCGAAATCAGTGGACATTATTGGTTTCCAATTGAATCATTGGTGGTTGGTTGTAAAAAATAGAGGAAATATGACAAAATTAAATTTTACCAATACCTAGCTACAAACCCAGCCCTACATAAAATACTAGAATGAAAACACCAACACAAGGAAGTTGGCTATACCAACAAAAACACAGACAATTGATGGTCTCATAGCAGCAAATCACAAAGAAGGGGAAAACGCACAAATTAACATCACCAACAATGAAAACTAAATTAACAGGAGATAGCAATCACTGGTCATTAATATCCCTAGATATAAATGGTCTTAACTCACCTATAAAGAGGCACAGATTAACAGATTGGATACAAAAACCGAAACCATCCTTCTTCTGCATACAAGAAACACATTTCAGCCTCAAATAGCATAAAATATCTCAGAGTAACTCTAACCAAACAAATAGAATACTTGTATGACAAGAACTTGAAATCTTTGAAGAAAAAAATCGAAGCAGACACCAGAAAGCAAAAAGATCTCCCATGCTCTTGGGTAGGCAGAATTAACATAGTAAAAATGACAATCTTATCAAAAGCATTCTACAGATTCAATGCAATGCCCATCAAAATCCCAGCAAAATTCTTCACAGACCTCAAAAGAATGGTGCTCAACTTCATATGGAAAATAAAAAAAAACAAGGATAACCAAAACAATCCTGTACAATAAAAGAACATCTGGAGGCATCACAATCCCTGACTTCAAACTCTACTACAGAGCTACAGTACTGAAAACAGGCTGGTATTGGCATAAGAACAGACAGGAGGACCAATGGAATCAAATGGACGACCCAGGTATTAATCCACATTCCTTTGAACACTTGCTTTTTGACAAAGAAGCAAAAATATCAAATAGAAAAAAGAAAGCACCTTCAACAAATGGTGCTGTCATAACTGGATATTAACATGTATAAGAGTAAAAATAGACTCATATCTATCACCATGCACAAAACTCAAGTCCAAATGACTCAAAACCTCATCATAAAGCTAGCCACACTGAACCTTATAGAAGAGAAAGTGGGAAGTACACTTGACCGCGTTGGCATAGAAGACCACTTCCTAAATATAACCCTAGCAACACATACACTGAGAGAAACAATTAATAAATGGCACCTCCTGAAACTGAAAAACTTCTGAAAGGGCACAGTCAACAAGACAAAATGACAGCCTACAGAATGGGAAAAGATTTTCACCAACCTCACTTAAGACACAAAAAATTCGTCATCAAAAAACAAATAATTCAATAAAAAATAGAGTACAGACAGAGAAATCTCAACAGAGAAATCTAAAATGGCTGAAAGATACTTAAGGAAATGTTCAACATCCTTAGTCATCAGAGAAATGCAAATCAAAACAACTCTGAGATTCCATCTTACACCTGTAAGAATGGCCAAGTTCAAAAGCACTGATGACAACTTATGATGGAAAGGTTGTGGGGGAAAAGGGAGCACACTTTTGCATTGCTGGTGGGAATGCGAGCTGGTACAGCCCCTTTGGATATCAGTGTAGTGATTTCTCAATAAATTAGGAAACAACCTTCCTCAAGACCCAGTAATACCACTTTTGGTTATATATCCTAAGGATGCTCAACCGTGCCACAAGGACATGTGCTCAGCTATGTTAAAGCAAGCATTGTCTTTCATAGCCAGAACCTAGAAACAACCTACATACCCCTTGACCAAAGAATGGATAAGGAAAATGTGGTACATTTAAACAATGAAGTACTACACAGCTGAAAAAAATAACAAAATCTTGAATTTTGCAGGAAAATGGATGGAGTCTGAAAACATTGTTTTGAGTGAGGTAATCCATACACAGAAAGACAATTATCACATGTACTCACTCATAGGTGGGCTTTAAACATAAAGTAAAGAAAACCAGCCTACAAACCACAATCCCAGAGAACTTAGACAACAATGAGGACACTAAGAGAGACTTACATAGATCTAATCTACGTGGAAAGTAGAAAGTAGTAAAAGACAAGATCTCCTGAGTAAATTGGGAGCATGGGACCTCGGGGGAGGATTGAAGGGGAAAGTGGCAAGTCAGGAAGTGGAGCAGAGAAAAATGTAGAGCTCAATAAAAATCAAAAAAATAGGGGAAGGCACTAAATTCTAAATAGCCTCATAGTAAAGCATAAAGGTATATTTTATGAAGCTTTCAACTATTTTAGTGAATTGTGTAAATATATGAGAAACTAAATCCATGACATGCTAATTCTTGAGATGATTGACATTAAAGTCATTGCATACCATGAATATCCAGCAGCCATTGTACAAATTAACAAAAATTTGTCTTGAAAAGTTAGTATCTTGAATTTTTGGTTTGTTGAAATAAAATTTGCAATTAACATGCAATAGTTCTAAAACTCTGGATAAATTTAAAGGAACTGTGAAGTAGTTGTACCCTAGCATCTCTGAGAAAATTGCTGCTTTTCAAAATCAAGTAGGATGGTTCATTTCCACTTTCAACTGGAGTGAACTCAAAGTCACCATGAGGACACACTTAATGAAGGACTTATAAGAAGGTTTAACTGGAGAGAAAGATCCTCCTTAAATGTGGGGAGCTACTGCAGCAGGTCCCCCGACATTAACACCACTCATGTCATGCTGCAGGTGCCATTCTGACCTTTATGTCCAGCACAACAATATTCCACACCTGCCAACATAGGAACAAAGGCTTAGTCCATAGTTTCAGGAAAGTCCTCCAGGGAATGTCCCTAAGCATACTAGCCTTGCTTTTTGGCTTCTATAGTTTTTCTTGCTAATTGACTACAGGATATTTTTTTTGTGTATAAAAAAAGACAAAAGGCTATCAGACTCTGAACTGTATGACATGAGCAAGAGGGACAGCTCTATCCTACCTTGTCCAGTCACTTCTAAATAATTACCCAAGGCTTAGTAATAATTGCAAACTGTTTGACCTATTGTTTAGGCTTATTTCTAACTATTTCTTACATTTAAATTAACCTGTTTCTATTAATCTATGTATTGCCATGTGGCCTTGGTATTACCAGTCTGCTGGCATCTTGTTTCCTTGAAAACTGGCTTACATTTCTCTTGATTCCTCCATCTTTCTCCATGTATTCAATTTGGCTTTCCCACCTAGCTATATACTTTCTTGATATAGGCCAAAGCAACTTTTATTATTAGTCAATGAGAGCAACAAATATTCACAGTTTACAGAACGGTAATCCCACAGGATTTCCCCCCTTCTGTCTAATCAAAAAGGAAGGTTTCAACTTTAACATTGTAAAATTAGAGACAATAAAACAGTTATGAAGTAAAAATTACAGTTACAATATCTAGTCTATTTGTATTTGACAAAATTACAGAAAATATTTAATTATCCTATATTGGTGAGCATCCTATCTAGGTGTGTTCAAAGTTTTATATCTAATTTACCTTTTTATCATAACTAAGAAAAACTATAACTATTTAGTCTTCAACTCCCTCAAAGACCTGAGAAAGATATTGCCTGAGTAATCAGGAAGTACAAGCAAGCTACTTCCAAAACATGTGAGAAATGATAGAAAAAGTCAGACTACTGGACACTCACTCAAGGTTTCTCTGTAATATTAGAGCATCCATCTTTGACCTACAGGACTTGCATATCTGACAGACTTTCCTCTGAAGAAGGAAATTTTGAAGGTCTGTCCTACCTTGTCTTGGCAAAGTTCAGCATTTGCCTTTCTTGTATCCTGCTGCTTCAGCTTGTACAGAAACTGTCAGCAATTGTAGCAACGGCACATGGCTAACTTTTGTCAAAATGAAAACAAACTCAATACAAAGTTCCTTTCATGCTCTTCATTTTCTCTAAAGTACTTTGCTGTTGCAAGGAGCAGATGTGCTTCACTGCCATGAAAAGTCAGTTATTAAAACATTTTAAATGTCTTATTCTGTAGGTATTCGTAATGTTTGAAGATACCTATCTATCTGAAATATATTTTTATATATCTAGAAAAGCTAACTAACATGACTATATGTTTGACTATGATAGATGACTATTAATCTGTATTTCCTAATTATACATTACTTTTAATTGAGCTGTATAAACATATCTTAAACAAGAGTAAAAATATTCCTACAGTATAGCAAAATTAACCTTAACTTTATATAAATAAGCTAAAATTCATATTAATGTAAATTATTTTGAGATTATCAGTTGTTTTGGGATTAAAGTAGATTCAATAATCTACTCTTTTTAAAATTATAATAATATACCCTTTTCCATCATTTCTATATTATATCCCCCTTTCTTCTTTAGAAAAAGATTGACTATGAACAATAACAATTTTATCCAATTTCCCCTTTAATGAAAAAAGTATTTATAAATATATAAACATTTTGGGAATTTGGGCATTATTCTCTAGACTACTTCCTGCTGATTGGTGTGCACTGATGATCTTTGAAGGACCCTGAGAAAATCTAGAATTATGGTCAAGTCCTGACTTAGAGACTGAGTTTTATAAGTCAGTAGCCATAAAGCTGTTCTAGATGTAGAATTCAGAGGAAACCATAAAAGATGAGCTTTGAAATGCTGGATCATCTGGCCTAATAGAGATTTCTCAGGGGGTCTTTCTTGATCAAACCACATGATTAACTGGAAGGAATCCACAGATTCTCTTCTTCTGTGGAAACAAAATCAGAACCTCTTTTCCAAAGCAGCATATTGTTAGATCCAAAATTTGAAGTCAAGATATTTTTAAAATATATAAGTTGATTTAACTTTGCAGCTTCCACAATCAAATGTCTCTCAGCAGTTAAATCAATAACAGTCAAAAATTCAAAGAAAACACAATAATATACATAATCCAGACTCTCTGTATTTTCCATCTTTATATATTTTTTCTTTTCTATTACTTTTTTCGCTTTTTAAAGATTTTATTTTTTAAAACTATTTCTTTCTTTCTGTGACTGTTTATATCTCCTTCCTTCCTTCCTTCCTTCCTTTCTCTCTTAAGTCTCTGCACATTGTAAAATACACTGGAACCTGTTTAGAGTTCTTTTTTTTTGTCTGAATCTACCCTTATTGTGTATCTGTATTGTTTTTTGATTACATTAGATATATCTTAAAACTGCTATGTTAACTGTCTGTTCTGCTCAACTTAGTGAATGGTGCTGGCACCTGGTAGTTGGCTCCTCACCTCAGTTCTGAGTATCTAGTCTCATGGTGGAGGTACCAGTGAGAGTCACGCTTACAACCCCAACTCTGGGAAGTGGTGGGTCCATGCTGTCACCCAGTTGCATGCAATCCACACTCCACAAACCCCAATCAAATGTTCTGTAGTAGGTCTTTCTAAAAGAGCTATCTGTGCTGCCAGCATGAACCAGAAAGTCACTTTATAGGAATTGTACCTCTGGTAGCTTCCAGAAAACAGAGCTTACCAGAGAAAAGACTGTTACCAAGAAGCTGTGCTTGAGTCTGTTTTGTTTTGTGTGTGTTTAGAATCCTTTTTCCAAGCTTTGAGTGCCATTTGTAAACTGAGGTTTCTCTGTACTGCCCTATCCTTCGGCCACGTCTAAATAATCACTCAGAGGCTTAATATTAATTACAAACTGTTTGGCTTATTGCTCAGGCTTATTATTAACTATCTCTTACATTCATATTAACCCATTTCTGTTAATCTATATATTGCCACGTGGTTGTGGTTTTTACCAGTCTGCTTTCATATTGTTTCTTGGGTAGCTGGCTTGTATCACTCTCGACTCTACCCTTCTGTCTCCCTGTATTCAACTTGGCTTTTCTGCCTAGCTATATTCTGCCTTGCTATGGGCCAAGGCAGCTTTTATTATCAGCCAATGAGAGCAGCAAATATTCACAACATGCAAAGGGTTATTCCATAGCATATCAGTCAGCAATAAAGACACTCTTTTCAGCTTTAAGGGTGTCCATGAGGTGTTGTTGGAAGGGCTTACCCAGCAACACAGAGTCTCACTCATGGCATCGAGTCCTAGATTGAGCAAAAAGGAGAAAACCAGTCTAGCGCCAACACTTCCCTTTGTCTCTGTAATGTGAGCAGCTGTCCCTCACTCCTGATGCTACAGCTTGCCTGCTGGGGTGACTGTGATCTCTAACTTTGAGGGAAAATAAATCGCCCTGCTTTAAACTGTTTTGTCATAACAATGAGGAAAGAAACTAATACACATGGCTTCTTGGGTTTTGATTTTTTCCTGTAGTTAATATTATGCATATTTTGTGACGTAGTTTAAAAGTTGTAAAAATTAATAATTATTGCCATGTTTATCAGATGAGTTTTCAAATCTGAATGTAGAAATCACAATTCATTATACATACCAAAATGTTGGCATGAATATAAAGTTGAGGATTGGATGGAAGATGATCATTATTAGTGTTGTGTTGATTAGGTATTGTTTAATAATATGTGATGAAAACCCAAAATTCCTTAGTAAAGATCAAAAAAACCTTATTCAAGAAAGAATTGAATGATTAGGGAGAAGAAAAACTTAGAATTTGCACCACTGTCACTTTAACCACACACCACCTGTAATATGATGAGACGTCCTCTGATCAGCAGATCCTTCACCCGGAGCCTGGAGACCTAACTTTAACACACAAACTTCCTTGGCCACACTCCAGACACTGTTCCTCACAGCATCCTCTGATGTAGCTTAAAACTGACGCTTCTCTGTGTGCATTCACTTTCTGTGGTTCTCAGTTTTGTGGTGTTTGTCACACAAACAAGCAGATTTTTTCCCTTCTGATCTGAAGGTAGCATGTCCGCCCCCCAGGTCAGCTCACTTTTCAGAATGTGAAAGGATGAAGAAAGCAGCATGTGTCAGTTATCCAATATGGATAGAGAGTTGGTTTTTGTTCATTATACTGGCCTTTACTGAGACTAGTATATAACCGAGGTGAGTCAAGCACTCCCATTAACACTTTACATACAACTCTAGTTTAGATAGGATTTGCTTTCTTGCTGTATTCAAAGGTTTGAATTCCTACCCAGTAAAATAATATTTCTGTATTGATTGAATCATTAATATGCTCACATTTTAGTAGTCAACTTTCTACTGATTAAGAATTTCATATGTGTGATAAGTTTCTTATAAGAATATCAATTATATATAGTAATCTGATCCTCTGTTGGTACGTATTTTCATCTTATTTAAAAGAACAAAATTTTGGTTTTCTGGAATTTCTGTGCTTTCCAAACTATCAGCGATGAATGATGTAATATGTCATTTGTCTTGAAAGTGAAGATTACACTCCCTTCTTTTATTTCTAATTATTGTGAATTACTCCATTTTATATGTATTTTAAATTTGTAAGTCAAAATTCTCTCTGGAAATAATTGGGTTATAATCTGCATGTATCTTGTAAACAAGCCTTCTAATTTGATTTAAAATTTTATGTATGATTCGCATTTTTGAAAACACAGGCTTTGTCCTTTCATAAGTCAGTGATTTACAAGCAATGTTGGGCCCTAGTGAGAGCGTAGCGCCTCTGTGCTCCTCAGTTGTCATTGACTATGAACTGAACACTGCGTACTCTTTTAGGAAATAAATAGCAGCTGTCTTGACAGTTGTTGTTGGTGGTGTTTTTTCAGAAGGGCCAGAGAAGATCTGCTGAAAACTCAGAAGGAACGGGACTTCCATCGCATGCACCATAAGCGCATAGTGCAAGAGAAGAACAAGCTGATTGCGGACCTGAAAGGGTGAGGTGCTCATGCTTGCTGGAGAGTTATCTGAGTTACTGGGGTCTGAGTCATAGAAGGACCAAGTGAATAAAGTTGTTCTTTCAAGTTTATTGGATAGGAAGTTTAGGCCCTTGCATTGAAGGAACATTCATACTAATGGGGTATATGATTGAGAAGTTAAACAAAAATATAAGAAAATGTACTGCACTGTTGGTTTGTCAGTCAAGACAGAGTCTCAGTAAGACTGGTATGAGAGAAGGGCTCAAGGGTGTGATTTCTGTGAGCTGAATTCTGGAGTTAATAAGCTGGTGGAGTGGAGCCTCAGGCTGTGCTCGTGAGACAGTGGGCTGTGTGTGCAGCAGAACCAAGTCATGAAGGTAATGGGATGTCCACCAGATGAACCATGGAAGGCAAAGAACAGACAGAGCTTTGGTGAGATTAGAGACATATCCTAAACATATCATAATAGTTTGAATATATAAGAGCAATTTTAGAAGTAATTCTGGAGGCATTCTTTTTTTTTTTTTTTTTTTTTTTTGGTTTTTCGAGACAGGGTTTCCCTGTAGTTTCTAGAGCCTGTCCTGGAACTAGCTCTTGTAGACCAGGCTGGCCTCGAACTCAGAGATCCGCCTGCCTCTGCCTCCTGAGTGCTGGGATTAAAGGCGTGCACCACCACCGCCCGGCTGGAGGCATTCTTCAAATTTACTTTCCCTTATTCAATAGCTTCCTTGAGTTCTTTTTCTATAAAACAAAAATTCAGCTTTATAACTGTTAAATAAAATTGTCTTTTGTTTAAGATAATACCACCCAATATAACTTTCTGTGTTGACATGGATATTATAATTATTATATTCAATAAAAACACTAGTTATTTAAATGTATACTATACCCACTAAATATACAATTAAAAGGGGCATACTCAGCTAGTTATATTTAGTAATGCCATTATATAACACCTGGCAAGAAGCAAATTAAGGATGATAGGCCTTATTCCAGTTTACAGATAAAGGGATATGTGCCGCCATGGCGCGGCAGATATGGAAGCAGGAGTGGGATGCTGGCTGGTCACATTCATCTGTCATCAGGAAGTAGAGTGTGAACAAGAAGTGGGTTCAGACTATACACCCTTGAGGCCTATACTAGTGACTGACATTTCCTAGTAAGACTCAACCTCTTGAAGATTCCCTAACTTTCCCTATCTGATGGCCAAGCATGCGAGTTCATGAAGCTGTGAGGAACATTTTACAATTAAATTCTTAAGATTTTTGTGCCTCATGGGCTACCATCTCATAGTACCAAATACCATTTATTTATTTATTTTTTGAACTTGCAAAGTCCCCACAGTAATTAGTTCTTCTAGTACTCTTCAAAACTCATTCCCAACTCATTCAGAGCTCAAGGCAATCGCTTTACTGTGAGGTTTTAAAAATCAAAAGACAAGTTACATATTTACAATACATAATGGTACAGGGTAAATGTTCCCATCCCGAAAGGGATCTATAACAAGGCATTGTCAAACCAAAGCAAACTGAAACCCAGTGGGGCAAAGGACTAGTCTTGCATGTACACATCTTACATCTGGTGTTTGTGAGGCAGAGGACCAGTCCTGCAGGTAATTGTCTTATACCTGGGGTTTGGGATAGACTGTTTTTGTGCTACAAAGGTCTTGAGTAGCTCACTCCAAGGTCAGCCACCTGCAGCGCACCTATCCTTTCCCTGGTGCTGGCCTTCATGCTGTGTCTGTAGCTTTCCTTAGTAGCTATCCCATAGTTTTGATATCTTTAACATCCCAAGGTTTCCATTGCAATATAGGCTTACTATATTTGTGCAAAGAATGGATATACTGAATCATATACTGGTAGCTGTATTTCATTCCGCTTGTGTACAGTAAAATATTACCTATTATACATATATTACATTAATATATTACTGTGCACAAACGGAATGAAATACAGCTACCAGTATATGATACAGAATACCTGAAAAACTTGTGCTGGGTGATAGAAAAGAGCGCCCAGTGAGAAAGTATTTTATGATGCCAAGTATACAACTCTGTGTTTTCTAGGATGTAAGGATACTACGTTTTGATAAAAATATGATCTTCATGGATCTATATGTTAATTTAAACTGTTAACTCTGACACTTGGGATCTATATCTTTTACTTCAGATATTTAATGTTTACTTCAGTAAAAACTAAAGCATAGTTTGAAGGCATTTTTTAATCAAAAAATTTAAGGTATTTATGTATTAAGTAGTATGATCATCTGTAAAACACTAAAGTATTTTTAGAGCTAGAGAAATGGCTCAGTAGTTAAGAACATGTGCTGCTCTTCCAGCACCTACATCAAGCAGCTGACAAGCCTCTGTGACTCCTGTTCCATGGGATCTGATGCCCTCTTCTGGTCTCTTTCAGCACCTGCACACATGCAGCATAATTTTATAGACACATAAATTTAAAAATATATCTTTATACACTTAATTTTCTTAATATCAGATCAATCAAACATGTTTTTAGGACTCTTTCACTTTGGTATAAACAAAACTTCCAGTTTCTGGTTTAATCACCTATTGTCTGCGGCCCTTGTTTTCTTTAGAATTGCCTTGAATTGATATAAGGATATTTATTTAGTTGTTTTTTAAAATTTGTATTTCAGTTTTGTAAAACCGATCACATTATCATGATCTCAGACTGGTCTTGAATTAACTATGTGGCTGAGACTGGCCTTAAGCTCCTGATCCTCCTGCCCCTGCCTCCTGAGTGTTGGGATTACAAACTTGTAGTACTATTCTGCCTGGTGGTATATGCTTTCTAAATTGGAAAGAACTATAACAGTCTTCTGAGTATATACTTGTATGCAGCAGAAAGTGCTGCTGGCTCTAGGAAACTCAGTGAGGAAAGTATGCTTTCCCATCCTGTGCTTATCCCTCACCTGAGGTAGATCGAAATTACAGAAAATAACACTTCTGTGCTTCTTGGCTCTGGCATGCTGACCTTTCTATGGCCACTCATTTTTATTCATAAGCACACAAAAATTGAATGAAAGAAGAGAAAAAGGTTTAGGTGTTAGATGGAAATCACTGATCTATCTATTTTACCTTTTCTGATGATGCAACTGCCCTTTTCCTTTTGTAGGCTGAAATTACATTATGCATCTTATGAACCAACTATTAGGGTGTTACATGAGAAGCACCATGCTTTACTGAAGGAAAAAATGCTGACCTCCTTGGAAAGAGACCGAGCTGTTGGGAAGGTAAGGAAAGAGGCAGTGAAGACTACCCTGAAGCCACTTTTAACCATTCTTTATTGTGCATTTGACTGTATATGTGTATGTATGTGTGAGGAGTGTGTGAGGAGTGTGTGTCCACAGGATGTCCATACATGTGGAGGCCAGAGGACGTGCTGTCTACCTCTTTTGAGATAGGTCTCTCAGTGGACTGGAGCTCCTCAATTATGCTAGACTGGTTGATCCAAGGGACTTCCCTGGTTCTCTATCCCCAGTGCTAGGATTACAACTATGTGCCACCATGCTGGACGTTTTTATTCGGGGGGCTCAATTCAAGCTTTTGGGGCAAACAGTTGTCAACTGAGCTATTTCTCCAACCCTTAGTCATTCATTTTTTATGAGTACAATAATGGTTTTGTTTTCTGAGGTAAGTTTTAAAACATTGCCCAGAGATATATAAAAATTTATTTGAAAACATGAAGAAAAAGTATCTTGTCTATTAAAAACCTATAATGATTATTATTTAATTAATTAGCATGTAACCTAAACATGAATTGGTAGATTATTAAAGTACAGTTAGAGGAAAATACTCAGCCATTGTCATTAAACTATGACCACAACTTGGGTTTAAATGCCAGCTGTTCACATCAGCATCAGGCAGGGTATTTAGGAGATGCGTAGAGTCTGAGAGTGACAGCTGGTCTGCTTGTATCTGCTCCAAGGACTTAAGATGTTGCACACTAACTTGAACCAGTGGCTCTGAGTTTGCTGGATCTCACCAACTGGGTCTAATCCTGTAGCCTCTCATGGCAGTGCGCAGAGGGGAAGCTAGTCTCATCAGGACCTGTTGTAGAGTGGTGTGAACTAGAGAGTGCTAGACACTCTCGGGGAAGGTGGAGTTCCATTGGAGGGAAAACTCTATTGAGTTTTCTTTGTGCATAATTTTTGTCGGGCATTAGCAGAAACTGGACAGAGGCTGAGGTGCTCTATTGACTTTGATTAACTCTCTGGCTTATCATGGGCAAACCCAGTGAACAGGCCGCACACTCTCTATATATTTTCCCTGGGATAACCAGGGATGCTTATGTGCTGTTGGAGAGCTGTTCATCCACTTAGCTGCTCATTTGAAGATCACCTCTATTCATATTGGATTCTGCTTTGTTAGTAATTGACCTTGACTATCTGATAGCTGTAGGTTACTTGGCCAGCTTCTCTCCCTCAGTCCTTGCTTGTGTCTCACTAACTGTTAATTATGCTGATTTCTCTGGCTTTGTTAGCTGCTGATGTTGACTGTCTGCTAGTCATTAGGCATTGGTGGGTGTTGCTGTCTCTGACCTTGAAGGTGTCCTAAGTGTTAATTGTACGGAGCTCTTGGCTCTCACAGCTGCCAAGAGTAGCTGCCGTGTTCTTGGCTATCATTTTGTCTATGAGATAGCCTAGGTCTCATTCTCTGTGTCGGCCTCATTAGAAGCCATCTTCACTTACAACTTAGCCCGTTTAGAATAGCCCTGTTAAAAGAAGCAAGAATCCATAAGAAACAATAGCGCCTACCAGTTTTGCAAATTAGAAAGGTCTCATGGAAGTTAGGCACCTGGCCCATTGTCAATGAACCTGCTTGTCCCTCATTAGGTCCCCTTGGCTATCTCATATCCAGTTGTGAGGTCTCTTATTTATCTTACTTAGTTCTCCACACTTTGCGTTTCTAACCCTTTAACTTCAATCTCCACCTCCACTTTAACATGTGAGCCGTTTCTGCCTGAGTCATTTCACCAACTCCCTTAGAACAGCAGTTCTCAACCTGTGGGTCGAGAACCCTTTGGAGGGGGTATGGAATGACTTTTTCATGGGGTTGCAAATCAGATATCCTGCATATTGTTTAGTTGCATTAATATTCCTAACAGTAGCGAAATTACAGTCCTGAAGTAACAATGAAGTAATCTTTTTTTTGATACATATTATATGCATATTTAATACAAATTATATATAATTTGTATCTAATTGTGTTTACTTAGTCACATTTCTGAAGTTGATTTTCAAAAGTGACATTCAATCGTACCAGCCCCAATGTACACATTTTAGGGTTTTATTAAATTTCAATGTAAATTGTTAATAAATTTATTTTCTATTTTTCCAACCTTGAATGCTATCACAGGGGAACTGAGGAAATGTTTTTTTTTTTTCTCATGGTTTATTTTTTTTATATTTAAAAATTTCCATCTCCTTCCCTCCTCCTCCCCCCTCCCTCCCCTCCTCCTCCCCCTTCCCTCCCCTCCTTCTCCCCCTTCCCTCCCCTCCCCTCCACCCATACCTCCCCTCCCTCCCTCTCAAGGCCAAGGAGCCATCAGGGTTCCCCACTCTATGCTAAGACCAAGGTAATCCCAACTCCCCCCAGGTCCAGGAAGGTGATCGACCAAGCTGAGAAGGCTCCCACAGAGCCCGTCCATGCAGAAGAATCAGAGCCCAGAGCCATTGTCCTTTGCTTCTCAGTCAGCCCCCGCTGTTGGCCACATTCAGAGAGACGGGTTTGGTCGCATGATCCATCAGTCCCATTCCAACTGGAGTTGGTGATCTCCCATTAGTTCTGTCCCACCGTCTCCATGAGTGAACGCACCCCTCTCGTTCCTGACTTTCTCCCTCATGTTCTCGCTCCTTCTGCTCCTCATCAGGACCTTGGGAGCTCAGTCCAGTGCTCCAATGTGGGGCTCAGTCACCTTCCCCATCTGTCGCCAGCTGGAGGTTCCCTCACGGTCCTGACTTTCTTTCTCATGTTCTCTCTCCTTCTGCTCCTCATCAGGACCTTGGGAGCTCAGTCCGGTGCTCCAATGTGGGGCTCTGTCATTTTCTTCATCTATCGTCAGGTGGAGGTTCTATGGTGATATGCAAGAAATTCATCAGTATGGCTATAGGAACTGGCCTTTTCAGGCTCCCTCTCCTCAGCTGCCCAAAGAACTAACTGGGGGCGTCTCCCTGGAAACCTGGGAACCCCTCTAGGGTCAAGTCTCTTGACAACCCTCAGGTAGCTCCTTAAATTAAGATATATGCTTCCCTGCTCCCATATCCACCCTTCCTATATCCCAAGCACCCCATTCCTCCGAGCTCCCCCCGTTCTCCCCTTCACACTTTTCTCTCCCCATCTTCCCTTGGCCCAGTCTTGCCCAACCCTCAAGTTCCCAATTTTGCCTGGCGATCGTGTCTACTTCCAATATCCAGGAGGATTACTATATCTTTTTTTGGGAGTTCACCTTCTTATTATCTTCTCAAGGATCCCAAATTTATAGGCTCGATGTCCTTTAATTATGGCTAGAAACCGAATATGAGTGAGTACATCCCATGTTCATCTTTATGGGTCTGGGTTACCTCACTCAGAATAGTGTTTTCTATTTCCATCCATTTGCCTGCAAAATTCAAGATGTCATTGTTTTTTACCGCTGAGTAGTATTCTAGCATGTATATATTCCACAGTTTCTTCATCCATTCTTCCACTGAGGGGCATCTAGGTTGTTTCCAGGATCTGGCTATTACAAATAATGCTGCTATGAACATGGATGAGCATATGCTTTTGTTGTATGATTGGGCATCTCTTGGGTAGATTCCCAATAGTGGAATTGCTGGGTCCTGGGGTAGGTTGATCCCGAATTTCCTGAGAAACCGCCACACTGCTTTCCAAAGTGGTTGCACAAGTTTGCATTCCCACCAGCAATGGATGAGTGTACCCCTTACCCCACAACCTCTCCAGCAAAGGTTATTATTGGTGTTTTGGATTTTAGCCAATCTGACAGGTGTAAGATGATATCTCAAAGTTGTTTTGATTTGCATTTCCCTGATAGCTAGGGAGGTTGAGCATGACCTTAAGTGTCTTTTGGCCATTCGAACTTCTTCTGTTGAGAATTCTCTGTTCAGTTCAGCGCCCCATTTTTTAATTGGGTTAATTGGCATTTTACCGTCTAGTCTCTTGAGTTCCTTATATATTTTAGAGATCAGACCTTTGTCAGTTGCAGGGATGGTGAAGATCTTTTCCCAGTCAGTAGGCTGCCTTTGTGTCTTAGTGACAATGTCCTTTGCTTTACAGAAGCTGCTCAACTTCAGGAGGTCCCATTTATTCAATGTTGCCCTTAAAGTCTGTGCAGCTGGGGTTATGCGTAGGAAACGGTTCCCTGTGCCCATTTGTTGTAGAGTACTTCCCACTTACTCCTCTATCAAGCTCAATGTGTTCAAACCACACACACTAATAGTTGGAGACTTCAACACTCCTCTCTCACCAATGGACAGGTCAATCAGACAGAAACCTAACAGAGAATTGAAAGACTTAATGGAGGTACTGAACCAAATGGACTTAACAGACATCTATAGAACATTCCACCCAAATAGGAAAGAATATACCTTCTTCTCTGCGGCTCATGGAACCTTTTCGAAAATTGACCATATACTTGGTAACAAAGCAAACTTCCACAGTTACAAAAAAATATTAGTAACCACCTGTGTCTTATCGGATCACCATGGATTAAAATTAGAATTCAACAACAATGCTACCCCCCAAAAGCCCACAAACTCATGGAAACTGAACAGTCAACTACTGACCCACACCTGGGTCAAGGAAGAAATAAAGAAAGAAATTAAAGTCTTTCTTGAATTTAATGAAAACAAAGACACAACATACTCAAACCTATGGGACACAATGAAAGCAGTGCTAAGAGGAAAGTTCATAGCACTAAGTGCCCACTTAAAGAAAACGGAGAAAGCACTCATTGGTGACTTAACAGCACACCTGAAAGCTCTGGAAAAAAAAGAAGCAGACTCACCTAGGAGAAGTAGAACAATGAAGTAATCTTATGGTGGGTGTCACCACAGCACAAGGAGGAATTGTATTAAAGGGTGGCAGGGCTAGGAAGGTTGAAAATCTGCTCTAGAGACTCATCCTCCACCTCATAAACCCTCAGAGGTTAGAGACAGTGTTAGTAAGTGGTAGTCAGAAAAATAATATTGCCATGAAAATGAGATAAATGAGAGAAAATCCTTGGAAATTGCTCCCAAATATATATTTGGTGCTCTTAACTATGGTTTAATTTATTTCCTTTATGCTGAGTGACACTCTTACCTTCTACCTGAAGTGTTTTTTTTTTTTGTATAGACCTAGGGCTTTGGGGAGGGACTGTTGGCATAAAATTTAAGAAAAATAAAGCAAAATGTTGACATGTCACATTAAAATATGTAACAGTTTGTTAAAGAATGCATGATTGTGACTATGCCCTTAATATTCTTTTGTTGTTTTCTGCACATTTTAACTTATGCCCAAACTCAGAAGCTACAAAAGCTTGCTTGATGATAATACAGTTCCTATAATATTAAGATGTTTTAAAATAATGTTATTTTTGTTTCTTCATTAAAATTCTTAACCATTAAAATATGAAACATCACTGTTTCGATGCCTTTTGTATTTGGATTTTAATTTTGTGTCCTTGAGTATTTAAATAATATTGTAAGCAATACTGAATAAAATGAATGTTTTAATTATCTAAATTTTAACCACATTTATTTCAAGCTCTAAAAGTCTGATTTCCTTGATTCTTTTTACACTAACACTGGTAAGTATTAGTGATGTTTCTCATTGTTTTGACAAAACTTTGACAATACTTGAGAGAAGGAAATGAAGGGGGGAAGAGTTCCCAGTTGAGGGTGCAGTCCATTATGGCAGGGACACCATGGTACAGGAGTGTGAGACAGCTGTTACCATGGCATCCACTGTCAGGAAGCTGAGAAATAAGGTTGCTCTTTCTCAGCTTGCTTCCTCATTTTTATTCAGTTAAGAACCCAGCCCCTGGAGTGGTGTTGCCTGTATTCTTTCAAGATGGGTCTCTCCTCCTCAGTTCTTCCTCTAAAGAGCATCACAGAACCGTTCAGAAGTGTGCGTCTATAAATTCTAAATCCAGTGAAGTTGACAATGAAGACTAAAGCTTGCAGCTTGCTTACACTGTCCTTGGGTCCTTGACTTCTACTTCTGCAATCTGAGCAGAGCTGGCTCTGCCATCCCATCTGCTGTGTGTCTCAGGCTAAGTTATATGCTTGGAATCATTCTCCTACCCCTTGTTTCTAACATGACAGTGGTTTCTTAAGTTAGTCAAAGGCCATGTTGAGGACATTCAGGATGTGCATACAGTCTTTGGGTTTCAGACTTAATTACTGCCTTATTAGAAAAGGATAAGAATTGGGAGTAATCATGTGAATCTTAGTAGTTTGTAAATTAGTCCGGAAATATTCAGGTCTTTTATATTTTCTTACACATTAAACATGGATGAGTTACTTGCCTTTAGGACTGATATTTTGTGAAGTGAATCAGGTTTTAATTTTATATAACATGGCACAGATGCACAGAAAACTGTTGTGACTATAAAAACTGGTTTGATTTGTCCTTTAGCCCATACTCCTGCTAAAGACAAAAGATCATCTAGATCCTTCTGGGTTAAAATATCCTGTTAAACTTAGCACATGATGTATAAAAATGATATTAATTGCTTAGCAAAAATTAATTTTCTATTAAATTTCTTCATTATTATGGGTCAAAAGGCCACATAAATATTCATATGTGTAAAGTCTACATTCTAGTCTCTGTCTGCTTTCTGATGTTGTTTATTAATTAGGTTTTCTCATTTTTGGTGCTGTGTTCCTAGTAGTTCTTTTAAATGCAAGTTATGGAACCTGGCTAACTCCATTGACTTTGTTATTGTAGCTGTGAGCATTTAGCAGTATATCATGCCAGATTTGTGTTCCTGGTCTAGTATTTTAAATGATAACATTTCTGAGGCTGGAGAGATAGCTTAGTAGTTAAGAGCACTTGTTATTCTGGAAGGGCTTCCAGAACCCATGTGGTAGTTCACAACCATCTATTATCCTAGTTTCAGGGGATCTGATGTCTTTTCTGACCTGCATGGTTACCAGGCTCATAAGTGGTGTACATACTGTCATTTCATTTAGGCAAAAATGCTCATACACAGTAAATAAGCCTGAAACAAAACTATTTTAATGCTAACAGTCCTATGTACTCTACTGAAGTATGAAGAGGACTGGGTGCAGAGTTTCTAAGTACCACCTGAAAGGTCCCATAGTGTTTTAGAATATTATAAAATGTGAAAGTTCCGTAAAGCACAGCATTGTTCGCGGCTGCTCCCTGAGGAAGGAGGAGTGTGTGTACTGTATTTGCAGCAATTTCAAACTACTTGTTTTGTTTGTCCTTTGCTTCAATCCTTTCTCATGCCTGACCTCTGATTTCTCCTCTCTTGGGCTCTAACTCCTTGTGTTTCTTTGTTCTGTCGTAGGGGCTATGTTTCTATACCCCCCCATTTGTCTCAGCAATCTTTACACCTCTTCTTATTTTTACTTGGTTTAAAAAAAAAAAGAATACAGATTTGGAAAATATTTACTGTTGGGAAATACTAGAATTTATTTCTTGATGTTGAAAATGGAGCAGTTATGTTTTTAAAAAAAGGTTTATTCTCTCAGGTACATATGCCGTTCAAAGTTGTAGGCTCATAACAGTATGAAAATGTCATATTTAAATAGATTCACTAAGAATGAAGTTGATCCTGGGTACTTGATAGTTTTTCAGGTATGGTTTATAGATATCAGTGCAAATATGATATGAAATCCAACATTTTTCTGTTAAGCTCTGTATTATACATGATCACTCACACACAAAATATTTTATTTAAACCTAAAATGGGTCAAATGATTGATTAAGCAATAATAATTAAGTTTATACAATAATACCAGTAAATAGGCTTATGAAAAGTTGTGTATCTGTAGGTTAAAAGGGTCAGTCAAAGTCTTCTCTTGTAATCTGTCTTGCCTTATGGGCTGTGCTAATGCCATGATTTCTTAGGCAGCTGACAGCTCTTGGGTCTGGGGGCCGGCCCACGTTCCAGTCGGAAACAGCACTGCTGTCAATGGCCCAATTAGCTGACACATTTTCATCAGTTACCAGTTTCCTGAAAACTGCTTCTGCACTGGATGTGATGATACAGGCCTGCACTCCCAGCAGGCCATCCTGGGTTATACAGTGGCACTGGGAGCAACAGCTGTAGAAAATTAGCAGTGTTACTCTTACTTGGTTTTTGTCCCGTGTTTTGTTGTTCCTGTTTGAGTCACTTTGTCTCTTAATGCAAAGGGGGTGTGTGCTTAAATAGTGGTCTGTCTGTAGTGCCCTTCATCAGCGTTGTAGAGTTACTGGCAAGCATAAGTCATTCTAGTGCATTGCAGGACAGTGACCTCAGATTCATGGCTGTATATCAGAAAAGAATGTGAGTTAAACTGGGAAATTAACAAATACACCTGAAATAGAAAAAAAAAAAAAAGGGTCAGTCAAAGAAATCCACCCTGGCCCTGTAACCAGAACTAATTAAAGAAATACTTTATTCCTAAACCCAGAGCCAAAGAATAACGCCCTAACTCTCAAACCAGAGCCAACAAAACACACTTTGGCCCTAGAACCAGAGCCAGTGAAGGAAATATGCGTTAGCCCTGAAATTAGAGCCAGAAAGCTTAAAAAAGGCCAGTAATGAAAAACACAGTTTGGCCCTGAAACCAGAGCCAATTCTACCCCTTGACCAACAGAAACATAAAACCAACCAACCTCTGTGCAAGAAGGAAACGAATCCCTGAGCACCCTGACTCAGAACCCACAGCCAGTGAGAGAAACGTTTTATCCCTGAGCCCAGAACCAAAGACACACACCCTGATTCTGAAACCAGTGCCAAAGAAACACACTTTGTCCCCAGATTCAGAACCAGTGAAAGAAATATACCCTGGCCCTAAAATTTGAACCAAAAGGCTAAAAAGAAACAGTGAAAGAAACACAATTTGGCCCTGAAATCAGAGCCATCTTTGCCCCTGATCAACTAAACTAGCCAATCCCTGAGCAAGAAAACTAAACAATTTCTGAGCAGAAAACCTTCTCCCTAGGAAAACTACACCACGAAGAATCGCTATGTAAGCCCCTCTGCCTGTTCTGGGGCCGGCTGTCCTTTTCCAAGCTGGGAGAGACAGTCATTATCCTGGACTCCTCCTTCCCAAATCTCTTTCTTAAAAGATTTTTGGGTGAAGATCTCCATTCTCCAGAACAGAATAGAAGAACCTTGCTGAGATGTCTCTTAGGATACCAAACAGAAAAACCTTGCTAAGATATTCCCTTAAGGGGACTGAGCAAGGCTGAGCAGAACAGAAGAACAGAGGAGCCTTGCTGAGACATTCACTTGGGGAAGGGAGGATGCTGAGCAAGGCTGAGAAGAAAAAGTAACAACTTTTCACCAGAGCTGGAGGAGATTGCTACATTCCTTCAGTGGCTTCTTCTTTAGCAGAGTGTAGCAGAAGTAACATCTGGGGCCCCAGAAGAATGAATAGCCCTGCTAGGACATTTCTCAGGGGAACAGAGGAGAACTCATCTGTAATGGCTCTCTCTAGGAGAGAAACAGGATTTCTTTTTTTATGGTTTATTTTTTTTAGATTTAAAAATTTCCATCTCCTCCCCTCTTCCTCCCCCTTCCCTCCCCTCTTCTCCACCCATACCCCTCTTCCCTCCCTCTCCAGGCCAAGGAGCCATCGGGGTTCCCTACTCTATGTTAAGACCAAGGTCCTCCCAACTCCCCCCAGGTCCAGGAAGGTGATTAACCAAGCTGAGAAGGCTCCCACAGAGCCCGTCCATGCAGAAGAATCAAAGCCCAGCGCCATTGTCCTTGGCTTCTCAGTCAGCCTCCACCGTCGGCCACATTCAGAAAGTCCGGTTTGGTCTCATGTTCCATCAGTCCCATTCCAACTGGAGTTGGTGAACTCCCGTTAGTTCTGTCCCACCGTCTCCATGGGTGAACGCACCCCTCACGGTTCTGACTTTCTTTCTCATGTTCTTCCTCCTGCTCCTCATCAGGACCTTGGGAGCTCAGTCCGGTGCTCCAATGTGGGGCTCAGTCATTTTCTTCATCTATCGCCAGGTGGAGGTTCTATGGTGATATGCAAGAAATTCATCAGTATGGCTATAGGAACTGGCCTTTTCAGGCTCCCTCTCCTCAGCTGCCCAAAGAACTAACTGGGGGCGTCTCCCTGGAAACCCGGGAACCCCTCTAGGGTCAAGTCTCTTGACAACCCTCAGATGGCTCCCTTAATTAAGATATATGCTTCCCTGCTCCCATATCTACCCTTCCTGTATCCCAAAGCATCCCATTCCTCCGAGCTCCCCTCATTCTACCCTTCACGCTTTTCTCTCCCCATCTTCCCTTGGCCCCGTCTCGCCCTACCCTCAAGTTCCTAATTTTTGCCCAGCAATCGTGTCTACTTCCAATATCCAGGAGGATGACTATATGTTTTCTTTGGGTTCACCTTCTTATTATCTTCTCAAGGATCCCGAATTATAGGCTCAATGTCCTTTAATTATGGCTAGAAACCAATTATGAGTGAGTACATTCCATGTTCATCTTTTTGGGTCTGGGTTACCTCACTTAGAATAGTGTTTTCTATTTCCATCCATTTGCATGCAAAATTCAAGATGTCATTGTTTTTTACCGCTGAGTAGTATTCTAACATGTATATATTCCACAGTTTCTTCATCCATTCTTCCACTGAAGGGCATCTAGGTTGTTTCCAGGTTCTGGCTATTACAAATAATGCTGCTATGAACATAGTTGAACAAATGCTTTTGTAGTATGATTGGGCATCTCTTGGGTAAATTCCCAAAAGTGGAATTGCTGGGTCATGGGATAGGTTCTAGCAATAGCAATAAGACAACATAAGGGGATCAAGGGGATTCGATTTGGAAGGGAAGAAGTTAAACTTTCGTTATTTGCAGATGATATGATAGTGTACATAAGCGACCCCCAAAACTCCACCAAAGAACTCCTACAGCTGATAAACTTCTTCAGTAACATGGCAGGATACAAGATCAACTCCAAAAAATCAGTTGCCCTCCTATACACAAAGGATAAGGAAGCAGAGAGGGAAATCAGAGAAGTATCACCTTTCACAATAGCCACAAGTAGCTTAAGATATCTGGGAGTAACTCTAACCAAGGAAGTGAAGGATTTATTTGACAAGAATTTTAAGTCTTTGAAGAAAGAAATTGAAGAGGATACCAGAAAATGGAAGGATCTCCCTTGCTCGTGGATTGGGAGGATCAACATAGTAAAAATGGCAATTCTACCAAAAGCAATCTATACATTCAGTGCAATCCCCATCAAGATCCCATCAAAATTCTTCAGATATTGAGAGGACAATAATCAACTTTATATGGAAGAACAAGAAACCCAGGATAGCCAAAACACTCTTATACAATAAAGGAACTTCTGGAGGCATTACCATCCCTGACTTCAAACTCTATTTATAGAGCTACAGTATTGAAAACAGCTTGGTATTTGCATAAAAACAGAGAAGTCGACCAATGGAATCGTATAGAAGACCCGGATCTTAAACCACAAACCTATGAACACCTGATTTTTGATAAAGGAGCCAAAAGTACACAATGGAAGAAAGAGGGCATCTTCAACAAATGGTGCTGACATAACTGGATGTCAACCTGTAGAAGAATGAAAGTAGATTCATATCTATCACCATGCACAAAACTCAAGTCCAAAAAGATCTCAATATTAATCTGAACACACTGAGCTTGATAGAGGAGAAAGTGGGAAGTACTCTACAACAAATGGGCACAGGAGACCGTTTCCTATGTATTACCCCAGCTGCAAAGACATCAAGGGCAACATTGAATAAATGGGACCTCCTGAAGCTAAGCAGCTTCTGTAAAGCAAAGGACACTGTCACTAAGACACAAAGGCAGCCTACTGACTGGGAAAAGATCTTCACCAACCCCACAACAGACAAAGGTCTGATCTCTAAAATATAAAAGAAACAGGATTTCTATATCCTGCAGGGAGATCATGCCCACCACACAACATCTTCTTGAGAAGTCAGGACAGCTTTCCTCCAGGGCTGAGCTGTCCTATTGCAGTTTCAGCCTCCAGAGCTGTCCTATTGCCTCCCTAGGTATAGTCTGGTTTCCTAATAAGTCAGGATGTCTTTGCATCTCCAGAGCTGTAACACTCATGCTCACTTACAGTATCTATTATCCATATACTAAGAAGTAGATAATATATAATTTGCGGAAACCAAGTTACTAGGTGGCAAAATGACAGTCAGATATCACACTGTTATAGTCCCTGAGCCAATTATCCTGATCCCAGAATTAGGAAAAAGACTATGGTTTAAATCCTAAACATTCTCTTGGGAAGCAAGCCATGCCTGTGACTTCAGGACTGAGCCTGTTTGGTTAGCTTTAATATAAAGACTTTTCCAACAAACTTTTTCTTTAAGAGCTTATTTATCAGGTATACGCTGACTGTCCAACTATTGATTAATATTCTGACCTAAAACTATTAGTGTCATGAAGTCACAGAATTAATTTAATCAAAATATTTGTAAAAGAAAAATTTATTTAAATATATGAAAATTTTACCTATGATTCATCACAGAGGATAGATCACATTAATGCTAATTTTTAAACATAAGGGTAGAATTGGGTATGCTCTGAGAATTCCATTTTAACTCTCACCCTAAAGATGTGAGTTAAGGGCAGCAAAAGGAATCTCCTGTTTACTGTGGAAATCCTGATCATCACTTCCTTAAATCCTTATGTTAATGAGTATTTAACTTACTTTGTTTTAGTAAGAGTAGTTTATAGCATACATAATATTTGCATTGTGAAGTGTCAGAATTTAGAATTTTTAGAATTAAAATTCCTCGAGAATTTCACTCATGAGTACTGTATTAATACCATTTCCCACCCTCCTCCTTCCTGTTCCAGATTCTCCTATGTTTCCAGAACGTCATCTCAAATTCAGTCTTCTTCTATGTTATTATTGTTGCATTCATACACAAAATAATTGCATTTATAAATGCAACCTATGATTCCATTTAGTGTTACTCATACGTGTATTATTTAGGGCAGACACTTGGGATAAGAAAACCTATCAAGTGGCTCATCTCAAGAAGCAAACGATTTTTGCTCTTTCAGGAGCTGCTAACTGTAGGGTAAAAGGATCAACGAAAGAAACCCACCCTGGCCCTGAAACCAGAGCCAATTCTGCCCCCGATTAACTGAACATAAAGCCAGTGAATCACTGAACCAAAAAACTGGCCAGTCTGAGCTTGTCCAAGCTTAAGGGTATTAAAATCTGACCAATACCCTCCCTAACAATCTCTCTGGAAAAACTCTGTCTCAAAGAAGTTCTAGGTAAGTCCTTCTGCATGTTCAGCTTTCAGCTGTTCTTCTCCAACCTGGCAGATGCAGCCACTCCCCTGAATTTCTTCTTCCCAAATAAATCTCTTGAAAGAGTTTTGGGTGAAGATCTTTCACTGGTGCAGAGTAGAATCTCTGCTGGGAAGTTCCCTTAGGGAATCAGAGCAGAAAAAGAAGCAACTGACACCTCTGCTAGGATGCTCCATTAGGGGAGCAGAGCCAAAGTAAGAACTTTTTCACTGGAGCTCTTTGCTACATTTCTGCAGAGGTTTCCCGCTTAGCAGAGTGAAGCAGAGGAAAGGCCAGAGCTCAGCAGAAATTGATACCTACCTTTGCTGGGAAGCTCCCTTAGGGGATGGAGCACAACTCAGCTCTAATGGCTCTCTCTTGCAGAGGATCAGGATTGCCACATCCTGTGGGAAGACCATCCCCCACGAGACACCCCCGCTTCTGACAAGTCAGGATACCTTTCTTTGCAGAGCTGTATGTATCCGGGATACTTTCCCTCCACAGAGTCAGGTATAGCCCGACTTCCCCACAAGTCGGGATACTTTTCCCTCCAGAGCTGTAATACTTACATTAATTGCTCTTCATCTTGGGGTAAAGCCTTTGAGATTTCCCCTATCAATGTGGATAAGTGTAGCTATCAGAATTTGAAAAATTTTATGCTTTTCAATTTATATCTTAAAGAGTGAAAGTGTAGATTTACTATATAAAAATCTAGTAAGCACATGCTTTTAAATTCCTTTGGTTCATAAGAAACATTAACATGACACTTTTATCTAAAACTTAAAATCTTATGATTCTAATTGTCAGCTTTGCAACTTTATGGAAATAATTTTCACAATTTTAATGGATATTTATTTTTCTGAAAATTTCATAATTCATAAAATCCAAACAGTAATTGATTAGAAAGTAATTGGTTAATTGTCACTTTCAGTTTGATGGAATTTACAGTTGCCATGGAAACACACCTCTGGGCAGGTCTCTGCCCTTCCAGAAAGGTTTAACTGAAAATAGAATAACAATGCTGTGGCTTTAAGTTCAGGACCAAATAAAATGAAGATAGCAAGCTGAGTACCAGAATTTTTCTGTTTCCTGGTTACATATGCGGGGTGACTAGCTCTCCCGTGCACCTGTCCTCACATCTCTCTCCCACGAGAAACTGTGAGGTGAAACCTGCATCCCCAGTTGCTTTTCAGGCAGCTGTCAAAGTCACATGTAAAGCATCAATGCAGATAACTGGTACTGAAGAGTGGGGTGCTCACTGGGATACACCTACCCACGTGGTTCCCAGAAGCTGAGGTGTTGGCTTCTGGGAAGAATGAGTTTGGGACTTTGGGCCAGAAAGTGTCTAGCGTGCCAAAGGTAGAGCCTAATCCACTATTCCAGGAGCTGTTAGAAGTGAACACAATGAAAAAAACGCAAAACGTGGAGGCCCAGCTCATGCGGTTTCAGAGAGCAAGGAGTCTGAACAAGGGATGTTATATTCTCGAAAAGAATCTGGCTGAGTTCTCCTTGTATTTTATGAATGGGAAAGAGATTTAATTAAAAATTAATGGACTAAGGTATCTGACAAAAGAAATTTCTCTTTAATGATTATAGATGCTATCTCAGCTGTCACCTTGTCTGTAGCTTCCAGTCCAACCACATTCCTGTCCTTAACAAATAATTTTCAGTTGAGATTATTGAGATGTTAGAGGACAGGACCATACTGAGGGAAGCTGTAGGCGCAGAGTAGAGCCCATCCAAGAGAAGCAATGTGTTCTGCAGGCAGCCATACGGTGATTGTGGATCTGCCCAGTTCCATTGAAGTCCAGATGATTCCATCACTAGTTATAAGGTTTAAAAGCTCCTCATAGCCAAGTATCCAAAAAACTGACTCATATTTCTTATTCTAAGACTCTGTTCAAATTAACAACTTAACACAAACTAGAGCCATAGAGAAGAGGAAACCCCAACTGAGAAAATGTCTCTATAACACTGACTTATAGGAAAATCTCTGGGGGCAGTTTCTTGATTCATGATTGATGTGGGAGGGTCCAGTTTGTTGTGTATTGTTTTCCGCTCTGGTCCTGGCAAGAAAGCAAACTTAACAAGACATGAGGAGCAAGTGAGTAAGCAATGTTCTTCTATGGCCTCTTCTGCAGTTCCTGTCTTTAGAGTCCTGCTTTGAGTTCCAATCCTGAGTTCTCTCCATGGTGAACGAAAGCTGCATTTTACTCTCTAGGCTGTTTTTGATTATGGTGTTTACTACAGCAACAGAAACCTAAATAAGACAGAGTGTTTCCAGAAATAATTCCCAGTTTTGTAGCATGTAAGAGTTTGACCAACAAGATAAACAATGTGGGATTTGTATAATTTAAAGTAGAAGTAAATGTCTGTTGTCTTAAATTATAGAAATGGTCCAGTGAATAAACGTGTTTGTGTGTGTGTGTGTGTGTGTGTGTGTGTGTGTGTGTGTGTGTGCAATAGACAAATTTGCATGTAGGAGAATACTGAATAGCTAAATAGACTATTATTCTCTCAGGGAGATGTAACTTGACAATTCAGTAGTTAAGTGTTGGATGTACTTAAAGACTCACTTCCAAAGGCAATGTTGATACACAGAAAAAGGAACACCCCACGTCACTGCAGTGAAGAAATCTGGCCAACTCCCTCTTCCATGTACCAAGGTTAAGATCATCAGCTGAAGTCTTGTTGACAGCAAGTACCTGTGAGGTATGTGTGCTACATGAGAATTGCACTGTGCCCCACACTCAGGTTCATGTTCTCCACAAACGATGGCTTAATGTTAATACATTACCATTACCATTACGTGTAGCACACATAATATAGAGAAATTATGACATTTCTCCTCTGTTGGAGCCCTCCTGAAATCCCTAATTATAGTTTAACTACAGGAAAAGCAAGTCCTGCAGTGTCCTTTCCAACCACTACTTTCCAAGCAGTCAAAGGCATACCAATAAAGGTGAATTTCAGAAAGGTTTAAGTCCAGAGGAGGCTGAAGGACACAGTGACTGAGTGCAAGGTGATATTCTGCATGGACTCTGGGGGCATAAATGAGAACAAAAGAAACAGACTTCATGGTAATGGTAATGTATTAACATTAAGCCATCGTTTGTGGAGAACATGAACCTGAGTGTGGGGCACAGTGCAAATTCTCAGCACTGATCAACCACTAATTTATGATGCTTATGGTGTTCTGATGAGTTTATAATCCATTCACCTTCTGAAGACACTGATCTGCCATTTGTTTTACCCTAGCATACCATTAGTGCCCATCAGCTGATTAGAGTTTATCTGCTACTTTTAAAAGTAAATATATTGATATTTAATGATAGTTAAGAAATGTGTACATTTGTATGTAATTAAACAGGAGGTATTTTATGTTTGGATAATTATGTACAGTAAAGAATGAGATGTCTTTAAAGATTGAATTTTAAATTTGGGTTGTGTAGATAAAGCTATACCAGCTGATGTCTGTAATTATAAGATACAATTGATAAAACAGATTACCCATGTAATAGATAATTGTTATGGGCATACAATAGTTGTTCACATTTTGGTTTCTGACTAATATTTATTCTGTAGTTTATAAATAAAAGAATAAATTGCATAGGTTATAGATTAAAAAATACAAATTTTGAAGAAATTTCAGCTGAGAAAAATCCTTTCTCAAAGTAGAGCTGAACAACTGTCAAAATATCAAAGAGCATCCTTGGTTTAAGAAATTATGCTGTAATATGCATACTTTAGATGCTTTTTGTAGTGGATGATTAATCGTTGACTGTGTAATTGACTTTTAACTAAAATAATGCCATCTTTCAGATAAAGTTCATGTTTGATGTTTTATGACTTAAAAGCATGGATTTGAGAGAGATTAATATTTTTGATATTTTGCAATCATCTATTAAACATTACATTTTACTTAACATTTAAAATTCATTTACTGTATATTGCACTTGAAGTATAATGTATTATATCTAAATGAACATGTTTGCATTATTTGCTTTTAGATTTCTGGGCTTCAAGCAACACTGAAGAACATAGACATCAGACATATACAGGCTCCTATAATCAAAGGTAAAAACATATTATGAATGTCTAATTTTTAGTCCTGACCTGGAGATATTTCAGCTTTATTTATGACCAGCTTTCTAGATATGTTTAAGAGAGAATAAAGGTTTTGGAAACTAGTTTGTAAATAAACAGATCACTAGGAAATCCAGATATGACACCATAGAAACTTATTTTAAACAAAATATGTTTTAGATACTATAGAAAGACTTCTGGTCTGAGAATGATGAAATATACTGGCACCCAACTAGCCTTCTTCCCACAGATGTCACTTGAGCTAAAGGGTAAATAAGACAACAGAGTTTAGGCATTGGCAACTATACAGTGCAAGTTTAAGAAGATAAAATAGAGAAAGAAAAACTATAGACAGCTCCATAGTCAACCATGGTATCATGTTTCAGACTACTTCCAAACCAAACCGCATGCAAATAGGAAGCTAGAACATGGCAGTCTTACTGAAATGAAAAGGAAAATATCATAGTTCAGAGCTGCTAAAAACAATTAGAATCTGTAGAAAATGTCATAGAGAAGGAATTGCACTGAACAGTGGCTGCTTCTATGAGGGAGTTAAATATGAGTCCTTAGTTGATGACATGGCATCCTGTATATCAGAGGTCTGCTTGAGTTTTGCAATAGAGGGAAATTTCTGTAGGATTAAGAAGAGACCAGAAATCTCAAGGTCAAGCCCTGGTAGGAGCTATTAGAGAATAACTGTGCCTGGTGAACATGTCATTTTCTGTCCAGTTCATAACTAAACATTTGAATTTGAATTTACATATATATATATGTGATTCACAGTCAAGATGAGAAATAATAAATGGTGAGGCCGTAGTGGTGCACACCTTTAGGCAGCTGGACCTCTGAGTTTGAGGTCAGTCTAATTTACAGAACAGTTTCCAGGACAGCCAGTGCTACACAGAGAAATCTTGTTTCAAAAACCCAAACCAAATTAAACCAAAATAAAACAACAACAACAACAACAAAACAGCAATAACAACAATAAAAATGAAACCAACCCTGAAATGCTTCAGGTATTGAATTTAACAAATGAAAGAATGCTGAACGAGCGTTTGTGAATATGTTCAATGACAAACTCACATATCAAAAGGAAAAGAAATCTCAGTGTGGGAGCTGTGACACAGAATGTCATATAGTGTACCCTTTATTCTACACGTCTTTACTTGTAAGTGTTCATCGCAGTGAGTCATTGATTCAAGGCATCTGGTTTCTGCTACACCCTCTATATTGGACACTCACTGGGACACCTCTTGGATATCCTGTTGTTGCCTTAGGTCACTGAGATTCTGTAGCTTTGGAGCTACAGATCTGGCCTCTTCACATGCTCCAGCAGTTCACCATTGAGGTGGATATTGGGGTGAGCCAACTCATAATTCAGGTTTTGGGCCTGGGTGATAGCTGGGTTAGTCAACACCCCAGTTTTTCCTCATCCCTCATCGACACCATTACGGCAAGCTCTCAGCACTGCCCTGGCTAGCTCACCCATCGCAGCACCCAGCAAGAAGTAGGGCTAGCTCTCTTGCTCTCACACCCTCAGGACTGGCTCACCTGCACTCATGCCACCAGGGCCAGGTCTATTGTTTTGCCCAGGCAAGGGTCTGCTTTCCTGAGAATCACATTTGGTAAGGTGCAGGGTCAGCTCATCCATTCTTGTGCCCCATGGTCCCTTCTCCAGCCTGCCACAGGTGACAAGGGGTGCAGGATGGAGGAGGGCATCTCTCTTCTGTTCACTTTATCATATGGCAGATGAGTAATGTGGTCAGATCTCTCACACATTTTCACAGAACCAGATCATCCATGTCCTTGTTAACAGGGTCAGCTGTATTGTGCTGCCCAGACAAAGTCAGAGATCTTCTCTCTTGAGTTCTGCAACTGGTGAGGTTCAAGGTCAGCTCTCCTACTCTTGTGACCTCAGACATCGTCCCAGCCTTATTTTTAAACCATGCAATGAGGGCTCATCCATATATGATAAGAAATTAAGAATTTTAATAACTACACATCGATATTGGTAAAATGAAAATTATTAAACATGTCTTCAGATATTTATAGAGGAAATCAGTATGCTGTGTAGAAAGCAAAGCATTTCCTGTTTTAGTTTTTACAGATGAACAGTACTCTTTATCATACTTCTTACTCAACACTCGAGGTACTCCCTATTTCACATAGGTTAATTAATGAGTGTTCTGTGTAGCAAGAATAATGAAACCACAGAGTCAGATTTTGGGGTTCAACTCAAAAACCAGAAAAGCAAAGCTACCTAGCCACTAGAGAAGTCTTACCTCTACCAAGTCTGGGTAACTGCAGACTAAGCAGCCTAAGCAGACAGAGCCTCTCTCTCATTCTATTTAATGTTCCCTCTAGTGCTAGGATTAAAGGTGTAAGGCATCACCACCTGGATTTGTTTCTGCATTGATTTTGTGTAGCCCAGGGTGGCCTTGAACTCACAGAGATCCATCTGCCTCTTTCTTCCAAATCCTGAGATTAAAGGTGTGTCCCACCACTGCCTGACTTCTAGTGGCTTAGCTTTGTCCTTCTGATCTTTAGGCAAGCTTTATTTATTAAACCATAAATAAGCCGGGCGGTGGTGGCGCACGCCTTTAATCCCAGCACTCGGGAGGCAGAGGCAGGCGGATCTCTGTGAGTTTGAGACCAGCCTGGTCTACAAGAGCTAGTTCCAGGACAAGGCTCCAAAGCCACAGAGAAACCCTGTCTCAAAAAACCAAAAAAAAAACCCATAAATAAAATATCACTATATTCCCCCTTTTTGTGTAAAATAAAAAAGCTATAACTAATATATAAAAAACTTTATACAGTAAATACAATGACTGTATACAATATATATATATAGGCAATAAGTACATCAACAATGTTTAGTCTATTTGCTTTTGATAAATTCAGAGAAAATACTTCATATCTGTCCTATCTTGATGAGTCCAAAGTTTTGTACCTTATTTACTTCCTATCATAACTTGCTTTCTGTTTCTGATAAACACAGAAAACTATAACTATGTCTATCTAGTCTTAAACTCCCTCAAAGACCTAAGAAGAAAGTAATATTAACAAAGTAAGCAGGAAGTGCAAGCAAGTGACTTCAAAAAATTTGAGAAAAGACAGAAACAGCAAGCTGCCTAGGTGGAACCTGAAGTTCCTCTGCAAAATTGGGGCATCCATCTTCAGCTTATAGGCCTAGAATATCTGACAGACTTTTCAGTGAAGCAGAATATTCTAAAAGACTGTCCCTCTTTGTTTTGACAATGTTTGGCCGTTATTTTCTTTTGTGTCTTCCTTGTCCAATTAGGACAGGATACTGTCAGCAGTTGAGGCAAGGACATTTTCTTGCTAGGTGGCTTACATTGCAACAAAAAAGAAAACTCCATGAGGAGTTTCTTTGATGCCTATTATCTTTAGCGGGTCTTCCTTGATCGAACCTTATTTTCCTTAACCAAGAATACATCCACAGTCTCTCATTTCATGTGAAAGCAAAAGCAAAACCTCTTCTCCAAAGTAAAATATCTTTTGACTTAAATTTTGAAGTCAAGGCATTTTCAAAATACATAGGTTGGGTTTATCTAGCAACATTTATAATCAAATGTCTTTTAGCAGTTGTTGCTTCTTCTTCAGCAGTCAAACAATTCAAAGACAATACAATAATGTACAGTATTTATATTCTCTGTGTATTTTCCATCTTTATGTGGCTTTTTTACTCTATTTCTTTTATTTCTATTTTTTATTTTTTTTGTTTTTTTGAGACGGGGTTTTTCTGTGTCCTGTAACTCACTCTATAGACCAGGATGGCCTTGAACTCATAGAGATCTGCCTTCCTATGCCATCCAAGTGCTGGGATTAAAGGAGTGCACCACCACACCCAGCTACTCTATGTATCTTATAAAGGACTTTCTCTATCCTTTTTCTTTTCTCTCCCAAAGCTACGCATATTTTTAAACACACTGTAAACTGTTTAGAGCTTTTTATTTCATCTGAATCTGTCTTTCCTGTGTATCTCTTTTTCTGAACACCAGTCTTAAATCTGCTAAGCAGTTTGCCTAAGATTAAAGCTGCAGCTTTGGAGACTAGCTCCGCCCCATTCCTTAGTTTTCTGAGTCTCTAATTTCATGGCGGAGGTACTGGCAGGAGCCACATTTATTGCCACAACTCTGTGGAGTGTCTAGGTCCATGCCACCACCTAGAAGTCTGCTGCTGGCTACTCATAAATACCATTTAATTGTTTGGTGTCAGGGTCTCTTAACAAATCTTCGAGGTTTTTGCTGCTAATGCTGAGTCAGGAAACCTTTCTTTTTTCTTTTTTTTGATTGTTTCTATTGATCTATACATCTTTCTCCATTACCTTCCCTCCTCCCCTCCTCCCCTCCTTCCCTCTTCCTTTTTGCTAGCTCTTGTTACTCCCACACTCCCAATTTACTCAGGAGACCTTGTCTTTTTCTCCTTGCTATGTAGATCTATGTATGTCTCTCTTAGGGTCCTGTTTGTTGTCTATGTTCTCTTTGGTTATAGACTGTAGGCTGTTTTTTCTTTTTTATGTCTAACAGCTACTTATAAGTGAGTACATATTATATTTGTCATTTGGTGTCTTGGTTACCTCAATAAGTTTTTTTCCTAGATCCACCCATTTGAATGTGAATTTCAAGATGCCATTATTTTTTACTGCTGTGTAGTACTCCATTGTGTAAATGTACCATATTTTCTTTTTCCATTCTTTGGGTGAGGGTTGTTTCCAGGTTCTTGCTATTATGGATGATGCTGTTATGAACATAGTTGAACACATGTTCTTGTGGTTTGATTGAGCATCCTTTGGGTATATACCTAAGAGTGGTATTGCTGGGTCTTGAGGTAGAATGTTTCTTAATTTTCTGAGAAATCTCCATACTGATTTCCAAGTTTGTACAAGTTTGCCCTCTCACCAGCAATGGAAGAGTGTTCCCCATACCCCATATCCTCTCCAGCAGAAACTGTCAACAGTGTTTTTGATCTTGGCCATTCAGACAGGTGTAAGATAGAATCTTAGAGTTGTTTGATTTGCATTTCTTTGATGGCTAAAGTTATTGAGCATTTTCTTAAGTGTCTTTCAGCCATTTGAGATTTTTTTGTTGGGAATTCTCTGCTTAGGTCTGTACCCCATTTTTCATTGGATTATTTGTTCTTTTGATGTCAAGCTTCTTTAGGTTTTTGTATATTTTGGAGATCAGGGGTTGTTGAAGATCTTTTCCCATTCTGTAGACTGCCATTTTGTCTTGTTGATTATGTCCTTTGTTTTACAGAAGCTTCTCAGTTTCAGGAGGTCCCATTTATTAATTGTTTCTTTCAGTGTCTGTGCTACCGGAGTTATATTTAAGAAGTGGTCTCCTGTACCAATGCGTTCAAGTGTACTTCCCACTTTCTCTTCTTTGGAGTTCAGTGTGACTGGATTTATTTTGAGCTCTTTGATGCATTTGGACTTGAGTTTTGAGCATGGTGATTGATAGATATGGATCTATTTGCATTTCTCTACATGTAGACATTCAGTTATGCCAGACCCATTTGTTGAAGATGGTTTTTCCCCCATTGTACAATTGTGATTTCTTTGTCAAAAATAGATGTTCATAGATGTGTGGATTGATATCCAGGTCTATAATTAAATGGTCCCCTTGTCTGTTTTTATTCCAATATCAGGCTGTTTTCAGTACTGTAGCTCTGTAGTAGAGTTTGAAGTCAGCTTTGTGATGCATCTAGAAGTTCCTTTATTACACAGAATTGTTTTGGTTATCCTGCATTTTTATTTTTTCCATATGAAATCGACCATTATTCTTTTGAGGTCTGTGAAGAATTTTGCTTGGAATTTGATGGGCATTGCGTTGAAACTGTAGATATCTTTTGGTAAGATTGCTATTTTTACTATATTAATTCTACCTACACAAGAGCATGGGAGATTTTCCATTTTCTGGTGTCTTCAATTTCTTTCTTCATAGATTTAAAGTTCTTTAAAAGTTTTTCACTTGTGTGATCAACATTATGCCACGATATGTTATTTGTGGCTATTGTGAAAGGTAATATTTCTCTGATTTCTTTCTCAGCCTGTTTATCATCTGTATAAAGAAAGGCTACTGATTTTTATACTTTAAGTTCTAGCTAGAACTGTAAGACAATAAAAGGAGATCAAGGAAATACAAATCAGAAAAGAAGTCAAACTCCCATTTTTTGCTGATAATATGATAGGATGCATAAGTGACCCCCAGAATTCTACCAGGAAACTCCTACAACTCATAAACAAATTCAGTAATGTAGCAGGATACAAGGAAGCTTTTCTTTATTTGTTTTTTTTTTTTTTTTTTTTTTTTTTTTTTTTTTTTTTTTTTTTTTTGGAGACAGGGTTTCTCTGTAGCTTTGGAGCCTGTCCTGGAACTAGCTCTTGTATACCAGGTTGGTCTCGAACTCACAGAGATCCGCCTGCCTCTGCCTCCCGAGTGCTGGGATTAATGGTGTAAACCACCACCACCCGGCAAAGAAACTTTTCTTAAAGGAGCCGTGCCAAGCCTACCGGATTAATGATAGTTACCAAGAATCTGTGCTTAACTCTGTTCTTATGTGCTTAGAATACTTTTCTTTTAAAACTTTATTAGGTTTCATGTGGAAATTCTTTCCCATGTTGGGCACCATTTGTAGCACAAATAATAAAAACCCAGGAACAAATATTGGGGTTCAACTTGAAAACCAGAAAAGCAAAACAGTTTAGTCACTAGAGAAGTCTTATCTCTACCAAGATTGGGTGACCACAGACTAAGAAGACTAAACTGCATAAGCAAACAGAGCCTCTCTTTCCTCCCATTTTATATTCCTACAAGTGCTGGGATTAAATGCGTATGAGTCCCTAGTACTGGGATTAAAGGCATGGATTTCTTTCTGCATTGATCTTGTGTAGCCCAGGGAGGCTTTGAACTCACAGAGGTTCATTTGCCTCTATTTCCAAAATCCTGGGATTAAAGGTGTGTGCCACCATTGCCTGACCTCTAGCTTTACCCTTCTGATCTTTAGGCAAGCTTTATTTACAAAACCATAAGTAAAATATAATTATAGTATAGTTTAGTATCATGAGATGCTCAGTCTTGTGATGGTATACAGATGCTGTGGTCTAATTTAAAAAGATTATTATTACCTTTCAAATAGTTTTTCCTGAATTCTGTGTTTTTCATTTTCAGTTACATGTATGATTGGCCTCTTCATTTTTGTATCCTCTTATCTTAAATATTTTCTAATCGTCCCTCTGGATTAAATTAGGAGTAATTGCTTCAGTAACATTTTTCAGTTATATAATTCTTTCACAGCTCTGTTTGCTCTATAGGGGATCAGAGACTCGTAATGGTAGGTGTTATGAAGTTTGTGTTAGATGGAAGTACTCAGGAATCTGTCCAGGGACCTGAGCATCTTCAGTTATCATTGGTCGACCATGTGTATACATGAAGGATAGTTGCTGAACTTCGGGATGGAAAGGCACAACAAATCAAATTTCTATAAATTGTATTGCTTGCCTACTTGCTGTTCTAAAAATCTTATCCAGAAATCACAGATTCCTTAAAATGTTTTTTATAGTCATACAGATTTTGAAACTGCAGGTTATCAGCCAGAACTATAGAGGTTGTTACTAAAAACATCAGAAGACAAGCCTACAGATGTGGCCATGGGGACATGGGCTTTACTGGATACTGCCGAACATTAATTGATATTATATGCAATTGTCCATGAACCCTGCAAAGACAATATTGCCTGAGCCTCTCAGTCATTATACAAATATTACATGATAGGGAGTAGAAATTACGTTTATAGTACTATACTAGGAAATGAGAACCATTATTTCCTCCTAGTTTAATATATATTCTGTAATGTTTATTCTGAAAATATTGACTAATATTTACTAGAGTATATACTTTTGTAATTTAGTTTTGCTTACTGAATAATAAAATGAAGTAATCTATTACTTTCGTATGTATCATTCACATTTGCTTCCTAGTTTCTTGTGCTTTAGTTTTCTTTAGAATGTGATGTTGCATATTATCTTAGTGCTGCATGAAGTCTACTCAGATTCTGCAAATACCTCTTGGAGAGCTGAGTATTTTCGTCCCCTGCCTTCTACCTTCTCCCCTGTGGATAGTACTGGACCTTTCTTTTTCTTTTCTTTTTTTTTTTTTTTGGTTTTTTGAGACAGGGTTTCTCTGCAGCTTTTTTTAGAGCCTGGCCTGGAACTAGCTCTTGTAGACCAGGCTGGCCTCGAACTCACAGAGATCCGCCTGCCTCTGCCTCCCGAGTGCTGGGATTAAAGGCATGCGCCACCACCGCCCGGCCTTTCTTTTTCTTACATATTAAAAACAGCAAAGACTAGTGGCCTTCACAAGATCATTGACACATTGTGTGAAATAACCTGTGTAATACTTTTGTGACAGTAGCAGTTTGCCGTAAAAGATTAATCAGAGGTAGAAGATGATTATTATCTTTCAAAACTGTCATTATTTTGAATGCTTTGGTCTTTGAGAACTAAATATAGTAAAGGGTCTAGAGGGAAACACTTCCCTTTTCTCAGTCTTTCACTAGTCCCAGTGTCTCTCTGAAACTCAGGCTTCCAAGGGCGTTTAGGGCCCTAATTTGCAGCATCACCAAAGGACGACTGGAATTCTAGGTACTCAAGTCTAGTTAGTGCTTGGTGATAGTCTCTTCTGTGTAATTGTGAGGTTGTTTATAATATTTGTCTTTTCTCAAGAACTGGTCCAGGTTAGGAAACTGAGGCTAGGAAAGAAATGATGTGCCAGTTGCTTGTATTTCCTTGCTCTGATAGTCTCCAGATTCTGTAAGACAGGGTGATGCACATGCGTCGTCCAGACATGCAGAGGCAGAGGAGGATTGCAAGTTCTATGTCGGCAAGTACTACGCAACAAGATACTTAGCAAAAACTAAGAACTCATAAACAAGAAAACAAGCAAAGCTTAGCTTGTATTTAATGTACATAATGACAACATTCATAAAGATATTTTAATGCAAAAATAACATGTATGTGGACCATACCACACTCTCCGACCCTCTGACTCTCCGACCCTCCTTTCTGCTTTAGCTTTTTTTTTTTTTTTTTTTTTTTTTTTTTTTTTTTTTTTTTTTTTTTTTTTTTTTTTTTTGGTTTTTCGAGACAGGGTTTCCCTGTAGTTTCTAGAGCCTGTCCTGGAACTAGCTCTTGTAGACCAGGCTGGCCTCGAACTCAGAGATCCGCCTGCCTCTGCCTCCTGAGTGCTGGGATTAAAGGCGTGCGCCACCACCGCCCGGCACTGCTTTAGCTTTTCTATTACTCCCCTTTGGTTTCCCCAGTGTTCCTCTTGGGCTGTCATTTCATTTCAGTCTATGTTGTCCCCACTCCTTAAACACACACAACTTAAGGAAGGAAGGTATGGTATATTTGCCTTTCTGAGTCTGGCTTATTTAGCTAACTATGATAATCCAAGTTCTATCTCTACCATAAATCTAATGCTATAACTCACATTATTGACCTGTCTATTAATGTGTTAGTGAATTCACCCTCATTAGTTCTTTTAAATCAATTAGAGTGCAAGTCATATGTACCTATATGTGTGTGACTAGAAAGATGTGAACACAAAAGTCTTCTCCTGTAACTCCCCTTCCTCATGATTCCATGAGATCGCTTCTTTCTCAGGAGATCTGGGAGACAGAGGTGCAAGGACTGCCATGTGGTTTTATGCTCATTGCTATCTGTACTTAACATCGAGAGGTATAGATTAAAAAAATTGTGTAATCTTTTAAACATTATTTATTTAAAATATTGCTGTTCATTATCATTTGTCCTTTGGCCTTGTCCAACTTTGTTTATAAGCACACCAAGTCTCATGAGAGAGGAACCTGAATATGTCATGTTTGAAGACTGTTTCCGTGCTCTGTAGCTGGTTCACACTCTGATTTTATTAATCTTCCTAGGTAACGCCTCCTTGCATTTTTGGAACTAATTTTGAAATAAAACTTAAAGCATTTTAGATTGTTATATTATTAGTTAAATACCTTTAAAATTCATATAGCAATAGGATATTGGGATTTTTTGATTTTTTTAAAAATATGCTGGCGGGTCCCCCACAGCTGGCCGCGGGAAATGCTGGCGGGTTCCCTGGCACAGGCAGGCCCACAGAACAGCCAGTCCCAGGCAGAGACTCACGGGTCCCCTGGAGAGCCACCCAGGCGGGTGGGCGGGTGTGAGCAGGAGGCGAGCTCACAGAGCAGAAGCTTGGGCTGCTGGCCATGAGGTGAGCGACTGAGCAGGTTTCCAACTGCAAGCGGGCACATGGGTAGGGACATGTGACAGACACATCGTATGGATTAAAACTGGACATTTATTACTTAGAGGAGAGAAAAAGAGGAGAGAGAGAAAGTAGGGAAAGAAGGAGAAGAGGAAGAAGAGAGACAGAGAGAAGGACCTGAAAGACAGAGGGACATGTGCCTGTGCGCCAGGATGGGGACAGAGAGAGAAATACAAGATGGCAAGAGAGGTCAGGGGCCAATGGGAGTGGGCGTGGCTTTCCTCATGAAGGGACCAGGGACCAAAACCATAACAGGGATATTTGGATTTTAATCATATTTTGAAAAATATAATGTGGCTGGACATGGTGATGTACACCTTTTTTGATTTATGTTTTTATGTTTGCTTTTACAACCCAACTAAAGTTTCTCCTTTCTCCCCTCTTCCAAGTTCCCCCACACCTCCCTTTTTCCCTCCTCCTGCCCCATCTACTCTTCCTCCACTGTTTCTCTTCAGATACAGATCTTCCCAAGGATATCAGCTAGGCAACGTATATCAAGTTGCACTGAGACTAGGCAGTTCCTTTCATTAAGACTTGATGAGGCAAGCCAATAGGAGGAATGGGTCTCCCAAACAGGCACCAGAGTCAGAGACATCCCCTGCTCTCATTGTCAGGAGTCTCACACAAAGAACACGTTACAAAACTGTTACATATATGTGGAGGGACTAGGTCAGACCCATGCAGGTGCCCTGGCTATTGGTTCAGTTTCTATGAGCCTCATGTGTCAAGATTAGTTGGTTCTGTGAGTTTTCTTGTGGTGCTTTTGACACCACTGGCTTCTACAATCTTTCTGCCTCCTCTTCTGCAGGATCCCTGAGCTGTTTACACCTAATGTTAGTATCTCTGCACATTTTTATCATGATGACAGTTATTTTAGGCAACAATCTGTGACTATAGCAAAACGTCATTAGGGATTATCTCATTGGCTTTTTCTTTTTTCCTTTTTGCTTTGCCATCCATGTTTGGTTCTGTCCCAAGTCTCTGTGGTATCTTGCTTCCCAGTCCTCGTTTTGCATGTATTTGGAGGGGGTGGTGCTCACTTAGGAGGCAGAAGCAGGTCAATCTCTGAGTTCAAGGCCAGCCTGGTTTATCTAGTAAGTTATAGAACAGCCAAGGCTATACAGTGAGACCCCCCCCCCACAGCATACACGTGCACACACACACACACACACACGTACATGCGTGTACACACACACACACACACACACACACAAAGTAGAAGGGCACTGGGAAGATGACTACATGGTTAAGAGAACTTTTGGCTCTTACAGAAGACTTGGGCTTGACTGCAAACATCTCTAATTTTGGATGCAGGGGTTCTTATGCCTCCGTTGTACTCTGTGGGCACCAAGCATGCCTGCATGTATATATACACACATACATACATAGACACAAAACAGTCATACACATAAAGTACATAAATAAACCATTTATTTTGTGTGTATATGTGGTATGTGTGTGTACATGCAAGTGTGTGCCACCACACAAGTGTGGAGGTCAGAGGAAAACTAGTGGGAATCAGTTCAGTCCTCTCACCATGTGGGCCTGGAGATCAAACTCAGGTCAACAGACTTGTCAACAAGTATGGGTAAAAACTGATGTATCTCATGAGCCCATTTAATGGTACCTTATAGAGATTAGTTTTAATACTCTTATAATGCATGTATAAAAATCTTAGTCTCTACATGTTTGTCACAATCCTATCTTTTACAGGTAAATGTTTTGCTTTTGTTTTGCAGTTGGTCACAATTGTGAGAAAGAAAACAAGTCTGAAGGCCCTACTCAGAAATGCCTTCGTGAAGCCAGGGAAGAAAATGGGCATAAAACAAAGACGAAGAATGGTAAAAAGGTATGCACTTATCCATACCCCTAGCTGGTGTTTCACATTCATATCGTTGCATAAGTGCAGTCCATACAGTGTCAGCTTGTGTGTGCAAAAGGACTGCTTAGTTTATTTATGACAAGTTCTTTTGCAGGGGAAAATAGAACTTGGGTAAACAGTATTTGCAGCTTGTTAACTCGGGCACATGCTTACTAGTGAGTGGTCAGGGCAGCTCAGTGAGTGTCTGCATAGCCACTCACTGCAGTCCCAGGAGCAACAAACGTGCTCATGTTTCCACTTAGTTGCCTCTGTCCTAAAAGGAAGGCTCCTTCTTTCCCTGTGGGCTAACCTGATTTCCCTCATTTTCCTTAAAAAACAAAACAAAACACATAAAATAGAATTATGCACTATTTAAAAATTTATCTGCATATTCAATATATTTCCTTTGCAATCAAAAAAGTAATTAAAATCTTATATAAACGTGTATAGTCAAAGAAATAAAAACATGAAAAAGAAAGAATGTAAAATATGGTGGGGTTGTTTTAGTTATGTATTTGGTTACTGTGATAAAATACCCAAGGGAAAATTAAAGGGATAAAGAGCTTCTTAATAGCCACAGAGTAAGGGAGTCATGGCAACAAGAATTCAAGGCAGTTGATCGAATTGGATCTGCAGTTAGAAAATAGTGAACAATGATGTGCTTGACTCTTTTCCCTTTCATGCACTTCCAAACTTTCTCCCAGGCAGTGTGCTGCCCCCACCAAGGGCAGGTCTTCCCAGTACAGTTAGTCAATGATGACCATCCCTCGTGGGCACGGCAGAGGCTGAGCTAACCCAGGGAGCCCCCTCTATGTGTGCCTTGGCTTTCTAGGAAACTCCAGACCCATGAAGTTGACAGTCAGCAAGAACTGTCACACGGATAGTGTTCGTTGTTATGAAATTTCTATAAAATTATGAATTTGGTAATAGTTTTGAATATAAAATGTTTGTTACTAGAGAGTACTATAACTTCTGGATTTACTTTTTATTTAATTTTTAAAGATTATTTGTATTATGTGTGTATGTGTGTATGCAGTGTGCATGGGTACACCTGGATGTGGATGGGCTAGACCAAAAGAGTAAATCAGATGCTTTGGCTCCTGAGTTGCAGGCATTTGTAGAGGATTCTCTCTAGTTGTGTGGGTACTGGAATCCTAGCTTTGGCCCTCAAATGTTCTCCTAAATACTAAGTTATATGTCTAGTCCTGAGACTTATTTTTAAATGAGAATATTTTCTATTAGAATAGCTTTTAGTGGTGGTCTACTAGAAAATCAATTTTTATAAATTCAACCAATTGCATGTACGTGCATAATATCAATTACATTTTTCTCCTTTGGGGTATGCATTGGAATCAGGTATTGTGTAAAATATTAGAGTACATAATAAACATTTTCAGGATACGTTAAGCCTTGACACAGTGACTTTTGATGATCTTCAGGTAAGGGTCCTGTTCCTAGGTCATTACTGTTCGTGTCAGGTAGATTCAGTGCAGTCTGAACTTTTGGTCATGGAAGGCTTCATCACTTAGGATGTTCTCATCCAGTGATATACACATACACTCTCTTAGATGGTGTGCCACGCTTAGTGACAATTGTGTGAGCCATTTTTGAACTCTTGTAAGTCCTTATATTTGTAATGCAGGGTTGACATGCTACATGACAGAGAGTTTTGAAAACATAGAGCATATGAATTATGTACCAATGCAGAGTATATTTTTCTTTGGTGATGTATTAGCACACATAATAAGGTGCCTACAACATGATAAAAACAGTCGAGACCTCAGTCACATGTTTCATCCCACCATCTCAGTGGCTGAATGCACCCCTCACAGTCCTGACTTTCTTTCTCATGTTCTCCCTCCTTCTGATCCTCATCAGGACCTTGGGATCTCAGTCCGGTGCTCCAATGTGGGGCTCTGTCTCTATCTCCATCCATCGCCAGGTGAAGGTTCTGGCAATCTTGTCTACTTCCAATATTCAGGAGGATAACTATATGTTTTCTTTGGGTTCACCTTCTTATTATCTTCTCAAGGATCACAAATTATAGGCTCGATGTCCTTTAATTATGGCTGGAAACCGATTATGAGTGAGTACATCCCATGTTCATCTTTTTGGGTCTGGGTTACCTCACTTTTTGCACTTTTTGAATTTGCATGCGAAATTCAAGATGTCATTGTTTTTTACCGCTGAGTAGTATTCTAACCTGTATATATTCCACAGTTTCTTCATCCATTCTTCCATTGAAGGGCATCTAGGTTGTTTCCAGGATCTGGCTATTACAAATAATGCTGCTATGAACATAGTTGAACAAATGCTTTTGTAGTATGATTGGGCATCTCTTGGGTAAATTCCCAAGAGTGGAATTGCTGGGTCCTGGGGTAGGCAATGCTGCTGTTTGTTTTTGGTGTGATTGTTGTTTTCTGGGAAAATAACCAATACTGTATGGGATACAATATATAATGTGCCAATATTTTGAAAAAAACGTGACACTGATGTTTGACTGTATTTATATGACCTTGGTACCTTTCAAGCTGATTTGTGAGACTATTTCTAGATGAGAATTAATTTCTGGCTTTATGAGGCTAATTAGTAAAGTCGGAGGTCTTAGGTACAGACCTCCTATGTGGTATCAGATTAGAAGAGCAGGTGTCGGGTTTCTGTCACATCAAAGTTCTGCGCTTAATGTAGCGTTAACCTCTCATGTCTCTTCCAAGGGTCTCTGGGCTCAGGAAACAGAGGCAGTGATGAAATTGGAGGGTGCCCCTCACCCCTTTTTTTTAAATCTGCTTTAGCTGGTATGGTTGAAGTTGGAAGTGGAAGCAGATTTAAGAGAACTGGGGAATTATGTTTGACTGGAGCCCTTTTGTGGTAGCTTAGAGAACTGTGGACCTGCCAGATACCAAAAGTCATGATACCTTCATACTCACCCTCCAGCTTCTTCTAGAAACTCCTTGTACAGTCACAGCACTTCCTGGTTGGCTCCTTGTCCATTTTCCCCTTACAGTGCATCTCAGAGGTTTTTCCTTACTTACGCCATGTTCTGCTTCAGGCCCCCCTCTTGGATACCTGTTAACAACTGTAAGTAGCATTCCCCTGTCATCACAGTAGGGGCCACTGAAAGACAGGAAGTTTGATTTCCATGGTCAATGAGAGCTTCACTTTATTGTTCTAGACTGCAGGATAGGCATCATTCTGCACTGTGCTTTCCAGGTAAGGACAACAAGCATGAGACTACCTGGGGCAGGGTCCTCACAATATGTTTGGGCTATGGCTCAGGTCTCCATGTATTGGAAGATCAGGCCTCAAGTGAGAGCTTTCTCCACAGAGGTTCCTGTGTGTCCTCCATTCCCATGTTCTCTAATGTCTTCTATCTTTGGGATCTATGAGAGGTTTAAAGAATCAACTCATTTTAGAAAATCTTTTAAAATTTTACAAGTAGTCAAATACTTCTGGAAAAGAAATGTAGTATTCTTTTTAAAAAGTCATATGGAAACATTCTACTGTAACTTGGTAAAATGTGCATTTCTGGGAGACTTCTAACAATGTCTGTAGGTATTTTCCCTATTTCTTTAGGTGTTTTCTTTTTTAGAGAGTTGTCGATTTTAACAGAGTATAGCAAGATGAAGGTACAGTTTGTTTGCTTTTGCTTGCAGTCTCTAATATAGAAGGGTTTATTCTTCAGCCATAGTGCTACTTTATCCCAGGGCATTTCATTTCTGATGTTCATCCAGATCACTTTCCACGTCTAAAACTAGTAGTAGGCACAGTTTGCCTTCTCAAAACATCACTGCATAAGCCTTAAGTTCCCTCCATATTCCCATCTCTTTGGTTTGCATTTTGATTTATCATTTGAACATTGCCTTCTGGTTACCTATTGGGGAAATGACTTCATCCAATTTATCATGATCAATCCACTGAATTTGTTTTTATTTTGAAAGCTCTGTTATTAATTTCCTAGATTTATTTTGTATTCATCATTGACTCTGTTTTCTTAGAAGCCTAGTAATATGTCAGTTGATTTAATATTTACTTGAGTCTCCTTGACTTGGGGCGACTATTGCTGTAATAAAACACTGTGACCAAAGAAGGTCGGAGAGCAAAGGGTTTATTTGGCTTTACGCTTCCATTTCACTTCATCATTGAAGGCAGTCAGGGCAGGAACTCAAACAGGGTAGGAACCTGGAAGCAAGAGCTGTTGTAGAAGCCATAGAGGAGTGCTGCTTTTTGACTGGCTCCCCATGGCTTACTTAGGCTGCTTCCTCATGGAACCCAGGACCACCAGCCCAGGGGTAGTCCCACCCAATGTGGCTGGACCTTTCTATTTAGATCACTAATTAATAAAATAATACTGTAGGCTTGCCTACAGGCCAGTATTATAAAGGCATTTTCTCACTTGAGAACCACTCTTCCCAAATAACTCTAACTTGTGTCAAGTTGACATGAACACTTCTTAAAGACTCTGATTGGCATTTAACGTTTGGTTTCCTGCTCCATTTACTTCAGAATCTGTTTATCTTCACCTTTTGTTTTTGTATTGTTTATTTTATGTTTATTGTTATTAATCAATTTGTGATTTTAAAAAATGTATATAATAATACATTAATGAATCCACAGTTCATCATTAAAGATACTTGTCTTTGCTCAGTCAGTACCTTGGCCTATGGGGGTTCTTTACTACTAGGTTAGCTTCAACTCTGAATAGTTGCCATTAGTGTGATTTCTCTTTGACATTTATCTTTTAATGTCTGAGTGCTAGGATGTTTCACAGGTTTTCCCAGGGTGTCAGAGTTCATCTCTACAGTTATGGTTAAATAACAACCCAGTGTCTCCCGAGTAACTGAGAACAAAGTGGCAGAGAAACTAATAAATGGCAGCACACAGCTTACCTTTTCATGACTTCCCTTTCTGTCATGGCAGAAGCGTTCTTTGTAGAAGAGGCAATCGTTTTTAGGACAGGAAGAAAAATCCTTGGAGTCTACCATTTAAATTTAGCAGAAAGGGCTGGAGAAATGACTCAGCTGTTAAGAGCTCATCCCAGGAGGACCTGGGTTCAATTCCCAGCACCCACATGGCAGCTCACACCTGTCTGTAACTTTAAGATCTGACACACTGACTCATAGAGATAAACCTGCAGGCAAAATGCCAATGCACAAAAAATAAAATATTAAAAAAATGAACAGTGAGAAAAACAGTTCTGTTTTTGTAAATTATTGGTTTCCAGGATTGTGAGGAGAGCTTTGAGGCTATTGGTCTTACATAGATATAATAATTGAGCTTTCAGTAAGACAGTCTACTCTTCTATCTGTTGAGAGTCTAATGCTAATTCAGTCGGTGTGAGATCACAATCATATATTTGTTTCCTACAATATGTATATTTCAATCAGAATCATGTTTGTGGCATTCCATGAGACTAGATAAGGAACTTTGAAAATGTGTGGCTCTAGCATATTATTCTAGCACTGTAGGCACATAATGATTGTAGGATGGTAATAGCAATTATAGACTACACCCAATCAAGCTTGCAGTAGTCCACATTCCTCTCACAAGATCCATAATTTTCTGCTAAAGCCAAACTATGGATTTAAGTGGGCACATGAACGTTGGCTACTCTCTGTATCTTTCAAATGCTTTATGGAAGGAAGTTTTGGTTTCCATAGTTCCTGCACATGGGCACATTAATTTTATTTATTCTTGGTAGGGATTTTAATGTCTATTACTTCCATGTCACGATTATATCATAGTAGGACTTCATAAATTAATGAATCGTCAAGAGATATTACTAATGAACTAACATGTCTATTTCAAATATGTGTAAAGTGTATAAAATTCTGGGAAAAAATAAACCAAAAAAAATGTGTGTCTAGTCTCACAAAGGTACTAGTAAATGGAGTTGACTCACAGTATTATAATCAAAAAGGAGAGTAGCACCTTCATTGTCTGGACCACAGTAGTTGCAAACATTTGCATATATGCAAACACATTTTGTGCATGTATATTGAGGCCTGAAGTCCACGGACATATGGTGTCTTCCTTTATCACTCTCAACTTTATTCCCTTGAGTCAAGGTCTCTTAGTAAACTTGGAGCAATGGTGTAGTCAGCAAGCTGTTTCTGGTCACCATGGTGCTGTGGATAGCTATGCTTGGCCTTTTACATGAATGCTGGGATCAAACTCAAATTCCCATGCTTGCCTTAGAGCTTTATTGACAATGACATCTCTCCAGCCCCAGGGCTATTACATCTTTAAAGTGAATGAGGGAGTTTACGTTGCTCTGAGACAAAGGAATGAAGCACTTTGCCCAATGAAGGAAAATTTGTTTGACTGTCTTTCCCCAGGTGAACCAGAGAAAGTCTTCATGAAGTCAGTGCCCCACAATTATTAGGGGGTGTTTGATTCTCACCCTCCCCATGACCCAGGGAATGCATCTTCTCACATGACTATAGGTCGAGAGTGTTTTGCTTTTCCTTCACACTCCACTTGTTTTTGAGACATTCATAGTGCATAATGAATCCAAAGGCCTATGGGACTGCATAAGTGGTCCAGTTTTAAGAATGTTTGAAATCATAACGAATGTATATACAGGTGACATGAATCATCATGACGTGTGGTCTGAACTCTGAACAAGTTATCGAGAGGTAGCCCTGGCTGCATGTTATCAGCTGTACTGTCTTACATTTTCAGTCTGTCCAAAACTGTGGGTATCCTTAAGCTCCTCAAGCAGTCAAGCACTGTGGGCCAGGAACCATTGTCTTTGTATTTGCACAAACCACTTCTTTGGTATATTTTTTGTGAAATACAAGATTTATTAAATACCATTAAATATTTTTACATATCCATTCTAATATAATTATTAGTGATGTCCTGTGATAATTCTAGTTGGTAAAAACTCCACGTACTCTTTATGTCCATGAGCAAGAATGTCAGTCTGGGAAAGATGACATATGCTACGTGTGCCAGGTGATTGCACACTGCTTCTGCTGCTTCCTTCTGATGGGGCTCCAGGAACACACTTGCCAGTTCTGTGGCTGTGCACTGCTGCTGCCGTACATCAGACAGAGGATCTGCATTGGGGGCTGCTACGCTGGTGGACTTTAACAGTTTATTGTGAGCCTTTAGGACTGCTCTTTGTCCATCCATGCAGGCGACAGGGGAGCTTGGTATAAACATCATGGATACCACCATATTTAATTTCGCTACCTCCCACCAACATTTTCATGGTGTGAAATTGTTCTTCATTATATTGATCAAGGATGAGAGTCATTTTAGAGATTACCACTTGACATTTCCCTCCACACTAATCCTATCCCACACATCATGAACTAATTGGTTTATTTTGGCAACTGCCAAGTATATTCTTTCAATGATATGAAATGGTTTTCCATCTCTGATTTCTTTAATTAAACTAGTTAAGTTGATACATTTTATGTGATTTAAATTTTATTTCAGTTAAAATTTTTCAAAAAATAGATTTTTTAATCCAGATGGATAGAATTAGAGGTTATGCTGGAGACGATGCATGGATATAAGATAAATGAAAGCTTAAACACTTTTTGTAATGAAGTTTTTAAATACTTTATATTTTAAAATTCAAATTTCAAAGGTTAGAAATATTTAAAAAAGTCATGCCATCTTAATACCTAAATACATTTTTAAAAATGTCAGAAAGTAACTAAAAATACATGCACTAAAATTTTTAGATTATTTGTTCAGGTAGTAGATTATTTAGAAGATGAGGCAAAATAGAGACACACCTTCATAGTGTACAAAAAGATCATCCCACAAAAGATGGGTGTGGAGACATCCAGTGGAGCATAGGGAACCTACCAGTGGCCTTGTCTCCACACAAAACAAAACCAAAGTGGTTCTGCCTCCTCCAGCAACTTTCTAGTGCTAATATTTCCTCAGTATGGTGTGAGGAAGAAGGAAGCTTCTCTCACCAAGGCTGAGACCATTATCCACATATCATTAGTGGGTTCTGCCTTAGGCTCTGTGAACTTCAGGCCATTGGGCTTAGACAAGGATTACTGTGCCAGCATAGGATTCCTATGAATCAGGCCTCAAATCCAAGCAGAAAGTGGTTAGTTAGTAATCTGATAATAGTCATTCTTCTTTCTTTGTTTTTGTTTTTTGTTTTTCGAGACAGGGTTTCCCTGTAGTTTCTAGAGCCTGTCCTGGAGCTAGCTCTTGTAGACCAGGCTGGCCTCGAACTCAGAGATCCGCCTGCCTCTGCCTCCAGAGTGCTGGGATTAAAGGCGTGCGCCACAACCGCCCAGCAATAGTCATTCTTCTATTGCACCAGTGGGCATGTCTTGTCTGGCAAGTGGGTGTTGCATCATGCATGGTTCCGTCAGGACAAGACCATTAAGGGCTCTTCTTCCTCAACAGTCAGCATAGCACATACAGCACTGTGAAAAGTAGCCGGCAAGAAGGAAGTTTGCATGTCTATTTGTGATAGATTTTTCTATGTCCTGCCTCTGGTTATGGTATCTTCAGCAGCACAATCTTACGGTGTAGTGGTGGTAAGTATATCTAAGGACAGTGGCAGTCGCTGCTGTTGGTTTGGAACATTACGGCATCCTTAACCAACAACTTGAAGGGAGCCATCCCATGCCTTCCCAATTTTTCTTTAAATAATCCTTGAGCTCCCTACTGGACAGCCCTGCTCTCTAGGCTCTGTCCTGCAAGGCACACATCCTGTCCCACTCCCCAACTACTGCAGTCCTAGTGAGCAAGCAGAAGCATCATCCCCACCCACTCCCACCGTCTGCTGCTCCACCAGCCACCACAGGAGCAACAGGACCCACCTGCACCTAGAGGAATAGTTACCAACTGGAGTCACAAACCCCATCTATACTGATGGGAGGAAGAGCAGCCCTTAGAGCCATAGGCCCTGCCTGCATCTATTGGAGGAAAAGAAATCATCTGAGGCACAGCTCCATCTGTATCACTTGGAGGAAGAGATGGGTAGACAACAGTGTAAGAACACATTCAACAGCATAAAGAGCAATCTAGCAGCACCAGAACATAGTGGTTCTACAACAGCAAGACCTGAACATTTCAGTGCAGATGAAGCAGAAGAAAATAACCTCAAGAATAACTTTATGAAAATGATAGAGGACCTTAAAAAGGAAATGAAAATTTCTCTTAAAGTAATGGAGGAAAACACAAACAAAAAATTCAAGGAAATTGATAAATTTCCTTAAAGCAAGCCAAGAAAAAGCAAATAGGTGAGAAAAACATTTCAAGAATTGAAAATTGAAATAGAGGCAGAAAAAAAAAAACCAAACTGAGGGAATTCTATAAATGGGAGACCCTGGGTAAATGAACAGGAACCACAGATGCAAGCATAACCAACAGAATACAAGAGCTGGAAGACAGAATCTCAGGCATTGAAGATACAATAAAGAAAACAGATTCATTGGTCAATGAAAATGTTATATCCAAGTATTTTTTTATTATTTTTAAAAAGTAAATAAGCTATCATTTTTCATTTTATATACTAATTCCAGTTCCCACTCCCTCCCCTTCTTCCATTCCCTCCACCTTCTCCTGCCACCTTCCATCCACTTTTCAGAGAGGGTGAGGCACATTGCCTCACTATATCTACTCTATATAAGCTGAGCAATCATCCATCCAAAGAGAATGGGTTCCCAAAAAGTCAGTACAAGCAGTAGGGATAAATCCTGGTGCCACTGCCAGTGGCCCTGCAGTCTTCCCCAGGCATAAACTGTCACCCACATTCGGAAGGTCTGGTTTGGTCCTATGCTGGTTACTTTCATGTCCAGTTGGAGTTGGTGAGCTCCCATTCGCTCAGGTAAACTGTTTCAGTGGGTGTCCCCATCATGGTCTTGACCTCTTTGCTCATATTCTTACTCTTCCTGTTCTTCAACGGGACTTTGGAAGCTCAGCCCAGCACTCTGATGCAGGTCTCTGCCATTGTTTCCATCAGTTGCTGGATGAAGGTTCTATGGTGACATTTAAGATATTAATCAATATAACTGTAGGACAAGGCCAGTTTGGACACCCTCCCTACTATTGTTTAGGGTCTTAGCTGGGGTCATCCTTGTGGATTCCTATGAATTTTTCTAGTGCCAAGTTTCTTGCTAGTCCCTTTATAGCTCCCTCAATCAAAATATCTCTTTCTCTCCATCTCTGTCCCTCCTATATCTCAAATGTCCCATTATCTCAAGTTCTCCTCCCCCTCCCATTCCCCCATTTTTCTCTTTTCCTTCCCTCCTTCCTCCCCACCCCCATGCTCCCAATTTTGTCAAGAAATCTTGTCTATTTCCTCTTCCCAGTTGGATCCATATATATTTTTCTTAGGGTTCTCCTTGTTACTTAGCTTCTCTACAGTCATGGACTATAGGCTTGTTATCCCTTGCTTTATAGCTAGTATCCACTTATGAGTGAGTACATATTATTTTCATCTTTCTGGGTCTGGGTTACTTCATTCAGGATTTTTTTTTCTAGTTCCATCCATTTGCATGCAAATTTCAAGGTATCTTTTTTTTAACCACTGAGTAATACTCCATTTTGTAAATGTATCACATTTTTAAAAATCCATTCTTTGGTTGAGGGACATCTAGGTTGTTTCCATGTCCTGAATATTACAAATAATGCTGCTATGAACATAGTTGAACAAATGTCCTTGTAGTATGATTGAGCATCCATTGAGTATATGCCCAAAAAAGATATTGCTGGGTCCTGAGGTATGACTCCTCATTTTCTGAGAAACTGCTATATTGATTTCCAACGTGGTTGTACAACTTTGCATTTCCATCAGAAATGGAGGAATGTTCCCCTTACTCCACATCCTCTCCAGCATAAGCTATCATAGGTGTTTTTGATCTTAGCTATTCTGATTGGTGTAAGATGGTATCTCAGAGTCATTTTTTATTTGCATTTCCCTGATGGCTAAGAATGTAGCACATTTTCTTAAGTGTCTATCAACCATTTGAGATTCTTCTGTTGAGAATTGTCAGTTTATAGGTATACCCCATTTTTTAATTGGATGATTAGGAAATTTGATGTCTAATTTCTTGAGCTCTTTATATATTTTGGAGATCAGTCCTCTGTCTGATGTGGGGTTGGCAAAGATCTTTTCCCATTCAGTAGGCTGTCTTTTTATCTTATTGACTGTGTCCATTGTTTTACAGAAGCGTCTCAGTTTCAGAAGGCCCCATTTATTTATTGTTGCTCTCAGTGTCTGCGCTACTGGGGTTATTTTTGTAAGTGGTCTCTTGTGTTCATGTATTGAAGGCTACTTTCCACTTTCTCTTCCATCAGGTTCAGTGTGGTTAGATTTATATTGAGGTCTTTAATCCATTTGGACTTGAGTTTTGTGCATAGGGATAGGTATGGATCTATTTGCATGCTTCTACATGTTGACATCCAGTTATGCCAGCACCATTTTTTGAAGATGCTTTTTTCCCATTGTATAATCTTAGTTTCTTTATCAAAAATCAGTTGTTCGGAGGTGTATGGATTAATATCCAAGTCTTTGATTTGATTTCATTGGTCAACCTGACTGTTCTTATGTTAATACTAAACTGTTTTCATTACTGTAGCTCTGTAATAGATCTTGATGTCAGGGATGCCTCCAGAAGTTCCTTTATTATAAATTATTGTTTTGGCTTTTCTGGTTTTTTGGTTTTTCCATATAAAGATTGCATTGAATCTGAAGATTGCTTTTGGTTGGATTGTCATTTTTATTATGTTGATCATACCTATCCAAGAGCATTGGAGATCTTTCCATTTCCTGGTATCTTCTTCAATGTCTTTCTTCAGACTTAAAATTCTTGTAGAACAGGTCTTTCACTTGTTGGCTGTCAACTTGATGTATATTGCTTTTATTATGTTTAAGTAGATGTGTTCCTTGTATCTGTAGCCTCATAGGAAGGGTCTGACAATGTTTATTCTGTTTCTATTATGTGGAACACTTTGAGGGATATAGGTATTAGCTCTTCTTTGAAGTTCTGGTAAAATTCTGCACTAAGACTATTGGGCTCTGTATTTTTTTTTTTTGGTTGGTAGGCTTTAAATGATTGCTTCTACTTCTTTGTAGTTTATAAGTGTATGCAAAATGTTCACCCGTTTTTTATTCAATTTTAGTATTTGATACCCATCCAGAAAATTGTCCATTTCTTTTATATTTTTCAATTTTGTGGAGTACAGGTTTTTGTACTATGATCTAATGATTCTCTGAATTTCCTCAGTGTCGTTTGCTATGTCCTCCTTTTCATTTCTGATTTTGTTAATTTGGATGTTCTGTCTCTGCCTATTGATTAGTTTGGATAAGGGTTTTTCTATCTTGTTGATTTTCTCAAAGAACCAGCTCTTTGTTTCACTGATTCTTTATATTGTTTTCTTGGTTTCTATTTTTTTATTTCAGTCCTCAAGTTGATTATTCCATATCTTCTACTCCTCCTGGGTGAGTCCGTGTTTTTTGTTCTAGAGCTTTCACACTGTTAAGTCACTGTTGTGAAATTTCTCCACATTCTTTATGTTGGCATATAGTTCTATGAACTTTCTTCTTAGCACAGCTTTCATAGTGTCCCATAGGTTTGTGCCTTCATTTTCATTGAATTCTAGGAACTTTTAATTTCTTTTTTTCTTCCTTGACCAATTGATCAATTCCCATGGGTTGTAGGCTTTCTGTAATTAGTGCTTTTTTAAAATTCTATCTTTTAACCATGGTGATCTGAAAAGATACAGGCTTTTTTCCCCCATTTTTTGTATCTGTTGAGCTTTGTTTTGTTACCGAGTATGTGGTCAATTTTAGAGAAGGTTCCACGAGGTGCTGAGAAGAAGGTATATTCTTTTGTGTTTGCATGGAATGTTCTATAGATGTCTGTTAAGTCCATTTGTGTCAGGATATCTGTTAGTTCTCTTATTTCTCTGTTAAGTTCTGTCTGGTTGACCTGTCCATTGGCGAGAGGGGAGTGTTGAAATCTCCTAGTATTAGTGTGTGGGGTTTGATGTGCAATTCAAGCTTTAGTAATGTTTCTTTTACATATGTGGGTACTCTTGTATTTGGAGCATTGGGATTTGGGCTTGAGACTTCATCTTGATGGATTGTTCCCGTTATGAGAATAAGGTGTCTTTCTCCATCTCAACTGATTGATGTTAATTTGAAGTCTATTTTGTTAGATATTAGGATAAGTATACCCACTTGTTTCTTAGGTCCATTTGATTGGACGAACTTTTTCCATCCATTTACTCTGAGGTAATGTCTATCATTGAGTTTGAGGTGTATTTCTTGTATATAGCTGAAGGATGAATCCTGCTTTCTTATCCATTCTCTTAGCCTGTGTCTTTTTATAGGTGAATTGATTCATTGATATTAAGAGATATTAATGACCAGTGATTGTTAATTCTTATTATTTTTCGGTGGTAGTGTTTGTATGTTTCCTTTCTTTGGGGTGTGCTGGTGTGAGGTTATCTGTTGCCTGTGTTTTTAATGGTACAGTTTGCACCTTTGGGTTGAAGTTCTCCTTCTAGTACTTTCTGTAGGGCAGGATCTGTGGACAGGTATTGTTTAAATTTGGTTTTGTCATGGAATATCTTGTTTTCTCCATCTTTGGTGATTGAAAGCTTTGCTGGATGTAATAGTCTGGGCTTGCATCTGTCGTCTCTTAGTGTCTGCAGCACATCTATCCAGGACCTTCTGGCTTTTATGGTTTCCATTGAGAAGTCAGGTGTAATTCTGATACGTCTGCATTTATATGTTTCTTGATATTTTTCCTTTTCAGATCTCAATATTTTTTCTTTATTCTGTATGTTTTGCATTTTGATGATTATATAGAAGGGGATTTTTTCTTCTTCTTTTGGTCCAATCTACTTGATGTTCTGTAGGCTTCTTGTACCTTCATTGAGATAGCCCTCTTTAGGTTGTGAAAGTATTCTTTTATGATTTTGTTGAATATAGTTTCTGTGCCTTTGAGCTGGTATTCTCCTTCTTCTATTTCTATTATTCTTAGGGTTGATCTTTTTATGGTGTCCTAGATTTTTATGTTAAAAAATTGTTGGATTTAATGTTTTCTTTAACCGATGAATTTATTTCCTCTATAGTATCTTCAACACCCAAGATTCTGTCTTCCACCTCTTGTATTTTGTTGGTTATGCTTGCCTCTGTAGTTCCTCTTCATTTACCTAGATTTTCCATTTCCAGAATTCCCTTGGTTTGTGTTTTCCTTATTTCCTCTATTTCATATTTCAAGTCTTGAACTGTTTGAACTGTTTGCTTCACCTGTTTGGTTGTTTTTTTCTTGGGTTTCTTTGAGAGACATTGTTTTTTCCATTTTTTGTTTGTCTTTTCCTCCATTTCTTAAGGGAATTTTTCGTTTCCTTTTTAAAGGTCTCTGTCATCCTCATGAAGTTACACTTAAAATCATTTTCTTCTGCTTCTTCTGGGTTAGGATGACCAAGCCTTCCTGTTGTATCACCACTGAGTTCTTGTGTTACCATGTTGCTTTTTAGGTTGTTGAATGAATTCTTACATTTGTGCCTACCCATCTCTTCCTCCAGTTTGTTCTGGAAGTGCCTTTGCCTCTTGGTCCATTCCTTGCAGTGGCTGTCTGTGTCTTTTGGAACTCTTCTTGGTCTGCTCTGTACTGTCACTGTCTGTCTCAGAATGCAACTGAGCATTAATAGTGGATGAGTTCTTGGCTGGGTGTGTCCCTTTCTCAGGTGGTCTGCTAGGTATGCTTCTAATGAGGATTGAAATAAACATGGTTCTGTCAATTCCGCTGGAGTCTCAGCAATACAGATGGAAGCTCGCCTGAGTAAAATTTGTTCCACATGACATTACAGACTGTACTCAGATTTGCAGCCATAACTTTGTCAGGGTAGATTACCACATGAGTGGAGCAGTGAAAAAAATGAATGGGAATGACTGAGCCAGCAACCTGATCCAGAGCAGACTGGAGACAGTGAACTCCACCGGAACAGGTACAGGGGAGTAACTGCTGAGTGAGTGAGCCAGAGCCAGAAACTGCTGAGGATCCAGATGTGAATCTGGGACCTGGTAGGGAGTAGACCTAAGCCAGGATGCCTGTGGGTCTGGGCTGAGTCTAGGACTTCTGAGGAACTAGGCCTGAGCCAGAACCTCTGCCAGTCTGGGCGTGAATCTAGGATCTCAAAGGGAGTAGGCAGGAACCAGAGATCTCTGCAGGGCCAGGCATGAGTCTGGGACCTCAGAGGTAGTAGGCACATGTTTAGTACACAGACCTATATGCAGGTACAGCACCCAATACACATAAAATAAATACAGAAAAAATTAAAAAGATTCCATCTCAGAATGATCATCATGACAACAAATGTTGTCATGGATGTAGTGATAGGGCAACACTGGCATGATGCTGTGTGCCATTTGTTATGCCATTCCAGCTCGATGGTAGTGCACTCAAGGGCCTTTGCCTAAAAGCTGAGACCCAGAACTTTTTATATTGTTGTAGCTGATGTTAGCTTTTGTTTATGGATGTTATCATCTACCTATAGTAAACTTGTTATACTCATATTAACTGAATACCTACTTAACATTCTCCCAGTAATTGTATATGTTGTTTTACAATGTGAGATTACCATATTTCAAATATGTAAAGTTAGTAAGAAATTAGTTTTTCATTGTTTCAGAGTTTGAATACATGGAAATCATTACAAAGTCTGTGATGAGGTCCAAGTAAGAATTTTCATACTAATAATTAGCAAATGGTGTTGAATTTCTTCAACGGTTGCAATAATTCACTTATAAATCTCCAAGGAAATAAATTAGCACAATATTTATTCATAATATTGTCCTGTAGCAAATTTATAAGGATTAAGTCAATTTACTTAGCATTCTTTTTGGGTAGAAAATTAAGTAAATCCAAATTATTATATTATGCTAAATATATTATGTTTATGTACTAAGACTAAATGTGAATCACAGTATAAGCAATTAAGAAATTCTGATCATTCTCAGGATTATGCTTAATTACTTATTTTGAATTAGAAATGCATAACGGAAGATCATGGAAAAAGCCCCCAAATAAGCTTGCAGTAGAAAGATGCTCAGAACTTCCATCACTGTGGAAACAACAGCCAATAAAGCCATGCCAGCCACTACACATGGTTGTACAAAGCTATAGTCTCGGCACTCTGGAGCCTGACACAGGAGGATCAAGAAAGTTTATAGCTACCATGGTTTATATAGTAAAATCTTCTCAAAAAGCCAAGAAAAAAAAAAGAAACCCCAAAAAAAGGAAAAGGAAAAGAAAAAAGGCAACAAATCTTCAATAAGAAGAAGTGCAGTATATGTTTTAAAGTACAAAATTCATTAAAAAATATGGATTAATGTGTTAAATATACTAAAAACAAATATATTAATCAACATTTATATTATACAATCGAGTATAATATATAAATTAAACAAAAATAAACGTTATAGAATATTATATATATTGTCTTTTGTAACTTGTCTTTTCAGTTTACTGTTTTGTTTATGAGACTCTTCCATGATGTACATGGCTGTAATTCAGTTCACAGTGGCTTTCCTGTTTGTTTTATTATTCTTAATGTTCAGGCTGTCTTCATGTTCTTAATATAATGACTAACACTGCCATAAATATTACCTAGTACACATCACTGACATTCACAGATCAGCTTTTGTGGGAAAATAACCTCAGTGTGGAATTAAGATAAAGACTTAATTAGACTGCACTATTCTTCCAAACCAGTTGGGCATATTTGCAAACTTATGTGTAGAATTCTTCCTCTGTACATTTTTCCAACAGTTGATATTACCAGGGCTCTTAATTTTTGTCAAACTAATGAGTAAAATATATTACCTCATTAGGTATTAATTTTCATTTTTCTGGTTATTAAATGGAACATGTACTTTTTCCTATGAGCAATTTATATTTTAGCTACTATGAAATAACATTTCATAAATTTTTGCCTATTTTACTCTGAAATTGTTGATCTCTGAAACATAATTCCTCTGAGATTCATCCAAGATATCGCATGGCTCATTAATTTGTTCATTTTTATTGCTGAGTATTATCAATTTACTTTTTAAAAATTCAATAAATTTGGCCTGCACCTATTGGATCAAGAGGTGAGTGACTGGCTTCCCAGCTGGACAGCCCAGTCCCTAGGCTCTAGATCCTGGGAGTATGCCCTACCTACCTAAGAACCATTCAATAGTCACCAGGGAAGGCTTCTCTGGGTAGGCTATTCCTTAGCTCCCCCTATTGGACCCTGCAGTCTACAAACCCCAATCCATTCCCCAAACCTAACCATCCATCCCTCCAGACACTGCCTGTACCAACTGGAGAAAGTAATGGGTACGTGCTATTGCAAGAATGCATTCAACAACCTAAAGAACAATGTGGCACCATTGGAGTCTAGTGGTTCTCCAAGAGCAAGACCTGAACATTCCAAGGTAGAAGAAACAGAATAAAATTACCCTAAAATTAACTTTATGAAGATGATAGAGGCTCTTAAAGAGAAAATGAAAAATTCCCTTAAAGAAATGGAGGAACAGACAAACAAAAAAATTGGAAGACATCAGCAAATCCCTTAAAGAAAACCAAGAAAAAAACAATCAAACAGGTGAAGGAAACAGTTCAAGACTTGAAAACTGAAATAGAGGCAATAAAGAAAACACAAACTGAGGGAATTTTGGAAATGGAAAATCAGGGTAAACAAACAGAAACTACTGATGCAAGCATAACCAACAGAATAAAAAGATGGAAGAGAAAATCTCAAATGTTGAAGATATTCATCAGTCAAAAAATGATAAATCTAACAAATTCTTAACACAAAGCATTCAGGAAAACTAGGACACCATGAAAAGATGAAACCCATGAATAATAGGGATAAAAGAAGAACTCCAGCTCAAAGGCACAGAAAATATATTCAACAAAATCATAGAAGAAAACGTCCTCAACCTGGAGAAGGATATACCTATGAAGGTACAAGAAGCTTATACAACATCAAATATATTGAGCCCAAAATATATACTCCCCTCACCATCCAATAATCAAAACACAAACATATAGACTAAAGAAAAAATATAAGAGCTTCAAAGGAAAAATGCCAAGTATGAAAGCCTAGACTACTATATTGAGCAAAGCTTTTAATCACCATCAAGAGAGAAAACAAGATATTCCATGATAAAACCAAATTTAAACAATAACTATTCACAAACCCAGCCTTACAGAAAGTACTAGAAGGAAAACCCCAAACCAAAGACACTAACTGTACCACTAAAAACACAGGCAACAACCTCACACCAGCAAACCCTGAAGAAGGGAAACACACAAACACTACCACTGAAAAAAAAATAACAGGAATTAATCATTGGTAATTAATATCTCTTATTATCAATGGACTCAATTAACCTATAAAAAGATACAGGCTAAAAGAATGGATAAGAAAGCAGAATCCATCCTTCGCTATATACCTCAACCTCAAAGAGAGACAGACATTATCTCAGAGTAAAGGGATTGGAACAGATATTCTAATCAAATGGAGTCATGAAGCAAGCATGTGTAGCTATCCTAATATCTAACAAAATAGATTTCAAACTAAAATAAATCAGAAGAGATAGAAAAGGACACTTTATACCCATCACAGGAAATATCCATCAAGATGAAGTCTCAATCCTGAACATTTATGCCTCAAATACAAGAGTACCCACAATGTAAAAAAAGCATTACTAAAGTTTAAATTGCACATCAAACCCCACACACTAATAGTAGGAGACTTAAACACCCACTTTCCCCAGTGGACAGATCAACGAGGCAGAAACTTAACAGAGAAATAACAGATGTTATGACTCAAATGGACTTAACAGACATCTACAGAACATCTCACCCAGACACAAAAGAATATACCTTCTTCTCAGCACCTCATGGAACCTTCTCTAAAATTAATCCCATGCTCAGCAACAAAGCAAACCTCAACAGAAAAAAAAGGAATAACCCCCCATATCTTATCAGATCACCATTGCTTAAATTTAGAATTCAACAACAATATTAATTGCAGAAAACCTAGAAAACTCATGGAAATTGAACAGTGCTCAATTAAATCACTCCTGGGTCAAGGAAGAAATAAAGAAATTAAAGACTTCCTAGAATTCAATGAAAATGAAGGCACAACATACCCAAACCTGTAAGACACTATGAAAGCAGTGCTAAGAGGAAATTTCATAGCACTAAGTGCCTACATAAAGGGTAAAGAAATCTCACACTAGTGACTTAACAGCACAGCTAAAAGCTCTAGAACAAAAAGAAGCAGACTCAACAGGAGGAGTAGAGGACAGGAAATAATCAAACTGGGGGCTGAAATAAATAAAATAGAAACAAATAAAACAATATAAAGAATCAATGAAACAAAGAGCTTGTTCTTTGAGAAAATCAACAAGATAGACAAACCCTTATCCAAACTAATCAAAAGGCAGAGAGAACATCCAAATTAACAAAATCAGAAATGAAAAGGTGTGACATAGCAACAGACACTGAGGAAATCCAAAGGATCATTAGGACATAGAAAAAAAAAAAAAAAAAAAAAAAAAAAAAAAAAAAAAAAAAAAAAAAAAAAAAAAAAAAACGGTAACCCACAAAATTGAAAAATGTAAAAAAAAAATGGACAATTTTCTGGATAGGTACCAAATACTAAAATTGAATAAAGACCAGGTGAATATTTTACATAGACCTATAAACTACAAAGAAATAGATGCACTCATCAAAAGTCTCCCAACCAAAAAAAAAAAAAAAAAAAAAAAAGCCAAAGACCTGATTGATAGTTTTAGTGCAGAATTCTAAGAAGAGCTAATGCTTATACTCCTCAAAATGACCCACATAATTAAACAGAAGGAACATTGCCAACTCCTTCTCTGAGGCTAGTTACCCTAATACCCAAACCACATAAAGACTCAACCAAGAAAGCAAATTACAGACCAATCTGTCTCATGAACACTGATGCAAAAAAATACTCAATAAAATACAGGCAAACCGAATCCAAGAACACATAAAAAAATCATCTACCATGATCAAGTCGGCTTCATCCCAGAGATTCAGGGATGGTTCAATATACAAAAATCTGCCAGTGTGATCCACCATATAAATATACTGAAATTAAAAAATCCCTATAATTATCTCATTAGATGCTGTAAAAGCATTTGACAAAATCCAACCTTCATGATAAAGGTTTTGGATAGAGCAGGGATACAAGGAACATATCTGTCTAAACATATGAAAGCAATATACAGCAAGCCAACAGTCAACACCAAATTAAATGGAGAGAAACTCAAAGTGGTTCCACTAAAATCAGGAACAAGACAAGGCTGTCTACTCTCTTCATATCTGTTCAACATAGTTCTTGAAGCTCTAGAGAGAGCAATAAGATAACCAAAGGAGATCAAGGGAGTACAAATTGGAAATTAAGAAGTCAAACTTTCACTATTCGCAGTATACATAAATAATCCCAAGAATTCTAATGGGGAACTCCAACAGCTGATAAACACCTTCAGTAATGTGACGGGATACAAGATCAACTAAGAGTCATCTGTAGCCCTCCTATATACAAATGATAAAGTAGCTGAGAAAGAAATCAGAGAAATATCACCCTTCACAATAGCCACTTTCTGTTACCTTGGGGTAACAGAAACCAAACAAGTGAAAGACCTGTTCAACAAGAACTTTAAGTCTTTGAAGAAAGAAATTGAAGAAGATACCAGAAAATGTAAATATCTCCAATGCTCTTGGATAAGTAGGATCAACATAATAAAAATGGCAATCCTACCAAAAGCAATCTACAGATTCAAAATTATCCACATCAAAATCCAAATACAATTCTACACAGAATTTGAAAGAACAATAGTAAACTTCATATGGAAAAATGAAAAACTCAGGACAGCCAAACAATCCTGTATAATAAAGGAACTTCTGGAGGCGTCCCCATCCCTCATGTCAAGCTCTCTTACAGAGCTGCAGTAACACAAACAGATGGTATTGTCATAAAAACAGTCAGGTTGAACAATGGAATTGAAACGAAGACGTGGATATTAACCCACACACCTCTGAACACCTGATTTTTGACAAAGAAGCTAAAAATATACAATGGAAAACAGAAAGCATCTTCAACAAACTGTGCTGGCACAACTATATGTTAACATATAGAAGATAGCAAATATATCCGTATCTATCACTGCTCATAAAGCTCAAGTCCAAAGACCTTAACTTAAATTCAGGTACACTGAACTTTATAGCAGAGAGAATGAGAAGTAGCGTTGATTGTATTGGCACAGGAGACTAATTCCTAAATGTAACACCAGTAGCACAGACACTGAAAGCAATAATCAATAAAAGGGATCTCCTGAAAATGAAGTGCTTCTATAAGGCAAAGGACATGGTAAAATAAGACAAAACAACAGTCTACAGATTGGGAAAAGATTTTCACCAACCCCAAATCTGACAGAGGGCTGATCTCCAAAATATATAAAGAACTCAAGAACCTAGACATGAAAATTCAAAACAATCGAATTTAAAAATGGGATACAGATCTAAACAGAGAATTCTCAATAGAATCTCAAATGCCTGAAAGACATTTAGGAAATTGCTCAGCATCCTTAATCATTAGGGAAATGCAGATCAAAATGATGCTGGGATACCATTTTACACCAATCAAAATGGCTAAAACACAAAACACTGATGACATCTTATGATGGAGAGGATGTGGAGTGAGGGGAACACTCCTCCGCTGCTACTGGGATTGCAAACTCTTACAGACGCTTTGGAAATCAGTATGGTAGTTTTTCAGAAAATTGGGAATCAATCTAGTGATGCCACTCTTGGGCATATACCCCAGGAATGCACAGTCATACCACAGGGATACTTCATCAAAAATGTTCATAGCAGCATAATTCATAATAGCCAGAACCTAGAAACAACTTATGTGCCCATCAATCGAAGAATGGATAAAGAAAATTTGCTACATTTACACAATGAAGTATTACTCATGTAACACAAGAGGCCTGTTTGTTGGGGTTTCTGTCCCACCCGGTACCCCACGGTTGGCAGTCCCCAAAGAAAATCACACAAAGATCTCTGTAAGTTATAAAGCTGATTGGCCCATTAGCTCAGTCTTCTTATTAGCTCTTGTAGCTTATATTAACCCATTATTCTGATCTATGTTAACCACGTGGCTCAGTACCTTTCTCAGTGGGGCAGATCACATCCTGCTGCTTCAGTGATCTGGGCAGGAATGGGAGGAATCAACTTCCTCCTTCCCAGAATTCGCCTATTCTCATTGCATCATTTCTACTTCCTATCTGGTTTTCCCCACCTATACTTCCTGCCTGACCAATCAGCATTTATTTAAAGCATGATTGACAGATTACAGACAATTCTCCCACACTAACTCAGCTGTAAATAACAATGACACCATGAAATTTGCAGGCATATAGATAGAACTAGAAAACTGATCCTGTTTGAGGTATCCCAGACACAGAGAGATAAACATGATATGTAATCACTTATAAGTGGATACTAGCCATAAAGCAAAGGATAACCAGACTACAGTCCACAGCTCCAGAGAAACTAGGGTAACAGGGAGGATTCTAAAGGGGCTGTATGGATTTCCCTGAGAAGATGAATTAGATGAGATCTCCTGAGTAAAATGGGAGCAAGTGGGGGCCATAGTGGGAGAGGTGATGGGGCACGGGAAAAAGATGGATCAGGGTCGAGCTGTGGGAGGGATGGAGTGAGAGAGTGCAGGATACCTGAGACAATCAGATGCAGTGGGGAGTTGAGTTAATCAAGAACTCGTTTATTTCCTCACAGCATGCAACTTATAAAGCAAAAACCTATAAATTACAGAAGAAGCAGAAGGGAAATTACCCAATCACATCAGCTGTCACCTCCACATGAGCTGCGGATCCTACAGCCCCTACTAGGGATCACAAGGGCATCAGGGACTTTCCTTCATCTTACCTCATCTCTAACTCCAATCATCATTTTGTAAACAAGTCAGATCTCCTCCCCTCTGGCTCCCCTACAGCACCATCCTGGCTGGGAGTATTCTTCAAGGCCTTGTGTCATTACTGGTTTTGAATATTGGGCCCTTTTCCAACTGTTACACATTTAGCATAGTTGTTACACTTTTGACGCTAACTTGACCACTCCAGCCTCCTATATGCTCGATTTAGCCCACAGGAGAGCAATGAAAGTGATATCTTGACAGAGGGAGCCATTATGTTGTTAGGGAGAAACCTGATGCTAGGAAACTTCCTAGGAATCCACAAGGATGACCCCAGCTAAGACTGTTAGAAATTGTAGAGAGGATGCCCAAACTGTCGTTCCCCTGTAATCAGATTGGTGAATACCCTAACTGTCATAGAACCCACATCCAGTAAGTGATGAAAGCAAATGCAGAGATCCCCAGCCAAGCACAAGGCTGAGCTCTGGGAATCCAGTGGAATAGAGAAGGAGGAGGGATTAAATGAGCAAGGGGTGGGTCAAGATCATGAAGGTGACAGCTACAGACACAGTTGAACCAAGCTCTTGGACACTCATGAAATCTAGACTGACGGTTGTGCCTGCACAGGGTGGGGCTAGGCCCTATGCAAGCAAGCAACATTTGTGTAGCTTGGTCTATCTGAGGGGTACCTGGCAGTGGGACCAGAATCTAACCTTGGTGCACAAGCTAGCTCTTTAGAGCCCATTCCCTATGGCGGGATGCCATGCTCAGCTCTGATGGAGTGACTAGGTCCTGCTTCAACTTAATATGCCAGACTATGTTTATTCCCCATTGGAAGTCCTACCCTTTGGGAGACATGGATGGTGCATGGCCTGTGGGGAAGGTGAGGGGGGCATGAGGAGGGGTAGGAGGGAGAACTGTGGTTGGAATGTAAAATAAATAAATAGAAGGAAAAAACAGTAAAAATTTAGTAAATTCACCAATAAAATCATTTGGACCTCAAGATTTCTTTTTTGGGAGCACTTACTAATGCAACTTCTTTAATAATCTTATGGTTTTATTAGGATATTTTTCTTTAAATGAGTTCTGGCTTTTTGTGTCACCAAAGAAATTGTTCTGTTGCATTTAAGTTTTTTTGTCTTACAGTCATAGGCCACTAATATTATCTTACTATTCTTCTAGAGATAGATGGCAGAATCTGTTGTGATTTCCTCTGCTCTATTCTTGCTTGTGATTTTAGTCTCCTTTTCTTTGCCATTATTCATCTCTTTACATAGGTGTTTATCAGTTTCATTGTTTCTTTTTAAGGAATTAGTATTTTGATCCATTAGACTTTCGTATGGTTTTCCTGTTTGCAATGTCATCTTTTTTTCTACCTTTATCTTTATTTTATCATTGCTTTAGTTTGAATTTATTATGCTTTTCATTACTAGTTGTTTTTGTTTTTGAGGAAAGAGCTCATAATATCAGTTGAACTGTATTGTATTCTACAATACAAGCAACAACTTGTTATTTACTCAGCATTGGCTTAATCTCATATTTCAGTGTGTAGTATTTTTATTTTCCTTACAATTTCCTTTAGTCCCATAGATTATTTTAACAGTGTCTTGCTTAAACCTGTTTCATCCCATGTGGATATGTTTTTCTTTCTGGACTTTCCATTTCTATTTTTTTTAACTTCTGTGGAATAGTAAACTTTGTATTTATTACATTATGCATATTATACAAATTATATTTGTATATTATAATATAATGTGGTATATTATAGTATTATATTGATATTATATAATGTATAATTCATCTATATTTAATTGATTTATATTGGATATATCTCAAAATTTTTTAACCCTATTCTTCTTCAGTAGCATTTTTATCTATTCTTATACATTTATTTTTCTGTGTATAATTTGAAAACGTTTTTCTTCCTGACTTTTATAGAAAGTGTATCTTTGATTTATCCATCAATGAAAAGTTTCTCCATCTCTCTAACACTGGGTCTCTCACTGCTTAAATTTCTGTGATTAATTGCCTCACATTTTCTTTCAGTGTCTTGCATTAACTTTTAAAACATTTTCTCCATGCAGATCTTATATTTGTTTGTGTGAAATGTAATTTTAAGTATTTTATACTTTTGCTGTTGTAAGTGATCTTTTAAAAATCAATGACTTGTTTCTTTCTTGGCTTCAAGGCCTTCTTCAACAGATTCCAAGAGGGTGCTAATACGGTCAGTACAAGATCATCACTCTGCCCAACTCCAAGTCTCCGTCAGCAGGAGCGGAGCAAGAACTCTCAAACTTGGAATAAGACCACGACTCAGCAGAGCTCCATTAGCAAAAGACAGCAAAGTACAGGGATACCCAGAATAAGACCAAACAGGTCATCTTGTCTCTACTAGCTAGAGTCAAATGGAAGATTCAGAGCAGTACATCTTCTTTGTCCCTCTGTACTGTCTTTTATCAGCACCATACCATTTTCTTTATTTTCTTCTGAACATCTGAAGGAACCCAAGATTCCCAACTCATCATTTATTTTCATAACTTTAATATCACCACATCACTCTTCCTGACCAATCAATCTCTCTTTTCCTAACTTCTGAAACTGTTGGTGCTTAATGGACTCAAGTTTACTTTTCTTGTTCCGCTGTAGTGTTCCTTCTGTCCTGTGCCACTGGAAATCTAGCTGATCCTAGTAATGGTTGTGCAGCCAGTGGAGTCCTGGCAAGTGCTTAGCAGTCGATTCCTTAAAGAGCAGTGTGGGAGAGGTGATGGTGTTAGAAATACAGCTCAGTGGTTGAAGCTACAATCTAATGCAGCTGTATTTGCGTTGGAGACTGGTACTCACAATCAGCCTCCCAAGCCAGCTCCAGCACGCCATGATTTGAAAGCACAGTTAAGGGTTTTTAATTTCTCTTTACTCAGTCAGTTCTCTGGACCTTTTCTTCCTTTGCTACTTTCAACCACGGTCCTTCCCTATTTCTTCAATATTCCCTTCCTTGATTTTCATTTTGATCAGATTATCACAATCATAATAATTATTTATTTTAGGCACATCTTTTCTAGTGATTTCTCTTCTTCTTCTTCTTCTTCTTCTTCTTCTTCTTCTTCTTCTTCTTCTTCTTCTTCTTCTTCTTCTTCTTCCTCTTCTTCTTCCTCTTCTTCTTCCTCTTCTTCTTCCTCTTCTTCCTCCTCTTCCTCCTCTTCCTCCTCCTCTTCTTCTTCCTCCTCCTCCTCCTCCTTCTTTTTTATTCTTCTTCTTTTGGACAAGGTTTCTCTGTATCTTTGGAGCCTGTCCTGGAATTAGCTCTCGTAGACCAAGCTGGCCTCAAATTCACAGAGATCAGCCTGCCTCTGCCTCACAAGAGCTGGGATTAAAGGCGTGCTCCACCACCGTCCAACTCTGGTTAGTGATTTTAATAAATGGAAAGCAATAAATGCTGGAGACATTGCCATTTTCTTTATGATTCTGACCCTACTCTTAATGATTTAAATGATCTAGTAATGCTTCTAACACTGTGGACTTTGAACTTCTTGACATTTGTCCCCAGTGAGCACCGTTCATCATTGTCAGCCACTCCATTCTCAGCCATTTCTTAGGCCTCGCTGCTGCTCATAAATGACTCTTACTATCATTTACTGTTTGTGCCTCACTCCTGAACCCTGCATGTAGATCAGCATTCAGTTCTTGTATGTCTTTTGTCACTCCCTCTGTTTGACAGGGCTTTGAGTTCTGCTGACATATTCTTGAGATCTGATTTTAAGTGCCCAACAGCCTATTTCTTGCCACGGTTGTCTCCACCCACTTTTCCACATTTGTTAATAGAAGTGCTACCCTTTCCACTCCTTAGTCTAAACCCTCGACACTTATCCTGAGCCTGGGGTGTCCATCTGTCTGTCTCCTCTCACTTTTGATATGAAAGAAATTATTTCGTTATGTTCTTGAAAATGATCTTTCTTTCCTTTCATAACACCAGCGCTGCTTCCCTCACATCTCCTCCCCTGTCGCCAGCCCCCACTCTGGCTCTTGCTATGTGTCCTTCATCTGTAGCTAAGATTATTGCTGAAATTTTCTTGCTAGTCTCTGCTTTTGTCCTTATTTTCCTGTAAACACAGTAGCTAGAACCATTATTCTAAAAGGAGTCAACCTGTAACATTTCCTTACTGAAATCTTTTCATAGTCTGTCTGCCTTAATCATAGTCCCAGGGAACTCCAACCATGATGGCTTCCGAGGCTCGCCGTATTCCCAACTATTTATCTCTCTTCTCTCCTGCTATACATTGTGCTCACATTCCAGGCTTCTATGAGTTTCTAAAACTCTGTATGTATGCCCTTGTCTTGTGAGATTTGAGTTTGCGGCTTTCTTTGTTTGGGTTGTCCACTTGGTTATCTTAAAGTCTCATCCCATTATTTCCAGTTAGCCCAATTTTCTTTAATTTTTTCCATAGCTATACAATCTATATTATCTTTGGTTATTGATTATTTTTACAATAGGGTCTCCTTTTGATGTAGCTCTGCCCAGTCTTACACATGAAATCATCCTGCCTCAGCCTCCTCAGCACTGAGAATCAAGTTTGCGCCATCACTCCTGTCACAGTCTAAACTGTAATGTGCTTGCTTGTTCTTTGCTACTACTTGCACCTCTTTCCCACCCTGCTTTTCATTCATGTGCCCTTGCATGACTTTACATGATAAGCTGTGCTGATCAGCTTGTTCATCGAGATCCTTGTCACTGAAATACCAGCTCTATAAGAACAAGAAAGTGCAGCTATTTTTTCATTCCTGTGACATTTCCAGGCCGACAGACACATCTGGAAAACAGACATCCTGTTTCTGCACACTTGCATGAGTGCATAAGTAAAACTGTGGTCTGAGATTGTTATAGAAAACAAATTTACTTAGCAGGAATTAATCTGAAGTTATTACCTTTTAAGCTTTTTCCCCCTATGGTTTGTAGTTTGGTGGAATTTCCCTAGTAAATAATGATATCATCTGTGAATAATGTCGGTTTTCATTTATAGGTGGAAATTTTTTATTTTACTTATGATTGCATATTGCTTAGAATCTCTAGAAAGTTGCTATATATGTGAACAGGCGTTCTTACCTTTATTTAGGTAAAAATGGAATGCTTCTGATGTTGCCACACATGGAATATTTGTTGGTTTCTTAAGTCTGTCTATGTTTCACCATGAATGTCTAAATTTTTAAATAACATTTTAGTGGCAATTTGTAAGTCATGTTTAAGCGTTACAGTTTTATTTCATCATGAATATTGTGACTTCTGGTTCTGAGGTGATTTTTCTCACTAATATTTCAATGTGGTAAATGCCATTGCAGATTTTCTGAATAAACAATCTTTTCCACTTCTTATAGAACTAACTGGTTGCTTGTGTGTGATTTGGTTTTTGTAGTGCTGGATATTTCTATAATTGTTATCACATGACTCATTCCTATTAGAAATTTCTATAGTGTAAGAAATATAGTAATTTCTATATTGTACGATAAGCATTGAGATTCCTAAAATTGTTGACTTTTTGAAATTTTGAATGAACTGAATAATGTTCTTATATATTCTTTAGAAAAGTTTTAATACCATAAAAGACCTTTATTTTCAATGTATGGCAGAAATTTCAATAAAGCTAATAGAAACATTCTGTACTTAGAATATTTTACATTCTGACTTCCTCTTTTCAATATAATAGAACTGTGGAGGTGATTCCTTCTTGGATCAACCCTGGAGAGTTAAAAAGCAATGAGCTTACATGAATTTGGACATGTTGTCAATTTTTAAACTTACTACTTTGCAGGTATTCGACACATTCTGTCACCTGTTCACAGCTCATGAGCTGTTCCCTTCTATCCTTTTTCCAGGCCTTAAGGCCATGCTTATTTCTCAACAGTGTTCCCTGGTCTATGGCAACTTTACTGGTATTTCTGAGGACTATTATTACCCTCTGTTTATATTGGTTATTTCCTTTCTTTAAAAGCTTTGAGTTCATTTTGTTTGTTATCACCAATCTTCAATTGGTCACACATAGTTAAATAATTTTGGCCTACTATTCTAAGTATTTTATATTATAAAGTCCCTCCTAAATAGTTTTATTTAATTTTTCCATACAATGCATTTAGTCATATTCTTTCCTTTCTAACTACTACCAGATACTCCTCACCTTCCTATAAACTTAACTTTATGTTCTCTCTCTCTCTCTCTCTCTCTCTCTCTCTCTCTCTCTCTCTCTCTCTCTCTCTCTCTCTATTTCTCCTCAGCTGAAATATGCTAATTTGGGGATACCAAATATTATATGTATATATCTAATACAGCTTATGTATTATTCTTATCTGTGACATAGACCAGTACAAAATCAAGCCAGACAAAAGTCCCATCATGGAAGAAGAGGAGGTAAGCAATGCTGAGAGCAGGCAAAAGTACAAACAGGATGAATTTATGGCATAAAATAGAAGAATTTTTCTATGTTCCCACCAATATGTGTTAGCATTACCAGTAGGATAGATGAAAATATTTGCCATTACAAATATTTCTTTATTTACAAGTGACTTGAGATTCCTCAACATATTTGGAGAATTTTGAATCCATCCTTGTTTACTTCTTTATGTGGTGGGTTGGGAGACACATGCTATTCTGTGCCTCCTGGAGGTCAGAGGAAGAAATCAATATTCTCTGTTTTCACTATGTGGATCCTTGGGTTCAAACTCAGATTTTAGGCTTGACAGCAAGTAATCTTGAATGCTGAAACATTTTACTGACCAGGTTCTCATTTTTTTAATAGTTTGTGTGTGTGTTTGTGTGTGTGTGTGTGTGTGTGTGTGTGTGTGTTTGTGAGTGCATGTGTAAATCAGAAGTCAATGTTTAGAGTCTTTCATTGTTGTCCATTTATCTTTTGAGACATGTTCTCTCAATAACTAGGTATTTGCCGGTAACCTAGATTGACTGGTGAGTCAGCTCCAAAATCCTCTTGTTCACCCCACGATTACAGATGTGCCCGACAATGCAGGGCTCTTCTGTGGGGACTGAGCTTCTGAACTCAAGCCTGCTTGGCAAGCACGTTCCCCTTAGCCTTCTCTGCAGTCCCTGGAGTTTTCCTTTTATAAAATATCTGTGTTCTTTGTTGATTTTCTTATGACTTTAGTTAATGTTCTCACTCCCCTCAGACAGGGTTTCTCTGTGTAGCCTTAGCTGTCCTGTAACATGCTTTGTAGACCAGGCTAGCCTCCAACTCACAGAGATCCATCTGCCTCTGCCCCTATTGCCTGAACTAAAGGTGTGTGCCACTACCATCCAGCTTTAGTAGATGATATTTATTGAATAATGTCATTAAGTTTCTGTCTTCCAGTTAATTAATACATAACATTAGTAGTTGTAATTGTCTTTATATTGCTTTATGACAATATTTAACATGCACATTTAAAATTTTTATTTATCAAATGAATTCTACTGGATCTGTGAATGTAAGGACAGGGCTTCTGTGTAATCCTGTATTAACTCTGTGGACAGCTCCCATGATGTGCAAGCCCTACTGATAAGAATGGATAGTATCTGCTTTATAAACATTTATCTTGGAAAGCTTGCTCTCTGGCAAATGTTTATCATTAACATAGGCAGAGTAAATTTAACTGCATTTTGTGGATTCAAATTTAATCTAAGAAATAGTGCATATTACATCCTGGATGCTAATATTGAGAGAAATAGTACCAAGTGGAACACAAAGCCCTGTGTCCTCTGTGGTTAAAGATAGCATTACAAGCTGAAATGGGGGGGGGGGAGAAGAATTTAATGATAATGGCTGTTATTATTATTTTTGCTTATTTGGGCTTCTTCATGCATATAGAGCTGAACACAATTTAATTTAATAGTTATTACATCTATAAAGACTTATAGAATTATTTTCATTATGCCAGTTCTTCAGTTAAAAGTCTGAATTTACATGACTGTATAAAATATTCTATTTTAGTGTGCTTCACCAAGTGGCAAGGAATTAAATGTGTGTTCCAAGCAACCTCTAAGGTGTGCGGAGACTCCCATCACAGTTGTAGTACCACTTGCCAGCTCTGTAATCTCTGGCAGGAGCTTAGTTCTCCTTTACCCAATATTCTTTCCCTATTCAATCCTGGGTCTTTAATTTCTGTGTAGTGAGAAATGTAGGTGGATAAGAACTAGCTGAAGCCATTCTCAAGTGTATAGCCAGTTATAGCTGAAAGTGCTTTGGGATTAGAGTCAGAACCCCAAGCTTCAGCCTATGTGACAGTCTTTATTAGCTGTTTGAGGCTAAGCAATGCCTGTGTGTAGATTTTCTCCACTGTCTTTCTTCATTGATGAGGAGTATATAATTAGAAATAAAGTGATGAGATGTGGTCTCTAGGGGTTTTCAAAATTGAGGTACTGAATAGAAACACCAGTGGTTGTAGTGAGGAGCTGCTGGCAGGCCTTCTTTTCATCCCGCACGGCTCCCACACGGCTAGCTTATGCCCAGAAATAACAATACACAAATTGTATTCTTTTAAACACTGCTTGGCCCATAGTTTCTGCCTTTTACTCACATCTTGACTAACCCATATCAAATAATCTGTGTAACACCACGAGTAGTGTCTTACCAGGAAAGATTCAGCATGTCTCACCTGGCGGCTGGCTCCATTGTGTCTGTCTCAGAGAGGAGAGGCATGACGACTGCTTGAGGCATCTGCTAACTTCCCTTCTTCCCAGCATTCTGTTCTGTCTACTCCACCCACCTATGTTCTAACTATCAGGCCAAGCAGTTTCTTTATTAATTAACAAATGAAATCATCAGATAGATAGAAGATACACCTACATCATTTCCCCTTTTTCTGTTTAAACAAAAAAGAAAGGCTTTAACTTTAACATAGTAAAATTACAAATAACAAAACAGTTATCAAGTAAGAATTACAATTACAATATTTATATCTATTTTATCTTTTATCATAACAAAGGAAAACAACTATAACTATCTATCTATTCTTCAACTCCATCAGAGACTCCAGAAGGATACAATATTACCGAAGTAAATGAGAAGTAAGCAACTTACAAAACTCTAGAAATCATTGAGACATCTTGCTACCTGGACAGTCACCCAAAGTGCCTCTGTACTGTTGGGGCATCCATCTTCAGCCTACAGACCCATAGTATCCAGCAGACTTCCATGAAGCAGGAAATTTCAAAGACAGTTCAGTCACTTTCTGCTGTATCCTGCAGAATGTCTCGTAGACTCTTTTATAAATCAGAAACCCCAAAAGATCATCTCACCTTTAGGCAAGTTCAGCACCTCTCTCTGAGGGTTCCCTGTGTCCAATTTATGCAGTAGTCCAGGCAAGAGCAGTTTCTTGCCCAAATGGCTATCAAAGTCCATAAGGAGCCTCTTTGATGCTCATCTTCCTCTTGAAGTAGCTGGTGCTGCCAGGAGCAGATGTGTCTCATTGTCATGAAAAGCCCTAAGTTATTAAAACATTTAAAATGCCATAGTATGTAGTCTTTGAAAGATATTAGGAATGCCTAACTGAAATATATCTCTATATATCTAGAAAATCTAACTAACATGACTACAAGCCTGACTATTATTAGTGATTTTTCATTAACAACCTATATTTCCTAATTATACATTATATTTTTAAAATGAACTACACTATCACAATATCTTAATCAAGATCAGAAATACATATACATATAACAAAATTGACCTTAAAATCCATACCAATGCAAGTAATTTATATCTATATTATATCTCCCTTTATATGTAAAAGAACATTTATAAACAATATTTGGGAATATGGGTACAGTTATTTCTCTCCAAACTGCTTCCGGGGGGCGCTGTTAATCAAGTCTTTCATGGTATAACCTGTGTGCTAGATTCTTCTCAGTTGGCAGTTGAGTGAGTAATTTTTTGAGGGTGTTCACAGCAACCTTTCAGGAGGGCGTGGCCTATCATACCATATTGGGATAGAAGCAATCCACAGGGTCTCATTTTCTGTAACAACAAAAGAAGAAACTCCTTTCCAAAGCATCATGTCCTTAGATCCAAATTTTAAAGTCCAGGTATTTTCAAAATATCTATTCTGGAATAGTTTAGCAGCATTTATACACAAATATATTTTAGCAGCTGTTGTTCCTTCCTCAGCATTCAAACAATTCAAAGAGAACATAATAGTATACAGTATCAAGATTCTCTGTGTATTTTCCATCTTTGTACGGCTTTATTTTAACCTCTATTTTGTTTATTTTTACTTTTATTTTTTGAGACAGGTTCTCTGTATTTCTTTGTCCTGGAATAACTCTGTAGACCAGGCTGTCCTTGAACTCACAGAGATTTACTTGCCTCTATCTCCCCAGTGCTGGGATTAAATGTGTGCTCTACAACACCTTGAACTCACAGAGATCTCTCTGTCTTTGCCTCCCAGGCATTGGGATTAAAGATGTGTCCTGCCACAACTTGAAGTCACAGAGGTCAATCTACCTCTGCCTCACAAGTGTTGGGATCAAAGGTGTGTACCAGCACACCCAACTATCTCTTTCTTTCTTTCTTTCTTTCTTTCTTTCTTTCTTTCTTTCTTTCTCTTTCTTTCTTTCTTCCTTTCTTCCTTTCTTTCTTTTTTTCTTTCTCTCTCTCTCTTTCCTTCTTTCTTTCTTTCTTTCTTTCAGAACTTTAACCTTTAGCCTACATATATTTTTAGCACACTGTAAACCATTTAGAGGTTTTCTTTGTCTTTGAATCTCTCTTTACTGTATATCTGTCTCTTTTTCTGACCACATGAGCCTTTAATTTACTAAGCAATATGGAGAGCCATGGCTTTGATGGCTAGATCCAGCCCATTCCTTAGCTTTCCAGCCTCATGGCAGAGGTACTTGCTAGAGCCATTTTTATTACCACAACTATGTGGCATTTCAAGGTCCTTGCCAGCAAGCAAGCTGCAGCATTGCACTCAGAAACCACACTCAAACGCTCTGCAGTCAGATTGCCTGTCTGAAAGAGTCAGAGTTCGCCCTGGCAGGACAGCCCAGAAAGCCAGCATTTTAAATCAGCACAGCTTTTTTCCTGCTATGGTTGAAAACCGAAAAGCTTTTCATCAACACCATTTAAGTGTTTCGTGGCAGGACCTCTTAAAAGAGCTGCAATGTTTTGCAGCTAAATCTGAGTCAGGAAGCCTCTCTTAAGTGAGAGCGCTTGCTTCTAGTGAGCAGAGCAGACCCGAGAAATTGCTGCTGCCAAGAAAACATGCTTTAATCTAGTCTTTCCCAAGCTTTCTCAGGCTTTCTGTGGATCCAGTTATCCATGTTGGGCACCATTCTGTAGTGAGGAGCTGCGGGCAGGCCTGCTTTACATCCCGCCCAGCTTCAGCATAGCTAGCTTATGCCCCAAAATAACAACACACAAATTGTATTCTTTTAAACACTGCTTGTCCCAGGTGTGTGCTAAAACACCTAAAATAGATATAAATATTGTAATTGTAATTCTTACTTGATAACTGTTTTGTTATATGTAATTTTACTATGTTAAAGTTAAAGCCTTTCTTTTTTGTTTAAACAGAAAAAGGGGAAATGATGTAGGTGTATCTTCTATCTATCTAATTATTTCATTGGTTAATTAATAAAGAAACTGCTTGGCCTGATAGTTAGAACATAGGTGGGTGGAGTAGACAGAACAGGATGCTGGGAAGAAGGGAAGTTAGCAGATGCCTCAAGCAGTCGTCATGCCTCTCCTCTCTGAGACAGACGCAATGGAGCCAGCCGCCAGGTGAGACATGCTGAATCTTTCCTGGTAAGACACTACTCGTGGTGTTACACAGATTATTTGATATGGGTTAGTCAAGATGTGAGTAAGAGGCAGAAACTATGGGCCAAGCAGTGTTTAAAGGAATACAATTTGTGTGTTGTTATTTCGGGTGTAAAGCTAGCCATGTGGGAGCCGGGTGGGACGAAAAGCAGACCTGCTCGCCTTATCACTACCAGCTCCTCACTACAAGTGGTTTCTGGAAGTGTTGAGGAAAGTGTGGGTAACACATGCCAAGTATTTAGCTTTCTTCTAAAACTGGTTAGATTTAGTTCATACTTCATATGAGAAGCAATGGAGATCTTGGATACGTAGGAAAATGTGAATTGTCCCACATCAAATACACATAGTGATACAAGTAAAATTTCTTTGAATGGTTATACCATTGAATTGTTTCACTCTCCCATGTTTAAACCCACTTTAATGTCCCACCTATCCAAGTAGTTCATTCGTTGACTAGCAGAGATACTAATTTTCTTTCATTATGACTCACTTACTATAAGGTATATATTTAGTTAATCTTGGTAGGATGTTGCCAAAAAGTGGTTTTGACATTGAAAATATATGGTTTATGGAAATGGAGAAATGTCTCAGTGGGTAAGAGAACTTCTTGTTTATACACAGGACCCACGTTCAACTCCCCACATCTAAATGGTGATCCTAAACTGTCTATTATTCCAGTTCTAGGGCAACAGAAGACTACCTTTTCTGACCTCCTCAGGCACCAAACACACATGTGATGTACAGTCATACAAACAAAACAGTAATGCACATAAAATAAATAAAAACATAGCTTATTAATTGCAAATATTTATCTGAGCTGTTGTCATTTATTCCAAGTACTGCCTTGTTGTAGGGAGAGGCTGCTTGTTTGTCCCTGCTGCCCAGCTAGCTTAACCCCAAAATAACCACACAGAAACTGTATTAATTAAATTACTGCTTGGCCCATTATCTCCAGCCTCTTATTGGCTAACTCTCACATCTTGATTTAACCCATTTCTATTAATCTATATATCACCTCATATTCGCGGCCTACCAGGAAAGATTTGTCATGTCTGCCTCTGGTGGCTCCATGGCAGCTCTCCCTCTCTGCTTTCTTCCTCCAAGAATTCAGTTCTGGCTTCTCCGCCTACCTCTATCAACTCTATCAACTAGGCCAAGGTTTATTCATTAACCAATGAAAGCAACACACAAACAGAAGGAACTCCTACACTACTGCTTAATTCTTAATTAATTCTTAATTACTGTAAATGCCAGTAAGTTTCTTTTTATGGAACCATTTTTATTAATCATAAATAATGGCAAATATGGATTAAAAAGTTTATTTTTCTGAATTTCTTGTCTTTTTTCCAGTATAGTCTTTAATACTATGTAAAAGACTACCATAAGAAACTTCTAGTGTATAAATATTGTGGTCCAAACATGAAATTAATTTTACATTCCTTATGCATTATTTCTCATGGCATTTGAAACCATGGGTAAACGATTTGCTCTAACTTCAGTTCTCGTGTGGAAGTACAAACAACAACACCCGTTGTGAGCTTTCTCGAGCACACTAAGAAAGTGTGCGCAACTCCGCAGTTTGGTGTTCAGCACATGGCAACCATTTGGATCATCACTGCTAATAAAGTCTGCGTCTTTTACTTGCTTTTTGAAAGCACCTTCACTTACCAATTTCTGTAAGCCTTGTTCTCACTGAAGTAGATCTTTCCTTCCACAAATCCTGCTGTTATGAAGGGGACCACAGGATCCCTGTGAACGGGCCTCCACATTTCAGTGTTACAGATCCTGACTTGTTCTGTGCCAGTACAGTTTGTTAACACCCCAAGTCACAATCACACCGCAAGATTTTATCTTTTATGTTCACAAAAATGTGGAGGCTTAAGGTAGGTAAATCTAGATCTCCTTTACCTTGATAGCAAAACTCTCACCAGTTTATATTATCCCTCTCTCTGTTTCTCTTTGTGAATAAGCAAAGTGTGCCGGACCCTTCCACTAGTGAACACAACCCCTGGTTTGTGGATAGGAAGAGTGTGCAGAGCCCTTTCACTAGTGAACACAGCCCCTGGTTTGTGTATAGGCAGAATGTGCATGGCCCTTTCACTAGTGAACACAGCCTCTTGTTTGGCCCTTTGTGTCTTTTATCTCCAGCTCTTCTGGTTGCAAGCATTTTTGTTGTTTATAATTTTTTTTATTTTTTTTATTATTTTTTTCTCTCATGGTTTATTTTTTTTGATATTTAAAAATTTCCATCTCCTTCCCTCCTCCTACCCCCTCCCTCCGCTCCTCCTCCCCTTTCCCTCCCCTCCTTCTCCCCCTTCCCTCCCCGTCCCTCCACCCATACCTTCCCTCCCTCCCTCTCAAGGCCAAGGAGCCATCAGGGTTCCCCACTCTATGCTAAGTCCAAGGTCCTCCCAACTCCCCCCAGGTCCAGGAAGGTGATCGACCAAGCTGAGAAGGCTCCCACAGAGCCCGTCCATGCAGAAGAATCAGAGCCCAGCACCAATGTCCTTTGCTTCTCAGTCAGCCCCCGCTGTTGGCCACATTCAGAGAGATGGATTTGGTCACATGATCCATCAGTCCCATTCCAACTGGAGTTGGTGATCTCCCTTTAGTTCTGTCCCACCGTCTCCTTGAGTGAATGCACCCCTCACGTTCCTGACTTTCTCCCTCATGTTCTCGCTCCTTCTGCTCCTCATCAGGACCTTGGGAGCTCAGTCCAGTGCTCCAATGTGGGGCTCAGTCACCTTCCCCATCTGTCGCCAGCTGGAGGTTCCCTCACGGTCCTGACTTTCTTTCTCATGTTCTCCCTCCTTCTGCTCCTCATCAGGACCTTGGGAGCTCAGTCCGGTGCTCCAATGTGGGGCTCTGTCATTTTCTTCATCTATCGTCAGGTGGAGGTTCTATGGTGATATGCAAGAAATTCATCAGTATGGCTATAGGAACTGGCCTTTTCAGGCTCCCTCTCCTCAGCTGCCCAAGGAACTAACTGGGGGGCGTCTCCCTGGAAACCTGGGAACCCCTCTAGGGTCAAGTCTCTTGACAACCCTCAGGTAGCTCCTTAAATTAAGATATATGCTTCCCTGCTCCCATATCCACCCTTCCTATATCCCAAGCACCCCATTCCTCCGAGCTCCCCCCGTTCTCCCCTTCACATTTTTCTCTCCCCATCTTCCCTTGGCCCAGTCTCGCCCAACCCTCAAGTTCCCAATTTTGCCTGGCGATCGTGTCTATTTCCAATATCCAGGAGGATTACTATATCTTTTTTGGGGAGTTCACCTTCTTATTATCTTCTCAAGGATCCCAAATTTATAGGCTCGATGTCCTTTAATTATGGCTAGAAACCGATTATGAGTGAGTACATCCCATGTTCATCTTTTTGGGTCTGGGTTACCTCACTCAGAATAGTGTTTTCTATTTCCATCCATTTGCCTGCAAAATTCAAGATGTCATTGTTTTTTACCGCTGAGTAGTATTCTAGCATGTATATATTCCACAGTTTCTTCATCCATTCTTCCACTGAAGGGCATCTAGGTTGTTTCCAGGATCTGGCTATTACAAATAATGCTGCTATGAACATAGATGAGCATATGCTTTTGTTGTATGATTGGGCATCTCTTGGGTAGATTCCCAATAGTGGAATTGCTGGGTCCTGGGGTAGGTTGATCCCGAATTTCCTGAGAAAGCGCCACACTGCTTTCCAAAGTGGTTGCACAAGTGTGCATTCCCAACAGCAATGGATGAGTGTACCCCTTACCCCACAACCTCTCCAGCAAAGGTTATTATTGGTGTTTTGGATTTTAGCCATTCTGACAGGTGTAAGATGGTCTCTAAAAGTTGTTTTGATTTGCATTTCCCTGATAGCTAGGGAGGTTGAGCATGACCTTAAGTGTCTTTTAGCCATTCGAACTTCTGTTGAGAATTCTCTGTTCAGTTCAGCGCCCCATTTTTAAATTGGGTTAACTGGCATTTTACCGTCTAGTCTCTTGAGTTCCTTATATATTTTAGAGATCAGACCTTTGTCAGTTGCAGGGTTGGTGAAGATCTTTTCCCAGTCAGTAGGCTGCCTTTGTGTCTTAGTGACAATGTCCTTTGCTTTACAGAAGCTGCTCAACTTCAGGAGGTCCCATTTATTCAATGTTGCCCTTAATGTCTGTGCAGCTGGGGTTATGCGCAGGAAACGATTCCCTGTGCCCATTTGTTGTAGAGTACTTCCCACTTTCTCCTCTATCAAGCTCAATGTGTTCAGATTAATATTGAGGTCTTTAATCCATTTGGACTTGAGTTTTGTGCATGGTGATAGATATGGATCTACTTTCATTCTTCTACAGGTTGACATCCAGTTATGCCAGCACCATTTTTTGAAGATGCCCTCTTTCTTCCATTGTGTACTTTTGGCTCCTTTATCAAAAATCAGGTGTTCGTAGGTTTGTGGTTTAAGATCCGGGTCTTCTATACGATTCCATTGGTCAACTTATCTGTTTTTATGCCAATACCAAGCTGTTTTCAATACTGTAGTTTTGTAATAGAGTTTGAAGTCAGGGATGGTAATGCCTCCAGAAGAACCTTTATTGTATAAGATTTTTTTGGCTATCCTGGGTTTCTTGTTTTTCCATATAAAGTTGATTATTGTCCTCTCAATCTCTGTGAAGAATTTTAATGGGACCTTGATTGGGATTGCATTGAATCTATAGATTGCTTTTGGTAGAATTGCCATTTTTACTATGTTGATCCTCCCAATCCACGAGCAGGGGAGATCCTTCCATTTTCTGGTATCCTCTTCGATTTCTTTCTTCAAAGACTTAAAGTTCTTGTCAAATAAATCCTTCACTTCCTTGGTTAGAGATACTCCCAGATATCTTATGCTATTTGTGGCTATTGTGAAAGGTGATACTTCTCTGATTTCACTCTCTGCTTCCTTATCCTTTGTGTATAGGAGGGCGACTGATTTTTTGGAGTTGATCTTGTAACCTGCCACGTTACTGAAGGAGTTTATCAGCTGTAGGAGTTCTTTGGTGGAGTTTTTGGGGTCGCTTATGTATACTATCATATCATCTGCAAATATTGAAAGTTTAACTTCTTCCTTTCCAAATTGAATCCCCTTGATTCCCTTATGTTGTCTTATTGCTATTGCTAGAACTTCAAGCACTATATTGAAGAGATAAGGAGAGAGTGGACAGCCTTGTCGTGTTCCTGAATTTAGTGGGATAGCCTTGAGTTTCGTTCCGTTTAATTTGATGTTAGCTGTCGGCTTGCTGTAAATAGCTTTTATTATATTTAGGAATGACCCTTGTATCCCTAATCTCTCCAAAACTTTTATCATAAAAGGGTGCTGAATTTTGTCAAATGCTTTTTCAGCATCTAATGAGATGACCATATGGTTTTTTTCCTTCAGTTTATTTATATGATGGATTACATTGATAGATTTTCGTATGTTGAACCAGCCCTGCATCTCTGGGATGAAGCCTACTTGATCGTAATGGATAATTTTTCTAATGTGTTCTTGGATTCGGTTTGCCAGTATTTTATTGAGAATTTTTGCGTCAATGTTCATGAGTGAGATTGGCCTGTAATTCTCTTTCTTGGTTGAGTCTTTGTGTGGTTTAGGTATCAGGGTAACTGTAGCTTCATAGAAGGAATTTGGCAGTGACTCTTGTGTTTCTATATTATGAAATACCTTAAGGAGTATAGGTATTAGGTCTTCTTGGAAGTTCTGGTAGAATTCCGCATTGAAACCATCTGGTCCTGGGCTCTTTTTGGTAGGGAGGTTTCTGATAACAGTTTCTAATTCTTCGCGACTAACAGGATGATTTAGAGCATTTACCTGGTCCTGGTTTAACTTTGGTATATGGTATTTATCTAAAAGACTGTCCATTTCTTTTACATTTTCCAATTTTGTGGCATACAGGCTTTTGTAGTAAGATCTAATGATTCTCTGAATTTCCTCTGTGTCTGTGGTTATGTCCCCCTTTTCATTTCTGATCTTAATAATTTGCGTGTTCTCCCTCTGCCGTTTGATTAGTTTGGCTAAGGGTTTGTCAATCTTGTTGATTTTCTCCAAGAACCAGCTTCTTGTTTCATTGATTCTTTGGATTGTTTTCTGTGTTTCTATTTTGTTGATTTCTGCCCTCAGTTTGATTATTTCCAGTCTTCTACTTCTCCTAGGTGAGTCTGCTTCTTTTTTTTCCAGAGCTTTCATGTGTGCTGTTAAGTCACCAATGAGTGCTTTCTCCGTTTTCTTTAAGTGGGCACTTAGTGCTATGAACTTTCCTCTTAGCACTGCTTTCATTGTGTCCCATAGGTTTGAGTATGTTGTGTCTTTGTTTTCATTAAATTCAAGAAAGACTTTAATTTCTTTCTTTATTTCTTCCTTGACCCAGGTGTGGTTCAGTAGTTGACTGTTCAGTTTCCATGAGTTTGTGGGCTTTCTGGGGGTAGCATTGTTGTTGAATTCTAATTTTAATCCATGGTGATCCGATAAGACACAGGTGATTACTAATATTTTTTTGTAACTGTGGAAGTTTGCTTTGTTACCAAGTATATGGTCAATTTTCGAAAAGGTTCCATGAGCCGCAGAGAAGAAGGTATATTCTTTCCTATTTGGGTGAAATGTTCTATAGATGTCTGTTAAGTCTATTTGGTTCATTACCTCCATTAAGTCTTTCAATTCTCTGTTAGGTTTCTGTCTGATTGACCTGTCCATTGGTGAGAGAGGAGTGTTGAAGTCTCCAACTATTAGTGTGTGTGGTTTGATGGCTGCCTTGAGTTCTAGAAGTGTTTCTTTTACATAAGTGGGAGCTTTTATATTAGGGGCATAGATATTCAGGATTGAGACTTCATTCTGATGGATTTTTCCTGTTATAAGTATAAAGTGTCCCTTTCCATCTCTTCTGATTGATTTTAGTTTGAAGTCAACTTTGTTGGAAATTAGTATGGCCACACCTGCTTGTTTCTTAGGGCCATTTGCTTGATAAACCTTTTCCCAACCCTTTACTCTGAGTAGGTGTCTGTCTTTGTGGTTGAGGTGTGTTTCTTGTAAACAGCAAAATGTTGGATTCTGTTTTCGTATCCAGTCTCTTAGCCTGTGCCTTTTTATAGGTGAATTGAGTCCATTGATATTAAGTGATATTAATGACCAGTGGTTGTTAACTTCAGTCATTTTTAGTAGTAGAGTTTGTGTGTTTCCCTTCTTCTAGTTGTGCTGGTGAAGGGTCACTAGATGCCTGAGTTATTGTCGGCGTTGTTGGACTCCTTGGTTTGTGATTTTCCTTCTATTACTTTCTGCAAGGCTGGATTTGTGGCTGCGTATTGTTTAAATCTGTTTTTGTCCTGGAATATCTTGTTTTCTCCATCAATGGTGAATGCAAGCTTTGCTGGGTATAATAGTCTAGGCTTGCATCCATGTTCCCTAAGTGTCTGTAGCACATCTATCCAAGCTCTTCTGGCTTTCATGGTTTCCATTGAGAAATCAGGTGTAATTCTGATAGGTTTCCCTTTGTATGTTACTTGACCTTTTTCCTTTGCAGCTCTTAATATCTGTTCTTTATTCTGTATGTTTTGTGTTTTGATTATTATATGGCGCGGGGATGCTTTCTTTTGATCCAGTCCATTTGGTGTTCTGTAGGCTTCTTGTACCTTCATAGGAACCTCCTTCTTTAGGTTGGGGAAGTTTTCTTCTATAATTTTGTTGAATATGTTTTCTGGGCCTTTGAGTTGTAATTCTTCTCCTTCTTCTACCCCAATTATTCTTAGGTTTGGTCTTTTCATGGTGTCCCAGATTTCCTGAATGTTTTGTGTTAAGAATTTGTTAGATTTGTTTAGTTCTTTAATCTGTGAGTTTATTTCCTCTATAGTATCTTCAGAGTCCGAGATTCTTTCTTCCATCTCTTGTATTCGGTTGGAAATACTTGTCTCTGAAGTTTCTGTTCGTTTACTCAGAGTTTCCATTTCCAGTCGTCCCTCAGATTGTGTTTTCTTCAATACCTCCATTTCATTTATCAGGTCTTGTACTGTTTCCCTTACCTGTTTGATTGCTTTTTCTTGTTTTTCTTGTTTTTCTTGGGTATCTTTGAGAGATTTATTTATTTCGTCTACCTTTTTGTTTGTCAACTCCATTTCTTTATGGCAGTTTTTTACCTCCTGTTTAAGGTCCTCTATTATTTTCATAAAGTACTGTTTAAGGTCGGATTCTTCTATATCTTCTGGGGTAGGGTGTTCAATTCTTGTTGTTTCGGGATGTCTGGATTGTGGTGATGTCATGTTGCCTTTCATGTTGTTGGAGGAGCTCCTGCATTGGCGCCTGCCCATCTCTTCCTTCAAAAGGAGCCCGGAGGCGTTTGGTGTCCTAGACCAATCTTTGCTGTGACTGAAACTGGTTGGATCTCCCCTGTGTCAGAGGAGGACCTATTCCTTGTGTCACAATCTGAAGAAGCCCGCACTCCCTTGCAGGAATCCCCAGACCTGCCTGGAGGCCAGAGTCTGATTCCTCTGGGTGGATGGCCTCAGAACAGGAGCAGGACACCAGTTCAGGTGGAACTGAACTGGTGGAATACCACACAGTGAACCTGGCAGCACAATCTGAAGGAGCCTGCACCCCTCCGCAGGAATCCTCAGACCTGCCTGGAGGCCAGAGTCTTACCCCTTTGGGTGGATGGCCTTAGAACAGGAGCAGGACACCTGAGGACACTAGGGAAAGCTTGGGAGACACAGGGACGGGAGAAACAGACACAAGCTTGCAGAGGGAAGTGGGGGTAGGGGGTCTGTGCTCTCTTCCAGGGCAGGTTGCCCCAGGGTCCGCATTCACTCACCAGTTCAGATGGAATGTCAGTGCACAGGATCAGGGATTCCAGGCAGCCCAGGATTGCAGCCCAGACAAAAGGGCCAAGGTGGGGGCAGGGCGGGATGGAATACCACACAGCGAACCTGGCAGCACAATCTGAAGGAGCCCGCACCCCTCCGCAGGAATCCTCAGACCTGCCTGGAGGCCAGAGTCTGACCCCCCAAAGAATGATGGATCCTCTGGCAGACTGTCAGGTCCCCTTGCAGGCCAAGCAGCTCTCAGACAAAGGCCTACCTTGCCCCGGGCAGTCAAATGAAGGAGGGGACCTCCCACCGGCCTGGGTGCACTCAATTCCAGGTCCCCAGAGCCCAAACAGGCTGAGCTGTGGGATTTTGTGGCCCCAAAGACGGGAGGATGAGGCAGGGGGAGGGGGGGAGGATTCTGGGTGCAAGCTGGGAAGGGACAGGGTGTTGTTTATAATTTTTGATAAATATTAAATAATAATGCATGCTTTTAATCTTTATCATCTGGAGTTTCTGGCTCCAAACCTTCAGATGTGATTACAGTATGTGCAGGAACCACACAAAGCAGGGCAGTATAAAGGGACCAAAGGTGGGGAATCTGGGGAGGGGACAGTAGGATCCACATGATGTGAACTAGGAAGTGGAAAAATGGGATGAGGCCTTCAAGAGGTTAATACGGAAAGAGGAGACAGGGAACAAATAACACCAACGTTGTTTGAAAGGTGCCATTCTTATTAATTTTTAATTCATTTAAACTAACTGAATGCATAGTATTTTGTCCATCTAATACTCAGAAGTACTATAGTTTTATATTTTACTTAATTTAGATTTCTACCTGGATAACGTCTTTTTTCCATAGATTAATGCATTTCTCAACCCCTGTCAGAGCCATTTCTGTTTGTAAGATAGTGATTTATGCAGAGAGCCACAACTAATCACAAGATAGAGATTAAGAGACTGAGGAAGCTCAGCCCTAACTAGGGCATCTATCACATTTCTTCATTTGGAGGCTCAGAGTCATTGCACAAGAGGGGGCACAACAGTTGTAAGAGGCACGGGGGGGGGGGCAGAGGACTATCCGGAAGCTATTTTCTGGCATAGAACTTACACATATGAAATCTATGTGAGTGTGACAATATCCGTGCAAATCCTAGTCTCAGTCCTAGATGGGGCAGTGGGGAGATGGCAGGATGTCTGCCTTCCCTTGGCTGCGGAGGAATCCGTGATGGATAGCAGCTGGGTGAGGCTGCCACTCCTCTGTGAAAGTGCAGTCCTTGGTGACTTGACCACATTCCCCACTAGAAGGCCACACAGCCAAGTGGGCATAATTGGACTTAATGGATTTAAAAACCTAAAAAAGACACAAACTTGAAGGGTGAGTAGGGAAGGGCGGCTAGATCTGTGAAGACTGGGGAAGGGGGCAAATAGGATCAAACCCTGTAAGAATTTTTAAAAGAACGAATAAGATTAGCTAAACGTTTGCACTTATTGAATTACATGAATATATTTATTTTTCTCTTAAACATTAATATATATTAAGTGCAATTTAAATTTATTTTAATCAGTAACTTATAGCAGTAGATTGCTGTTTAAAATTAAAGCACTTTGGTTCTTCATACATAAGGATTTGTTTGATAAATATGAAGAATATTTTCCCTTCTGCTGTTGAATATGTGGGTGGACTGAGTACTGTGAAAAAGAATCAATTAAAGTTTCCGGCATTAAAAACTTGAAGCAAAATTGATGTGATCCATTATTATGTGTATAGCTATTATTAAATTTTGGGTTAATTAGGCATAGGCAGTATACATTCTACCCAGTTATCTTTTATTGAGTTTATGCAACATCTAATCATTTCCTTGGTTGGTTGGGAGAAGACTGTAGGTGAATAATTTTCTACATTGTGAAGCATAATGAGATAATGTGAATATTATCTCATTATGCACATAAATAATTTCATTTCGGGATAGAAGCGGGATGAAAAGAATTTCAATATACCTTTGTTTTGGTAAGGTTGGACACCTGCACTTTATCCTGAATTCTTGGATGATTTCTCCAGGGCTCGGTTTCCTGATTCCCTCTATGTAATTAATTCCTAGCATTACACTTTCAGTTCACACATTTCCTTTAAATCCAGGTTATGTAAGCCAATTCTCAATTTCCCTTTATATTAAATGTCTTAGCGTTCATGCAAAGTTTTCAAAAGTATCTACAACTCAGCACAGCCACGAATGACCTCATGTTGTCACTTATCCCTGGCTTGATAACTATGTTGGTAAGTGTCTCCATCATAAATCTGATGGGCAAGTCAGAAACTCACGGTTCTTTAGATGTCTCTCTGTGCCTTTTCTCTTGACTCCAGCTTATCACTTACACATTAATCAGTTTGAGGTTTTTTGTCCCCACGACTCTCCATCTCTTTGCTCTCCTGTAGGGACTCACTGTCTTCCCCTGGATGTGTGTAACTGCATCATTCCTCCACAGCATTTACTCACTGAAGCAGAGCGACCTTCAAACAGCATTATTCTGGGTCACATCTTTAGTAGTTCCCAACCACTGTAACGATAGCACAAAACTGTTTCCATCCTGAGCAGGGACCCTGGCCCTGACCATTGCTTACTACATCTTAGCCCTGTTTTTCCATTCTGAGACAGGGGATCTGCTCTATTTTGACCTTATCTTGGCTGGGCTTTTGTAGCTTAAAAATTCCTTAAATTATGTTGTTTTCATAAATAAGAATAATGGAATTTGCTTCCCATATAATCATGTGTCTATAATTAACAAAACACAGAAAAACATACTAATACAAAATGTTAGAATTTGAGTTTTCTTTAGCAGACATTTTTGCATTGAAAATTTTAAAAGCTCTCTTATTCCCATGTGTCTTTCAGATATCAACACAAGTCTCATTTCTTCAGAAAATCTACCCTTGAACATTGGTTATATTTCAGGAGGTTCTTTTGCCGCCCCCCCCCCCCCCGTCTTTCAGAATCTAGACCCTTGTTTCTTGACTTTTTAGTGACTTCATCTTGTTTGTTTGTTTATTTAATGAAAGTCTCTCTTTTCTCCCCCTTTGCAGTTTCTGAGAAAGCAGAACCATGTAACTTCTGGCTCAGAGCTGTGTCTCCAACCTCTCTTATTGTTTTCTCTGGCATTTAATGTATTTTGCTGTTCTAGTCTACAGGAAAGTATTATGAGTCTGTTCTTCTTATATTTGGTTTACTGCTTATAAGTGTGATTTTTATACATTTATAAAACAATAAAATTTAAGTTGATATCTTCTTTGGATTCACCTTGGGAAAAGACACTTAAATTAATCATAGGCTAAATAACTTTTATATCTCTAAAATAAATAAAAATTCCGAGAACTAAATGCACGTGCCTAGCAGAGAGAAATTATGATGCCTGGGAGTGATTCCCTGTGTAGCCTGAGGTTGCCATAAATTTCAGCTGGACTTTCAGACTTATCGTTTTCAGTATGTAGTGCAATTTCTTTTCATACATTTAACTAAAGGGTGAGTGCTGGCTTTATAGTCACTCTGTAATACACAGCCGAGCCTGGAAACGGAGAGCTGTGGCTCAACATGTCATGACATCAGGAAAGGTACTTGTCGGCCCCTCTTCCCAGACAGCTCGCTGTGCAGCTGCCTCTCCTTGCCACCTTTCCCTACAAATCACAGAGCATCACAGTGGAATGAAGCAATGATTTGGCAAATGTGGTTTTGACCATATGAGTAATGTTTGCATTCAGTGAAATGCAGGTATTCATGAATTATTGCCGCCAAATCTTTGATCATGTTATGAATTCACTGTCACTGTGTGAATTCTTGGTGAGAAAAAGTGGAGTTTAATTCAGAAACTCTGAAACACGTAGCTAATAAAAACTTTTAAAGGCATAAAACTTATATGTACATAGTATTACAGTGGTCGCAATAAATGAGCAAACAGATTTTTTAAACCATTTAAATCTTTAACATGCATTTTCTTTCATTCTGTAGTACAGAAATGAATCATGTCTTCAGCCGCTCTCTTATAGAATTCACCACATAATGGTCGAATTAGAAAAATAAAATTCTTGTGGAGTTCTGTACCTAAATACATAAATCATAATGTGATTTTTTGCCACTTCTATCTCAGAGGAAAGTGTTTACTATATTTTGAGAATGAAATATATACACCAAAATGACATGGGACAGCTATGTATTCACCAAGTAGTCATGTATGGAGTGCCTATTATATATAATATTCCAGGCTAAAGAGATAGAAATGAATACTATATTATTGTTTGCTGGTAGCTCATAGCTGAACTGGGCTGGATTTTGACACAACTGCCATGTTGTGTATAATACACAGTTCTACATTAATAGCATTGTTTGTATAAGGAGAGGGGCATGTTATAATTGGTTTATATTAAGTACGAAGTGGAAGATGGTGTTCATTAGATCGGTTCAATTCTGAAGAAGGAATCTGAGATTTCTTAAAAGTGTAAATTTTACTCTGCACCATATAGTCATAGCAAAAAGATAAGTGTTTATTTCTGACTTCCTGAATTATATTTTTTTTGTAGGGAATTCATTTAACGGGGAGACATACTTAAAGGCTGCAGCAAAGTCATGTGGGAAAGAATGGCAAAGCAATGAGAAAGGAACGCTGAGGGAGGAAAAGGACTTCATAGATCTAGTTTAGGAGTCACTTGAAGATGGCTAAGTGCCCTTAGTCTTGACCATGATTTGAAAGTGGAATATATGTGAAAGTTAAAATAAAAAATGTAGGCTAAATAGGGGTAGGGTGTTCAAGCTTTTGTTGTTATTTGCTTCGATGGTGTTTAGAACTAGATATTTCTAGTTCCAGCCTGTATCAGGGAGTCATTTTCCAGTCTATTTCCAGCTCCTCTCTCCCTCTCCTTCTCCCTTTCCCTCCTCCCCCTCCCCTCCTCTTCCCCTCCCCCCCCCTCTCTGTTATTTCCCTGTCTGTCCTACTTGAGGCCAAAGATCACTGTTATTCTGCGTAGTACGCTGCTGTTGTCTTTCCCCAGTCAATAATCATCCACCTTCCATTTCCCTGAGCATCTATTTTAACCCCAAAGCTTTGGTTCTTGACAGTATGGGTCTCTTCTGCCAGTTGGCTGGCAGAGGGAGAGGGGAGAGGAGTGATGTGGAGGCTCGAGCTGAGAAGGCTCGAGCTGAGATTCAGATCCAGCTAAACCGCCCACATTCTTCCTGGGTATGAACTATGACACCGTAAGTGTGGTCAAGCCTGTGAATGTCGCCATGTCGCCAAAGCTGTTGAGGACTTGTGGAAGAACCTAAACTCAGCTCTCCGGGCTCTGTCTGCGCATACTCCATCTTTGCGCCTTCCCAGAGACCCACTTTCTCTGTGAGGAGGTAAATTTCCTAAGACAGAGCTACTGTGTTACTAACTTCTCAGCAGGGTTGTGCTCATACCAAGACTTCTTGCCTTGCCTCTCCCTCCAGCTGCTACCACAAAACAAACAACAGCAAACGCCCACTCTCCCCCGTGGCCCTCCCCCAAGTTTTGGACCACATGGAGATAAAACTTTATGCAAAGAAGAATGTTTAGTGCTAGGCATCCAGATAGATAAAAACCTACAGGAACAGACTGAGAAGAGGGAAGTTATGGGCTCTGAAAAAGTACCATGTTTTCTGTTCAAGTATGTAAATAATGTTATTTTCTACTCCTATACTAAGTGGCAATGCATCAACAGCCAGAGCAATTGTTCGTAAATATGAGATCATCTTTCATAATTGTTATAATGAAAGCAATATTTTAAAACAGACTGTGATATTTTTTCTTTTATTGAAAATAAATTTTTTTCTCACATAATATATCCTGATTAAGGTTTCCCCTACCTTTGTTCCTGCTATCCAGATCCATACCATTTCTGTCTCATCAGAATAAAACAGATTTCTATGGTATATTAATAAAATAAAATATAATAAGATAAAAGAAAAAAAGTAGTTCATAATAATGGGGCAAAACAAGCAAACAGAAGGAAAAGAACACAAGAAAAGTTCAAGAAACAAGGGGCTCCATTCCACTCAGGAATCCTATGAAACCATTAAACTAGGAGACATAACATATACACAAGGGACCTGTATGGTAAAAAGAAAAATGTATTAATAAAATAAATTTAAAACACTTTTGAAAAGAAGAGGTCTGCCACAACATCATGAGACAGAAAAGCTCCAGAGCTGCCCTCGAGCTTGTTACCTGTCGGCCATCTCCTGGGCTTGCAGTCCACCTTAGCTTCTGCGCTGAGACTTCCTGGGAGGCTAAACTAAATTTGCATTTGCAAGTGGCTATCAATTGGAGATTGGTTCTGGGTTAGGGATTGGGGCATGAGTCCCTAGATTTTGATTATTAATTGAAGTTCCGACTGTAATTATTCATAACAAATGACTCAAAGGCAAAGCAGTGCAGTAAAATTTCAAGACTAGTTTATTAGCTCACCCTGTGTTATTACACACTATTTCTTAAGAATTGATGGACTTCCATGGTGGGGACAGGATCCCAACAGGCAAAGCTATATTTTGCATCAATCATAGTTCAGTTCACATATATGTGCAGATTCATGTAAGGAGTTAGTAGTAGGTGGATAAATTATATTCAGTCCTTTCTAATTAATCCCGTTAGTCATGGACATGTTTCCGCAAGGTCCTTATAAATTGGATGGGATCCTATTCTAAGCCTCTCTGTAATAGTAAACAAAAAATTAAAAGTTCTGATTGTTTGGGGTGCTATAATCTAGTAGCTGAGTTTGTTTTTGTAGCCATATAGACAGCAAAGAATAAGTTATATATTTTAGCATTGTAATTAGATTTTATCATACCACTCCTTCAATAATCATTAAAACTATTTGGTTGCTTTAAATCTAATCATGTAACAAAACAAAAGTGGAGTGTTTGTTTGTCTTTTATTGATTTTCAAGACAGGGTTTCTAGGTAGCTGTGTATGGAGTCAGACCTGGAACTCACTCTGTAGATAAGGCTGGCCTTGAGCTAGTACAGATCCATCAGCCTCTGCCTCCTGAGTGCAGGGATTAAAGATGTGTGCCACCATCACCTGGCAAAAGTGGAGTGTTCACAGAACAACAATGTATGTGAAAGGGCTGTGTTAATAATGTCATGAGTACTACTCTTAGTAATAGAATATAACAATATAACTTCTTGTTGGTAACTTTGAACATGAAGCTAGTAGTATTTCATATTTATAAAAACAATCTGCCATCATTCCCCCTAAGGATAGTTGATAGCATGGTTCTCTTTAGATGCCTTTATACTCTTTCAGATCATGAACTACTCTAGTATCTTTAGATTTTAAAGTATCTAGCACATCACTTGCATATTAATAATCTTTTCCTTACTGAATTGATAGGAAGTTCTTGGTGTTCTAGAAGTTTCTGTCTATTTTCACTTTGCAAGTAGAAGTAGAAGGAAGCTGAAATTAAGAAAATTTATAAACTATTTTCTAAATATCCTATGAAATTTTCTTATTTAAAAGGCAATGATAAATATTCCTGCTAATGATTTCTACTGGGTTTATCAAATCAAAAATAGGGCTAGATAGTTGGTAGTCCACAGATGAATATGTTTTGCTCAGTCTTCTAATGTTTGCATTCCTTATCATTTTTGATATGCTTGTATTACATTAAAGCTTTGTTTTCAACATTTCAAATTAATTCTCATCTACATACCATCTGTCCTTACCTCTGTTTGTAGATATCCTGGCCTTCACTTTTTCTGGAATATGTCACCATCTCTTCTTGTGTTTCTTGAAGCTGATTTTTATTCTCTGAAGTCTCTTCCTTTCGAGTTGAGGCCGTGTGCATCACCACTTCTTCAGACTGCCATTTCTGCATTTACATGGGCCGCCCACAGCTCGCCCACTCCTCTACTCAGTGTCCAGTCCCCTTATCTTACTACTCAATTTTCTTTTCTTTCCAGAGAAGTTTTTGTCTCTTGACGTCCCATGAGATTTACTTGCAGGTGTTCACTGTTTATTTTTTTCTCTACCCAATATAATATTTGCTGTAACAGGTGGCTTTTTTCTTTTCTTTTTGCTAGTGTATGTTGAACAGTTGGCATAGTGTTGGATAAACTAGGACTACCAATAAGTAGTTGAAAGACCTAGCATATCTAAGGCATTGAGCTTATTCCCCAGGCCTCCCACCTCAAGGAACAAGGAAGAAAGAGCAGGGAACTTGCATGTTTAGTGAAAAATAGAGATAACATTTTTTATGTTACATAATGTAAAGTAGACTATATCTCTTTTTCATATATGTAAAGTGTGTATGAACTGCTAATGAATTCGTTTCAATTATCTTTCTGATGTCTGACTTTTGAATGTCAGACATCTTCTCTAAATAGTTACAAAAACAACCTTATTTAAAATTCAAAGATCACTGAGCTTTGCACTAATAAAAATCAGGTTAATCTTGTAGATTATATTAATACCTTGTGTAGCTCAGACTAGATGTTGTTTCTTTTACTGTGGAGCTTTATAACAACCTAGGTTATGAAGCCACTAGCAGATGGTCCTCATGGATGCCCTCAGAGAATGGAAACTTGAATTGGTTATGATTTTTATCACTTTAGGATAGACTTGCACATAGATGAGGATAATTAAAAAATGCTAGTCTATTAGAAGAGTATTAGTTGTGTACCCTTGGCCATCAGTGAAAGTTTATCCTAGATAATAAATTTTGCACTGTTTATATGGAATGGCGTCAGGTGATGTGTGGAGACATGTCAGTCATCCATAATTTGTACCCAGAAACAAATCTCAAAATATTTGACACTTACTAAGTAAAATGTTCTAAGTTGAATAGTAAAATTATAAATTCTTGGTATTATTTATTTGACATTTTGTGGAACACTGACAGGAAATGGCCGCTTTGGTCACTATCCAGAGATGCTCTTTTCTGAACTTTCAAGTGCATTTTACTGAGTTCCTATTTTATTTACCCTCTGATTTAGAATTTTTAGATTTGCAGCACTTTTGTGTGATAATTCTAGCATTAAACAAAACAAAATTTATATTTAGCATTAATTTACATGTAATGTAATTGGTGTTTATTATTGTATAAGACCTTGTATCATAATTTAAAAACTGAACAGTTTGAGTATGAGCCGGGGGTAAAGGAGAACAGGGGAACCTACAGAGACAGCTAACCGGACTCTGGACGGACAGCCAGGGAGCCTGCATGGGACCCACCTAGGCCCTCTGCATGTGTGTGACAGGTATCTAGCTTGGTCTGTTTCTGGGGCTCCTAGCAGTGGGATCAGGGCCTATCCTTGGTACTTGAGCTGTTTTTTGTGAATCCACTCCCCAAAATGAGTTGTCTTGCCCAACCTTGATGCAGGGGAAGAAGCTTGGTCCTGCTTCAACTTGATTTGCCCTGCTGTGTTGACTCCCATGGGAGGCCTTACCCTTTCTAAATGGAGATAATGGGGAGTGGATATGGGAGGGTAGAATGGAGGTGGTGGAGATAAGGGAAGGAGAAGAGGGAGGGGAAAATGTGGTCTGTATGTAAAATAAATGAAAAAAGAATTAAAAATATCTTATTAAATTACACAATACATTTTATTAATTTCCCAACATTAAAGCCAGTATAAGACAACTGAGCTCTGTTGAAATTTAGGTTACAAAAAGGAAATCTTATTCTTCAGTTTGGAAGTCAGCCAACTAGAGACTATGTTAGGCAGTCAGTGCAACTGACTAGTCATTCAATGGGGGAACTGCTTGCTTGGTCAGACATATCTTCAGGCAAATTTAACATTCCTAAGGCTTGTTCTTTGTTTCTGGTTTGTAGAGTTTACACAATTGTTTGTTTTAAATGAAAAATATAGAGAGGTACATAATCTAAAAGTCAGTGAAATTTTTACTATCTATTTCAGTTTCTGTGCTTCTAGGGAAGAGAAATTAATAAACATTTGGAACATCTTTATTTCCAAGGTCACTTGTAATGGAAAATATCTTTGTTTTACAAAATCAAACAGATTATGTCCTTAATAGATAAATATCATTTCATTGATTCTGTCATCATTTGATTAATTTCCCATATTTATTTATTACCAAATAATGTTGACAGAGTTTTTAACAATCATTTTTCATAGTACTTGACTGACATGATTTAAAGACCTATTGTAAAAGTAAATGAGTATGTACTTATTAGCTACCCATAAACAATAAGTAGAATCTGTCTAAAGGACCCTTAGCATCCCTGAGTACTACTTCAGTTTTGTTTAGCAACTATTTATGCTCCTGGGGATTATGAAAGCAAAATGAATGACTTCTAAAAAATTAGAAAGACATATGCTATCGTACGAGAAACAGGAACTCTGCCAACTTGCTGCCCTCAGAAATGTGTGTGCTGCACAGGAAGCTATTGGAAGTGTTTGATTTTCAGAAGGGAAATTTTACCTGGGGGAAGCATTGGACTTATTCCCATTTCTCAGGAAAGGTCTGTGCAAGGGAAGGAGGCAAGCATGATTCTTGGTTTCCCAAGTCTACTGGGGCTCCCATCATGGTGGCTTCTGAGTAGGAGAAAATTACCAGATTAATGACAAAAAATGGTAACTGGGTCCATGTCTTTGGTCATGGAAGCAGAATAAGACTTGATCCAACTTCTTACTCTGTATGGCCTTGTTTTATACCAGGTTAAAAATTTTAGTCTTTGCATAGATAACCTTCCTCATATTTTAAGTAGCTAACTGAGCAAAGTGTATGTTTCACATATTTCATGGCCACTGTCGATCAGCAGTGGGGTTCTGTTCCTTATAACCAACTTGAGACACAGCCTGGTTAAGGGTTTGACACTTGTCTTCTTTTTAGAGGACGGGCACCAAGAACTGGCACCCATGTGCTGGTGTCTCTTGCCTGACACCAGAAGTACCCCATGTCATCAAATGACCACCCCATACTTGTCTTCAAGATAGCAGAGAGTCATACTTATGGGTAGCCAGATTATCAAAGTGACTAAGTCTCAATTTAAGGAAACTTTGGTGCCTTGGTTATTGCCATGCAGTGAGTCTGGAATCAGATCATACGCATAGTCCTATTTAATAGAAAAGCAAAAATGTATAAAAGCAAATAGTCCTATGACCCATGGTTTTTCTAGCTCATTCCTTTAGTTTATTGATGTGTGTGTGTGTGTGTGTGTGTGTGTGTTTAATGTATGTTCTTATTGTAGTGTGGGCATCTATGCACATATATGTGGAATCTAGAAAGTTTAACACCGAATGTTTCCTGTCTTATTTTCAAGACATGACTGTCATTGAATCAAATTTATCAATTTGGCCACACTAGATAGTGGGATCCATGTATCCTCCTGTCTCTGCCCCCCAGCCTAGACATGTACCACCATATCCAGTCTTCCTCTGGAACTGGGACCCTGACTCAGGTCCTACTGCTTACAGAGCTGGCTTTAGCATCTGGACCATTCTCCCCAATATTCTTCTCTGTTTTTTTATTAATACATAAAATAGTCATGTTCTTGAATAATATGGACCATAAGTAAAACTTAAAATTTTAAATATCTGAATATTCGCCCATGCAGATTTCATAATATATGAGAACAAGCTGGCTGTGGTTAGAGTATAAAATTGCCGAGTCAAGTACTATATTGTTAATAACGTGGCAAAGCCCATTTGTGCTAAAAGAAAAGAAAGAATGTTAAATGAATATACCATAAAGGTAGAAAATGTGATTATATTCCTTGAAATATATTGTTTTTGAACCATAGATGTTTAAACATTGCTCTTCTCCAAATTTTTAAAATCATCTCAATTTACCATAGAAAAGTCAATAAAGCAAAAGTAAATTAAAACTTAAATGCAAAGCATGCAAAATTACTGACATGCACACTTGCATTAATAGCAAGAGCACATTCTGAAAAAGATGCAAACTCAAGCAAGTCAATCACTGTGAGGACATTGCGATGCATTCTTATAAAGATCCAGAAGGTCTTAGTCCGCCACTACATGTGGTCTCTTGATGCCTTTGAGACACTTGATAAACATGAAATATCTGAAGCTGAGTGATGTATGATATGGCATACTCTTCTATAGTAATTATGTTTATACATAAAAGAAAAGAACTCTAAAATAATGAATGAAAATATACGGTAGGTCATTGAGAAACTCAGGAAGTCATTTATTATCATTACCAAGTATTGTGTGCTATATACAACTACATGCTGTGTACATTAATACAACTGGCAACAAATAGCTTATTTACAACATCTTCACAAACACATGAGGAAGACATTGCTCTCTAAGACAGCAACAGTTACTGCATCATGAGACTAGGGAAGATGGTAGTAGTTTGCCAGCTGCATTATAACATTTAGGATTGTCATGGTATGTTTACTCTGCTATTGTTCTTATGTGGTTCAGGACTTCATTTCATTTTACACACACACACACACACACACACACACACACACACACCTGACACATATGACCTCTGCGTCAAGTGAAACCTTATTTGTGCATGTCTCTAACTTCTCTTCATGAACTGTTAATACTATCACCTGAGTGCATGTGTTCTGTAAGTCAGCTAATGTCTTCTTTGATGGGAACTGAGGTGTTTCTAGTTTGTCACTATATTAGGTTCATAACTTAACTCACGGTATATATCTTAACAAAATATTCTGAAAACTTTGTAACATACAGTTTGTCAAGTGAAGTTACTGACAGAAAGCATTTGGCCATTTAAAAATATGTTTGCAGCCCATATAGTAGAGCACAAATAGGCTACCTGGGTTCTGATTTGTAGCTCCTGACATTCTGGTTGCCTTGTGGCTTCTTGTCAGGGATCAAAACTTTCTCCTTGCCCCCTTCCTCCTTTTAGAACTTCTCAGTGGCCAGACCCCTCCCAGAAAGGGACCCTCCAGCCTGCCCACATAGCACTGTCTGACTGGAAACCTCAGGCTGCCCTATCCAGCTTGTCCATTCTATAAAGGGAAACGTGTTCCAAGCTCTTGACCAAATCATTGAGAACATAGAGAATATCTTCAGTAAATTTGTGTAAGAAAATTCCCAAACCCAGAGAAATACATGATCATTCAGGTAGAAGAAGCCCACAGAATACCAGAAAGGCAAGAACAAGAAAAAAAAATATCCACTATATGTTACAGTTCAAATACTAAAATTCTGGACTAAAGAGTACTGAGCTGAAACAGATAAAAGTGAAGTCACATACTAATCAGGCCTATAAGATAACAACGGTTTACGCATCCGAGAGTTTGCAAGCCAGAATCTGGAAAGATTCCAAGTCCTGAAAGACCACTTCTGTCCATCCAGGCTGCTATACCCAGCGAAACTATTGAAGCTGAAGAAGAAATAAAACTTTCAATGATGAAAAGAAATTTATGGAATTTATGACTAGTAAGCCAGATCTACACAGGATACTAGAAGGAGAGTTTGGATCTGAAGAGGAAAAACACATCCAAGAGGTCACAGGGAATAAATAACAGCTTTCAGCAATAACTCTGAATACTGATGGTCTCAATTCAACAACAACCTGAATATTGATGGTCTAAATTCTCCAAAAGCAACTGAATATTGATTGTCTCAGTTCTCCAATAACAACATACTGATTAACAGATTGGAGTGGGAAAAATATTCTGGTAAACCCACCTCACTGGTCAACTTCAGATACTACCTTAGGGCGAAAAGGTAGAAAACGTATTCCAAGCAAATCGAATGGAACTAAGAAGCATTTATAGTTGTTCTAATATCTGACAAAGTAGATGTAAAACCAAAACTAGTCAGAAGATATAAGGGTGGCTACTTCTTATTTCTTACATGAAAAAACCCACCAAGAGGATATAATTCTAAATATATGTGTACCAAACAAGGGCACTCACTTTTATAAAATAAAAATTGATAGATTTAAACCACAGATTCATCCCACACAGTATAGTGGGTGATTTCAGTATTCCATTCTCACCAAAAGAACCTAGGAAAAAAATAAATCTAAATAGAGAAACTCAGGAGTTAAAATCATATCATAAATCAGATAGAACTAATAGATACCTGCAGAACATCCCACCACACACTAATATATAAATATTATTTTCAGCAGACTGTGGGACTTTCTCCAAAGTTGACCACATATTAGGACATGAAGCAAGTCTCAACAAATACGGAAAGACTGGAAGGATAATCAGCATTGTATCTTAGCACAGTAGAATACAGGCAGTATTGATAATAGAAACTATAGGAAGTACACAGACTCATGGAAACACACTATTGGACACAAAACACACTACTGGACAATAATCATTAAAAGGAAGAACTCAAAAAGGAAATTTAAAAATTCTTAGAATTTAATCAAAATTAAAAATGTCTGATGAATATTTCCAAATTTCTCTCTTGAAGTTTGTTTTAATTTATGTTATCACAATCAGTGTGTGTGGATACCTATAGCCATATATGACATCCTTTTTCTTATTCACAACATGTAATTTACAGACTTGCAAATAAATAACATTTAGGTTTGTATTTAAGTTTCAAATAGTTCAGTGAGATTGAGTGTTCCTATTTGCTTACTGGTTAATAGATAGTAGCCAGTACCTACATAAGTCTAAATTCTATCACCAACTTTTTTGGAAAAACTTTAATTTACTATAATAAAATTTAAATTTATATAATTTTTAATAAATGATTAATTATTGTTACTTAACAGTAATTTTCTTGCAATTTTCTTTTTTTTCTAATTTCAGAAGTTTAAAATACATAATCAAATAAAACTATGTTTTACTTCATGATTTTTGCTTTATTTTTACTTTATATGCATGAGTATTTTTGTCTGCATGTATGTATATTTGTATGCCTGGTTGCAGCAGGAGCCAAAAGAGGGCATCAGATAACCAGGAACTGATGCTATCAAGGCTTGTGAATCACCATGTGGGTGCTGGGAATTGAACCTGGGTCCTTTGTAAGGCAGCAAGAGCTCTTAATACCTGGGCCATCTCTTCAACCCTTCATGATTTCTTCTTTAAGAAAAATTTACAATGGGAGATCACCAACTCCAGTTGGAATGGGACTGATGGATCATTCCACCAAACCCGTCTCTCTGAATGTGGCCAACAGCGGGGGCTGACTGAGAAGCAAAGGACAATGGCGCTGGGCTCTGATTCTTCTGCATGGACGGACTCTGTGGGAGCCTTCTCAGCTTGGTCGATCACCTTCCTGGACCTGGGGGGAGTTGGGAGGACCTTGGACTTAGCATAGAGTGGGGAACCCTGATGGCTCCTTGGCCTTGAGAGGGAGGGAGGGGAGGTTTGGGTGGAGGGGAGGGGAGGGAAGGGGGAGAAGGAGAGTAGGAAAGGGGGAGGAGGAGGGGAGGAGATGGAAATTTTTAAATATAAAAAAATAAACCATGAGAAAAAAAAGAAAAATTTACAGTGTTCCAAGATCATGTAATTTTTTTTATTAATTTCAGGAATTTTATTTATCTTTTATGGTTTTTGAAAAAAATCATCGACTTTAATGGATAAAAAACTATTTTACAAGCAAAATGTAATATTTTTCCTTTTATCTTCCTAAATACTTAAAGTAGTTTTCACAACATATATTATTAATCAATACTGAGCTGGATGGAGACTTCAAGTATCCAAGATATAGTGTTAGACCTCAAAGGGAGAAAAGGATGTAAGGTTCTCACTGAAGCCAAAGCATGATTAACAGCCCATGAGTTCTGGTGTAGAAAGGCTAATAGCCTTCCTCGTGTAGTTAAGATGTTCTTTCTGATCCCAACTTAGAGCAAGGCAGGAATCTCTGATGTGGATCAGCAGTTCATTCTTCAGGGAGACAGCGGACCCAGAGATGAGAAGGTGGCGGATAGAAGATGAGAAGATAAAGAAGGTTTGGCACAAGCTACGCCTTATGCCAAGTACACTTATTAAGAAGTACAGCACTTTATATGCTATGTCCTGGGGAGACATGGGACAAAGGCAACAGGAGACTAATCAAGAAATGTTACACAAGAGGAATACAGGGTATCTCCAGAACATTACAGATTAAGCACACAGTAGCCTTAGGGTGAAGAGTTGGCTTCTCAGATTCTGAAGCCGCAGCTCCCCCAAGGCCCTGGTCCCAGGCCGTGATAGGCTCTATCAAACATATTCCTGGTTTTGGAGAAAGAGCTGTATACCTTCTCCATACATCAGGACCTCAGAGCCATAGAAAAAGCCCCAGTTAATCAGTGCCTTATACTTTGAGACAGGGTCTGTCACTGAACGCAACCTCATTAGTTTACTACACTGGCTGGTCAGAAGTGCCCAGGAATCCTCCTGTTTCTGCTTCTCCAACACGAGGACTAGAGACATGGACCACCATGCCCACCTTTTCACACCTGTGCTGGGTCAAACTCGGATCCTTATGCTTGCCAGGGAAGCACCTTATTGACTTAGCTGTCTCCCTAGTCCTGGTTTTAAGGTTCTTGATGTAGTTAATCCATAAGATCAGGGAGGGGATTAAGCTATTACAATTTATATCTGGCTTCCATGGAAAACTGGAGTGATGGATGATAGACAGGTCGAGGCAGTGCTCTAAAGACTCACAGTCCCATCAAGCTTTCTTCTCATCCTCAAACCCTTTGCATGTTGAGTATTCCAGTTCAAGAAGATACCAGATGGACAGTGCTCTTGGAAACTGTGGACTCTAACATTTGTCCCGTTAGAGAAGTCAAATGATTCTCTTTAGGTGAGGTAGAAGGCAAACCTTAGGGATTATTTGCCTTTTATCAGCAACACAGTTAGAAACAAGAATAGTGGCAGTTTCTGAAGCTTTGGGACAAGGAGGGTGTGATGTTTTCAGGAAAAGGTGAAATTCTGGCTTCACTGATTGGCCTTTTGTACAGCTTCATCAAGTCCTATTTAACCTATACCTTTTCCCAACTGACTCTCAATATGTAGAACTGTTGTTGTTTAGTGTAGTGTATTTGTGGTTCAATAAATAAGTAGTAGTGCTTATTTTAATACTAATTACACATACACATACATGCATAGACTCTTGATGTTTTTCCTGTCTATTCTGTTCAATCTAATGATTAGTTCAAAATCTTAAATGATGTTAGTTTTGTGAACGCAGTTGTATATTATAAATTAAGAGGTGGGGAGACTTTTCCTCTTCAATAGTAAGAAGTTTTTCATTTCAGTTCTTGAGTAACTAATATTTTATTACATTATTTTGATGATATTTCAGTGATATTAAAATGGAAAGGAATGATGACTCATTCAAATCCAGCGGCATTACATTTTTATTCATTTTTATTAATGCAGTCATTTTAATATTGCAGAGATTATTTATGATACGAAATGTCCCACATTTGTTTCTTTCCCTAGGTTCTCTTTTCATGGTCCTTATTTGTACAGATATAACCTATAAATCTTTTTAGCCAGGTGTGCTGAATTTTGAAACATGGGCTTTGGTGAAAGAGATCCTTGAATTTCAGAGAGCACTGAATAGCCTGGAGATCTGGCAAATGAACTGGTGGAAGCAGGTTATTGGGTGACATGGACCTTCACCTTGGTACTGTGAAGGTGGGATTGAGAATTTATATCTCCAGAAGGTTCCTAGATAATGTTGGTTTATGAACCAGAGGAAAGTTCTGTGTTAACCCCACTGATATTGACAAATTGTAGCCAGTTTCCAAAATATTATTCAACACAAGTAACTACTTTAAAAAATTCATTTATTTATACACTTATCTAACTTTAAAAGTTGTTGTTTTCAGATGCCAACTTTGGTGTTGTCTTCATGAATATACCCAAAATTTTAATAAATTGTTAATTCTTTGACAATTTCTTACATGTATAAACTACTCTGATTGCTCTTGACCACAATTAGTCTTGTCTCCCTCCTATCTCAATTCATCTCCCTTCCTTCCTACCAGTCTCTTTCCCAGATTTATGACTCTTGTCCTCTATTTTCTGTCCTGTTTAGTTTAACCATGCTGTCAGCGATCCAAAAGATCAGAACTATCCAGTGCAGCCTGGTGGTTACACCACAGAAGGCAATGATCGCCCCTATCCCTATATCTGTCAATAGGAAATAGTTCAGTCTTGAGGGATAGGAATCCCTTAACTCCTTCTCCATACATGCCTGATTGTTCTCTTTTCTATCCCGATTCAGTGTAGTCATCCCCAGCTGCTGAGAGCTTATGGTTGCAGTGGCTGTGAATTGCTCAAAAGATGGCATTTTGCATTCCCCCTTCTTATTTTCTGGCTTTCCACTTCTTTCTGCCCTCTTCTGCAGGGTGCCCTCAGCCTTAGAAGGGATTGTGTCCATGTCTTGTTTAAAGCTGAGTACTCAACTTCCACTTACTAGAAACTTGTGCAGCCATAGTCAGCATTCACCACAGTTCACTAGAAAGAGAGAATTGTGATTAAGACTGCCAGGGAAAATTGTCTATGGGTATAAGCGTCTGTATTTAGAAAGCAACTTAACACTTAATTTAGCTTAATTGAATTAAGTTCTTCCTGAGGACCTATGGCCTCCCCTGACCTGGGGTCTTAGTTGGTTTAGAGTACTAAATGTGGCTTCTTGTCCTTCCACTCCAATCAGAGAACAGTGTTTGTCTCCACAACAGTGCTGCCTCTATTGCACAAGCAGACACAGCCCGCCTGGCAGGTTCCTGTTGCAGTGTATAGGGGTCACAGCTAGATAAGCCCATAAATGCCTTTTTTCTCCAGTACCTGGAATAGTGTATTCCGGCACTATGAGAACTACTTGGTAGGGAGGGAGCTTCTAGATCAGTGCCAGCCTAAAATGTTTCTTAAAACAATAATTCCATTCATGAAAAATGCTATAAATATTCAGTATGTATCTAGCATAATTCACTATGTTTGTAAATCAAGTAGATCTTGGGTCTCCATTCTGTTAGTTTATAGAATAAACAGGCCATTAAGTCTACAAATACACTTTAAAATATGGTAAAGGTGTAGAGTTTTCAAGTATATTTTATGGCTGACCACTTATTTCTGTGCATCTTTTTTGCCTCAGTCTAATTTGATATGAATCAGTGTAAGGAATGTCTTGGTGATAGCTTTAAAATATATAAAACAGCCTTATTTTATGCAATAAATAGTAGAGACTTTAAAGACTGGTTAGGAGTTTAGTGTCACTAAATAGCAAATGCTTGCATTTGGGAAAACAGCGTTTTGTGACTGTACTGCTTTTCTCCTAAAATCTAAAGCCCTTAGAATGTAAACAAACATAAAGGTCAAAGGAGCAAACCAATATATAAGTAACGCTTTTCCTGGCTCGCTGTAATTTTCAAACTTTGCTTGTGAATGTCAATTAACTCAAGCAAGTCTTGCTGATAATGTCTGCTGTCAGTCATTCCTAAGGAGTGATGTGTGAAGTTTGCCAGCAGGTAATGGAGCAGTTGAGCAATGAAGGAAACAATGAGGGCACAGAAGCCTTAGCAAAACTTTTTCAATTCTGGTAAACATATTTCTATGAGGGGAATTAATAAAAGAAAAGAAATGTCTCATTAAAATTTATCTCAATTTAATTCATTTTAAATAAATTATACCTTAAAACATTAATCTTTCAATGATGAATTTTTAAAAATTCATGTAAATGACCAATGATCTACCATTTCACACCATGATTGATTGTTGAACACAACACTTATAAGAGAAAAGCCACAAATTTATATTAAAATGTTGGTTTGAGTTGAATTAAATATTCATATCAATTTTCATGAGATTTGAAACAAAGCCATTTGACAGACTGAGTCCACAAAATAGTTAAACTAATCAAATTTGATATACATATATATCAAAATGTAATTCAAATATTTTATATTAATGTTTCATTTAGCATTTTATCTTGTTACTAGAATTAAGGGAGTTTGCTTATATTGTAGCTTTAGTTTTCTCTTTATATATAAGAAGTTTAATTTTATCCTTTATCAGATTTAATCATCTCTAGTAATAAGTCTTCATCATCATTCCACTTTCATTTTGACTTATAGCTCCGTACCCACCCATCTGTGTATCCACCCATCCATCTTTATTTTATCAACATAATCATGGGCACCATTAATAATATTATATCAACTCAGATCTAACTCTCTCATCTGTTAACATAATTATAATATCTGCAATTAGTGATAAGTATATGCTCTCTGATAGTTTTATTATTTATCTATTCGCTTTAATATTCTTTTACATATTCCTCCTCTAACTTTTAAATATTGCATTCTTTATGTGTGTAGGTTCACGTGTGTGAGGTGTGCATACATTTATGCCCATGCAAATAGGGAGGTGAGAGGTCTAGATTGATTACTGTTTCTCTGCCCAGATCTGTGAGGTCTAATGCTAATTTTCATTTTGATATAATCTATAATCACCTGGGAGATGAGGCTCTTGATGCCTCATCTGTAGGAGGGTATCATAATTATGTTGAGGTGTGCAGACTCCCCGCTGTGGGTGGCATCATCCCATGGATGGAATTCTGGAATTTGTTACGAGTAAAGGGAACTGCGCACAAGGATGCTCGAATTTCTGGTTGGGAATGCAGCGTGACCAGTTCCCGGAGTTTCTGTTGCTCTCACCTCCCTACCAGACTGGACTACAACCTTGAACTTTGAACAAAATTAAACTTTCTCCATTAATTTGACTTTGTCAGGGCATTTTATCAGAATCGGAAAAACTGAGGTACCTCCTACCTTGTTTTTACGGACAAGGTCTCTCCTCCTCCTTGGAGATTATTGCTGGCTGTTGAATGAGCTCACCCCTCCAGCATGCCCTGCCCCCAAATTAATTAATTAATTAATTAATTAATTAAAAATAAGCGGACAAACGAAAACCTCATTCCTCCTTCACCCATGCTAGTGGCGTCGGGAGCTGTGACGTGTCACACAGTATACCCTTTTGTGAAGTCAGCCCCACCACAAATTGTTCATTGCCGTGAGTTACCGGTCTGGACTGAGGCCTCTGGCACATCATCATCACTGCTTGCTCACTGAAACTCCTCTTAGATAGCCTGCCTGGGAGTCATGGCCCTCAGACACCAGCATGGCCCCAGGTGGCAGCCTAAACCACAGCATTTGAATTGCCTTCAATGGTATCAGGAGCCACAGACATCCACATCAGAGACAGTGAATGCTTATTTACAGCTTCCTAGGTGCCAAGCATGCGATGCCTGCTTTACAAGGATTATGCCACGTGTCGCTCAGGGAAGATGTTGGCCATCATCTACAGTTGGTAAAGCATACCTTAAGGAAGAGTTAAACAGCCTGCCTAACTCTCATTTCAGTGCGTGATAGCTGAATTGCTAAGGAGAGGCTGGATTTTCAGACCTGAGTTTTTGTTCACCTAGGGGCCCTCACTCAGACCAAGTTGGGTCTGGAGTGGGACCATGATTTTTAATGTGATGGCAGCTATGCAGTTTGAAAGAATAGTTTCAAGCCACCCTTCCTCTGTCCTCTGTGCATTGCTCTTATTCATGCATTTTCCATTAACCTCACTGATTCTGTCTGACCATTTGTTGGCTGTTGTCTCCTGGAATGCTGGCTGGGTGACTGGAGTCTTGGGTTTTGTGTCTGTGAGTGCATGCATGTTGACAATAACTAGGGCTTGGCTTGTTTTTCTTGTAAATATTCTTTTAAATACCTATTTAGTTATTGTATATTTTCTACCATGCTTATAAATAGGTGGTAGGATTTGGTAATATTTTAGTAAATGCTCAATTTTATTAGCTTTATGCAGTTTCATAGCAATGCTTATGAAAATGATGCATGCATGTATATGTTTTGAGGAATGCAGTTTTCTGTGTACATATGTACACCGTACTATATGATCATTAGAAGTTAAAGTTGGGATAGTCCTGAAGATATACCTATGAAAAACTTTCATATTTTTGTCAAATATTTGCTTCATTTGAATTAATTATTTATGCTTCTCAAAGTGTGTTTGTGCTTTAAGAAAAATAATCCATGTGTTACATATTTATAGACAGAAAGCTTTGTTTATAGCATTGAACACTGTGAAAGAGACAAAAGTATTATACAAAATATGGCATCTATAACTTTTACAAAACAGACTGAATTGCGTGTCACGTGAAAACACGACTGTGATAGTGTTCCAAGAAACTTCAGGATTAATAAGACATCATTGTCCCTCTCATACAGGAAGAGTAGATGACTTAAATACTCCACTCTCCCCAATAGACAGGCCATCCAGACAAAAACTAAACAGAGAAATTTTGGAGTTAAAAACTACAGTAAATCAAATGAACCTAACAGGCACCTATGGAACTTTTCAGCCCAAAACAGAAGGCTATGCTTCCTCAGCAGCTCATGACACTTTCTCCAACACTGAGCATGTACTACAACACAAAACAACTCTTAACAGATGTAAGATCATTGAAATAATACTCTGCATCCTATCTGACCCACCATAGATTAAAGGTGGATATTAAAAACAACAGAAACATCAACAATTATACAAACTCATGGAAACAGAACAACTCACTATTGACTGAAAATGGGTCAAGAAAACAATAAAAAGGATATTTGTAGAATGGAATGAAATGTAAACACAATATATCAAATGAAGGGAGTCATTTGACTTCTTTGGGGAACAAGGTCTCGGAATTGATGTGGGATTCCCCTCTGTATCCTGTGAATACCATTGGTGAGTAAAGAAACTGCCTTAGCCTGTTGATAGGGAAGAACTTAGGTAGGCGGGAAAAACTAAACTGAATACTGGGAGAAAGGAGGCAGAGTCAGAGGAGACTCCATGTAGACCGACCAGAGACAGATGCTAGAACTTAATCTGGTAAGCCACAGCCACATGGTGATACACAGATTAATGGAGATGGGCTAGTTTAGGATATAAGAGTTAGCCAGAGATACCTTTAAGCCTTGGCCAAACAGTATTGCAAATAATACAGTTTCTGCGTGATTATTTTGGAGCTGAGCAGCCGGGAACAAACAAGCAGCCTCCCACAACAGGGAATAACATTAAATATTCTCCTGTGTCAAAGCCCTGGAGACCATTACTTGCAGATGGATTTGTTGTCCTGGGATGGATATATGAAGTCGGTGCCTTGAAGAAATGGTGACCCATTTGATGTTGTTTAAACAAATGGCCTGGAATAGTCTGGGTGTAGTGAGGAGCCGTGGGCTGTGTTCCTGCCGCCCAGCTCCTGGCTGCCTGGCTAGCTTATGCCCTGAAATAACAACACACAAATTGTATTCATTTAAACATTGCCTGGACCATTAGTTTCAGCCTCTTATTAGCTAATTCTCTCACATCTTGATTAATCCATATTTAGTAATCTGTGTAGCACCACGAAGGGTGGCTTACCAGGAAGATTCTAGCCTGCATCCATCTCAGAGAGGAAAGTCATGGCGACTGCTTGAGGCATCTGACTGATTCCCAGCATCCTGTTCTGTCTACTCCACCCACCTATGTTCTAACCTATCAGGCGAAGCAGTTTCTTTATTAATTAACCAATGAAATCATCAGATAGATAGAAGACACACCTACATCATTTCCCCTTTTTCTGTTTAAACAAAAAAAGGCGTTCACTTTAACATAGTAAAATTACATATAACAAAACAGTTATCAAGTAAAAATTACAGTTACAATATTTATATCTATTTTATCTTTTATTATAACAAAGGAAAACAACTATAACTATCTATCTATTCTTCAACTCCAACAAAGACTCCGGAAGGATATAATATTACCTAAGTAAATGAGAAGTAAGCAACTTACAAAACTCTAGAAATCACAGAGACATCTCACTGCCTGGACAGTCACCCAAAGTTCCTCTGTACCGTTGGGGCATCCATCTTCGGCCTTCAGGCCCATAGTATCCAGAGACATTTCCATGGAGCAGGAAATTTCGAAGGCAGTTCAGTCACTATCTGCTGTGTCCTGCAGAATGTCTCGCAAACTCTTTCATGAATCAGGAACCCTGAAAGACCATCTCACCTTTAGGCAAGTTCAGCAGTCCTCTCTCTGAGGGTTCTTTGTGTCCAGTCCAGGCAAGAGCAGTTTCTTGCCCAAATGGCTATCAAACTCAATAAGGAGCCTCTTCAATGCCCATCTTCCTTTTGAAGTAGATTGGTGCTGCCAGGAACAGATGTATCTCATTGTCATGAAAAGCCCTAAGTTATTAAAACATTAAATACCATATTCTGTAGTCTTTAAAAGATATTAGGAATGCCTATCTAACTGAAATATATCTCTATATATCTAGAAAATCAAACTAAAATGACTACAAGCTTGACTATTATTGATGATTATCCATTAACAACCTATATTTCCTAATTATACATTACATTTTTAAATGAACTACACAATCACAATACCTTAATCAATATCAGAAATACATATACATATAAAAAATTGACCTTAAATTTAAATCACTAAAGCAAAATCCATATCAATGCAAATTATTTATATCTATATCATATTCCCCTTTAAATGTAAAAGAACATTTATAATCAATATTTGGGAACATGGGCACAGTTATTTCTCTCCAAACTGCTTCCTGCTGAATGGGGGAGCTGTTAATCAAGTCTTTCATGGTGTAACCTGTGTGCTAGGTTCATCTCAGTCAGCAGTTGAGTGAAGTAATTATTTGAGCGTATTCACAGCAACCTTTCAGGAAGGGCGTGGGCTATCATACCATATTGAGATAGAGGCAATCCACAGGGTCTCATTTTTCTGTAACAACAAAAGAAGAATCTCTTTTCCAAAGTATCATATCCTTAGACCCAAATTCTGAAGTCAAGGTATTTTCAAAATATCTATGTTGGATTAGTTCAGCAGCATTTATACACAAATATATTTTAGCATCTGTTGCTCCTTCTTCAGCATTCAAACAATTCAAAGAGAGCATAATAGTATACAGCATCAAGATTCTCTGTGTATTTTCCATCTTTATTCAGCTTTACTTAACCTCTATTTCTTTATTTTTACTTTTACTTTTTGAGACAGGTTCTCTGTATATCTTTGTCTTGGAATAACTCTGTTGATCAGAATGTCCTTGAACTCTCAGAGATCCATCTGTCTCTGCCTCCCAGGCATTGGGATTAAAGCCGCGTACTACCACACCTTGAAGTCACAGAGGTCAATCTACCTCTGCCTCCCAAGTGTTGGGATTAAAGGTGTGTACTATCACACCCAAGTACTTCTTTTTTTCTCTTTTACTTTTTATTTATTTATTTATTTATTTATTAAGTATACAATATTCTGTCTGCATATATGCCTGCAGGTCAGAAGAGGGCACCAGATCTCATTACAGATGGTTGTGAGCCACCATGTGGTTGCTGAGAATTGAACTCAGGACCTTCAAAAGAGCAGGCAATGCTCTTAACTGCTGAGCCATCTCTCCAGCCCTTCTCTTTTACTTTTAAGAACTTTAACTTTTAGCTTGCATATATTAACACATAGTAAACCATTTAGACATTTTCTTCAACTTTGAATCTTTTTTTACTGTATATCTCTCTTTTTGTGACCACATGAGTCTTTAATTTACCAAACAATATCGGTAGGACTAAAGCCGTGACTTTGACAGCTAGATCCAGCCCATTCCTTAGCTTTCCAGCCACATGGCAGAGGTAGTGGCTGTAGCCATGTTTATCACCACAACTCTGTGGTGGTTCAATGTCTTGCCAGCAAGCAAGCTACAACAGTGTGAAACAACAATCAAAAGCTCCATAGTCAGGACCGCCTGCTTGAGAGAGTCAGAGTTTGTCCTGTCAGGACAGCCCAGAAATCCAGCATTTTAAAATGGCACAGCTTTTTTTCCTGCTACAGCCAAAAACCAAAAAACACAGGTTCAGCTTTTCATCAACACCATTTAAGTGTTTAGTGGCAGGACCTCTTAAAAGAGCTGCAAGGTTTTGCAGCTAAAGCTGAGTCAGGAAGCCTCTCTAAGATGAGCGCGCTTGCTTGCCTCTTGCAAGCAGAGCCAGACCCGAGAAATTGCTGCTACCATGAAAACTTGCTTTACTCTATTCTTTCCCAAGCTTTCTCAAGCTTTCTGTGGATTCAGTCATCCACATGGGCGCCGTTCTGTAGTAAGGAGCTGCAGCCAGGCCTGCTTTTCGTCCTGCCCGGCTCCTGCATTGTTAGCTTTACACCCAAAATAACAACACACTGTATTCATTTAAACACTGCCTGGCCCATTAGTTCTAGCCTCTTCTTGGCTAACTCTCATATTTTTCTTAACCCATTTCTAATAATCTGTGTAGCACCATGAGGGGTGGCTTACTGGGAAGATTCTAGCCTGCATCCATCTCAGAGAGGAGAGTCATGGCGACTGCTTGAAGCATCTGCCTCATTCCCAGCATCCTTTTCTGTCTACTCCACCCACATATGTTCTAACCTATCAGACCAAGCAGTTTCTTTATTAAATAACCAATGAAATCATCAGATAGATAGAAGACACACCTACATCATCTGGGGGTGTTTTTATATATACAGTTTTAATGGTTTGTATGAACAGTTTTACAATCAGTTTTTACTTTCTAAGTTTTAAAATTGATTACACTAATTACTAGTTTGTTTTTCATTCTTTTGTCCCCCAACTTTTCCAATGGTAGTCATTACCTTTCTGATCTCTACTGTTAGAAGTATAAACAATCTTGTAAACTACAAAGGAAGTTTTCTAACTAGGCACACCTGTAGGTAGAACAGTGTGCCCAGTTGGCAGCGTATGTAGTTACAGCATCATGTAGGATGAGAGATAGATAGTTTTGTCTCTAATGGTTAATATTTACATCTGGTAGGGTCTGTGTTTTCACAATCAGTTCACCAGTCAAAGCTAAAACAGTCTTGGATATTGTAACAACTGCTAAAGATATCTACCAGCCCAGATTTCAAGTTGTATTATAGAACTATAGTAATAGCAAACAGGATTGTTTTGACACTAAAACAGAAATGCTGATTAATAGAATCAAACTGAAGAACTAGATATGAGTCCATACACCTATGAACACCTGATTCTTGACAAAGAAGTCAAAATAAACACTGGGAATAAGACAAGACATTCAGTTAATTGTGGTCAAATTGGGTGGCTCCAAATAGAAGAATGAATATAGATGCTTATCTACCCTACACAACACTTAGTTCCAAACAGATCAATTACATCATCCAAACAGGAGATGCTCTGAATCTGATAGAAAAGATGGTGGGTAATGTATTTGAACTCCTTGGCACAGGAAAAGACTTTGAACAGTTCACTGATAGTACAGACAGTTAGATGGACAATTAATAAACGAGGCCTCATAAAACAAATATGATTCTCTATGACAAAGGACACCATCATTCAGTCAAAGGAGCAGCTTACTGAGTAGGAAATATCATTACCAATTATACATCTGGTAGATAAATAATATCTAAAATATATAAAGAATGAGAGAGCTGAACATCAAGAAGACAATCCAATCTTTAAATGGGGCTAGTGATTTGTGCAGAGAGTTCCTAACAGAGGAAACTCAAATGGTTGAGAAACACTTAGACTATAAGTCTTAGGGAAATGATCAACATGCTTAGCCATGAGGGCAATTAAAAAATTACTTTGAGATTTCATCTTACACTCATCAGAATGGCTAAATTAATAAAACAAATGACAGACCCTGCTGTCGAGATTGGAGGGAAAGGGAAACACTTATTCATTGCTGGTGGGAGGGCTAGCTTGTACAGCCCCTGTGGAAATTGCTGCGGTCTGCATGATTATGCGGTTAGATTTTAGCTGACAAATCAGAAGGTCAACCCACCAGAAATGTGAGTTCTAATGGAAGCATGCCGAGATGCAAGATGCTGGGAAGAGTGGCTATCCTTGCTGTAAATTCCTTGTGCAGTGGGATTCATCCCAAGAGCTTCAGCAGTGTATTAATCAATTAATGGGCACAATTTTTCCACATGTTCTGGTTTATTGGTTGACATTATTCCCACACTGTGGCACCCTGGTAAGAAAGTTAGTAACACAGTCAAAAACCCTTTGCTCCCCTTCATCAATTCTCCGCTCCATTTCCTGAGATAAACTTAGAAGCCAGCTCTCCACAATTATCTTTGGTTGTCAGGGCATTTGGACAGAAGAGGAGTCTTCCAAAAAAATCACATTTTGGACCTTCAGTGATAGGCACCAGAAGAAGGGTATGGCATGTCGAGCTGGTTCATTCATAGCTGTCACCTATAAGGAGACTGGGAGTCCTTAATTCACCCACAGTTGATCTGGGAAAGTCCAACTTCAGTTAGTCCCTGCTCTAACTTGAAAAGGCTATTAATACCCTTCATTTGCTCTCAACTCACTTTATTGATTCAGGATTTTAGTCTAGGAAATTAACTGTCTGTGTCTTAACCCTGAAAGATAACAGGAAAAAGTCATTGATCATTTAACCATTTCTGGAGAAAGGTAATTCTTTTCACATGGACGCCATGGGAACAAATGCGCCATTTGGCCAGAGTGGTCGGATTGTGTCAGGTCCCAGATTTTATTATATAACCACAGATCCCCCTTGTTCTAACTGCTTTGGATGATAGATGTAATTCTTAGATCTGAGAGTTCCCCCTTTGGCAGCTTAAATTGGTGAAAATGCTAATGCAGAACAGGCCCCTTGTATCTTCAGCAGTTTACACTGGTCGCCATGGCTACCCTGAGGCGGTTGAAGTGCCACAGCTCCAGTGGGTCAAGAGAATGCCCACGCATTCTCTCTCTTCTACATTTGTCAGTCACAAACATCTAGTCTAACTAATCACATTTAGAAATGTACCACACAAATCCCCCTTTTTCCTCTTCCTAGAATTTAAAGATCTATAAATCAATCTTTTTGCTTCTAAGAGTTTCCCAGGACTTTCCTGGCCACGCCTCCCTTGAGCCATAAATTAAACTGACAGTGTTGTTTTGTTCAGCTTTCATCTGTTTTACGACCCTGAGAAATTTAAGCCTTGTAATCTTGCTGTTGCCAGAAACTTGCTGATTGTGTGTGTATATAAACTGGAAACTTTTTGACACGGCAGAATAATAAAGGTACTGTAATTGGAAAAGCATGGAATGAGTGATTCCCTTGCTTTCAGACCTTTTGCTGGCTGTTGCTTCCTTTCTGAACCTTTATAAAAGGGCCTTGGGGCTGAACCCAAAAGGTTCTCTTTAGGAAATCAAAGTGGCAGTTCTTCAGAAAGCTGGGAATCAATGTAGCACAAGATCTAGCTATATCATTCTTAAGCATATACCCTCCTAAAACATATACCCCCAAACTACATCCTACTACCAAGACAGTAATCCTCATCCATATCCATTCGTAATTTATTCATGATAATTTGGATATAGCTTAGATGTCTATCAACTGATAGATGGATAATGAAAATGTGGCATATTTACAAAATGGAATATTACTAGGCTGTTAAGAAAAATGAAATTATAAACTGGGCAGTGGTGGTGCAAACCTTTAATCCCAGCACTCAGGAGACAGAGGCAGGCAGATCTCTCTGAGTTCGAGGCCAGCCTGATCTACAAAATCTAGCTCAAAAAAGAAAAAAGAAAAATGAAATTATGAAATTCATAGGTAAGTGGATAGAGTTGGAAAAAATCACCCTGAATGAGGCAATGTTTGTTTTCTTTTATATGTGAATGCTAGCTTTTAAGTTTTCCATATATGTACTATAATCTGAATAAACATAGAGGTTAGGTACTAAGTAAGGGACTATGGGGTGGCAGGGCCACCCCCCAAGGAAGGGGGAAAGAATATAGTGCAAACACAAAGACAAAACTAGAATAGTTGATTAAATAAGGATGGAAATAGGACAGAGGAGTAAAGGCGGAAACATGAGAAAGACAGGTAACACCTAACAGCCATTTGAAAATCTATATGTAAACTACACTTGCACATGTGTCCTAAAGCATATACATATATGAAAGATATCTAAATGAAGTTACCATATAGCAGGGGAGACAGTGCTCCAACTAGACATTTTATGTTACCAAGTGAAACTTCCAGTGCCTGGGATAATTTGCATCATGTGGGGGCTTTGACCAAAGGGCCCCATAAAACCACCAAACATCACAGGTTATTTCCAAGGCTATCAGTTGCTTTCACCAACCTGATGGCAAGGTCCTATTTCTGAAGATACCTGTGTCATCAAACACAAAGAAATAGAGCTGGTGCTTAACTAGAAGAGTTGCCCTTCTGACTAGCATTGATGGCACTGGAAGGTATACAGGTATAAACTATACAGTGGTGGTCTGCCTGCAAGATATACTGGTACAGTAGTGGCACAAATGTTATGGGAGTAACCAACCACTTTTTTTTTTTAGCACATTCTGTAAGATAGAACCCATACTTCATATTGCTCAAGGGACCCAGACCCTAAGATTAGCTAGTTCATGGACCTGAAGAAAATATATTTATATTAATCTTTTAAAGGAGCATAGCAATAAAATGACTCCTTATGTCACATTGTCATATCAATAAATCAGTGCTTCACACAATCATCAAAAAACATCTTGCCTTATAGTGGAATTAACACTGAGATCCACAAAAAGACGATGTTCAGCGACTTTGGAGCACTCATTTTGAAATATAATTTCTTCCCCCAACTATTTCCTCTATAATCAGAAGGAATGTAAGAGCCAGAGGTGATGGATTGATGACTCCAAGGAAACTGAGTCTTCCATATGCAATGAGATTGTTGTACATGTATACTCACAAAGACTGTGGCAGCATGCACAGGATCTACACAAGTTTAAGCCAGATGGGTCCCTGAGCTGAGAGGAGCAAGTGGACATAGAAACCCATCTCTAACCAAAAGCTGTCTGTAGTTAATGAAAGCTGGCAAAGGGGAAATAATTTTTTTCACTGGAGTCTCACTGGGTCTATCAACTACAGTTTAGAGCAGTTCCCATGTCCAGGAGTATTTGGTCAGCACAAGACAAACTCAGTGCTATTGTTGTGGACTTTTTGTTTTGTTTTGCCTTTTATTTCACATTTTCTATCTTATTGAACTTTTTATTTTTTTGGTTTTGATTTTTGTGTTTGTGTGTGTGTGTGTGTGTGTTTTTCTGGTTTGTTGGTTTTCTTGTTTTGAGGTAGTAGCAGAGAACATAGAGTTGAGTGGATAGGGAGGTGGTGAGAATCTTGTAGGGATTTGGGAGGAGGAAACATGATTAAAATATATTGCACAGTTTTTTAACAAAAAAGAATAACAACAAAATCATTTTCAAAAATAAAAGAAATTATGGTCCCAACATTATGTAATCCAAGGTGAAGCAATTAAATAATTAAACCAAAATGTAATAGCTATATCTTGGTGTGAGACAAGAATTGATTTGTTTCTGTATAGTATTATAGTGTAAAATTTTTATGTATACGCATTACTTTGTTAATCAAAAAATAATTCACCTACGGATGTTGGTTAATATTTTCTAGCTCTCTTGATATGAGGAATTATTAGAATGTAACCTCCATGAGGCATCAGTTGTTACTAGCTTTGTTCATAAATAAATTTTCCCATGTCAAGAATATTATTTGATACAGTGTGGATTTTAGAAATATAATTTGAAAATATAACTGAGTGCAAAAGTAAATATATGCCTTAATTTCTAATGGAAAGGTTAGGAAGTAATTACTATGGAATTATTTTCTTTCCTGTGTTTATGGGTTTAAACAGGTAATATGTAAATCGTTATAGATTTTGAATGCCTGTCTTTAACTTGCCTTCCCTGAGGAGATTCTCTTCTTGTAGAGTTTGCTTGAGGCAGGGAGCAGGTTAACTAACAAATGGAGATGTGAGATCTAATGTTTATGATTTGAAAGACTATTGCAGAAATGTTTTGCCATTTTCAAATACCTTTAAGTTAGTCCCATTTTCTTGGATTTAAGTAAGAAAATCATAACTAACCTGCTATCAAGAGAAATGATATCAAATGAAAATATTTGTAGGGTAGGTATATTGTTTACAGAAGACAAATGTGGTTCACAAATCCTTAGGCTTTGATTGCTGAAATGAAATTTATGTTAGGGTTGAATGATTATCAAAAAATGACAATTGACAAATCATATAAGATTATGTTGTACTTCACAGTAATCTACAAGGGAAGATTTTTCAAGTAATTTTTAATATGTATGCAGCCCAGAGCTAAATCATCCATGAAAACAAACAGGTGCCTTATTTTAAATTTTGTCTTGCTTGATTATTTTCTCAAAATCCAATTGGTATATGAGGGATGGGTGATAAAAGTCATCTATAATGATATTTTTGTTATGACTTAGTGTTGAATTAAGATAGTATCAATATATACAAGAGTTTGGTGTATATCCAACAGGGATCTTTTTTTCATTCCCACTCCTGCAGGATTCAGAATTTCCCACAGATATGCAACCAGATCCAAACTTGAGTGCATGCAAAGAAAACCTTTGTCCAGCAAAATTTGACTACAAGTTAAACAACATTTTTAGACTTCATGAACTCCCAGTGAGCTGGTAGGATTCTTAAAGTTTTATCAATGCTTTTGAGATCTTATTGTCCTGTCGAAACTGTGGTGTACCTTTTACTAGTCATGGATGATGTGATTTACTCTTACCCTGTTTGCAAATAGGTAATTGCAGCAAAGAAAATTGTTTAAATTAATTGATTTAGGCACTTGGTGGCAGTGCAGACTAAGTACATTATTGTGATTTATTATTGTTGAAATTATAGTTCCAGCTTAAAATAGCACCCATGGTTTTAAGAAAGTTTTCCAGGATTATTTTAAACCTGGATTTAAATAAAGATTTTATTTTGTTGATTCTAACAATGTAAATTTTCCTAGTAATATAATTTTTAATTTGCTCTTTTTGAAGTCATAATTCCATGAACTATAGTAATACTGATTTAAAGAAAAAAGTATTACATTGAATTCATTAAACTATAATTACTTCATAAATCTGAACATTTATATTTATGAAAAATGTATTTGTTTTGTATCTTTGGACATTGATAGGGTTGTTAAATTTTTTGAGAAAATATTTGTCACTATTCTGTAACTATAAAGTAAAACTTTGTGAAACACTTAAACTTCACTAAATAGTTTTTGTTGATAACCATGGATTTTAATTATAGCTTAGGTAAATAGCATTGCTTTCTTGCATTTTGAAATATAATCTAAGGCATATGTAATTTTTCTTCAAGAATTAATGATTTGAGTAAAATCATATACAGAAAAAATTCTGTAATTATTCATACACTCCTTAAGCAAGACTAATGTCTTGTTTTTGTCATGACTGAATATATTTTACCTTTAACTCTTCTCTTTTCCATTTGAAATATATCCTCTTCATTTTAAGATATATGGTATGATATTGAGATGGTTGTTATTACATGTGGTATATATTTATATAAATATGTACATATATAGATATACTGAATAATATTTGATTATATATTAGGAAGAAGAATGTTATCTATGATGTCTTACTTTAGATATATAATAGATATGATCTTAGTGACATGAATAAGCCCTTAGGTTACTGAGTTTAAAAGTTCAGTTACTATTTAAAAAGAATCATGAAAATGATACATTCTCCCCTTAAGGTTCTATATAAAGTGAAAAATACAGCTCTCTCTCTCTCTCTGTGTGCATGTATAGGTATGTGTCTTTTGAAGTAAGGTAATGACTTTTTCATGAAATGTCTTTTAACTAGATATGATTCTATATGCTATTTCTTACAACAGCTAAGCCAAATAGTGCATCATCTACCACTTTGATTCAAGATAAAAAAATTATTTCCACAGATTTTACTTATACTTCAACAGTGTGTATAATTTGAATTGGTATAAAAAGAGACCTGTTTTTTTTTTAGAATTGCATTTTAAGAATTTTCTTCAAACACTCCACTCTACTAGACCCATACAATGGCAAGAATATGAAAATTTAATTTGATAATAAAAAGAGAATTATAATAGAAAATGACTCTCTAGGAAGAATTGCTCTTGTTTGCACAAATGTCCAGTAGTCTGTGTTCCAAAAGAAATACATATATTGAATTATTTTCTTTTTATAGAAAATCAGTTTTTCCATACAATATGTTCTGATTATGGTTTCCTCTCCCCTTACACCTTCCAGTTCCTTACTATCCCCTGTCATCCACATCTATAAACTTTCTGTCTCTCATTGGAAAGCAATCAGGAATCTGAGGAATAATAGTAAAAGAAAAGAAAAGAAAGATGGAATAGGACAAAACTAAAAGAAGAAAGAGCATCAAAGAGCAAGGACAGGAAACACATATAGTCAAGGAGACACATGTGTTTTCACACAGAGGAGTCCCATAGAAATGTCAAACCAGAAGACATAATCTACACCCAAAGGATTTGTAAGGTTAGAGAAAAGAGCACCCTGACTCCTCATTATGAGACAACCAACTTTCGAAGGTGCAGTTAAGTGTGTTTTCTGTTGCAGATCTACCGTTGTTTGTGCAGCCTACCCTTAAGAGCGATTTGTTTCTCCACTGAGACTCCCTTGGAGGGAACTGCATTTTCGTTTGCAAGTGTTATCAATTGGAGATAGCTTCGGGGTCAGGAATGGTGGGGGGGGGTGTTTCTACTTTTTTCAGCTCTAGGCTCCCCTCTTGTACAGACCTCTGCAGGCCTTGTGCATGTTGCCACAGCCTTTGTGAGTTCACATGTACTACAGTCTTGCTGTGTTCAGATGGCCTTTGTTCCTTGGTGTCCTCTATCCCTTCTGGCTCTTGAACTCTTTCCACCTCTTCTTCCATAGGGTTCTCTGAGGTGTGAGGGAGAAATTTGATGGAGACATTTCACTTACGGCCAAATGTTTCAAGGTCTTTTACTCGCTACACTTTGTCCAATTGTGATTCTCTGCATTTGCTCCCATCTCTAATGACTGCTAAGTAAGGAACTGTGCTATGTGTATAGCACAATGTCATTTGGAGTTATGTTATTGTTACATTCCTTTAGCAGAAGAGTAGCATTTGGTTTTCCCCTAGGTCCTTGTTCTCTCTAGTCCCAGGTTCTTGGTCACTCTGGTGGTATAGAGCATGGGTTCCATCTCTTGCAGTCTACCTGAAGTCAAATCAGATGTTGGTGAGTTACACCCACAAACTTTGTACAACCATTGAACCAGCATATTTTGCAGACAGATCACCATTGGAGATTGAGGGCTTTATAGTTGGGTTGGCATTTACCTTTCTCCTTTGGTAGCATGTAGAGTACCTTCCGGTACGATGAGCACTAGTCCATAGGTGTGAAAGCTCTAGGTGGGCACCAGTCTGACTTCCCATGCTCACTGAATTGTGTAAGCCTTTTCTTCATCAATAGGGCAACCATCAGTTTGTGGAGAGCAACCAACAGCTTTGACAATCGTCAGGCTTTGACCTCTACAATTTTAATTTGTGGTTTCTTTAATCTAAAATGAGAATACCAGGCTCTCAAAGGATGATTTCCCTACTTATTCATGATAATTTAGTTTTCATTGATAGCAATTCTGTGTCACATCCTCATATTTCATCACCTAAATTAGTAACTAATCACATTACAATAGCAATACAGAAACATTTGCTAATGAACTGATTGACTCTTCATGGTCACCTGCATTGGCTGTCCAGTAGCAGCTGGCTGTGACTGCAGAGCTCAAGCAACTGGATATATTCAGCACAGCTGGCACAATTTATGGAGAGAAGAAACTGGTCAATTAAGAAACTGAGTGGAGGTTAAAGGAAGACTTTTTATTCAATAAAATTGGAAAAGAAAGAGAGAAATGCAAGAACCCAGATTGCGGCTGATTTTATTTCTAGCCTCTACATGGCAGCTGCCCTGTAACTGCTAGTGCAGCCCAGGGAGGAATTCCATCATCTTTGCTAGTCATTTTATTAGGAGAGAATGGTCCATCTTTATGGCTTATGCAGTGGAAAGTTAAACCAGAAGAAACAGTGGTGTTTAATCTTTTAGTGTGACTTAGGTTAAGTTGCTGTTTGGGGACAACTGATTTAGGAGGTTGTTGGCATTGGTGGCAGTTTGGTCATGGTACCACAGTTCTTCCTGCTGTCTATTTGTGGGGTTCCCATTTATTTCATTTTGACAGCTCTTCCTGTTTATTCTGGTTTTCACTGTCAGTTATTAACTACTCATATTATAAAATTTCAAAGTAAGACTAAGGGCTCCTCTCTTCCTAGAGATGGGGGACAGGGGAGGTGGACAGTGGTTAAAAGGGCTGCCTGTGTGATTCTGAGAACCAGAACTCGGATCCCAGAGCACAGGCAGCAAGCTGGCATCCTGGAAACACATCTCGTCCCAGCTCTGAGAGAGTCAGCACCATCCTGGTTCCGTACCCAGTATCAGAGAAAATAAATACATAGCCTTATTATTGTAATTCCATGTTATAACACACACAGTGTCTTGGTACTTAGTATATCTTTAGTAAAGTGTTAATTGATTTGATTGTATGCTTCTTTAGACAAGAACATTTTCTTAATGATAAGGAATTAATTTTGTTTTTGTTTGTCAATTAATATCAGTGGGAAAATGTTCTTAAGCTATAATTTATAGTTTATTTATGAAAAGGCCATCAATACTGAAATACTAATAAATACTAATAAAACTGCTGTGTTTTCCTGAGCAACTATGATGAGATTTATCTGCGTTATATTCACTATCTGAGCATATCTCAGTATGAAATTCTGCTCTCTGTTTTTGTCAGATACAAACAGAAACATGGACAGACAGACATACACACACGACGCTCAGACACCATAAGAATTACAAGATTTGAATCAGATATATTTTAAGATGAAAGCAATAAGCAAACCACATCTTATTCAAGAAAAATTTTAAAGAAGAAAAACCTCTCTTTTTACAGCTATGCATACAATTTATCAGTAATATAAAACCATATAACGTATGATTTAGGCCAAAATGTCTGTTTTTTTCCTCTTGAGAGTCATGACCTAGGATAATTGCTTTATAGTTGAATATTAAAATAATTAATTAGATTGTGTGTAAGTGCAGAAAATGCTAATTATGCATTCTTTTTCTAGAAAAGCAGATATATCAAAATACTTTTACTGTTTTTTAACAAGGTCGTAATAAAAATATATATTAAAATCCAGATAATTTAAAAATTCTTAATGTCTTACTAATTTGCATTTTTATAGAGTGTAATTTCATAGGTCAAAGAACCAGAAGCCCTTTAAATTAGATTAGTTAAGAGGAATTTTAAGCTCTGGTTTAGGTATACATGTTTCTACTGCTCTCATTGGATGTCTGAATGGCGTCAAGAAGCCTAAACAATGTGCTGCAATGACACACATCAGCTAAAACTCCCCTTTGCCTCTAGAACTGTGTCCTACTCGTGTTCTGTCCCAGCACCCTGCTTTCTCCTGATACCTGGGCAAAGATGCAGGGACTCACAATCCCACTTGTTCTTTCCTTTCTCCCCACACTGGAGTTCCTGTCTGCGTTTGTTGCTTGCTTTGTGGTCAGGACAAGAAAGAGCAACCTCTACTGTAAGCAGTTAAGGAAGGATGGACTTTTGTTTCCCATCTGAGGATGCAATCCATCACTGTGGGCAAGGGGAGTGGCAGGAGTTTGAGGCAGCTCGTCACATTACATCAGCAGCCGGGAAGCAGAGGAACGTGAACACTTGTGTTCAGTTTAGTTGTTTCTTCTTTAGCTCAGTCTATGCCCCTAACCCTTGGAATATTAGCTCCCGTATTTAATGAATCTTTCCAACTCAATTACTGAATCTAGATAATACCTCAAAGATACACCTAGACATTTGTTTCCATGGTAACTCAGAATTCCAACAAATTGACAGCCAAGAAGTGCCATTCACCTCCCTTCTCTGAAACTCCTTTTATCAGAGTCACTAGTAACTTTTTGTGCTGTACCATTGGTCATGCTTGGCTTCTCATTTTCTTCACTACTGAGGTACTGCTTAAACAGCTGGCCACTCCTGCATTTTCTCCTGAGACTCCAGCTGATGTTTATGTGTCCTGGATTTCCTGTGGACTCCCATGCTCCTTCCTCTTAGCTTGTCCAGTGATTGCTCCTCTTGGGAAGGATGCCTGGTTAAGGGACCACCCCTTAAGACCAGCTATGAGCTTCATCTTATCGCTAAGTGCAGTTTCTCAGGTGGCATCTTCTATTCTCTGTCTTTCAATAGTTTCCAAGTGGTAATATCTTGACACCCGCCCCCTGCACTTGAGTATTGATTATGATTTGTCAACTCTAATGTCCAAAGACAGTTTGTGTTACCCCAGAAAGCCTGGACTTCTCCTAACCTCCATCTTCATGAAAAAACTACCATGAATAAATAGATAAATCAGCTAAAATACCACACATATTTTTGATCCTCATTCTTTCACCCTACAATTTCCACCATTGCACCTCCCACTCAGGATTTGTAGAGGATGTAGTTCAGTGGTAGAACCCTTGTCTAGTACATTGGATCCCTGTTTTGGGAGGAATCTTCCAATAATTCTGGTAGTTCTTTGATTTAGAATGCATTAAAAATTTTCACCTTTGTTCTCTACCTCTCTTAGTAATCACTAACAAATCAAATCAAAAGGCTACTAAGTAATCCCACCATACCCCATAATAATTCATTTATTTCACAGAAGGTAAATAGATGTTACAAAAATGTTAATTGAACTGTCTCGAAAAGCCAAAAGAAAAGTAAAATTGAGTCATCAGAGCTCCTATTTAAGTACGTGTTGCACCTGTCAGACTCTACGAGATAAAAAATCATGCCTTTCTTTTGGCCCTGTGCTCCCCATCCTCCCTCGGCCCACACACGGCAGTCATTTCTCTTCTGTGGACACTTACCACTGCTCCATAGCAAGAGAATTTTACTCTACTGGCAGCGTCAAGCACAAGATTTGCATCTCTGCCTCATTCACTCCTTTACCGCAAATGCACCTGCTTCCAGACAGAGGCAGTTCCCCAAATATAACTAGTATTTTACCCTCCATTTTCCAGGTACTTTCAATGCTTTCATTATGGTTACTTTTTAAAAATATGCTTTCAAAGATTATTTTATTTACTTACGTTTATGTCTGTATATATGTATCTTCATGAGCATATGCGCACGTGTGTGGGGGGTTGGTGCACACACGGAGGTCGAAAGGGGTATTGGTGCCCTTGGAGCTGGATTTAGAGGCATTCTCAGATGCCTGGCTTAATAGGTAGGCACCGTGATCTGAACTCTGCTTTTCATGATTGTGCGGCAAATATTCTTAACTGCCCCACTGCCTCTTCAGCCCCCACTCTCTTTTCTTTCTCCCACTGCTCACCATATGCCTGGGGAGGCATACATTTTGAAGCATTCATGACATGACCCAGATGATTAGCTTTTGCCTAGTTCATTTGAAAGAAAACAGTGCTGGTAGGTGTTCAATATCCAATTTCTTCTTTTCTGAGTCCATTGCAATATTCTGCTTTTGGCCTGCTAAGCAATAAACTTCACCATGCGACTGAACCTAAGGGACTGTCTACCCTCTTGTCGCTGGTACTAAGGACATTGTAAAGGCTCAGAGCAATGATAGGAGCTGGATTCCTGAGGCTGCTGTTTGTAGGCTCTCCAGCATTTATCTAGTTTTAATCTCTAGATTTTCTATGCCTTAAAAAATTAAATGTTAGTCTGTTTAAAAAGATTTCAATGCAAGAAATGTTGTATGATATTTATATTCACAAACTCATTCAACAAAACTGAAGACTCTTCAATTATTCTGAACAATTAACTCTCAAAGAATTCTGTTGCAGTCAGATGGCATTTACTTGACATCACAGTAAGTCAAGCGTAAAATCCATTGATGGTAAAGCATGTTTTGTGGCCCAAAGTTCTATTGGAGAACATAAAAGGAGGCAGAGGGAGAAAAAAATACAGGGTAGCTTCAGGATCAAAGACGGACCAGGTCTTTTCTGATAGGACAGCAGGTAGAATGAGACCCTGTATTGTGTGAAGAAGTGGGAAGTGCAGAGATCAAGGAAGAAAAACTGAAGATGGACCATCTATGAGGCAGATATGTGTCCGCAGTATTCTAGGAGCAACAAGGAATCCAGTGTAAACAGAGGGAGGGAGCTTAAAGATGCACTGAGAACCGGGCAGTGATGGCGCACGCCTTTAATCCCAGCACTCAGAATGCAGAGGCAGGCAGATCTCTGTGAGTTTGTAGCCAGCCTAGCCTACAAGATCTAGTTCCAGGAAAAGCTCCAAAGCTGCAATGGAGACATGAGTATCACAAGATCACAAGAGTGTTTCACAAGACTTTAAATTGTAACAAACACTTTCCCTGTATGCTGAACATGTTGAAAACCTATTCTAAAATTCTGAGTCAAAGACACGCAAGTTGATACGTAAAACAGAATCTTTCAAATTTCTCTGTGGAAACTGTGCTTCCAATGGGATCTAGGATAGGGAATGACACTAGATTGGAAAGATTTCAACAATTTAAGAGGGCTATAAAGATTTCCATGTTAAATACTATGGTGCTCTAGAAGAAGATATGTTACCAGAGTGAGCGTCAATGAGGTTTTATGACAGATTGGATGTCGGTGAATAGATGGAGGTTTCAAGGGTAAATGAACTTTGCTCTCAGCAGATGAAGAATGCAGTGAGCACTCAGTTGTGTGAAGAAAACTGAGGATGAAGCAAGCTTGAGAACATGGGTGCGTTAAGCTTATGAGGCTCGGGAGACTTAGGCAGGTTGGAGTACTTTACACTGTGCTGTGAACAAAGTGCACACTGTGTATGGCTTGGAATGCACAAGGGTGCCTTTGGGTAGTATTCCAGAAATTGCCCTGATGCTCTCAGCAGAAATATGGTAGCTGGCTGGCATTTCCTCTAAAAACTAGCCTTTATAGAAGCATGCTTTTCATAACCATGGGTCACTGTCAGGCCTACCTGGAATGTTTTGCTTGTAATTTCATGCTTTTAGGAGATTTCAAGTTATACTTAGCATGTATTTTTAAAATTAAATAACTATAGATTGTAATTAATATCTCAAAATATATAAGCTTTTATACTGTAAACATATTTATCTCTTCAAAATTGTCAATGTATTAGAATGAAGCTGCATTTGATTTAATTTATAAAAAGTTCCTATAGTTTCTAAAGTTAACCTAAAGAAAAGTCTTCCCTAGAAGGATAATTATTGTAGGGATATAGTCTACTGGTTTTAAGATTTGGTATCAAAGTGCTAAGGAATTAGGTATTAGGTAGGCTTCCATTATATAATGACACAGTAATAACATTTGTACCATTAACTTTTAAGAAGGAAGACATACATGAATACACAGTAAATACAAGCATTAATTTTAATGACCTATTTACTTTTTAAGGGTATGTTCCATGAATAAGTGCATCATTGAATTAGCTGATTAAATTTTCAGGTTTTTTGCATGTCTTTAATATCCTTTCCTGTGTCATTCTTTAACTTTAAACTAAGTTTATTCAGACACTTGGGGTTTCTCAAGTGTCTGCGATTTTCCAGAAAGTGTTCTCATATTTTTTGGGGGTCAGCTTACAGCTAAAAATTATGGGAGGGCTTTTACATTGGTCACAGATGATGCGTAAAGCACTTTCAATTCCAGCATTTCATAGACTCAGCCAGAGACCGACAGTTGCCCTTCTGGGGCTATAACCATTTTTCATTCCCTTTTAATTATCTAGATCCATTGTAATAACCACAGTGACCTACAAGAAGGCATTGGTGGACATATTATAATTATATATAGCAATTATGTTTAGTGCCAACAATGCATAAAATCTTACTTATTAACTAAGGTTGGTAAAAATGAAGCTTTACTTGTCTCCCTTAGGATATAGTCTTGGGTTTTGAAAAGCCAAGGCATTTAATTTCTGCATAAAACTTTTCCTGAAGTATATTGTTATGATAAGACAGGTCTATTTCTGTGAGATAATAGTGAATTAAAAATATTTCCACAAATATAGAAAACACTTCTCATTTCAGCTCCTTCTTTCATTGTATACTGATATTTCCTATTACCTGCTGTGTAATGGGAAGGAAAACGGAGTTCAAAGCCAAGGTTAATCTCTATAGGATCCAGGAAAGGTTGCTTAGGACACATACCAATAATACTCTTTTTCTCTTGAACAACTTATTCAATGTTTCAAAATATTTATAATTGTGTTTAATAATTAAAAAGACTATGTGATATTTGAATGATCAATGACTGTAGCAATTTCTGATATTTCTTAATGCCTCATTTAAAATTGGCAAGTTTTATCCATTTTAAAGTTAATGTATATAGAATGACATTTATATATAAATGTACACATGTGTATGAATTATATGATAAATGGGTTATTAGAATGAGGTCTAAATCTTCAACTTATTCTGTAAATTTCTTACATGGCTATGACAAAAATTGTGTTTGTTTCACATTATTTTTGTATTAATAGTGATTTTATAATCTAATAGAAAGCAATCAAACTTTTATTAGGCTTATTCACTCCACATACATAACAATATTTATGTTCAGGTCCAACTTTAATTTAAAACTACTGACATTATCCTAAGGCAATAACCATTAATTTTAGAGTGGCTCATAAAGAATCCCATTTTAGCTTGCATATTTGTGAATACCTAATGTTTATGAGTTCTTTGTTCACTATCTCACTTGACTGCTATCCTGCTTTTTCCCCAACTTCACATTTCTTCCATTTTAGTGTCATTAACTTCCATAAAGTATCCTTTGATGACTGAGCTATGAGTCTTCAAACCTCCGCCTTACCACTTATTTGTCGTCTTAATTAGATCACTTGTGCTATGGTTTAATCTTACACTTCTTTCAAAGGCTGTCAGTTGCAATTTAGTCCCCATAAATGTCTCTGCTTATGATTGTTACATTTTTCCAAATGGAATTATTTCTTTGTGTTGCCATCATAATAATCTTTTAGAAATTAAGATACGATACCTTATTTTTATTTTAAATTGTATATTCTAACATCTGGAGGTTTGATTATTTCAAAAACTAATTTGGGCCTTCTTGTTTTCCTTCCTTCTTTCATTGTATACTGATATTTCCTATTACCTGTTGTGTAATATGAAGGGAAATGGAGTTGAAAGCCAAGGTTTGAACTTCCTTCCTTCCTTCCTTCCTTCCTTCCTTCCTTCCTTCCTTCCTTCCTTCCTTCCTTCCTTTCTCTCCTTCCCTCCCTCCTTCCTTTCTCCTCTGTTTCTTTGTTTTAACCCTTTTTATGTGGACCCACTGTGCTCCTCAGACAGAAATGCACTTTATCTTTCTTTTTCATTTGCAGAAATCAAGCAAACTTACGATATCTCCATCCCTAAACCAAATCTTCTTTCTGTTCTCTTGGTAGTAGGTTCACTGTGCAGAGGATACAGAAGATAGGGCACAGAGAACAAATCCTATAGAACCCCTATGGTTCATTGATAATTCTGTGTTTCCTAAAGTTTCGAAAAACTCAAAAGGACAAATCATAAAAGTGTTACATACTCATACTGGTCAACCAATGACACACTCAATTTCCTTGATGCAGGGGGAGAGTTTGGTCCTACCTCAACTTGATGTGCCATGCTTTCTTCAAGCCCATGGGAGTCTGCCACTTCCTGATTGGAAGCAGAGGAGTGATTGGGGAGGAGGGTAGATGGGACTGGAGGAGAGAAAAAAAAGCAACCTGTAGCGAAAACATTTGTGAGTAGTTATCTGATGAGGAAGCTACTGTTTAAAGCCAGAAGGAAGGCACATGAGCTGCTGCACAAAATACACTGCAGTTGTTTCCGTTCCTTGGCTTAGTGGACGGCATTGCAGTCTTGCTCTTGGTGCTAAGTGCAGAGTGAATGTTTCTCTGCAGTGTCTGTCTAAGTACCAATGGCAGACGGACCGTGCTGAAGCTTATCCAGGAGGACTTTTGTTGACTTAGTCATTACTGCTAGTTATGTTTCACTGTGCGTATTTACTTCCCCAAGAGAAACCTCAAGAGAGGAAGTGTTCATTTGTGTATTAAATCAAACGAAATTTCGTAGGCTACAATCCCTGTGAACCAGGAATTGCATAAATGTAACATTCCTTAACTATTTTTTTTAACTATTTTTTAATTTCTTTTTGAAATATTGACTTTTACCTTGCAATAGTACATGGTAATTTCAACTCCCCTATCCCACTACAAACTGTATTTCATATTAGGATCCATATCTAATAATTTATTTTTGTTAGTTTACCCGCTACAAAGCCATTTAAATAAAAGTAACTCATTAATTTTAATTTCTTTGTCTAATTTTAAACACTTTGACAGGCTATTTAATTTCTGTTTCGTTTTGAAACCTGAACGACTGTTACAGGAATTCTAGTGGATTATCATGGTGTCTAACTCCATTAATATCTGGGGGTTGGAAGGTGTTCAGTACAGGCACAGGAACGAGGACCTGAGTTCACTTCTCAGTACCCATGTCAAACCTGAGTAGCTTTGGGGATCCTAGCACTGGGCAGGCATGGGACTCTCTAGGCAACCAGCTGATTTGAATCTGCAAGCTCCGTGTTCAATGAAAAAGAAAGCCATTGTGAGAGACACCTCCACAAGCTCATGAGAACATGCATACAGATGCATACTTATGTACACCCAATCTTATCTTGACTGTCACTTGAAAGTTCTACGTGAAGCATGTGTGCACACAAATCATCTACGATGCCATCTTGTAATAACACCGGGAACATAGAATGGCTAACAGCACGATGGTAGCAAAGCACCAAAGGCAAAACTTTGTATTTTTGACAAAGAGTATTTTGTACTTCAGAATGGTGGTGTGTTTACAACACTTCAGGGCCGGCCAGGTGACAGTCATAGAAGGTGCCGCACATAAATGGGAATAATGACAGTGTACGTAGTATGTTGAAATTAAGAATTTTCAAAATGTTATATTTAATTCTTAGAGGAATGAAATCGTCTATTTGTATTCCGCATTGTCATAATGTTAAAATATGTACATAGTATAGTAAAGAACAGTACAGTGATATAAAATTATTAGCAGATAAGAATGACAATTTTTAAAGTGTAGTGACAGTTTACTCATAAATCAATTAATAACTGTTTATTGAAAAATGCATAAATTTAATGCACTAAACTGCATGTGTGATTTAAGGTTCATTCGTTGCATCGACATTCTTAGCTCTAGAATCATGGTAAAGAAGACCTGGCGTGGGACATCTGGCCATTGTCCCCACAGCATAGTTTGTGTGTCATATGCGTCTGTGTGCCCTAGGAGGAGTGTGTTTCAAAGCTGACAAATGTGGTTCCCGGGATCTCCTGTCTAAAGTGAGCCTGTCCCCAGCCAGTGTTTGCCTTCTTAGAGTGAATATTGCCCCACTGAGAAGGAGATGGGAGGCAGTGACTGAGAACGGGTGAGTGCTGATTCTTAGAAAGGACAGAGCGAGCATTCTGCTCTTGCTCTTCTTCACTGGAGACGGCCACCTTTTATTCACAATCTTTCCTTTCTGTTTTCTTAATTTTATTTTCCAAGAAACTGTTATGATGCCATATTGTACTGCAATGTTCTAAGTAAGAGGAACCACTTTAAAGAATTTTTGAGACAGGCTTTCTCTGGGTAGCTCTCGTTGTCCTGGAACTCACTCTATAGACCAGGTTGGTCATAGACTCAGAAATCTGCCTGCCTCTGCCTCCCAAGTTGCTGGGATTAAATGCAAGCGCCACCACTGCTTGGCCCAAGAATTCTTGTCAGTAAGGTGAGGCGACTGTGACCTTTGTTCCTCACGTTACCTAATGTTTTGGGGAGAAGATTAACTTTTTATTTTCTGGAAAAGTCATTCTGAAAAGGTTGAGGACCCATTTGTGGAGCTGCAGAGTGTCAAGGAGGAGACACTGGGAGTAAAGGCTTGTGATGTGGGAGAGTCTTCTGTTTTAATAAAGAAACTGCCTTGGCCAGCCCTTAGGTGGGTGGAGTAGACAGAACAGGAAGAAGGAAGTGAGGTAGATGGCTCAGACAATTGCCCTGCCTCTACAGCCAGATGCGATGAAGCCAGCCACCAGGTCAGATGTGCTGAATCTTTTCCGGTAAGACACCATTCATGGTGTTACACAGATTATTTGATATGGGTTAGTCAAGATGTGAGTAAGAGGCTGAAAATAATGGGCCAGGCAGTGTTTAAAAGAATACAGTTTCCGTGTAATTATTTCGGGTGTAAAGCTAGCCGGTGGCCACATGGTGGGACACAGCCCCGCCACTCCTTCTACAGGCTTGCATCTTGTGAACCCTTTAGCTCAGTGTTGACCATCAAAATGAATCATGAAATAACATTTACTGTGGGGAGCAGAGGGACACTTTTAAGTGAAATTAAAAGCATAAACTAGAGAAACTCAATGGATTAAAGTTAAATAGCAATAAAATTATAAAACTTATTGCAAATTTTGTCAAGGGAAGTTAGTGAAATCAATGAGTTTCATTTTATTTTAAACTGGAAGCCAGCAACTAAAATGGTTAAACTCGAAAGGTAAAAGTGAGTTTCCGTGTAAACGAAGACAGTTAGGTGTTGTTTTCTTTATATAGCTAATAAAATTGTTAGGAAGTGTGCAGGTAGAAACAGAGGTCCTGAAGGTAAGAGATTTTTTCCAGACTGAGCTAATTTCAGTCTGGAAAGGAGTAAAAGAATTTGAGGAGCTGGAGAGAAGGTGCAGCAGTTAGGTGCAGGCTCTTCTCTCTCAGAGGATCTAGGTTCAGTTCCCAACATCCATGTGAGTTCTCAGCTAGCACTGCACTTACATGCACCCTCCCCAATACAAACAATTAGAAATAAAAATGATTTTTTGAAAAGCAAAGTAATTGCAAATATTAAAATAACACCAACCTGCTGACTGGCCTGTAAAATTAAACATTCTATAAAGACCTAAGGAAGAAATCAAGGGGCAATAATGAAAAGAAAATAGGGAGTATGCAACAGCTTGGAGCTATAGGCCAACGAGGCTGAATTAGGATAGGTGGCACATGGGATTTGTCAGACACATATGTGCACAGAAAGCCCTTGCTGTGGGTCAGTGTGGTGCAGGCTCGCCTGTGTTAACCAAAAAGCTAACCTCTTTCACAACTGTATGTGGAAATACGTTATTTGCTTTATAGTCTGTTCTCCCAGACTTGCTCTGCACCCTGGATAAAAGCTTGTGTGTAAGGAAGAATATTTAAACACTGGCATGCGTGCACCACACCATTTGTACCACTGACATTTCACTGTTCATTATCATTTAGAACAGCGAATGTTTTGTATAAGCACAAGTAGATCTTTCTGCTTGACAAATCTGGCCTTTGCTTTCACCGTCATTGTGCAGGTTATATATATATATATATATATATATATATATATATATATATATATATATATATATATATATATAATGAAGAGTTGAAGAACATTGCCAGAGAAATGAGTGAAGTATATCAATTTCAAATGTGCAATGTCAGAACTAATAGTTGAAATGCAGTTGAAATGAGATTTATGAGTGAAAAACACATTTTCTTTACATAGCTACAGTGTTTTTAAATGATGTATTTAATTTTATTTTTAAATTACTTAGCGATGTTGAATAAATTTCTACAATCTAGTTGGACCTTCTGTATCTGTGGGTTCTGAACTGCAAGAATGAGCTAACCAAGAATATGCTGTAAAGCTTGGTTGCATCTGTGCACAGATATTATTAATTTGCAATAGTTTTATTTGTGCTGCACACATGGCAGTAGGTTATGTTGGATACATTTGTACTGCAAAGACACTGTTAGTCTATGCTGCTTCCATCTGTATGACATAGATGCTATCAGCCCCTGATGCCTAACCTGTTCTACACGATGTACAGACTGTTTTCTTGCCCTTATTCTAAGCAATAACTTATAACATCTGCTTGCATGGAAATCTACATAGTATTAGATATTATAAGTAACCACAAGATGATTCAAAATCAAATGGATATGTGCATTTTTAATTCTTTTTGCATATGCCATATAGTAGGTTTATGTAGCCGTGGATTTGGGTGTTTTTGGAAGGCCCTATTATGAATCCCTTGAGGATATATATGGACAGCCATACTAAATTCTTGAAAGTGTCACTTTGAATGAATTAGTCCATTATATGGATATATTGTCTTGGCAGTTTTTACATTTTAAATTATTGCATGCCTATAATTTTTATATTGATAATATTATTTGTAAACAATGCTATAAGATATGAAGAATTATTTACCTTGAGTAAAATTGATAAATATTATATAATTATATGGAAATTTGTAAGCTTAAAAACTTAAATTTAATTAAGTATACTTTTTGAAAACTGAAAATAGGGACAGTGATATTGGGTAATGAGTAAAAGCTCTTGCCACAAACCTCTCAATGTGAGGTTGAACCCTAGAGCCCACAGGGTGAAAGTGGAGAACTCTCTCCCACAGGTCCTCTGACCGCCATGCGCAGATTTTAGAAATATATTTCTTGTGTCAAATTAGCTTACAGAATTAAATTACAACCCATTTGTATGAATATATTTAATTTGAGGAAATTACTTTTTTAATGATTAAAATTTTTATTTTATATTTAAATGTGCAAATATTTTACACATTTTTATACTATGTATTATATATAACCTTTCCATTTATCTATTAACCTGTAAGAATTTACTTTATTCTTCTGGTAAAATATCTGTTGGTGCATTAACTAATAAAAATATTCATATTGCATAATTTCATTAATATGGGTGTAATGTATATAAATTTCCTCTATCAAATTTTTATCAGTTATATTAATGTTATAGAATATCAGTTAAAGATGTGTTACATTTGTTTATGCTTTAGAATATTTGTTTAATGGTGCAAAGATGTGTTGCATTCTTTTATATTGCTTTTGTTTGACTCTGTGAGGTTGTGTTACTTTGCCTACCTAAAATACCTGATTGGTCTAGTGAAGAGCTGAACATCCAATATCTAAGGATAGACAGGGCTGGCAGGCAGAGAGAATAAGTGGGAATAGATGAAGAGCAGAACGGAGGAGTGATAAAAAGGAGGAGCGAGGCCAGCCACCCGGCTACTCAGAAAGGCACAGAGTAAGAAGTAAAGAAAAGTATATAGAATAAGAGAAAGGTAACGGCCCAGAGTCAAAAACTAGATAGGATAATTTATAGTTAAGAAAAGTTGTCTAGAAACAAGCCAAGCTAGGGCTGGGCATTAATAAGTAAGATACATCTCCATGTATTTATTTGGGAGCTGGGTGGTGGGCCCCCAAAGAGCTAAGAGTAAAAAGTAAAAAAAAAATCCAACTACATATGAAGATACATATTTTTGTTCTTAAATATTCCTACTTATGTATTCTTTCTATATGACATGTTACATCTGTATTTTTTCCATCACAGAGGGTCACTCAGTTAATGGTGATTAAGTACTTTCCTTGTGTTCCTTGTACTGCTTCCTGTTCCTCAGCGTTTCATACTCTGAAGCTTCTGGAGTATTGGTTGGGGTCTGTGTAATTCATTTGACACCAGAATAAACTGAAATGATTTACCTTGAGAGTGACCGGATATATAGGGAGCTTACTGGTTTAATTAGTAGCAGGCCAGTGTGGTTTAAGGATACCACTGTATTTGCAGAGTCACCCTTTTCTTTTCTGTCACCACTCTTCTTGAGCTCCTTGTGTCCTTTTATGTTAACGGGTGTACTCATTTCCAGGTGCCACATTTTACCAATGTCATCCAGGAAATGAAAGAAGGACTCTTGTCATAGCTCTCAAAGAAAGAAAATAGGATAATGTATGATGGAGGAGTGTCTATATGTTACTTTCATTGGTTAATAAAGAAATTGCCTTGGCCCCTTTAATAGGACAGAAAATTAGGTAGGCGGAATTGACAGAACAGAATTCTGGGAGAGAGAGGGCAGATGCTTCAGGCAGTCACCATATGCAGTCACCATGCCTGTCCTCTCCAAGACAGACGCAGGTTAAGATCTCTCCTGGTAAGCCACCCCTCGTGGTGCTACACAGATTACTAAATATAGGTTAAGCAAGATATGAGAATTAGTCAATAAGAGGCCAGTACTAATGGGCCAGGCAATGTTTAAATGAATACAGTTTCCATGTAATTATTTCAGGTGTAAAGCTAGCCAGGTGGCGGGACGCAGCCCTGCTGCTCCTTCTACAAATGTATCCCTGCATGTTTAGGTAAATGCTTCCCTCTGTTTTATACTTTGAGCAAATTAAAAGAGTACCAGAAAGTGTATCTACTGTATGATAGAAAGCAATCAAGAAACCTGCCCAACAGTCTGGCAAAGTATCAGACTGCCTCCATGGCTGGTGCAGCGAACCTGGAAATTGCTTCTGGACAGAAGACAGAATTTGCTTCTAAGACAGGATCAAGTGTGTTGTGGAAGTTTTTCTTCACTCTTAGGCAGACTTGATAACTAGATTGCTGACTAATGTGTTCTCCTCTACAGTGTAGTATATCGTGTGCCCAGCTGCAACTCCTGGGCCTTTGCCCTGGTGTTTAAGGTCTTGTTCTTGTCACATTTATCATTTTGTAGCAGAAAGATAATTCTCACTGTTGCAAGGCTGTTATTTATTAAATGACATCTACAAAATTACTTAGTACCCTGTGGTACTCTGTTGTGGTAAGATCAAGCTGATGTGAGATTTTGAATGTTTTATTACCATTGGTTAAGAAAGACGTTGCTTTGGCCTATAGCAGGCTAGAATATAGTAAGGCTGGAAATCCAAGCAGAGATATAAGAAAGAAGGCGAGTTAGGGAAACACCTGCCGAAGGACATAGGTGTTAGAATATTACCAGTAGGACACAGCCTTGTGGTGATGCATAGATTAATAGAAATTGGTTAATTTAAGATGTAAGAGCTAGCTAGAAATATGCCTGAATCATTGGCCAAACAGTCTTATAATTAATATGGTTTCTGCATGATTATTCGTGTCTGGGTGGCTGAAAACATAAGAGTAGTTTCCATTTACATCAAGCCAAAGGAAATACTTTGGTGATAGATTGAAGTTTGACTGAGCTTCACATGTAGGGCCGGGCATGATTCTCAAACCCTCCTGAATATTCAGCAGATGATGGTCCTGTATTCTTTTTTGTGTATTTAGAATATACCACAGTAATGAGTATTCTAGTGACTTAACACAAAGCCCCTACCATCTGCAAAGATACCTGTGAGACAGCTTTTTCTTGACATGAACCTCAAGTGTGGCTACACTTGAAACTGACCTTTGATTTGTGGGTTTTGTCTGCATGAAGATCAGTCTAATTTGTGGACACAATGACCCATTTACTCTCCTCATGAGTCTTTCCTGCCACCTGCTTCCTATCATCTTGGGCTTCAACCTGTGTGATTCTGGGAAACAGATATCCATTCAGTTTAACTACTATCTAGTCTTTCAATTTCCTCTATATAAACACTGTGAATCTTTAATGCATTATAAGAATGACAGTTTTAGATAGAGAAGTAAATTGCTCATTTAGGCCTAGCAGGGTATTTACGTACAATATATTACTCATGTTTATTCTTCCTAAATATAAGCAGCACTACTCATATTGAATACTTGACTTTGGTAGTTTAAAGGTTAGAATAATTAGAAACTTCAAAGCCCTTAGTTGACAGAAGCTGATAATTTACATAAATATTTACAGTGAGAAGAGACCAAAATAATGTAACACCATAAATATATTTCATTAATATCTCTGAGAGATTCACTATAATGTACTAACTTTGTCAGAAACCCTCAATAGATAATTAGGGCAAATTAAAGTTAACAAATGGAAAGAAAAAAAGAAGTAACAATTTTATGTATCTGTCTATCCACCCATCTACTGATAGATTATAAGAACAAATGCTAAAGTGTTGATATCATATGTAATAGGGAAAGAGGCAGAACCCCACTTCATCTCTTGTTTTAGTCGTTCCCTGGAGTCCTCCACTCTGAAGGGGATTCCTGGCTTCTGCAGCAGGTAAAGGGACTTCAGGATGAGCAGCAAGAAGCAGAATTGGAGAATTAGTAGAAGTGACTACAATGTAGTTGGCATTAATAGAGAATATGCAGAGAAAGAATAAGACAAGAGTGAGTATGAGCTGCTCCACGTAGAGATGTGTAGAACTCCTTACCAATGAGTGTATGTGGGATGTTGGTTGCTCCCAAGTTTCTTCAGAAAATAAGAAAACCTACTACCATTTATAAAATAGTGGTAAAAGAGTGTAGTTTGCAAGAAAATTTTAAAAAATCAATTTTCTTTCATAAACAAAGTTGTAGGATTGATCTACGAGGGGCATGGTTTAGATTTAGAAATGAAAGGGCAATAATAGAAACCCTTGTTTAAGACTGGTGGTGTGTGTCAGTGTGTCAGTGGTCAGTGTGTCAGTGGGTCAGTGTGCCGGTGTGTCAGTGTGTCAGTGGGTCAGTGGGTCAGTGGGTAGAGGCGCTTGACCCTTTGAGTTTCATCCCCAGACCCCACAAGAGGTCAACGAGAAACACCTTTTCTGTGGGTTCTACTCTGATCTTCACCAGATGTTGATGTTGATGTTGATGTGGCATGCAACACACATAGAAATAAAGGACATAGTTATACTTTGCTTTGATTTTAACAGAAGTGCTTAACTAAAATTAGTTGAATTTTGTAGATTTGATGAGAGCTCAGCATGGTCTGTCTTTCACTCAGTTCAACAACTCAGCTGCATTTACAATTGACAGCCACTTGTGTCAGGGAGTTGCGCTGCCACCGCTTTGTCATGCAGTGATAGAGTTTAAATTGGATTGTGTACCTCTAAAATCCCTGGAAAATAAAGATTTATATTATAATTTATATTACATTTCAAAATGGTATGGACTATGTTTGACTGTGGATATGGTGAATGAAAGCAGTTTTACCTGGAATATTTATGAGGACTCAGACAGGGTCCAGAAGAAGGTTTTAGAGTTTGGGTTCCCTGAACCATACTATAACTTGCTGTCTGTGTGACCTCTGTGGTAATACTGACTGAGATGGTTTATATTGCTGTCAACTCAACAGCATTAGAATCACCTTGGATACAAGTCTCTGCACATATCTATGATAAACTAAACTGGAAAGACTCACCTTGACAGTGGCTAGGAAGATGTGTCATATTGACACCTGTACAATACAGTGTGCCTAGGCTTGAGAGAATGTTTAATGAGTAGTATTGTTTATATTTCTAATAACTACATATATTTATAACTCTGAATTTCATATTTGCTAGTGTTAATTGAAGTCAAAGTAAGAAACATTTATATTCTATTTGATAATATTTAATCTAGCATTAATCAATTTTAGATTATGAAAACAAATCAGCAACTATATTTTAGCATTTTAATTTCAAAAGTTCTTAGAAAAATTTATTTTCTATATTAGAATGTAAATATTGTAAGTATTGTACAGGTTTGTGGATATTTGAGTGGAAGGACGGAAACAAAGAGCGAGGCTTATATTTAACCAGTGTCTCTTCGCTGTAGAGCCTTGTTGTTGGTACTTATGTGCACAGACGGACTCAGGCTCAGGGACAGACCTAAGGAAGGGCTTTCATACAGTGTTATTAGCACCCTATGTCAACTACACTGCATACACGGTAAGCAGTGCAGGTAGAACTAGATTTATTGAACTGGAATAATTTTCCACCTACTTTTGAACTATCTGAGCTATCTCTGAAAAAAAAAGATGATTTTGAGGACAGATTTAGAAAATGTTTTTGTTTTCGGATTTAGAAAATATGCAGAGTAAAAATCATTTTCTGCCTTCTTGCGCTGAACTCAACATTTTGAGTAGTGGTTATTTGAAGTGAATTGGTGGTTTTTTTTTTTTTTTGCTGTATGTTTTGGTTTTTTTCTGTTTCTCAGACAGGGTTTCTCTATATAACAGTCCTGGCTGTCCTGGAACTCACTTTGTAGATCAGGCTAGCCTCAAACTCACAGATATCTGCCTTTTTCTGCCTCTCAAGTGTTGGAATTAAAGGCATATGCCACCATTGACTGTGAAGTGATTTTAAAGCAAGCTTGATTTAAGAACACAGATGTTAGATTATTGAATAATTACTATTCTATTCCTCTGTAAATTTATGCTTAACCATGTATAATTTGGAAAGGATTTGTTGCTGAGACAAGTCATCTGTATCATGGTAAGTTCCTGACCAAACCTAGCCACTTGGGTTCAAAAGGAGGATTAGCACTGTCAACTCTCATCTGCCCAGTGTTTGGCAAGCACATCCATACAAAACTGGAGAGAACTTGGGGAAGGTATCTAGACAGAAAATAACAGAGTCAAGCATGCTTTCTTGGCAGCAGCATTGTCTTGGGTGGACTCTGTTTCCTAGAAGCAAGAAGAGGTGAGACTCCTTTAAGAGAAGCTTCCTGACTCAACATTAGTGGCAAAAACATTGCAACTCTTCTTAGAGGCTCTGCCAACAAAGCCTTAAATGGTGTTTATGATCAGCTGGAGGCATACTTCTTGGTGGCAGCATGGACTTTGTAAGTCTACAGAATTGTGGCAATAAACGTTACTCCCACCAGTACCTCTGCCATGAAGCTAGACTCTAAGAAAGTTAAGGAATAGGGTGGAGACAACCACCAAGTCTGAGGTTTTAATCCTAGCCTTGCAGTTTAACAGATTAAATTCTCATGAGGTACAAAAAAAAAAAAAAAAGATAGACATACAGAAAAGACAAATTCAAAAAGAAAATAATGAAAATAAAAGAATCCTAGAGTTCTAAATGGTTTGCAATTTGTTAAAAGTATACATATGTTTAGAAGAGAAAAGAAAAAGGATAGAGAAAGTCTTTAGAGAAGAAATATGGTTGCTGGGTGTGGTGGCACACGCCTTTAATCCAAGGACTTGGGAGTTCAAGGACTACCTAGTCTACAGAATGAGTTGTAAGGCAGCCAAAAATATACAAAGAAAGCCCTGTCTCAAAAAGACCCAAAAATTAAAACTAAAAATAAAAGAAATACACAGAGAATCTGAATACTCTACGTTATTGTGTTGTCTTTGAATTGTTTGACTGCTGAGGAAGGAGAACAGCTGCTAAAAGAAATTTGATTATATATGCTGCTGGATTAATATAACACACACACACACACACACACACACACACACACACACACACATATAATGCCTTGACTTCAAAATTTAAGTCAAAAGATACATTACTTTGGGGAAGAGGTTTTGCTTTTGTTTCCACAGGAAATGGGAGGCTGAGGATTCCTTCAAGGATAAGGTAAATAAGATTTGATTGAACAAGACCCCCTGAAAAATCTCTGGTAGGAGCAGATGGCTCAGATGATCCAATGTTTCAAACACCTCTGTTGCAGTTTCCTCTGAGTTTTATATTCAGAGATGCCTCAAGACTGCTGGCTGGCATGATCCAGGGTCACAGAATACTCCAGTCAGGACTTGACCATAAACCTATATTTTCTTTGGGTTGTCTTAAGATTATCAGTGCCCCAATTAGCAGAGAGTAGCCTAGAAAACTATGCTCACATCTGCCCCCCCCCCTCAAATGGACAATGAATGTCTGTCTTTGTTTAGTGTGTTGGTTAGAAGTTGTTAAGGATAATGGCCGGGAAAAAGCTAAACAAAGGAAATTAGGTTCAAGCTTCTTGTTTTGAAAACAAAAAAGAGGGATATAGATATGATAGGATAAAAGGGTAGATTTTCTATGTACTCTGAAAAGAAAAAGGAGGATATAGATATAATAAGATAAAAAGGTAGATTATTGAATCTACTTTTTAAAAATGACTATTAGTTTTAAATGTTTTACATTAGATTGGATTTTTGTATATTGTATACAAATTTTGTATATTGATACAAATTTGAGATTAATTTTGTTAAAACATACTGTACATATATTCCTACTTTTGTTCAAGGTTTTCTACCTATATAACTCATTTAACAATGTAATGCAAAATTTTAGTTCTTGAAAATTATTACTAACCACTTAGGATAGTAAGGAAATATAGGTTAGTAGTTAATCAACTAGTATAATCAAACTTGTAGTCGTATTACATATGTTTTCAAAATCAAACAAAGATGTATCTTAGATAGAAAGGTCATCTTAAAACACTCCAGAAATCTACAGAATATGGCATTTGAGATGTTTTACTAACCTAGGTTCTTCTATTTTATGACAATGAGACATGTCTGCTCCTGGTAGCACCAATCTACTGTAGAGAAGATAATGGGCATAGAAAAAACTCCAATGGAGTTAACTTTCTTTGTGATAAAAGTAAGCCACTGAAGAAGAAAATGTCCCTGCCTTGACTGCTGACAATGTGCTGTCCTAATTAAACAAGCAGGACACAAAATATCGTGCTTCCCAGAAAAGTCTGTCAGATATGCTAGGCCTGCATGCCGAAGATGGATGCCCCACCATTGCCTAGGGACTTTGGGTGACTGTTCAGGTAGCCAGATGTTTTTTTCTTTTCTCACTTTTTTTTTTTTTTTTTTTTTTTTTTTTTTGCTTTCTTGCACTTTCTGCTTACTCAATATTATTTCCTTCTCTCTGAAGTAGATGAAGACTAGATAGGTAAATTTCTTCTTGTTTACCTGATGCAGAAAGCAAGTTATGATAGAAAGCAAATTATATATAAGACTTTGGGCTCACCAAGATAGGATATATATGGAATATTACCTCTGCATTTGTTATGTGCAAATGGATCAGACACTGTTGATGTATTTATTTCCTATATATTGTATATAGTTATTGTTATTATTGTATATAGTTTTTCTTATGTTAGTTATAGCCTTCTTTTTTATTTTAGACCAAAGGGGGAAAAATAGTGTCATTTTAATAGTATTTTAATAAATAAAGTTTATCTGGGCTCATGAGAGCAAAATAGCCACACTGGTCAGTCTTACAGCCAAGCAGTGGTAGCACATGCCTTTAATCCCAGTAGCCACACTACTTGCCATAGAAACCCCAGTTTCTGTGTGAATGCCTTTAATCCCAGTGGTGTATACCTTTAATCCCAGAACTAGAGAGGGTTATAAAATGGGAGGAAACAGTTCTCAGACACAGTCTTATTTTGAGATTCCTGGAGGCAAGATCACCATTTTGAACTGAGGTCGAGATAAGAGCCAGTGGCTGGTTGTTTTGCTTTTTGGGATCTTCAGGCTGAACCCCAGTTTCTCTCTCTGAGTTCTAATTAATCATGCTTCAGCTAAGACTTCACTTCAGCAGCTGCTGTTGTCAGTACTAAAACTCATTATCAAAGGGTATCTTTGCAACAGTGAAGCAAATTTTAGTATCACTGGTGAAAAGACAGAATTCACACCAACGGAGAAGATTATACTCTAACAAATAAACCACACTTTTGAACAGTTATTGGGTAAATGTGTTTGACAGATGAAATGAGACAGCCAGGAGGAGGACTTAAAAACAGGAAGAAAATATCATGTTTTAAGTCAATTTTGCATGAGCAAGATATTCTCTGTGTATAAACTGCAAAATCCTGAATCTATCAGAGTAGCTTTGTAACCTGCTTCTTGTATGATTACTTAAGAAAATAACACAAGATTGAGAGTAACTGACACTTGCAGTGTTTGTCATAGGTATTAGCTGGTTTTGTTTACTGATATTAAAAACACCACCACCGGGGCAATATATGGAAGAATCTGCTATGGCCTATGCATCGTCATAGGGATGAGTGCGTCACAGCAGAGAAAGGTGGCAGGCAGTAGGTGGCATTCATGGTGGCAGGAAACAATTGAGAGCACACATGCTGAACCATAAGTAGGAAGCAGAGAAAGCCAACTTTTAATGGCACAAATCTTTACCTTCAGTGACATTCTTCCCCTAACAAGGCCACACTTACTGTACAATGCCATCAATTGTGGGCTAAGTGTTCAGTGCCAGGAACAACAGTGGAAATTTATTACTCAAAGCCCACATTATTAAAATCCTAGTGGAGTAAAATTTGTACTGTTATTGGATAAGAAAGTAGATGGGGTTTCACCATATTAATACAGAGAGGGAACCCCAGTGCTGGGTAGGTCAGTTTGGCTCCTGTGTTCTGTCACTAGAAGTCTTGCTTCTAGATATATTCAAAAGTAAATATACCTTATCTTATTATCATCACTCCTGATATAAGATGTACTTTCTATAACTTCCTGGAATTCTTGAGCTCCCATTGCCTTTAAGAAGATTCCAGCAGTCAACCTGCTTTTGATGGATGTCTCTGTCCTGCACGTTAGGACTTCAGCTACCTGAAATGCTGTGTGGTTCTTCATATGCTCTGCCTGCTTGTATTACATAGGCCATGATTTTGTGAGCGGGGGAGGGTCTCTAAAGACTCCAGAGTGTTTTCTGAGCCAGATGCAGCCTGTGTCAGTTCATTGTGGTCTATTCCGTGCCTCTTTTCTCCACTATCCATATGTATGTGTTGTCTTTTAGTATATGTCTTATCATCTGCCTTCTTGTCTTTCTGTCCTTGTTTTTTCAAAACTGTCTGTAAAGAACTGGTGTTTGGGAAGAACTTGGCATATTCATTCTCTGTGTCCTGTATTTGTAAGGTCTCAGAAGATGAACAAGGTCATTCATTCTCTTCCTTAAGTGGTGGTGCTTTGGGATAGGTACCTCCAATTCTCTGCAAGTCTCTATATCCCTGTCTTCAATATTCCATTCTTGTATGTGTCCTGAAGCCATATGATATTTGGAGACATATTCAAAACATTTTTCTCACCAGACCCAGGAATAAGAGGTGTTCCTAAATGGTGTACCCAGGGAATTTCAGAGATTTGAGCTTTCTGATTTTGAAATACAGGCATCTTCAACACATGATCTAGATTCTAATGGGGACTGACAAAGTGGACTATCTTTTTATAGAATTGTTTGGCCACCTTTAGGAGTATTATATAATACTAGTCCTTAGAGGTATTAAGCACCTGACACAAGGAAAACTGGGTATTGTAAGCAGGCATCAGACTCTCACATCTTCCTGCTTATACTTAGGCTAGTTCCCTTAATATATATGAAGTATCTGCAGCAACTAATCCACATTCAGTGGGAGAGGAGGAGAAAACCTCTCTTCCCATTATGAAATGTGTTTCCTTTCAGAGTTACACAAAACAAACCGATGTGTGGTAGAGGACTGAGCATTTGAATGAAGTTAATGATCCTCTAACTAGTTAGAGTTGGGGAGGAGATATCAGGCAGGTATGTGTTTTAGGAGACTCAGCACAAATGTATCATATAACACAGAGAGAAGGCTCAAAAATAAGATTGGTCCATGAAGAACATAAAGACGCTGGGTTTTGGTAACTGGATAGTCTTTGATAAGTACAGTCTACAGCATCAGAAAGAAATGATGAGGTTTATTTCATATTGGAGCCTGTTAAACTGTGAATGTCAGCTGAGAACCAGTCCATACTATAATTCTTAATGCTATGCTATCTGCAGTTGACTCTGTGTCCTCAGCAAATGTGTCATTCTCACTGAATTAGGCCAAGGACACTGTGCACTGAATTGTAAAGATAACGTGAAAAATAATAGTTACAGTTCATCCAAGTAATATTATATAAGCTGAGAATGGTATTTACATATTTTGGAATATTATGTTACAGCAATTAATGAAAAAGAGGCTAGGAATTTATAAGAGAGCAAAAATGGGTATATTGGAGAACTAAGGGAGAAAAGGAAACAGAAATGGTGTAGTTGTATTATAATCTCAAAAATTGAAAGAAATCATTTTAAGAAGTCTAGTACAATTGGTTAAAGGCTATAAAAATGCGGCATAGTGTTGGCACATTATTGTAATTTTTAACTTTTCAATTTTATATGCTTAATATAAAATACAATTTATAACATTGAAATTATCTCTGAGAGTGAAGATACATATCTATGCTAATTGTTCTAATAACTTAGATAATTAATTATTATGCATTCCTAAAATGGAATCCCATTAAGTTACTTTACTGTGATGGATGCAATCATTTTGGTAATGTAAGTAATACACATTTTCACAGATTAATCACAGATGCTGTTCTAAAGTTGAGGTTAATGTGATGAATTATAACAAGTCACTTATCAGCATCAAGGGCCTTTAAATTTTTTAAATAACCACTCAAACTGTGCCACTTAAAAGATTTTTATTATTTAAAATAACAAATCAAATGATAATGTGACTTATTTTCCAAAAAGTATATAAGACATATGATTATGAAATGAACTAATAGTTACTTGAGCATTGAATAGTTTATGTTGTAAAAAGCACTATTTGATTCTATGTAAATTTATTTAGTTTAAGCCTTCCTGTCCCTACTCGTATCTCTTAATTATACTGTATTTTCTGAAGAAAATATTTTGTTGTTTTTGGGAAGTCCACCAAGCAGCATCTATCTTTGACTCATATGTTGATGACTTCCTAATGTGTAAGGAAGAAAATAAAACGGTTGTGGGCTTTGATTCCTATATGCTTTTTAGACTCCATCGGGTCACTATTAATCTTGGGGGCTTCCTTAGCCTTGCATATTTACCTTCAGCATCCCTGTACACCGTATGTCAGTCACGTGTCTTTGAAATAGTGAGTTTTAAAACCATGATCTCTCTTCTCCCCTTGCATTATTGAAGCTGCAGCTGTTTGTCTATGCACTTTAGGGAAAAGCGAACTTGCCTTCTTAACTTTGTTTTAAAAACACTTAAGAAAATTAAAAAAAAAGATCTGTGGTATACATGAAACACATCATAGATGATAATAATTAAGAAGTAGGTTGACTGTTACCACAAGAAATTTTGAGGACTCCAAAAGCAGAAAGAGACATGACTTTTTCTTTTAAAAATAGATATAATATCCCACAGTGACTCAATGTTTGTGTATCTAGGAAGCCTTACAGATTTAGTCCCCCAACGTGGAATAAAAATCACTAAATGAGTCTTTGTTCGCAAGAATGGTGCAAAAAAAAAAAAAAATCAGGGCATGTGCTCTTGAAGCAGAGTAGCCCAGAAGGATGGGGCAGGGAGTCTCCACTGAGACTGGGAATGGCTGAAAAACTATCACAATAAGTAACATGTCCACCAAAAGAAAACTGGTTTTTAGAGTCTGATTCCAGTGTCAGTACAAAACAAGAAGTGAAGAAATTATGCTCAAAGGAGAAATTTAAATATTATGGAAAAAAAGAAAAGGTTATATTCCAGTATCCATGAAAGTCTGTCGAGAAAACATGCCCCAGCTGAAGCATCCTAGGTCTTGTTGAATGTAAGAGATGGAATCCTGAAGCAGGCTGAACCCCCATGCCCAGTCCCTTTTTCCTGCGTGAGGGGGCACTTATGGGGACAAGAAAGCCCCAGGTCTTCAGGGGTATAGAATGTTTTCTTGAAAAATGACCTGACTTCACAGATTTTTAGAAACTTTTTTTTTTTTTTTTGGTTTTTCGAGACAGGGTTTCCCTGTAGTTTCTAGAGCCTGTCCTGGAACTAGCTCTTGTAGACCAGGCTGGCCTCGAACTCGCAGAGATCCGCCTGCCTCTGCCTCCCGAGTGCTGGGACTACAGGCGTGCACCACCACCGCCCGGCTTTTTAGAAACTTTTATGTTTTTAACTTTATTTAATTTTAATAAATGAATTTAGTCAGAGGATTGATTTGTAAAGTTACAGTTTTTTATTTATAAACTGACTATGCATTTATTTTTATAGCCAGCCTTAGCTACTGACTGATCTGCATAAATGGTGGAATTATATAAATAAAGGCAATCCCTGCCTTAAAATCCTCAGACTCTAGGTGGCTGATGCATTTACAACAGTACGATATCCCTGTTTGCTCACTTACAGCCAACCACAGAATCTGTAAGACATCTTTGAGTACAATGCTGAGAAATTTTGTTAGGTGAAAAAGGAAACTTTTGCAAGAGGAGAATTCCTTTAGTTTTACCATTAAATGTGAGTCGAAAATTTAATGAAATTGGTTTTCACAGAAATGAATTGATATAGTACACCTTGACTACTATCACTCTTTGCATTAGTATGTTCCTGAAAGGCTGGTTCTGTACTCAGCCCATATATGTATGTATGTATGTATGTATGTATGTATGTATGTATGTATGTGTGTGTATGTATGTATGTATATATGTGTGTGTGTATTTACTTGATATCTTTGTAATATAGTTAAGTATGTGCATAAGAACTTTAAAATCAATACCTAGAATGTTGTCTTTTAGCCCACCTGGAATATTTGCTGTTAATTTCACCCCTACAACCATGTGAGACAATAAAATGAAACACATATGTTTTTCTTAGGGTAGTGCTTGGTTTTGGTTGACTGGTATCCCCAAAAATGCTGAAGCCATAACCCCCAAGTAGGTACCTGAGAGAATGATTATATCAGGAAATAAAACCTTTGCAAACTGTAATTATGATATGGCACCAGGACTCCTGGTTCAAGGCCAGGCGCTTGGCCAACACTGTGGAGTGGAACAATAGTTGCCAGGAAGCTCCTCAGACTACAGAGGACCACTGGGATCCATGGTCAGTTCTGGCTTCCTCATCACAAACAGAAAATACAATTTTGCTGTTTAATGCTTTCTTTCACAACAATATCTGTAAGGAAGATTTGTTTTAACATATAGTTCTGTGGCCTGAACAGTGAGGATTATTTGTTTAGTTATCATGTTCAATTTTATATATTATCACACTGAAAGTGAATTTAATTGAGGGAAGAGTCTGGTGATTCAAGTGCATTCTGAAAACAATTTGACCAGAAGTTTCATTTTTGAGTGAAATATTATTTCATAATAATCTATATTCCTATTCTAATTTTTTGGTGATGGTACAATGATTTCCACTCTCTCAGTTTCTATTTTAAACATGTAATGAAACTTTTATTGTACTATCTTCCAATTATTCATAGTTGTTTAATTATTTATATACTTAAAGATTAACTCTGTATTTTAATAATACTAAATAATTTATTCACAAGGTATGCACTCATTTCCACCCATAGATTTTAAAAGTAGCACAGTAAAAATCATAAATATGCTTTGCATTTTAATTTTTATGTATAAGCTCTGAATGCAACCACAGTAATTATTCTCAGTGCTTAGTCTCTATGTATTCTGTAATATACACTTATGTGTATTTTATGCTTTTGTGAACATGTAATACTAAATATAATTGGCATATATGTATGTACAAGTGACACATGTTCACATACACATAAAAAGGTTCATATGCAGGTGTGTGGGGTATCCCTACTGTCTGTCTTATGGTATGTGCTCACAACCCGCACTGCCCTGCTTCACTTCAGCATTTATGTACAGGCATTGAGTGGTTCAGTTTAGGCTGATGTGTCTAAACTGAGAAGCAGAAAGAAACACTTGCCCTCACTGACACTTTGTGTGTGGTTTCCTGTGGCTATGAGACACTTGCCCTACAGTAGAACTCTCAATCTAGGCTATTATGAAGTACCGGCATGAGTTGCCATTTCATACCCATTTTGCATGTAATAAGCTAAATGGAAGAAACTGGCTGTAATATGTATTTTTAAAGTTCATGTGGAATTTCAGTCTCTTAAAAAGAATTGTAGGATTATTTCAAGCAATTTTTGGTAAATAGTCTTGCTATTCCTCCTCTGAATAAAAATGTAATTCGAAGCAGCAGAAATTCTTGAGAATATTGAGAAAGCACCAATAATAGTTATAATGCTTACAGTCATACTAATTAGAGGTAATTACTGTTGGCATTATGATACTTTTATCACATTTATACATAAATACACATGGCAGATAGATTTATTTTGCGGTTGTGCAGCTTTTGTATTTGAATGCTTAAATAAGTGCTTGTTTTAGCCCATTCTCTGTGAAAACCTGGATGTTTCTCAAAAGTTAAACAAAAATCTAGTTTATTACCCAGGATCTTAATTTGTATGTATTTATCCAAAATACCTGAACATGTTTGCCTACAAAACTCAAACATAAAAATGTTCAGCATTCTTTATAATAATAGACTATTGGAGTAACCCAAATTTGCATAAAATATATAAAAATGTGTGTTGTATTCAGAATGAAGTACTATCCTGCCTTAAAAGTATGAACAGTAAATGGATTCATACAACACAGATGAGCCATAAATATGTTTACTGAAAGAAGAATGAAAGAATGGTATTTACTGTGCGATTCCATTTCCAGGAAGGTTAACAATTAATATTAAGCAATGGTAAGGTCAACAGCCAAAGGGTTATTATGTCTGCAGAGGGCAAAGGGAGAGGATGGGGCATGACGGATGGATGTCCACAGGCTTTGGGAATGCCTCCCTCACCCTTAGAGATCGGATTCACTGGTTTGTATTCATCAAACTCATTGCATCCAGACATTAAAACATTCAAAGTTTAAATGCTGAGCTCACAGATCTGAGTGCTTTAGAAATATGTATGACTTTACTTAGATGATTAAAGTACAGTAAGTTTATATAAGCAATCTTCATCCAAATGAGTAATCTTTTAAAAGATTTAGAATACAAATATAGATTTCAAAAAAGTACAAAGGTCAAGACATTCCCTATCTGTGACTCAGCATCAGGGAAACCAGCTACTTAACTGTGTGTTGTGTTTGAGCCTCTAGGATCACCAAAAGGTGGATTCCCACTCTTTCAACATGCAGCCATGATATTTGTTAGCAAAAAGATCAAAAAATTTTATAGAAATGCAAAAAGATCTGGCACCCAAGAAGATTAAATCATAATGTTCATCATCTAGACAAAACTTGCCAGACTTGTCAGAACACAGAAATAGCTGACTATGTGTTTGTGAACCTATTGGTCAGTTAACTATGATGTAAAACAGCAGAGCGGGACGTGGCAAGAAGGATTTAAAACATGGGCAAAACCATTTTATTTGTTAAAGAACCAAAAAAAAACCCTAAAACATGTTAAATATTTTTCATAGGCATGAAAAATATAAAAAATATATTTAGCATTCATAGATAAAACCTATAATTTCTCAGCTACAAAATGCCAATATAGTTATGTTTTCCTTTGCATTTATACTGTTTGTGCATTTATGTGTGATATAGTCATACAAAGTGTCTCATAATTTCTTTGTATTTTAACTTCATATTAAAATGTTAGCTTCCATGTGTTCTGCAGTGTGAATTATGGTCTAGTTTAATTGTGTGGTATTTAACAACTTTCAGAGAACTGTTTTGAAACTTGTCATTTTCTCGTTGATTTTAAGTAGCAATTTTTAGCACTTACGAGTTTGACTCTGTGTAAATGTATAATCATGATTCAAGAAAAGAAATGTTTTATGTTAATTAGGAATGCAGGCCAAAAACTAGTGTATTATTGCTTTGACTTTGAGCAAACATTTTCATAAGCTTGGACACCAGTCTTCTTATATATAGTATCATGTGGATCACTGAACATTCCTCAAAGAATTGATCTGAAGATTTAGAGTTAAAAGGAGTCTTGTCAGAATCATAATAAGTTGGCATGAGTGGCAGAAGAGTTCTGCGTGTATCCTCTCATCTGTGTCTGTACGTTTGAGTCTTTTGGTCGGTGCATTGGATTTTGTTTTTTCTTAAGTTTTGATGAACTCTATTCTAAAGTTCACATTTTTGCTAAGAGACTTATGCTTTTCTTCTTGTCTTCACTCCAATTTCCATAAAGAACTAGATATTTTGATAAAATTTCAAGTTGAATTATTTGAAAATGCCATTTTTCATTAAAAATGATCCTGTATAAGAGTAATTTCACTTAGAGAAGCTTAAAATTTGTTCAATTAAGAGTAGATATAAGAAAAATCTCAGAGACTTCTGCTTGCTGTAAACTCACCAGAAAAATCAGAGAAGCACAGAACCTTTTTTCTCCACACTAAAGGTTTTGTCTTTATTTTTGTTTCTCATCTCTCTAGTTTGAATTCCAGATGCTCATTGTCCTTTGTGCTTGCCCTGTTCCTCGGTGTCATAGTCTGTTCTTTCATCAGGGCAGAGCTTGTCATTATTGTAATGTCACGTAACCCATGGTCCTGATGCAGCATTAATTACACTTGCTTGCTATTAGGACAGATGCCCTTTGGTGTGGTCATCGGCTTGGCAGTAGTTCTTCACCAGATCAGCCTTGCTTACTAAATCACATCCTTATTTCAGAAAAGTCAGTAGGTGTCGTCCATTCACTGGAATTCTTTCATTATATTGTGATTATTTCATACCGAGCTAGTATTAAGAGTCATTGGAAGGATGGTGTCTTGAATTTTATGGAAATATTGTCTATAAAATTGGCAGTAATCATAAAATAAATGAGAGCAATACATTCTTAATTTACATTCTTAATTTATGAAAGGGAGCATCTTCCAATCGTAGGTTTCATGGGAATTTGTGGTTTGTGATGACTCCGGTCTCTTTCATTAATATACTCCCTACTGCCTGGCATAAAATTCTTTGAAAAACTTGGATGATATGTTTTTCTACATGTCACATTAACTCTGTGTCTTCCCTGTTCAAAATTCCGTTGGTCATTTGATTTATGATTTGGAGGGTTGTGGAATTGGACATGTGAATTCGACTTGGGACCTCCTATAAACTTCATAAGCATGCATGTGTGCCTGCACACACACACACACACACACACACACACACACACACACACACACACACACACACACGTCTGATACTGGGCTAGCATTTAATACAAGTCTTCCCATATCCCAAGAATTAGTATGTTAGATGGGATGTACTCACTCATAATCGGTTTCTATCCATAATTAAAGGACATCGAGCCTATAATTTGGGATCCTTGAGAAGATAATAAGAAGGTGAACCCCCCCAAAAAAGATATAGTAATCCTCCTGGAATTGGAAGTAGACATGATCGCCAGGCAAGAATTGGGAACTTGAGGGTGGGGCGAGGCGTGGCCAAGAACCTCCACCTGGCAAGAGATGAAGAAAATGACTGAGCCCCACATTGGAGCACCGGACTGAGCTCCCAAGGTCCTGATGAGGAGCAGAAGGAGAGAGAACATGAGAAAGAAAGTCAGGACCGTGAGGGAACCTCCACCTGGCGATAGATGAAGAAAATGATTGAGCCCCACATTGGAGCACTGAACTGAGCTCCCAAGGTCCTGATGAGGAGCAGAAGGAGAGAGAACATGAGAAAGAAAGTCAGGACCGTGAGGGGTGCATTCACCCATGGAAATGGTGGGACAGAACTAATGGGAGATCACCAACTCCAGTTGGAATGGGACTGATGGAACATGCGACCAAACCGGACTCTCTGAATGTGGCCGACAGTGGGGGCTGACTGAGAAGCAAAGGACAATGGCTCTGGGCTCTGATTCTTCTGCATGGACGGGCTCTCTGGGAGCCTTCTCAGCTTGGTCGATCACCTTCCTGGACCTGGGGGGAGTTGGAAGGACCTTGGTCTTAACATAGAGTAGGGAACCCTGATGGCTCCTTGGCCTGGAGAGGGAGGAAGGGCGGGTATGGGTGGAGGGGAGGGGAGGGAATAGGGAGGAGGAGGGTAGGAGATGGAAATTTTAAATATAAAAAAAATAAACCATGAAAAAAAAACTAAAAAAAAAAGAATTAGTATGTTAGGATTTGCTTTTGCAAGTTTGGTTATATTGTAAAAGGAAACTAAAATGTTTATTTGTAACAGCCCTACTTATAATACAAATAAAACTCAGAAGTTTATAGTTGACGCTGAGTAAATCAGTCATAGTTGGTCACTGAGAAATATATTAATAAGAACTGTTTTTAAATAAAAGAATTCTGTAATTACCATGCAATTTCTTACCTAGTTTACTTCTTTTCTTACTGGTTAAAATATTTATTACTGAGTTTCAAAAATACAAGGTCTCTTACTTTTTAATTAAAATAATACCATATGTTATTTAACATTCCCAATGTCATAATAATTTTGTTATAACTGACATCTACCAGTCATTTAGTCACAAAATTATTAAAGCAAAAAATCATCATTAATATTTAAATTATTTTCCATAGTCCTTTTATCTTATACATGCATAATTATTTTTTCACAGAAATAAACTTACTGCTTAAATGTACTATAATCTGTGAAAGCGCTTTTCATCTGTCTTACAAGTATGCATATGTGCTGCTGAACTTCTCAGAGCACAGATGAACTTGTGAGAATCTGCCTTCTGGTGTCTTCACTGTGATTAAATGTGTGGTGAGGATGTGGAATGTTCTTGACAGGGGTAGGGATGTAGCCTAGTGGGCAGATACAGACTGTAGCATGAAGAAAACCTTGTGTTCCATCCCAGCACTGCATAAACCAGGTGTGATGGTTCGCTACTTAACATCATCACTTAGGAAATGGAGGCAGGAGATGAGAAGGCAGCTACAGGAGGAGAGTTAGTCGCCAGTGTGGGATACATGAGAACCCATACCAGGAAGGATGAGAGTGTACTTTTGGAACCCACTTTCTAATAGCAGTTAGAAACGATTGGTTTTACTTCACCTAGTAACTGATGGTAGCAGATGCTAGATCCACAGCCAAGCACTGGGACAAGTTCCAGGAGTTCGGTCTAAGAGAGGGAGGAGGGATTATGTGAGCAAACAGGGATCAAGACCATGATGGGGAAACCCAATGAGATAGCTGACCTTAACTCATGGGAGCTCATGGACTCTGGACCAACAGTTGGGAAGCTAGCATGGGACTGAACTAGACCCTCTGCATATGGGAGACAGTTGTGTGGCTTGGTCTGTTTGGGGGGGTGGGGGGCTGGCAGTGGGACTAGGATCTATCCCTGGTGCATGAGCTAGCTTTTTGGAGCCCATTCCCTGTGGTGGGATGCCTTGCTCAGCCTTAATGCATGGGGGAGGGACTTGATCTTGCCTCGACTTAAAGTGCCAGACCTTGTTGACTCCTCGCAGGAGACCTTACCCTTTCTGAGGAGTGGAATGGGGGAGAAAGAGTGAGGGGGAACAGGGGAAGGGGAGGGAGGGGGAACTGTGGTTGGTATCTAAAATGAACAAAAAATTTAAAATAGAAAAAGGAAATAAGCAGTGAATATCGACCCCATAACTGGATGATCCGGTAGCAATGGGGCACTGGCCCCTGAATTCAGTTTGCCAAACTCTGCTGTTGTTTTACCAGAAATCACAGCATGTGCTTAGTCAGCATATTGAGTAAATGAAGGCAATTCCCAAGGAAAAAAAAACTGAGCTGCAGTAAAAAAAAAAAAAAAATGAAAATATTCTCCTCTTACAAACATTCCCTTTTCACAACCCTGTCTAGATGTTTATGAAAAAAAATTCTAGCATGTAGAAAAATGTCTTTGCACCTGCAGACCGTTTTTATGCTGAGCGAATCCTGCAGAGAACCACATTCTTCCTTTTCATGGAAAGGCATGGCCGAGGGGTGGCTTACTACAGGAACAACTCCATTGCTTCCTTGAGTTCTAGTCTGACAAACGTGGTCGGTTAGAGTCACCTTCTTTATCAGTGGTAGTTTGACATAGATTGATTTTGCTAAAAGCTTGATTAAACCAACAAGTTACTGTATTAGTTACAATCATTTGAGATTATTATTGCTATTAAAGAAATATACAATTTGTCCTAAACCAGAGAGTAAAATACTAAATTTGACCCTGCAAGCCTTTTTTAAATTAATTATTTTTATAAAAACCTATCTTTTTTCATTTTACACACAAATCCCAGTTTCCACTCCCTCCCGTCCTCCCACTCCCTCCACCTCCCCTCCCGTATCCAGTCTTCAGAGAGGGCAAGGCCTTCCATGGGAAGTCACCAAAGTCTAACACATCACCTTGAAGCAGGACCAATGCTCTCCCCGTTATATCCAGGCTGAACAAGGTATCCCTCCAAAGAGAATGGGCTCCAAAAAGCCAGTATAAGCAGTAGGTATACATCCTGGTCTCCTCGCCAGGACCCACAGTCTACCCCATCCCTACAACTGTCACCCACATTCAAAGGGCCTAGTTTGGTACCATCCTGGCTCCCCGACTGTCAGGCCAGAGTCAGCGGGCTCCCATTAACTCAGGCAAGCTGTTTCAGTGGGTATCCCTATCATAGTTTTGACCCCTTTGCTCATATTAGCACTTCTTCCTCTCTCTTTGAACTTTGGTAGCTCAGCCCAGTGCTACACTGTGGATCTCTGCACTGCCTCCTTCAGTTGCTGGATGAAGTTTCTATGATGGCGTTTAAGGTAGTCATCAATCTGACTACATGGCAAGGCCAGTTCAGGCATCCTCTCCATAATTGCTTAGGGTCTTAGCTGGGGTCATCCTTGTAGATTCCTGGGATTGTGGATTTGTCGAGTGTTAGGTTTTTTGCTAGCTCCATAATGGCTCCCTCAGTCAAGATATCTCTTTTCTTGCTCTCCCTCTCTGTCCTTCTCCCTTCTTGACCATCTTGTTCCCTTAAGTTCTCTTCCCCTCTCCCCTTCTACCTTCTTCCTTCTTTTCTGCTCTAACTTCTCCCCCGACCCTCACTCTCCCAATTTTCTCAGGATATCTTTCCAGGGGGATCTATGTATGTTTCTTTTAGGATTTTCCTTGTTATCTACCTTCTCTGGGGTTGTGGACTATAGGCTTGTTATCCTTTCGTTACCTCTAATATCCACTTATGAGTGAGTACAAACCATGCTTATCTTTCTGGGTTTGGGTTTTTTCTAATCTCATCCATTTGCATGCACATCTCTTCTGTGCTTTTTGGCCAAGATCAATGTAGTATCTGCGAGACTTTTGATTTCATATTTTTATACCAGTTTTCGTGGACTGATGGATTTTTGCATGTCAAAATTTTCCCAGTTACTACTGAAAGGCCAGGATAAATCCAGACCCTGTAGCAGGAAGAGTAGAGCCAAAATCTAGGTTAGCTGGTTCAGTGACTTTGTTCCAGGAATGGCTGACCACAAAGTTAGATTATAATCTTGAGAACAATCTTGAGAAATGGGGAGTTTCCCCTTGTGATTATCAATGGTTTCAGAATCTTCCAATGGTGCATTCCCTACCCCCCTTTGGGTTATGGTTTCTTCCCTTTAATACCCCTTCTCCCAGCTACACAGGGTTGAACTCCTCTACCCCTGCATGGGATATGAGTCTCAGATCCAGTGTGCTGGTTCCTGTCAATAAACATCATGTGATTACAGCAAGGATGGTCTCTTGTGAGTTTTTGTGGGGTAGTTATCCTGAGACTTAAGTGAGAGTCTCCCAACTCCAGGGGTCTTTCACTACAATTCAGTAAAATGATTTAAAATAAAAAATCAGTTATTATAATGTCATTTTAATATTGAAAAACAATTTATTCAAATCAGGTCTTGATAGAGTTGAACTCATAAGGCCACAGGAGAAACAAGAACTTATGGCCATTGCTTTTTTTTTTTAACTATTTGTTTTCTCTTTAAAGCCATATTTAAAAACCATTGAAGCAGGATCTGGTGATCTCTGGTCTATAATTCCAACATTCAAGATGTGAGATGACTGTGAGTTTGAAACAACTCTGAGCTATGTAGAAAAGTTTAGTTTAAAAAATTCCTGGAAACTTTGGAAGGTGTCATATGACCATAATCTCAACAGCAGAGCCCGAGGAGGGGAGCTTTTTTAACTCAGGAGTATGAGACCAACCTGGAAAAGATACTAAGCTTCCACCTGAAAACTAACTCATGCAAACTGATAACTCATTGTATTTCTGACTGAAACCCTTATTGTACACAGTGTAAATAAGTCAGACAATATTTGATATATATGTATCTATATATACATATATGTGTGTATACACATATATGTGGGCAATTATATAATCGTATATGTGAACATATATATGGACATGCATAAATACGTGTGTGTAATTGTTTATTTTCACAAATGTACACAACCAAAATGGCCAGTACAGAACACCTAAGGTAATAAACATTTCATACTGCCTCAAATTTAGTTTTCTGTTTTTTCTTTTAAACTTTAATTAACATGGGTTTCTCAGTTTTGAGTTAATTATTTTGTTTTGTAAAATAGAGAAATTCAAAGAACTTAATATTTAAAGTAGTATTTCCATATTGTGAAAAGTATATTTTATCTTCTTTAAATGTTTCATTTACAGTCCTTTACTATGAGAAAGCTGGAACTGAACTAGCATGTAATTATACATTTTACTGAGAATAGCCTGTGCTGTGACTTAAAAAGATTATTTTATCTTAGCTTTTATATTTCACAGCCGTGAAAGCGTCAGGGAGAAATGCTTGGCAACTTGAGTACCCCATGAAAACAAAGAGAATATGAAATATTTAGGCGAAACACTTGCTGAGTTGTTCATGTGTGTTCACATGGAGTAGGAAGAGGTGATCTTCAAGAGAACATAAAATGCAAAGACAAGCTAGGAGAATTGCACTGTCATCATCAATGGTTGTGACATCAGTAACAAATCTGGTTCTTCCTTTGTGGGTTGAATAGTGCTGTAGTAATCGTTGCTGAATGATGAAGAGGTATTGGCTAGAGAAGAGTGGTAAGACCCCTTTAGAGACATGGGAAAAATTAAGAACAATAATATCAGGAAAAAACTAAAGTGAGAACAAAGACTTGTACTCATTCAGTAAAAAACTGTAGATAATTAATACATTGTTTTGTTTAGAGAAAGTCGTGATATTAGTAACCCACGTGCACTAACTAGGACTGGGAAGAGGCAGAGGCAGGAGCTCTATTGCTCCTTCAGTGTAGTCAGTTATTACTGCCCCTCAGTTTTCAGAGTCATTACATCAGAACTAAAATCGGTCTATTCCTGATGAGAATTTCCATATTGAAATACAGAGTGAACATAATAAGAGTGAATATTTTATTGCAGCAATTGTTTCATATTTATGTGGATAGGAAAGTTAAAATGTTTGGCTGTGATATAATTTAAGTGTGTTAATGGATATTAAATCCATTTGAGGATAGTAGTCGTAATAATCTGTTTTTGAATTCTTATTTTCATATTATATAAAATAAGTATAATAAAAAGGATAAGTTAATTTCATTCACATTTTCTTAAAACATTATGGTACTGGACAGATGGTTCAGTGGTTAAGACAACTCTCAAGTGCACAGATCGGTGTGTTTTCCAGCACCCACGTCAGATGACGCACAACTGCCTGAAACTCCAACTCTAAGGTATCCAAAGCCCTTTTCTGCTGTCGGTGGTCACTTCCATGTGTGTATGCATAAATACATAGGCACATACCCATAAATAAAAATGAAATCAATCTTAATAAAAGGAGATATTACTCCCACATTATAACCCTATAGGAAAAACACCATCTACTCAAAATTTAAATAAAGAAAAATACAAAACAGAATATGGCATTGTTACTACTTAGGTTTTGTTTAATCTGAGTAAACCACTCACTGCCAATAAAGTCATTGCATTAGCCTGGCTTCCTCCGTAGCCTTCCTTCCCTTGCTGATGCATCATGAGGATGTGAGCACAAGTAACAGGAAATATGAGCTTTTCTTAATGAAAATGCAGGCATTTTCCTTTAATTTATGCAAATATGAACAGGAAGAGTGAAGTGATTCAGCTTGTGGGTCTCTGAAGTCACCAAAGCATTACTGATTGAAGTTTTTTTTTTTTGTTATTGTTTTCTAGGTTTTATATGTGTGTGTGTATGTGTGTGTGTAAATATATAAAAAATAAAAAGTGAAGGTTCAGTTAGCCAACCTACACACAAGCAGAGGAATATCTAAACACTGGAAACTTAACCATTGTTCTTTTTTTGTTGTTTTTAATTTGGTTTTTATTTTAAATTTTAAATTCATTGTACATATCAACCACAGTTCTTAAATCATTATTCTCTATTTTTTTCATTGGCATGTGTTTTCTGGTTTTTCTTGAATTATGTAAATGGTTGTGTCTGAAAAAAACAACAAATTGATCTCAAAGTAAGCATAAGAATAAAAAAAGAATAAAAAGAATCAGTAAATGTGGAGGCCCAAAATTATGAGCCTAGTTCCACATTGACCAAAGGTCAGAGCTTTGGGACTTGTTTCTAGTTCCTTCAAGGTTATTGTGCTTCTACCCCAGGCAAAGGTCCCACCTAGCTGTAAATCAAAGGGTTCTGCTCTCTCAAGCTTATTGTCAACAACTGTGGCTAATTGCCCGGTCTTGCTTGTGCTCCAGGAATAGAGAAGTAGATCTGTTCCTACCTCAAACAAAAGCCTAAGGATCCAACTAAGTTCCAGTTACCTTTATGGAAATAACTTGGGATTCTATCCAGGGAGTAGTTTGCCTACAAAGTGTTTTGGTCTAGGGTATAAGTATTACTTGGTGACATGTTTTGTTCTAGCAACAGAATGTTTAACTATGAATGTAGCCCATGACTTTCAATTGGTATGTTCATTTCCTTGTATCATGTTAATGCAGTCTTTTGTCTTACTCTTACCTTTTGGGGTCAAGGGTATTTTAAGCAGTTGGAAATTAAATATGGGTGAATTTTCAGTACCCACAAAAATTTCCTCCTGATACTATCCTATATATTTCTGTTTTATTATTTTCATTCACATCTTCATATTCTTTACTATATTTCTAATCCTCATGCCCTTACTGTAATGATCTGTCCTGTCCCTTTAAAAGACAAGCCCCCTCCTCCACTGAGGCAGGCAGATCTTCCTTCTTGCTTACAGCCTGACTCTATTCCTTTTCCGTCTCCCTCTCGAAGAGGCAGCTTCTGTCTCTTCCCACTTCTTCCATTCCTCTCTCTCTCTCTCTCTCTCTCTCTCTCTCTCTCTCTCCCTCTCTCTCTGTCCCTCCTTCTCTCTCTCTCCCTCCCTCTCTCTCTCTCTCCCTCCCTCCCTCTCTCTCTCTCTTTCTCTTCCTCTCCCCTCTTCTCCCTTTCCCTTCCATAACCCACTAAATAAATATCCAACTTCACTCTGCATGGCTTGCCTATTTATGTCTGACTCTTGCCTGCCACATGGCTCCCAGCCTGGGAGGAGCCACCTTCTGAGACCTGTGGCATGGTCTCTGGCATGCCCATACGTCTGTCTCTCCTCATGGGACTGGCTGCCCCATTGATGTTTCTTACTCACCATGCTGCCTGCTGCCTGCAGCACTTTTGCTGCTGCAGCCATTGGGGATGCGCAGCATTTTACTTTTACCATTACACTTACCCTGGCAAGAGGTATTTTTGTCAAGGCTGGTCCCTGACAAACCAAACAGAAAACAACTATCAGAGTTATCAAGGAAAGGGAAACATTATTACTGAAGGAAGATCATTAAATTTGATAGATATCTAGGCAGGGTTCTTAGAAAAGCAGAAGGGTTCTAATTACCAATATCAGGAATGAGTGAGGGTCTTCAGCTCCAATTCTACACTTAAAGGCTTAGCACAAAACATTAAAGAACTGTTGTATCACAAGTAAACTTTATAACTTAGATGGAATGAGTAAATGATGTGATAGACATAAACTACTTGAATTTATTCAATACAAATTAGAAGGGACCAGTGAGATGGATCCGCAGGTAAAGTGCTTCTCACTCAAGAATAATGAATTGAGTTCAAGCCCCAGAACCACTTATTTGAAGGCAGAGGAGATATCAGACTCCCCAAAGTTGTCTTCTGCCCTTCACACGCACCCCATAGCATGTGCAACCCCATCACTTAAAGGTAAATAAAAATTAAATAAAAAGGGAAATAAAGATGATCTGAACATCCCTAAGAAAGTCATGAGACTGAATATCTCAGCTGAGGAATAATCTTTCTGAATACTGTGAATATATGTCACTATGATTGGTTTAATAAACAAACTGACTGGCCAGTAGCAGAACAGGATAAAGATAGGTAGGAAAGCCAAATTGAAAATGGGGGGGGGGGAATAAGGAAGGGTGGAGTCAGAAGAGTTGCAGGTCAGCTATCCAGCCAGCCAGGGAACAACTTAAACAGACAAAATGGGATAAAGTTAAAAGCCACAAACCTTGGAGCAGCACACAGATTAATAGAAATTCATTAAGTTGTAAGAGATAGTTAAATAAGGCTAAGCTATTGACTGAGTATTTATAATTAATATAAACCTCTGTGTTTACTTAACAGTGGCTGTAGGACAGGAAAGCTCTGCCTATATATATCTCTTTATGAATTTTTTCACTTTTATGAATATTCTCATGTTTTGTTCATTTTTCTTGTTGTCTCTCAGTATTTCTGCTTTTTGTTTTTATTTTATTTTGTTTTATAAATAGATGGTTTTCTACTTTTAGATGTTGCAAAAAATTCTTTAGTTCTGTTGGTTAGTTTCATGTATGGAGTTCTTTATTGGATGAAAATACTATTCCCCTCTGGATTTTACATTTTGAATAATTCCACATCCCTAGGTAAAACAACACTCTTGTGTTTTCATAGGCCTTCTGTTTTGCCTTTAGATATGGGTATTTGATCCTTTGCATTCTAGTTTGCTTTTCTGAGTGCTGGAATTTTTCATTGATAACTTTTTCTCAGACAAATGTACATCTTTTCATATAGCATCAGCCAGATATAGATCATTCATCTTCCTTGCTTCCCTATTGTCTTTACGTTTAGTGCTGTGTATTGGAGACAATGCAATTTGTAAGCTGGCTTCCGTTATTTGGCATTATTAATCCATTTGCTCCTTGCATTTTCATTGCCTAACAGATCATTCCTTTTTAAGGCCAAAAGAGTATTCCAGCATCTAGACAAACTACAGTTCAGCCATTCATCTACTGAGGGGCAACTCATTGACTCCCACATTTTTACCATTATAAACAAAACTGTTATTCATATCCATGTATAAGTTGTTTTTGTGTGCTTTTGTTTGTTTGTTTTTAACTTTTAATTTTTCAGTTCCTTTCAGTAAATGCAAAAGAATGTCGATTGCTCTGTTGCTTGATAAGATCATTAAATTTTATAAAAGAAACCACCAAGACCCTTTGAAAATAGTGTTTGCATTTTGCATTTCTACCAGCAATGGATGAGCTGAGTGGGTAGTTCTTAATACACATCTTTGCCAACATCAGATACTCTTTTTCTCGTTAACATAGTGTAGGGAACCCTGATGGCCCTTTGGCCTGGAGAGGGAGGGAGTGGGGGTATGGTTGGAGGGAAGGGGAGGGAAGGGGGCGGAGGAGGGGAGGAGATGGAAATTTTTAATAAAAAAAATGAGAGAAAAAAAGAATCTATCTCAAAACAAAACGAAAATGAAAACAAAATAAGAAGAATGACAAGGGGCGGGGGGGGGGGGTTGACTCAGTGGGAAAAGAACTGGCCAGATCCTATGCAAAGCGCTTGCCTTACAAGTGTCAGGACCTGAGTGTGAACCCTAGGACCTATGCAAAGCGCTTGCCTTACAAGTGTGAGGACCTCAGTGTGAAGCCTAGGACCTATGCAAAGCACTTGCCTTACAAGTGTGAGGACCTCAGTGTGACGCCTAGGACCTATGCAAAGCACTTGCCTTACAAGGGTGAGGACCTCAGTGTGAAGCCTAGGACCTATGCAAAGCACATTATTTGGCATTATTAATCCATTTGCTCCTTGCATTTTCATTGCCTAACAGATCATTCCTTTTTAAGGCCAAAAGAGTATTCCAGCATCTAGACAAACTACAGTTCAGCCATTCATCTACTGAGGGGCAACTCATTGGCTCCCACATTGTGCTAGCTTTGGGGATAGTTTGAATTGGGCCATTCTAATGACTGTGGGATGGTGGTAGCTCATTTTTTGCCTACCTCTGTGTTGGGATTTTGTCTGACTTGAGAGTACACAAGTCTGCACGCTGTCAGAACTATTGAGAGTTCATATGTGTAACTGCCCAGTTGTGTCCAAAAAACAGTGTTTCCTTGTAGTCACCTACCACCCCTAGATCACAACTGTTTCTCTTCCTGTTCTGCAGTGATTCTTGAGACTTGGGATAAAGGGTGTGATGTTTCTATTTAAGGAGGAACACTCTTCAATTTCCTATTTGCTGCATGTTGGCCAATTGTGGATCTCTGTGTCAGTCACCATCTACTACAAAAAGGAGCTTCTCTGAGAGTTTGGAGGGAAGCACTAATCTGTGGGATATGCATAAGTTGTTAGGCACTTTTTAAAATACTATGTCCATTTAGCAGAACAATAGTAGTAGGTTCTCCCCTAGGGCCTATGCTTTGTCCAGCCACAGATTCTCAGCTCCCATAATCATATTCATACCATGTCTTGGGGTTACTATTACTATAAAGAGACGCCATGACCATGGCAACTCTTAGAAAGGAAGCATTTACTTGCGGTGGCTCACTTACAGTTCAGAAGTTCAGTCCATTATCATTAAGATGGGGAGCATGGTGACATTCAGGCAGATGCGGTACTGGAGTTGAGAGTTCTTCATCTTGACTCAGAGGCAATGGGAAATTGAACTGGCAATCAACAGTGGGAAGCTTAAGAAAAAGAGATCTCAAAGCCTGTCAAGACTATCACTCCCTTTGGAGGCCATTTTCTTTCAAACCACCACATACTGTCTTGTGGAGCTGGCCTTAAACCAATCATCAAGTCATTGGTCACTCCCATGACCTTAGACTGCTCTTGTACCAGTAAGGTCCCTTATTCCCTCCTCTACCCTCCCCTTCCATCCTCCATTCCACTTAACTCTTCCTATTCTGTTATCCTCCTTCCCCTTTATATTTGTCTTTGTAGGTATGTATTATTTGACTCAGAATTAATGTTTCAAGCTCTATCTATTTATCTGTGAATTTAATATATTCCTTTTTCTGAACAGCTAAATAAATTTTTTGTTGTATATCTGTTCCACATTTTCAATATCTATTCATCTGTTGATGAACATCTATGATTCTAAATTACAATTTTCTTAGTTTTTTCACACATGTATGCTATATATAGTAATTATTTTTACTCTTCCATCCCATATCATCTACTCCAGTTCTTTCCATAAATATCTGTGTTTGTGCATGTCACTCATTTGTGTGTGTGTGTGTGTGTGTGTGTGTTCCACTGAGATTAACCAAGGGTGTTTGTGTAAATAAGGGTTTGGAGCTATCCACTGGATCCTGGTGGGTTTAGTATTGAATATAAAGAAAAGACAATGATGCTGTTGTTCTTCTTTTGCGGCGTGGGGTGTATCGCGGAGCCGGAGGAAGGGAGACCCAGGACGCGACCACGTGCGCGGGAGGATTATTTATTAAGGAAGGGTGTGCTCGACAGTGCGGGTCAAGGGAGGGAGGAAAAGAAAGAGAGAGATAGAGAGATAGAGAGAGAAAGAGAGAGAGAGAGAAAACAAGAGAACACATGGCAGGGGGTTTTAAACTTTTAAAGGGGTACAGTGTTCTTGGGAAATGTAGTTTTTGGGTCCGGCGGGGTGAAACTGCGATCTGCGCTTGTGCGCAGGGGCCTTCTGCTCACAAAGGCCTTCTGGGAGGTGTAGTCCTCATCCCATAAGAATCACATCTCCACCCTTTTTGGTTTATTAAAAAAATTGGGGGGAGTCTTAGTGGGTAGGGAATGGGGGCATAGCCTGGTCTCATAGCTGCTTCCTGCTGACTTTGTGGGCATCGAGGGATTTTTTTGGGGGGGGGTTTCGATGTCCTGGTGTCCTGGTCCCATTTGCTGGCGTCCTAGGATGGTTCCGGTGTGTCCTGGTAATAATGTCCTGTTTACTGACGTCCTGGGATGTCCTGGTGGTCCGTGTCCCGGGGATGGCTGATTGAAACTGCATCCGTTGGTATCTTGAGGAACTGGGTTGTCGTTAGGTGCTGGAAAACAAGAATCGCATTAGGAAAGGAAAGATTAAGGGGGGAGGGATATGAGGTGAAGGCTTAAGGATTCGAGGTAGTGGGGGGCTTTAGGGTTTTTTTTTGAGGCCAAGAGTGATAAAAAATTAAATGATACTTATTCCGTTTGAATACTTATTCTGTTTGTGTCCAATCCATTCAGGTGTGTCAAGCTGGCTTCCTAGAACTTAAAGAAAATGCCTTAAAAGAGAAATAAGGTTTTTTGACCATATTTATCATCTGAATTCCTTGTCTCCGTGAGCGATGATGATTCCTGTAAGGACAACTAAGTAGTTATTTAGAATTTAGAGGTCATACATAGGAAAAGGAAAAGAGGGTGTGTTAGTGTAATAAGGAGTTAAGTGTAGATGGAACCGTTATTTTTTTTGTATTGAAGTTGGTGTCCTCTGGAACTTGAGAGAGCAAGGTCCTGTCTGAGTTACTGTGAATGAGGAATCTTTTTGAGTTGGAGGAGTGAATGGTTTAAGGTGTGACAGGTGAATCCAGTGAGGAAGTCCTTCGAGCTTGGCAGCTGTGGGAGTTAGAAGAATTACACTGAGGGGACCCTGCCATTTAGGGGAAAGGGGTGAGGGACGTTGACCTGGGGGAGAAAATAGTACCTGTTCTCCAATCTTAATTGGTGGTGGACATGGATTAGTACATGGTCGAGGTAATGAGTGATCATTGAAATCCCACAGTAGCGAGCGTAAGTGGGTTAGTAATGGCATGAGCAGGTGATCAGGTAGGGGGGAGGTTTTAGGTGGAAGGCCAGGGGTTAGAACCAGTCGTCCATACATGAGTTCAAAGGGTGAAATAAACAGCAGGCTCTTTGGTAGGGCCCTGAGTCTAAGAAGGGCCAAAGGTAAGAGCTTTACCCAGTCGAGATGCAGTTCCTGTGACAACTTAAGAAGGGTGTCCTTTAGAGAGCGATTGGCACGCTCTACCTTACCTGAAGACTGAGGATGGTACGGGATATGAAAATGCCAAGGAATGTCGAGAGCCTTAGACAGGTTTTGAGAAATCTGGGAGGTGAATTCAGGGCCGTTGTCTGATTGGAGAGAGGTTGGAATCCCAAACCGGGGGATGATTTCTCGGAGAAGAATATCGGAGACTGTCTGGGCTCTCTTGTTAGTAGTGGGGAAGGCTTCAACCCACCCGGACATTGTATCCATCAAAACCAGAAGATATTTAACTCTTTTGACTGTAGGCATATGAGTAAAGTCTAGCTGCCAGTCAGTCCCTGGAAGAGAGCCCCTAGCCTGATGGGTAGGAAAAGGGAAGCTACGGTATTTAGTCTTAGGATCTGACTTTTGACAGATCTGACAGGAGGCAGTCATGGCCTTTAGAAATCTTATATCCTCAGGAGTAGGTTGGAGATGAGCCTTAACAAAGTGGAGCAGGGCCTTATTATTAGGGTGAAAGAGCCTGTGTAGGTAGGACAGGATCTGCTGGGTGTCGGGTGTCTGCGGGAATGTGGGCTGTACTGTAAGGACTCCCTGGGGAGACTGAGGTAGATCTGGGCTCTGGAGTGCTGCTGTCTTAGCTGCCCTGTCAGCCCGATTGTTTCCCTTGGAAACAGTAGAACTGTCGGACTGATGAGACCGACAGTGAATAATTCCTATAGCTTTAGGGAGATGAGAGGCTTTTAAAAAGTCCATGATATGATCTGAATTAGTTATGGATCCACCTTTTGTCGTAAGAAGCCCGCGCTCCTTCCAGATAGCTGCGTGGGATAAGAGGATATGAAATGCATACTTAGAGTCTGTGTAAACATTTAAAATTTGTCCTTCCGCTAGCTGAAAGGCACGGGTGAGAGCTATTAGTTCAGCCTGCTGGTTGGTAGTATGAGCAGGGAGTGCCTTTGCCTCAATTATCTCTGTATCTGATACTATAGCATAACCCGCTTTACGAGTCCCATCACATAAAAAGGAGCTGCCATCTGTGTACCAGGTGTAAGTGGCCTGGGACAGTTTGCCCTCCTGTATATGTGAGGGGTGAGGTAGTAGATCCTCTAGGATTTCAATGCAGGAGTGGGATGGGGAGTCATCAACCTTAGGCCGAGGTAGAAGGTTTGAAATATTAAGAGGCGGGCAGCATTGAAACGTGAGACTGGCATCTTCCACCAGCGCCACCTGTAGGGAAAGAACTCGAGAAGGGGGTAGGGTTTGTAAGCCTTTGTAAGTTAGGAGATTGGACAAGTTATGGTGAGAGAAGACTGTGGTATGCGCTCCAAAGGTCAGTGTTTTTTTGACTCACGAATCAGAAGCTCAGCAGCTGCCAGCGCACGTATGCAGGGTGCCCAGCCCCAAGTGGTGAGGTCCATCTTCTTTGACAGGTATGCTACAGGCGCAAAAGAAGGTCCCAGTTGATGTCCTAAGACCCCGAGAGCGTATCCCTCCTTCTCTGCTACATAAAGAGAAAAGGGACGAGTTAAATCCGGAAGATGAAGAGCTGGGGCTTGAATGAGAGCCCGTTGGAGCCACTGGAAGGGCTTTATGATCGAATGGGGTAAGGGCTCATGCAGGGAGCCCAGAGCTGCTTCGTACAGGGGACGAGCTAAAAGGGAGAAGGAAGGGATCCAGGAACGCAGGAAATTGGCCACTCCCAGGAATGATAAGACCTCCTCTTTGGTCAAAGGAACTGTAAGGGATTGAATTAGTTTTTTTCTGTCTAGAGTAATAGCCTTTTGTGTTGGGGTTATGGTTAAACCCAAATACGTTACCTCAGTAGTGGACAGCTGGGCCTTAGAGGATGAGACTCTATAGCCCCTTTTGGATAGGAAGTTTAATAGGGCGGCAGTGTCTGTCTTGCTGATCTCCAAAGACGGGCTGCATAGGAGAATATCATCTACATATTGAATTATTTTTGATTTATGGAGAGACAGTGAAAGCAGATCAGAGGCCAAAGCCTGGCCAAAGAGGTGTGGGCTGTCCCGGAATCCCTGGGGAAGGACGGTCCAGGTGAGCTGTGTGGAGAAATTAGTGTCCGGGTCAGTCCAGGTGAAGGCAAAGATATTTTGAGATTGAGGGCTAAGGGGAATGGAGAAAAAGGCATCCTTAAGGTCTAGAACTGAAAAGTGAGAGGTTCCTGGAGGAATATTGGATAAAAGTGTAAAGGGATTAGCAACCACTGGGTGAAGGGGAACAACAGCTGAGTTAATAAGCCGGAGATCCTGGACCAAACGATAAGTCCCGTTAGGTTTCTTAACAGCCAGTATAGGGGTGTTGAAGGGGGAGGAGGTGGTGCGGAGCAGTCTTTTCCTCAAAAGGTCAGAGATAATTGGTTTAAGTCCTCTGCGGCTCTGGGAAGAGAGAGGGTACTGAGCTTGAGTAATGTATCTGGTGGGGTCCTGTAATTGAATGACCACAGGGGAATGGTGTTTAGCAACAGCAGGATTTTGAGTGTCCCATACCAGAGGATCCACCAGGGAGGCTGGAAGAGGAAGAGAGGCATTAGTGTCAGAAGGCTGGGGAGCCAGGAGCAGCAGTAACTGTGTCGTTGGCGAGTCTGGAACAAAGTGAGTGGGGGGGGGCAAAAGAAATGGAGGCTCCCAGTTTAGCTAAAAGATCTCTTCCCATTAAAGGCACGGGGCAGGTTGGCATGACTAAAAACGAATAAGTGAGAAAAATACCTCTAAACACGCAATTGAGTGGCAGAGCCCGCTGGGGCAAATAGGGCTGTCCCCCTACCCCGACAATAGGGGAATTTGAAGGAGAGGTTGGCCCCCAAAATTCCCTCAGAACCGAATACGTAGCTCCGGTATCCAAGAGAAATGAGATGAGCCTTCCCGATACAGTGAGAAGTACCCGTGGCTCCTGGCTGCAGATAACCGTGGCAGTCGGGGCGGAGCTCGGGCACCTTCAGTCATCCAAGGCCAGACCCAAGAGGTCCACTTGGGCATTCTCTGTGTCTGCATCACCGAGCACACGAGGACAATCTATAGACCAGTGACCTTCCCTGTGACACCTTGGGCAAGGTCCCTTGGGGCTGCGTTGGGGATTGGGGCATGCTCGGGCCCAGTGGCCCATCTTACCATATTTGAAGCACGGACCCGGTGGATCACGCCTTCTGGGAGGCGGGGGTGGTGCCTGGTTGGGGCGGGACGAATAGCCCATCATATTGGTCGGTTGAGCAGCTGCGGGTACCACGTGGCAGTGACCGTGGGCCTTGTCATTTCTCGAGTGATATACCTTAAAGGCTACCTCTAGAACTTCCGCCTGCGGGGTTAGAGGGCCATTCTCCAGACGCCTGAGTTTGGCTTTGATACCTGGATAACACTGATTAAAAAACTGAGTCATTAGTATGTTTCTGCCTTCCGTACTCTCCGGGTCTAGGTTTGTGAACTGTAACAGGGCCTTTGTGAGACGGTCCAGAAATGAAGAAGGATTTTCCTTCGTATCCTGAATGACCTCCGAGAGTTTAGAATAATTTACCGGTTTGAGGGCAGCCTTACCTAGGCCCGCCAGGAGACATGTTATGAATTGGTCTCTGGCCAGGATATCCCCTGGGCTGTTATAATCCCAATGGGGGTCCTGTTCCGGAACCGCCTCTGCTCCAAGGGGATGTGATGCTAGAGTTTGGTGAACCTCGTCTGCGTATTGTCTTGCCTGTTCCCAAACCCGTCTGCGTTCCTCGGGCAGGAGATTATTGGCTAATATGGTGTATACGTCATGGAATGTCATATTATAGGACTGTGTTAGGTACTGAAATTCCTTAATAAAAGTAGTAGGGTTACAGGTGTAAGACCCAAGTAAGTTAGCCACCTGAGAGAGCTCGGACAATGAGAACGGAACATGAACCTTTACTAGACCATCTACCCCAGCAACCTCCCGCAGCGGCAGGATGGCCGCAGGCTTAATTTGATCCGGATCAGGATCTGGCCCGGTGACCACCCGCGCGTGTAAGGGGAGGGGTGAATGAGGGTGCTAGAGCGCGGGAATACGGGGAACGCCAAGATACCCTAGAAGACCGAGGAGGCGGAGTCGGGCGGGCGGGCGATGGGGAGGATGAGGCACCTGAAGTCCCACGTGATCTTCGCCGAGACCTAGACCGGGACCGTCTGCGCAAAGGGGGAGGGGAGGGGGAGGAGCTGGTGGAGCCGGATGAGGACCTGCTGGGAGGAGAGCAGGAAGAAGAATGTTTAGGTGTTTTGTTATGTCTGGACCTGGAGGAAGCAAGGTTAGGTGAAGATTCTTTAGCTTCGGGAGGTCGCTCCTTAGACCTAAAGGAGACCCTGGGGGATCTAAGTAGAGTGTCGTCCGCCTGGGCGGAACGAAGGGAGGCTGCTCTCCTGGGCCTGGAAGGTGGGGGTTCATCCGCAGGGTCCATTGCGGGAGTGGCTGGTCTTGAATTAGCAGCAGGTGGCATAGCTAGAGACATGTGGGCAGACGAACAACGAGAAAGGGCAGAAGAATCTGTCTTGAGAGCTAGGTAAAAGAAAGCAGAGACATATATTAGTTCTTTACATCTGCCTGTGCGATGGCAGTGATTGGCTAACTCCCGTAAAATATCGGGGTCACAGGTACCGTTAGGCGGCCATTTGCAATTACCCTCTAAGGAATATGTGGGCCGTTTTTTTGAGCATAGACGTATTAACTTTGTTTGATGAACGCTTGGCATTAGAGCGTGGGGCTTGAGTGTTTCTAAGAGCTGCCCCAGTGGGGAGACAGGGGGGGTCGGTTTAGACTGCTTGGCTCCCATAGCTAGACCGTGAACACGCCCGCAAAGAAAAACCGTAGCACTTCAAACCTGAAGAACCGTTTCTGGCAGGTGAAATGCATGCAGATGGAACGAACATTCAGGCGCGTGACCCAGCATCCCGGTGCCACGCGTGGAATGTTATGCTTGGCTGGTTGAACCCACAAGTGTACGAGAACCGTTTCTCAGACAGGAGGGGTACAGCAAGGCCAAGCCTCCGTCCTGGACGGGAGATCACACCGTAGTGATCACGTGGAGAGTCAGAAGCAGGGAAGGAAGAAAAGAAAAGAAAAGAGAGCCGGAGCCCCGGGCCCCGGGTGCGAGCAGAGTGAGAGGCTTTCTTGCCGTCTCAATCACGGTCAGAGCTGGGAACGCAAGCCGGATTGAAGGCCGGAGAAGGGGATCAGAGAAGTCCCCCCGGACCCTAGAAATAGCCAGCAGGCCGCCGAGCGCTCAGTGGCGACCAGTGGGTAGACCAGGGTCCTTTGACCAGCTGGAAGGGAACTAACTCACGGTTGAAGCCGGTGTTGGACGAAGAGCCGCGCACAGGCAGGTGTTGAGATGTGAAGCAGGTGGTTTAGTCCATAGGGCCTCCGGTCCTTAGGTCTCAGGTCTCCAGTTCTTCAGCTGGTCCCGCACGGTCCGGGGGAACCAGGCTGGCGCCAAGCCCGGAGCCCCAATCCCGAAATCCGGGGGACACAGCCATCGGGTTCGGCACCAATGTTGTTCTTCTTTTGCGGCGTGGGGTGTATCGCGGAGCCGGAGGAAGGGAGACCCAGGACGCGACCACGTGCGCGGGAGGATTATTTATTAAGGAAGGGTGTGCTCGACAGTGCGGGTCAAGGGAGGGAGGAAAAGAAAGAGAGAGATAGAGAGATAGAGAGAGAAAGAGAGAGAGAAAACAAGAGAACACATGGTGGGGGGTTTTAAACTTTTAAAGGGGTACAGTGTTCTTGGGAAATGTAGTTTTTGGGTCCGGCGGGGTGAAACTGCGATCTGCGCTTGTGCGCAGGGGCCTTCTGCTCACAAAGGCCTTCTGGGAGGTGTAGTCCTCATCCCATGAGAATCACAGATGCCCTGTCTCAGAATTGATCTGTATGCAGTAGTTTGTAAATAAAGAGTGGGGTGTTACAAACCCCTCCCACTTCCTGTTTATAGATCTAGTCTTGTGTGGGCCCAGTAGAAGTCATGAGAGCTGTTGTGTGTTAACAGCTGCAGTGCTGTGTCCCCTCTACAGAATAGCTTTCCATAGCCCTTAACCCTGTCTTCTGGCTTTTACGTACCTCCTGGCTCCTCTTCCACAATGGCCTGAATCTTACAGGTTGCTTAAAACTGGACCAACATCTTTCACTCACCTTTTATATGTTGTACATCCACAAGTCCCTGAATTCACAGCCATTCATGTTAGAATATATTTCGATATATAATTTGCATATATTTTCTCTCAGTCTATGGGCTTCACTTTTTATTATTTTTCTAGTAATTTACAAAGAGCAGAAATGTTTATTTTAAATAAAATGCAGAATATTAATTTCTTTCCTGTATCGTGGTCAGTGGAGTTCTTCCTAAACCACCAGTCTCAAATCCTCAACCACTAATATTTTCTTCTATATTATTCTGTAGAAAGGTGCCTTGTTTTACATTTCATGCTTAGAGCTGTGATTATGATATTTTTGCATTACTCATTTGTTTATATCACCTCTAACTCCAAGTTTCTTTTAATTTCCTCATTTATTTTGGTACCTGTGTTTTATGTATAAAGTTTGCATTTCTTGTTTGATGACCACTGGTTCAGTATTATGTTCAAGAACAATACATTTATGATGACTTTGTGTAATATGATAGCAAAATAAACAAACATTGTTTTAATTGTGGCATACTAAGTGCTAGTGCTTCTAGGTTTTGCTTTGAGGATTAAACTTCTTCATGAAACTTCTAGAAACAAAGACTGGCTTCTGGACTCCAAGAGCTGGCTCAAGGAGAGTTTGTCTGGGAAGAAGCTCTCTTTAGTTTATGGAGTGCCACTTTTCATTTTGTCTATAATCAGCACTTACATTGCTGTGAAATGAGATCTTTGAGTGCAGAGCCCCTAGAGTTCAATTATTTGGAAAACATGCAACTTCTCTGTGAACAAGGACTCTCAAGCCTGACTGTTTCTTCAGGTCTGCTTTGGGGCCTTTACCTGAGTTGGTTGTTCAATTTTTCTCCTTAGTGGTCCTCTGTCACTGTCCCTCCATGTTCTGTCTCTGATGTTGCGGATCAGAATTACAGGTGTCTTCTGCTTTCATTGACTGTGGAGAAACAGCTCTTTCTGTTTGGTCACTTTGACTTCGCTGCGGTAAAATTAGAAGTCAGAGAATTATTTTGTTCATTTTGCATGTATTCCTAGTACTGAAATATGAATAAAAAAGTTGTATGTAAGTTTCAGGCTGAATATCCATGATGACATATAGTAAAAATAATTGCATTAAACTAATATGCTATCAATATTAGTCACCGTGCAAGAAAACTGAACTCCATTCTTTGGGGAAGAAATGCTAGGTTAAGACAATAACAATTGACATTAGTGATTATTACTATGAATAAACATACAACAGTCAGAGACAGAATTAGGTGAAAGGACTTTAATAAAGGCATCTTCTTAGCATTTCTGTTTTTGATATTCTCTTAACATGGAAACAGATGAATTACTGAAAACAAAACCCACACAGGAGTAAGACAAAACAAGGGATGGTGAGCAGGAGTCATAACTACCTTATCAGAGGTTTCTCTCCTGCCTTCTGCCTTTAGAGAGCCAGAGAAATAAAGTTGTTTAATGAATGTGAGGTTTAAATACCCTTTGGGAATTTAAATTGCTATTGAAAATCGTGTGTAATGCAGTTACATTTCTTTGCTTATGGGGTGGGAGGAGAGAGGGAAAGGAACCCGAGGCTAACAGAAACAGATTACACCTCACCTATGGAACATAGATTAAAATAATGTATTTTATTGTGACTCTCCCTTCAGAATTCAAACTAAATTTCATTTACTTTTTCTATTTAAGTAATAACCTCAGGGCTCTTTTAAAAAATCATTATCAGAAGATAACCTAATACATCATTGATATAGTTTCTTCCTATGACAGTATCATTGACAAAATAGCGTGTTGGCAATATCACCCTTTTATAGTCTCAAAATGATAAAATAAAGAAGGGTTCCCGAAATGCAGTTTTCCTCATAAAAATAGTCAGGATGGATTCTTTATTTTCTTGCTTTGTTTTATTGAAAGAGAAACAATATCGAAAACAACATAGCACTTTGCTTTAAATGAATATTTAGTTACTCTACACAAGTTTATAATGTATTTTCTTTTTGAATATCTTACAGTTATTTATCATATAAAAATTGCTTCTTTTAAAACCGATGTCCAATGTCAGGACTTTCACTGAATATAAACATTTTAATTATAACTATGTGAAACTTTAAAGAATAGTGTAAATGACCTTTAAATCATCCTCTTTTCCATATTAAAGAAGTGTGCTTTAGCCAGGCGATGGTGGTGCACGCCTTTAATCCCAGCACTCGGGAGGCAGAGGCAGGCGGATCTCTGAGTTCGAGGCCAGCCTGGTCTACAAGAGCTAGTTCCAGGACAGGCTCTAGAAACTACAGGGAAACCCTGTCTCGAAAAAAGCAAAAAAATAAAATAATAAAAAAAGAAGTGTGCTTTAAACTAAGGCAGATTTTTAATCAGAGGAGTAAATTGCAACATCATAGGGTGTGCAAGTGTAAATATAAAATTGGATACATAATGCAAATCTCCCCTTCCTCCTTGGTTCTGACTTTACTTAGTCTCCACAATTCACCTGAAAGTAGCCATTTAGTATATTATGTGTAGCCAGCCGACCAAGTATTTATTTATCATGGAATTGTGATATATGTTTATGAGAGCCCTATGTACCAAATGTTTAGCACATTTTTAGTTATTTCTAATATTTTTGTTTGTATGTCATGGAAGGTCTTTATATATTGGTGTATAAAAATTTCCTCAAATAACTAATATCATCCATCCATTTATTCACCTAATACAGTGTACAATATAACAAAATGCACTTAGTTTATCTTTAATTGAAGCATATGTACCAAAATTTTCCTTAATCTTTTTGTTGCTTACAGTTAATTGTATATCCTAATGTTTGGGGGCAAATAATTGTAGGAGAAAGACCTGCATATGAATATTCTGAGATTAATGTTAATATTGATGGGTAATGTCTTAGTCATTGTTCTATTGCTGTGAAGAGACACCATGACCAAGGCAACTCTCATGAAAGAAAGTGTTTAAGTGGGGACTTGCTTACAGTGTCAGAGGTTTAGTCCATTATCATCAAGTGAAGAGCACAGCAGCATGCAGGCAGGTGCTGGAGCAGTAGCTGAGCAATCTCCATACTTATATATTTTCAGAAAAAGAGGCTGTACCTGGGGTAGGATTTTCAAAATTCAAAACCTTCCTCCCAAAGACACACTTCCTCCAACAAGGCCATACCTCCTAATCCTCATAATCCTTTCAAATGGGTCACTCCCTGGCAATTAGGGATTCAAATACATAATCCCATGGGGGTGTTTTTATTCAAAGCACTACAGATAATAATATTGGGATTTTACCATTTTAAGATTTTGTACTAGTTTTGTTATCATATTAAATTTATTTCTTTGTAGTTGTATCAATCTGATAGGTTATTGGTATTTAGGACAACTTTGATTTTGAGGTTGAAAATCACTAAAAAAGCCATTCTGTTCTCTGTGTGTTTGTTGCTTAAATATTTTGTGCATTTGAGGATCTTCTATTGGCTTCTTCTTCTGATAGAATTCTTTTTACTATGTTGTAACTGCAAATATTTTCCCGTCTGTCATTGTATTTTAAAATTTCTTGTGGTCTTTAACTTTTACATTTGGAGTTAAAAGCTTTAAAAAGGTTTTTCCATTTCTTTTAGCGAGTTCTTCTCATTTCTGTGTTTTTCTAAACATATTCTGAGAATAGACCTATAGCATAATATTCAGATAGGAATTTTATAATGTATACTTGAAACAATTTTCCTATAATTTTCTATACTTTTTGTTGCAGAATTTAAATATTTTTTGTTGTTTTTTTTCAGGACAGGGTTTGTCTGTGTAGCTTTGGATCCTGTCCTGAAACTTGCTTTTTAGACATGGTTGGTCTTGAATTTACAGAGATCAACCTGACTCTGCCTCCTGAGTGTTGGGATTAAAGACATTTGCCACCACTGCCCTGTGAATTTTAAATTCTTATGAACTTGTGTTCCTATCCAAAAATGTCTTTTGCTCATGCTAATCTCAAAGGACTTTTCTTTTTAGATTTCCTTCTAATAATTTTTCTGTTTCTAGTTCTATTAAGTCTTTGGTGGTTTTGAATTTACTTTTTCCTGCACTGCAGGCTGAGGATGGGACTTTCTGTGCACTGGGTAAGCATTCACCACTGAGCTATGTTGTCTTCAGTCTTTTATTTCACTTTGAATATGATATGAAAAGCAAGTTACACTGTCTGACCTAAAAGTAGTCTACAAAAGTTGTTTTTTTTTTTTTTTTAAATAGAAATGTCATGCAAGAGAGTAGACATATAGACCAAAGGAACAGACTGTAGAGGTCAATCTATACATGTGATCAACCAGTTTTTAGCCAAAAAATGAAGAACAGATAATAGGAAAATGGCATTTTCTTTAACCAATGCTGATCAAATGAGGTCTATGCATGGAAGAATGAAATTATCTAGCACAATCTAGTTACAAAATGTATGAATACCTGTTCAGTTGTTTGTTCCTTATCACATTTTCTTTGCTTGCATATTGATGAATACCTGGTTTGCTTTCTTCTTCACATAAGCTTTTTAATTTAATGTAATCCTTTTTGTTTCCTTTTGCTTTGACAAATTTGAGGCAAGCCTCTGAAATCAGAATGTGATTGTAAAATTAAAATGCAAAAATAAGAAGTTGAAAGTCGAATAGTACTCTAGGTAAAACAAAGTGTTTATGTTTCTGTACCTAGTTAATTTCATTTAGCACAATGTCTTTCAGGTTCACTCTTGTTCCTCCTGAAATAGTCTTAAATATAAGCTAGACATGATGTTTTAAATCCAACAATTTCAAGTTTACAGTTCTAATTCCTAACAACTTTAATTTATATCTTGACTTACAACAAATTCTTTTTTCTTGTTTCAAGCTGTCAGTTTTCATTTTTCTACCTTTCATTTTAACTTATATCAGAATATTATACTTAAATCAAGCATATTAATATTTTCTTTAGTGTTTGGTCATTTGTTCTCTACATCTAATGTGTCTTCATTCAAATCTTATTTATTAAGTGACTGTTTTTCCTTGGAGAGTTATTTCTACAGTCTCTTCATTCAGAGCTTTTCATCAGAGCATTTATGTGCATTTTACTCCATTGTCTACATCCCACATAGCACAGACACGGGCCCACATTATACTATTCCCAGTTTTATTCTTCATGCCTACACACATTTATCTGCTGGGTGGCCAGAACAGTATAGATCATGTTACCATGTTATAACTGAAGTCAAAAATCTTACACTGAAGTAAAATGCTTAAGAATCAGCATACTGTTTTGAATGTACTTAATAGTCTTTAAAATAAGAAACAGCTGTTGTTTTCTGAGCATCACCTCCAATAATAAATAAATAATACTACTTTTATGAAAATAGTTACAAAGTCCAATCACTGTGTGATGATCAGCGTCACTGTTTGTCTTGAATCTGCCCTGGGTCTGTGCCTCTGCCATCTTCCCTCAGTTCCTTCTGTTATTTTTTAGGTCTGTTGATATACGCCACATGTGTACTGTACCCCGTACTCCTTCTAACTTTATCAAAATGCATTTTGGGACAGTTTTGAAAAACTGGAAAGTTATAAACCATTTAAGTAGTCTGTCTTGTTCCTCTTTTGAGGCTATATCAAGGAAATACAATGAAACACTAATTATGAATGTTTTTACACGGTTTACTTCCTGAAGGATATGTGGTTTTTACAAGTTATATGTAAGAAATTCTCTTTTCCAGCATTTTGAGTACAGTGTATGTGATCATGCTAATTAAAAGGCATGAGTTAAAACTGTATTAATGTCTCACACAGATGCTTGTGATCAAATGAATATAAACATATTGGCAACTGGAAAGTAGCTGAAAAATGATCGCACACTCTCCACTTCCGTCCTCAGGGCATCACACTAACAATTTCTAGAAATCAAAAATGAACAACAGTTATGCGACCCAGCTGTCCTTCAAAAAATCAATGTTTGGGGACAAAAAGATGTTTCTGTGATGAAAAATTATTGGAAGATTTGTGACATAGATAATATTAAAGGCTAATATTTAGATACTTTTCATTCTTCAGAGATTTAGTTGATCACTTTGTGTGGTCGTTATGTGTTATGAATCAAGAAATAAAAACTCTTCTGGGTTGAGTTTTATAGTAAGACCAAAACTTATGGAACAGTTAAAGTAAATTAAAATAATCTTCATCTTCACAAAGTGCACAAAATAATATTTATTGTTTCAAAATAAGATGAGTGCAAGTAGTTGTTCTATGCCTGTCTTCTTTTGAGCAACTGTAATCCTGAACCATGATTTTCTGTATTTGTCTTAAAAAAGAAGTAGAAGATGGAGGAGGAAGAAGAGTTGTCGTCTTAAGTCACATGTGAATTATATAGTTTTTCGATTCAATATTAGTGGTTTTGCTACTTTCATTGTACAAAATTAGCAAATATCTGAGCCTTTAGCCTCAAGAAGACAATATGCCATTCCGGAGGCTTTAGGAAATTGTCAATTTCATCACTTGTCCCACTGCTAACTGCAAGTAATTTTAAAGAGAAACAAGAGGAAATTTTTCACTTAGAAAGTTGACAGGCATAACACAACTGTTTCTATTTGCCTCTCTGACTTCTTAACAATTTACTCTAAACCACAAGCCAGGTTCTATTGGTTGTACTTGAGCAGTTCCTCTGTATATATGTAAGACTAGAGTTCTTGTATTTTTATCTTAATTGCTCTCACAGCAAGAGAGGTTTAACAAGCATAACAAGTCTAAAAGCAGCTCAAATCTTGTAAATTTCCACAGGCTTTTTTTGTCTGTGAGAGCCCCAAATAAATTTATTTATTTATTTATTTATTTATTTATTTATTTATTTATTCATTTATTTTTGTTTGTTTATTTTTTATTAAAATTTCCATCTCCTCTCGTCCTCCTCCCCCTTCCCTCCCCTCCCCTCCACCTATACCCCCAATCCCACCCTCTCCAGGCCAAAGAGCCATCAGGGTTCCTACACTATGCTGAGTCCAAGGTCCTCCCAACTCCCTCCAGGTCCAGGTGGGTGAGCAACCAAACTGACAAGGCTCACACAGAGACCTTCGTTGTCATAGAGACCAAGCCCATTGCCATTGTCCTTGGCTTCTCAGTCAGGCTCCACTGTCAGCCACTTTCAGAGAGTCTGGTTTGGTCGCATGCTCCATCAGTCCCATTCCAACTGGACTTGGTGATCTCCCATTAGTTCTGTCCCGCCGTCTCAGTGGGTGCTCGCATCCCTCATGGTTCTGACTTTCTTTCTCATGTTCTCTCTCCTTCTGCTCCTCATCAGGACCTTGGAAGCTCAGTCCAGTGCTCCAATGTGGGACTCTGTCTCTATCTCCATCCATCGCCAGGTGAAGGTTCTATGGTGATATGCAAGATATTCATGAGTATGGTTATAGGATTTGGCCTTTTTCGGCTCCCTCTCCTCAGCTGCCCAAGGAACTAGCTGGGGGCATCTCCCTGGACACCTGGGAACCCCTCTAGAGTCAAGTCTCGTGACAACCCTCAGATGGCTCCCTTAATTAAGATATATGCCTCCCTGCTCCCATGTCCACCCTTCCTATATCCCAAGCATCCCATTCCCCCAAGCTCTCCCCATCCTCCCCTTCATGCTTTTCTCTCCCCATCTCCCCTTGCCCCCATCCCACCCCACCCCCAAGTTCCCAATTTATGCCTGGCAATCTTATCTACTTCCAACATCCAGGAGGATAACTGTATGTTTTTATTTGGATTCATCTTCTTATTGTCTTCTCAAGGATCACAAATTATAAGCTTGATGTCCTTTAATTATGGCTGGAAACCGATTATGAGTGAGTACATCCCATGTTCATCTTTTTGGGTCTGGGTTACCTCACTTAGAATAGTGTTTTCTATTTCCATCCATTTGCCTGCAAAATTCAAGATGTCATTGTTTTTTATCGCTGAGTAGTATTCTAATATGTATATATTCTACAGTTTCTTCATCCATTCTTCCACTGAAGGGCATTTAGGTTGTTTCCAGTTCTGGCTATTACAAATAATGCTGCTATGAACATAGTTGAACAAATGCTTTTGTAGTATGATTGGACATCTCTTGGGTAAATTCCCAACAGTGGAATTGCTGGATCCTGGGGTAGGTTGATCCCGAATTTCCTGAGAAACCGCCAGACTGTTTTCCAAAGTGGTTGCACAAGTGTACATTCCCACCAGCAATGGATGAGTGTACCCCTTACCCCACAACCTCTCCAGCAAAGGCTATCATTGGTGTTTTGGATTTTAGCCAATCTGACAGGTGTAAGATGGTATCTAAAAGTTGTTTTGATTTGCATTTCCCTGATAGCTAAGGAGGTTAAGCATGACCTTAAGTGTCTTTTGGCCATTTGAACTTCTTCAGTTGAGAATTCTCTGTTCAGTTCAGAGCCCCATTTTTAATTGTGTTAATTAGCATTTTAAAGTCTAGTCTCTTGAGTTCCTTATATATTTTAGAGATCAGACCTTTGTCAGTTGCAGGGTTGGTGAAGAACTTTTCCCAGTCAGTAGGCTGCCTTTGTGTCTTAGTGACAGTGTCCTTTGCTTTACAGAAGCTGCTCAACTTCAGGAGGTCTCATTTGTTCAATGTTGCTCTCAATGTCTGTGCTGCTGGGGTTATACGTAGGAAACGGTCTCATATACCCATATGCTGTAGAGTACTTCCCACTTTCTCCGTTATCAGGCTCAGTGTGTTCCGATTAATATTGAGGTCTTTAATCCATTTGGACTTGAGTTTTGTGCATGGTGGCATGGTGATAGCTATGGATCTACTTTCATTCTTCTACAGGTTGACATCCAGTTATACCAGCACCTTTTGTTAAAGATGCCCTCTTTCTTCCATTGTGTACTTTTGGCTCCTTTATCAAAAAATCAGGTGTTCATAGATTTGTGGGTTAAGATCCGGGTCTTCTATTCGATTCCATTGGTCAACTTCTCTGTTTTTATGCCAATACCAAGCTGTTTTCAATACTGTAGCTCTGTAATAGAGTTTTTTTGTCAGGGATGGTAATGCCTTCAGAAGTTCCTTTATTGTATAAGATTATTTTGGCTATCCTGGGTTACTTGTTTTTCCATATAAAGTTGATTATTGTGCTCTCAAGATCTGTGAAGAATTTTGTTGGGACCTTGATGGGGATTGCTTTGAATCTATAGATTGCTTTTGGTAGAATTGCCATTTTTACTATGTTGATCCTCCCAATCCAAGAGCAAGGGAGATCCTTCCATTTTCTGGTATCTTCTTCAATTTCTTTCTTCAAAGACTTAAAATTCTTGTCAAATAAATCCTTCACTTCCTTGGTTAGAGTTACCCCAAGATATTTTATGCTATTTGTGGCTATTGTGAAAGGTGATACTTCTCTGATTTCCCTCTCTGCTTCCTTATCCTTTGTGTATAGGAGGGCAACTGATTTTTTGGAGTTGATCTTGTATCCTGCCATGTTACTGAAGGCGTTTATCAGCTGTAAGAGTTCTTTGGTGGAGTTTCTGGGGTCGCTTATGTACACTATCATATCATCTGCAAATAACGAATGTTTAACTTCTTCCTTTCCAATTCGAATCCCCTTGATCCCTTTATGTTGTCTTATTGCTATTGCCATGACTTCAAGCACTATATTGAAGAGATAAGGAGAGAGTGGACATCCTTGTCGTGTTCCTGAATTTAGTTGGATGGCCTTGAGTTTCTCTCCATTTAGTTTGATGTTAGCTGTTGGCTTGCTGTAAATAGCCTTTATTATATTTAGGAATGACCCTTGTATCCCTATTCTCTCCAAGACCTTTATCATAAAGGGGTGTTGAATTTTGTCAAATGCTTTTTCAGCATCTAATGAGATGATCATCCTGTTTTTTCCTTCAGTTTATTTATATGATGGATTACATTGACAGATTTTCATATGTTGAACCAGCCCTGCATCTCTGGGATGAAGCCTACTTGATCATAGTGGATAATTTTTCTAATGTGTTCTTGGATTTGGTTTGCCATTATTTTATTGAGAATTTTTGCATCGATGTTCATGAGTGAGACTGGCCTGTAATTCTCTTTCTTGGTTGGGTATTTGTGTGATTTTTGTATCAGGGTAACTGTAGCTTCATAAAAGGAATTTGGCAATGACTCTTCTGTTTCTATATTATGAAATACCTTAAGGAGTATAGGTATTAGGTCTTCTAGGAAGTTCTGGTAGAATTCTGCATTGAAACCATCTGGTCCTGGGCTCTTTTTGATAGGGAGGTTTCTGATCACAGTTTCTAATTCTTCGCGACTAACAAGACTATTTAGAATGTTCACCTGGTCCTGGTTTAACTTTGTTATATGGGAGTTATCTAAAAAAATGTCCATTTCTTTTACATTTTCCAATTTTGTGGCATACAGGCTTTTCTAGTAAGATCTAATGATTCTCTGAATTTCCTCTGTGTCTGTGTTTATGTCCCCCTTATCATTTCTGATATTATTAATTTGCTTGTTCTCTCTCTGCCGTTTGATTAGTTTGGCTAGGGGTTTGTCAATCTTGTTGATTTTCTCCAATAACCAGCTTTTTGTTTCATTGATTCTTTGGATTGTCTTCTGTGTTTACATTTTGTTGATTTCTGTCCTCAGTTTGATTATTTCTAGTCTTCTACTCCTCCAAGGTGAGTCTGCTTCTTTTTTTTTCTAGACTTTCAGGTGTGCTGTTAAGTCTCCAAAGAGTGCTTTCTCCGTTTTCTTTAAGTGGGCACTTAGAGCTATGAACTTTCCTCTTACCACTGCCTTCATTGTGTTCCATAGGTTTGAGTATGTTGTATCTTTGTTTTCATTAAATTCAAGAAAGACTTTAATTTCTTTCTTTATTTCTTCCTTGACCTACGTGTGGTTCAGTAGTAGACTGTTGAGTTTCCATGAGTTTGTGGGCTTTCTGGGGGTAGCATTGTTGTTAAATTCTAATTTTAATCCATGGTGATCTGACAGGACACAGGCAGTTACTAATATGTTTTTGTAACTGTGGAAGTTTGCTTTGTTACTGAGTATGTGGTCAATTTTCGAAAAGGTTCCATGAGCCGCAGAGAAGAAGGTATATTCTTTCCTATTTGGGCGGAATGTTCCATAGATTTCTGTTAAGTCCATTTGGTTCATTACCTCCATTAAGTCTTTCAATTCTCTGTTAGGTTTCTCTCTGATTGACCTGTCCATTGGTGAGAGAGGAGTGTTTAAATCTCCTCCTATTAATGTGTGTGGTTTGATGGCTGCCTTGAGTTCTAGTAATGCTTCTTTTACATAAGTGGGTGCTTTTATATTAGGGGCATAGATATTCAGGATTGAGACTTCATTCTGAAGGATTTTTCCTGTTATGAGTATAAAATGACCCTTTCCATCTCTTCTGATTGATTTTAGTTTGAAGTTAACTTTGTTAGAAATTAATATGGCCACACCCGCTTGTTTCTTAGGTCCATTTGCTTGATAAACCTTTTCCAAACCCTTTACTCTGAGTAGGTATCTGTCTTTGTGGTTGAGGTGTGTTTCTTGTAAACTGCAGAATGTTGGATCCTGTTTTCGTATCCAATCTCTTAGCCTGTGCCTTTTTATAGGTGAATTGAGTCCTTTGATATTAAGTGATATTAATGACCAGTGGTTGTTAACTCCGGTTATTTTTTTTGTAGTAGAGTTTGTGTGTTTCCCTTCTTCTAGTTGTGCTGGTGATGGGTCGCTAGATGCCTGAGTTATTGTGGGCGTTGTTGGAGTCCTTGGTTTGTGATTTTCCTTCTATTACTTTCTGCAAGGCTAGATTTGTGGCTCTGTATTGTTTAAATCTGTTTTTGTCCTGGATTATCTTGTTTTCTCCATTGATGGTTAATGCAAGCTTTGCTGGGTATAGTAGTCTGGGCTTGCATCAATGTTCCCTTAGTGTCTGTAGCACATCTCTCCAAGACCTTCTGGCTTTCATGGTTTCCAGTGATAAGTCAGGTGTAATTCTGATAGGTTTCCCTTTATATTTTACTTGACCTTTTTCCTTTGCAGCTCTTAATATCTGTTCTTCATTCTGTATGTTTTGTGGTTTGATTATTATGTGGCGCGGGGATGCTTTCTTTTGATCCAGTCTATTTGGTGTTCTGTAGGCTTCTTGTAGCTTCATAGGAATATCCTTCTTTAGGTTGGGGAACTTTTCTTCTATAATTTTGTTGAATATATTTTCTGGGCCTTTGAGTTGTAATTCTTCTGCTTCTTCTACACCAATTATTCTTAGGTTTGGTCGTTTCATGGTGTCCCAGATTTCCTGGATGTTTTGTGTTAAGAATTTGTTGGATTTGATTTGTTCTTTAATCTGTGAGTTTATTTCCTCTATAGTATCTTCAGAGTCCAAGATTCTTTCTTCCATCTCTTGTATTCTGTTGGTAATACTTGTCTCTGTAGTTTCTGTTCATTTACTCAGAATTTCTATTTCCAGTCTTCCCTCAGATTGTGTTTTCTTCATTACCTCCGTTTCATTTTTCAGGTCTTGTACTGTTTCCCCTACCTGTTTGATTGCTTTTTCTTGTTTTTCTTGTTTTTCTTGGGTATCTTTGAGAGATTTCTTTATTTCTCTGCCTTTTTGTTTGTCATCTCCATTTCTTTATGGTAGTTTTTTACCTCCTTTTTAAGGTCCTCTGTTATTTTCATAAAGTACTGTTTACGGTCGATTTCTTCTATTTCCTCTGGAGTAGGGTGTACAATTCTTGTTGTTTCGGGATGCCATGATTCTGGTGATGTCATGTTGCCTTTCGTGTTGTTGGAGTAGTTCTTGCATTGGCGCCTGCCCATCTCTTTCTTCAAATGGAGTTAGGATAGACTTGGTGTCTTGGTCCAATCTTTGCTGTGACTGAATCTGGGTGGCTCTCCTCAGAGCTGGAGCAGGAGCTATTCCTTGCAGCACAATCTGAAGGAGCCAGCACTCCCTTTCCGGAATCCTCAGACCTGCCTAGAGGGCAGCCTATCTCACCTCTGGGTGGGTGGCCTTGGTACAGGAGCAGGACATTTGAATACACTAGGATAGGCTTGGGAGAGTTAGGGACGTGTGTACCAAAGACAGCCCTGCACCAGGCGCTGGGGGATCGGGGATGTGCTCTCTTCCAGGACAGGTGGCCCCAGGATTGTACACACTCACCCGTCCAGATGGAACTCCACAGCACTGAATCAGTACAAAAGGGCAAAGGTGGGGGCAGGGTGGGATGGAGTATCCCTCAGAGAACCTTGCAGCACAATCCTCTGCTGGGTCTTCTGTTTCAGGCTAATGGCTCCTTGCTGGGCAGGTATCTCAGACAAAGGCCCAGCTTGCCAGCAGCTAGCTGAGTGAGATAAAGGAACTCCCCCACCACCACCACTTACTCCAGGCCGGGATATGGCCGAGCAGTTCGGTATTGTGGCCCCTAAGGAGTGGAGTGGTGCTTTAGGGACGCTGGGATGCGATGGGAAGGGCAGAAGGCGCGGGGAGAAACCCCTGCAGAATGACCAGAAAGATTCGGGGGTCCAGGAATGTCTGCAGAGACACACTCACCCTCTGCTGGGTCTTCTGTTTCAGGCTAATGGCCTCCATTGGCGTTCTAAACGTAAAAATGTAATTTTCCAGTGGGGCATTAGGTTAAGTATTCAGAGAGACCATGTTTTTCTAATTACAAATGCATAAATATACTACTGCTACTACAAGAAAAAAATTAGCTCCTTTCTACATGGAACACTTAATATAATTAGTCTTATATTACTTTTGTGTGTAAAAATTAGTATTTTAGCCTCAGTATTATGTTCATATGTTTTCAATTTGCATATATTTTCTTGTATTTTGTGCATTAGCCATAAATACTACTTTTGTGAAAATAGTTACAAAGTTAACTGAGATACAGTGATTAACATGCATGCAGTTTCCTACCCTTTTTGCTGGAGCACAGACACATGACAGTCATATATTGATTATATATTATAAGATTGTACTTTTAATTAGCACATTTTAAAAAGTTAGAAATGTAAAATTGTATTAAGTCTACTCTATTTACATTTCCTTTGTATTTCTGAAAGCAACTTTCTAAAAGATTAAAGAATATGGATCTTAAAGCATTCTGTAATATAATGAATGAAATATTTTGAATTTAGCATGTCACTGAAATATTGAAATTTTAGATATTTATGGAGAACAAAAGAATTGATTATAAATTGTTTCTTCACTGGCTGAACGAGCAAAATTTGCTCTTTATTCTTCATGGGAAAATAGCACATATACGTTTCAAACAACGCGCCATGAGAATGCAGTTGGTTGTAAAGTAATGTTAAGAAAGTTTGCATCAAAACAAAACAATATAAATATACAACTAGCAATTCTCTCTGTGTTCTTAATTCCCGTCCTTTGGCACAACAGTGACTTGGCCACCTTCTGTATTTTAATCGTGTGGTAACAGACTAAGTTTTCTGCAGTTCTTGTTATGCTAACTTTAGGGGGGAAGTGTTTTTCTCCACAGTAGAATTAAAAACGGTTCTTCTTGAGTTTGTTCTTCTGTATTTATTATATTACCTTTACCAGTTTAATTAGTAGAGTTAGCATTTTTTTTAGTAGCCACCTCTTTTTTCTTTTGTTTACAATGGTAAGGAAACTTATACACATTAAATTGTTACCAGTTTCTGTTTGCATCCTAAATTCTGTGTATTAGTACATTAATTGCTTCAGGTAATAGCATAGGTATTAGCTATAATAATTAAGCTTTTTATTATCTCTTCATTTTGAAGCAAGTTTAAGATTTATTTATTAATTTTGCATATAGTGTTCTGTCTGCATGTATGCCTACATGCTAGAAGAGGGCATCAATCTCATTATCGATGGTTGTGAGCCACCATGTGGGTGCTGGGAATTGAAATCAGGAGAAAGAGCAGCCAGTGCTCTTAACCTCTGAGCCATATCTCTAGCCTCCTGAAACAATTTTGATAAGTTTAATTTTAATGTTAAGATTGCTAAATAGCACTATCTAGGCATTATGATCATGTTCATGCAAAACAATACACATTTCTTCAACTGGAACAAAATGTTGCTGTCTCGGGAAGATTATGATTAATGAAGAGTGAGAGGATTCTCATTCCAAGAGGTCTTATGTTTATAATTTTGCCACAAATCCATTTGCTTTATTTAAACAAAAACATTTTAAATATTATTGCCATTTTTTAAAGAATTTATAAATGCTACCTTTCTGATTCCTTTCGCAGGGAAAGTAGGCCATCTGTGGCATAACTACGTATCTCGCTCTGTTGTGTCTTGAATGTGCTCACATGTAATGACTTCTTGCCGGATCTTCTGGCCAGCTGTCAGGCTGAAATCTCTCTTTGCTAGTATCCTATCTTTAATCAAATCAACATCTCCTTTTTAAAGCTTTTTTTGTTTGAGTAAAAATGTCCTCTGCAGGCCTGGAGAGATGGCTGATCAGTTAGGAGCAACGACTGCTCTTCTAGAGGATCTGGGTCAGAGCCTCAGCCCCACACTGCAGTTATAGAAGTTCACTAGATACAGGGATCTGCATTCTCTTTTAGCTGCCATGGGTACACATATTGTACACAGATATACATACAGGTAAAACTCCTATACACTTAAAAATAAGTAAATACTTAAGTTTTCCTAGAGATTGAAAGAAAAAAAGCATGAAAAGTACAATTTCTAAATTCTTACCTATCTTTAATTCCATTATTTTGAACTAATATTTCATTGATCTATAGTTAGCTCAAGAACCAGCATTCAAAGTCATCTTCTCATGTTTGCCCATGGTCTTTTGTTTGTTTGTTTGTTTGTTTGTTTTGTTTTTGTTTTTTTTTGTTGTTGTTGTTTTTCGAGACACGGTTTCTCTGTAGCTTTGAGACCTATTCTGGAACTAGCTCTTGCAGGCCAGGCTGGCCTTGAACTCACAGAGATCTGCCAGCCTCTGCCTCCCAAGTTCTGGGATTAAAGGCATGTGCCACAACCGCCTGGTGATTTTAGAGCTCTTAATAAGAAATCAAATGCCAACAGACTTGTACTGTAAGGTGAGAATGGGCAGGCTGTGTCTTGATGGGATTTTTGTTCGCCCATCTTCAGAAATTAGGCCACACATAGTTTGGTGAGAGCATTTTACTTTATTTTTTTTTCATTCTGTACATCCTGCATCTAGCCTCAGTAGAGTTCATTGTCATAACTTAGATATTCCCTTGCATCTCTCATTTCTCTTCCTTTGTAGTGGGATGGGTGTGTGTAAATTTGTGTCACTGTATTAGTTAATTCAGAATTTAAACTATATTCTGAGCTGAAGTTTGCAAATATCCGCAGCTTATTTATTCATTTGTTGGGGCTGGGCTGGGAAGTCCTGGATCGGGAGTTCACAGAAGTGGTATCTGTGGGGGCCAAGTTCTGACATGGATGGTAGCTTTACCATGGATGGTGGAAGAGCCTGCTGGCCCTTTTCTAAGGTCCCACTTCCTAATATCATGCTTGGGGTTAGGATTTCAACATAAAAATTCTTTGGTTGTCACAAACATTTGATCCATGGTAGTAAAATTCAAATATTGATCGTATCTCTTTTCTTACAAAAAGTTGAATTCCATTGTTTTGGTCTTCCTTAAACTGGGGGGGGGGGGGTTTTTTTAACTGGGATTTTCTCTGTCTTTCTTTCAGTATTTAAGTGGACTTAATTTGTATTTTGATACAAATGAAAATACATTTTCAAAGTTGTAATTTAAGGTTATTCTCTACTCCTTAAAGTGATATTTCCATATATGAAGTGTATAGTTTTGAATCACCAATGATGTCAATTATAACTATTATGTATAGGGTGGGTTGCCATAAAAGACCCCCCCTCCCAAAAATCTCCCAGATCTGATAAACTTGGTGTGTTAAATGACATCAATTTACTTTCTCAATCCTGGAGACTGAAAGCCCGGAATCATGACATGGGCGAGCTCTGGTGAGGCCTCTCTTTCTGATCTGAAGATGGCAATCATGTAACTGACCTCTTGAGTTGGGAAATGGTCAAAAATGAAGGGAGCAGGGAAAAGGGAAACTTCCTCCTTGTAAGCAAAGCCATTCTGCAGCAGCAGGACTCCACTTTGTGATCCCCCTTAACCCTGATTACCTCACTGGCATCCTGTCTCTGAATGCATAATGAAAATTAGTGTGCCAACAAAATGGAAGTGGGAAGGACAGAGTGGAGTGCATTGCAGCATGCTCTCTTTGTTTTCCGTTTCCTCTTGTGTTTGCTCTATTCTTCTTCTTCAGTGTTTGCTGCTGGACTTAGGAGGGACGAAGGAGGTTTGTTCTGGCTCCTCTGCTGTTGCTTTGACCACGCTGAGCACACGTACAAGGAAAGTGCGAAGGGGAGGCCAAGGTGGCCGGTGCCCTGCCTATTTCCCAGGTGGGGATGAATAGGAGGAAAGAGAATTTTTTTTTTTTTTTTTTTAACTGAAGAGAAAAATAACATCCATTTAAAGTAAGCATTTTGTCCTAAACTACTTCTGGCTCTCTCTCTGTTTGAGATAATCCACCTTTCTATGCCAGAGTTACTTTCTGTATTCTCACAAAAGTGGGCATTTTTCTGTCTTGTTGGTATTTCAATAGCTGACTCAAAGACAGGAGGAAGGAGAGTATATCTGGTCTAGTTGATCATCCTGAAACATTTGAAAAATTCCTTGAGACTTTTATTAAATGTTCCAGTTACACAAGCCTGAAGCACACTGCTAGATAGGTGGGGCATTTTCAATGGAGCTGCGGGTAAATTGCCGTGGAGACGTGTCGCGTGCCACAGTACACGCCTTGCAGCACATGAACACTTGAGCAGTTACTGATGGAAACAGCAAACAAGGCTCCCTGACATTCACTGAGCACATCTTGTGTGTCAAGAAGTGTTCCTGGTACTTAGCACTTCAGAGTCTTGTGATTTTTATTTAACGTTTCACTCTATTAACTTACATTATGGAACCGAACCTATGACTTGTTTCAGGTGAAACAGCTACCAAACCAAGACATAGTTTGTATCTATCCCTTGAGTGCACGACTCACTCACACCATTGCTGTGGGAATACAGTCACAAAACATATTTGAAAAGTTAAAAATTCTGTTGCTTAATGGCCACTAATACCCAATTATTATTCATAGAAAACTAACTAATATGTTGGAAGAGTGACTTAAACGGCATGAGTCAGTGTTATTTTCAGTGGCCTGATGCCTCAGTCTACATTCATTTGCATTGTGACTGCAAAGTGCTCATGGATTCTACACTTATTTTTCTGCTCTTCAGCGTTTTTTTTTTTTTTTTTTTTTTTTTTTTTTTTTTTTTTTTTTTTTTTTTTTTATATGCTCTTCTCCATCCTGAGAATATTCTAAATATGTTATATGCTACATCCTGGGCTTTTTGTTTGTTTGTTTGTTTTTTGGAGACAGGGTTTCTCTGTAGCTTTGGAGCCTGTCCTACAACTAGCTCTTGTAGACCAGGCTGACCTCGAACTCACAGAGATCCACCTGCCTCTGCCTCCCGAGTGCTGGGATTAAAGGTGAGCACCACTGCTGCCTGGCCTTTTTGTTTGTTTGTTTATCGTTTTTTGAGACACGGTTTCTCTGTGTAACAGCTCTAGCTGACCAGGCCAGCCTCTCCAGTACTGGGCTTTTTCACAAGAGTGTGAGAGCAAGTGATGGCCTGATGAAAAGCTAATTCCTTAAGTGACCCTACATTGTTGGGACACATAAGTCAGTGAGAGAGTTCGCACTCACTACAGATTCCAACAAAGGAATTACTTTGTTTTTGAAGCACCTTTTCCTTTGAGAACCACTTGAGAAAAGTAGAACATACCGCTTAGGAAACATGAACTTGTGAGAGCCAAAGCCTGGAGAAAAGGGTAACCTGGACCTGGACAGAAGGCCCAGCAGCTGAGAGGAGCGCACTTCTCCTTTGTGAAAGCTAAACTCTTGTGGAAACAGGAAGTGCTGTAGAGGAAATGGAGGGAGGAGGCTATTCTAGTGATTTCAGAAATTAAAAAAGGAAAGAAAATCAGCAAAAAAGGCAGAGAGAGAAAGAGAGCCCTCCACTTTTGACCAAGTTCACAAGGGAATAGAATGGAGATGCAACAGCCAGTGATTCCTAGTTCAGACCTCAGAATGGCAGACAGTGCTTTAATTAGGCAGGACACTTCATGCTGACTGTCCTTTCCTGGTAAAAACTAGAATCAGAAGAAAGCTTTTTGATGGTTTGAAGTAAATAAAGGGATTGTTGGAACTTTGGAACTGTTTTTGGCAAAAATAGCAACCAGGGAAAGGGAAATGCAGATCATACAGAGACCACAGGAATTGCAAGACCCATATTACCTAGGAAGTGTGCAAGACTGTACAATGTCTTTAAATTAGAGATCATGGTGATGGGCTGCACTTAGATAGTTATATGTTGGGTAAGGAAAAATTCCAGATCATGTTACTGTGGGTGGCTGGAGAGAAGATCAGTAAGTGTGAAGTGATGGTAAGCTAGGAAACTGAAGGAATCATACACATTTGATAGTGAAATTGTAAAGAATCTTGTTAGATTTAAAATTGAGAAGCAAAATGTCTAAGCATTAGGAAATTTATTTAGTTTATTTTGATAAATTAAGAGAGAGTCATTGATAAAGAAAATAATTATCCTCATGAAATAATTTTTCTTCTCCCACTTCAGTTATTTTATTCTTAATTCTTTAACTTTACATAATATAATCCAAAGATAAGAGACTTTTCAATATTTCAATATTTCAAGTGCATTGACAGGTAAATCACTTGCCTCATAGCTATTTTACCAAAATTGCAAGTAAGTTAACATTCTTTCCAGAATTTCTTGATAATGGAATAATGGCCCAAGCTCACTGGGCAACATCTGGCATACCCTCTGTCAACTAAAAATCAATTAGAATTTTTAATTATTTTTGTGCAACATCTGCATAACTGTGTGATGCTAAGCCAAATGTACTGGCTGGCATGATGATGGGGTGGTGCAGAAGTACACAGTGGTAGCAGAGAAGCCACACTGGCTAGCCATCCCTGCTTCTATTACTAGACTTGACTTGTTGTTAACAGTGCACACTGTGTCTTAATAGATGGTCAGGCCCAATACCAGAATCATCTTAATATTTTCTGAATACTTCTTGTAATGCTGACACTGAAGGATTTTTAAATATAAGATGTTTTCTATAGCTAGCATTTTCAAATAATCCCCAGATAATTAATTGCTAATCATGTTCTTTTCATCCTGGCTTATCCTGTGCCAGCACGGGTATTCTTGTATTCATCTGATTGGGAGAGTCAGAGGCAAAAGGAAATGTAATAGCCTGACCAAAACTCTGGGGACAAGGTTGGATTTTCTTTCCTAATCAACATAAATTCTAATCAACTCAGATTTCAGTTTTTAATCCCTGACTAATTATAATTATATATAACAGGCATTTTATTTCTCTGTGCTAAATTTTGAGAACCCTCTATTCTTCAACAGAATGCAATTATTTAAAAAGAAAATGAAAATAAATTTCACCCAAATTAACATCAATCTGGGTGGTTGATACTTGCTATTCATTTTCATTGATTGCATCCTAAATCTAATTATATTTTAGTAAACAATAGCCACTTCTCAATGATAAAGGCTCATTCATTAATTTTGTACTTCTGTAAAATTTACCTGAAAAAATATGTATATTTACATTGTTTTACATGCTTTGAAAAATCATTTTGAAGCTGGGTGGTGATGATGCATGCCTTTAATCCCAGCACTTGATGTAATGGTAAAAATAAAACAGTGCTATTCCCCGAGGGCCCCACAAGGGGCAGCAGGCCACGAGGCAGGGAGCCACACAGTGGGTGAGAGACAGAGACGAACAGGCATGCCATGCTGAGAGTGTGTATTTATTTAGTGGGTTATAGAAGGGAAAGGGAAAGGGAAGGGGGGAGGAGGAAGGGGGATAAGGAAAGAGAGGCAGAGAGAGAGAAGGAGAAACAGAGAGAGGGAGGGGAAGATGAGAGGAGAAGCTACCTCTTTGGGAGAGAGGCAGAAGGGGACGAGCTCACAGGCTAAAAGTGGAAGGAAGTTCCACTTGCCTTGGCTAATGGGGGGAAGGGAGTGGGTGGGGCTTGTTTCTTAAAGGGATAGGACAGACCATTACACTTGGGAGGTACAGACAGGTAGACCTCTGTGAGTTTGTGGCCAGCCTGGTTTACAAGAGCTAGTTCTAAGACAGGCCCAAAAGTTACAGAGAAATCCTGTCTCAAAACCTCTCTCACCCCCCAAAAAATTCATTTTGAAGTTTGACTTATATATAATATGTCTGTGTTCTTTGTTGTATTTTAGTTGTTTTTGAATTCACTTATATATGTCTTATTTCTGGGAATATGTTCTGATGACTTCTTAGATATTTTCAGTGTCTTTGAGAAGTAGTTAATTTTGAGAAAAACAAGAAAACATTAATAATAAAAATAAAATTTTGGTAATCCAAAGTAGTGTATATAAAAATTTAATGTGAAATTTCTTATAGTGGGAATCCTTATAAAAAGTCAAATCCATATTTAGTATGGAGAAGAGTGAGGTCTATGATTGATGTTATTTATGTATTTCTGACAAAATGCTGAGTGACACCTCTGCTACTGGTTCCCATAGCATAATTTTAAAAACAAAGTGTAAATAACTTTATTTTTTTCATTAAGAAAATCCTGAATTTTAGCAAGATATTCTCTCCAGTTACAGCTAATAAACTAGTGTTTTACTCTTTTATCATATAAGAAAAATACTAATATTTCTATACATGTCCTTATTAAACATACAGAACTACTTACAATCAACTTTATTACCATGTTACCTTTCATGGTTTCTTTTGTTGTTCTCCTCTTAATTTATTTCTGAACTGCAGCTTTTTATGCTTTTTGTATATATGAGATTAAGAGAGTAGAGATCAATAACCACATTTGGAAAAATAATAGTATGTTATAGAGTCATTGTGATATGAGAACTCTCTGTTGCTGTAGAGGCTGGTATTTAAGGAACGAAGCATAGTGTTTAGGAAGGACGGAGATCGCGTGTTAAAGAGTGACAGCAGAACAAACACCTGTGCACATGTCTGTGCTTCTGCTCACCTAGATAATGTCTACACTTGGAGCTGGGTGTAGGCTACATGTCTGTGCTTCTGATCACCTTGATAACGTCTACACTTGGAGCTGGGTGTAGGCTGCTCCATCATCCTTTCTGAGGCTGTAATCTTAGGATCACTAGTCATATATATAACACAGAATTACCCACTTTGTAGTCCATTAATTGTTTTCTTGGTCATTTAGGGACTAGAGCATGAGTTATGGCTTGAAGCATGGGACAGCACATAGTCAGGTGTCTTTATGCAGACAACTACCTTACTATTAATGAAATTCTTTTGGATGGAGAAGTGGCTATTGTGCCCTCCATTTCTGGCTTTTTTTATACACTAAAATTTCATAAACAAGCACACATTCTTTGTATGTTATTAGTGTTCCTAAAATTATTGCTTATCTGTTCATTAATTGACAAGAGAGTAGGTGAAGATCTAGTAAGGTTACTTGTTCCTCAGAAAATTAATAAATACCAATGTCCCAAATTTACTGCATTAGCTTAATTATCACTTATGAATTAGCTCATTCATTTTCTTTAGCTATATAATATATACATATCAGAAATTATATACACATGTAGTGATATTTCATTTGTATTTTAATAAATAAAAATTGCTTGAAGATCAGAGATTCAAACAGCACCACTGGTCAGCCTCACAGACCAGGCAGTGATGACACACACCTTTAATCCCAGTAGCCACACTAGTTTGCCATAGAAACCTGACAGTACATGCTTTTAATCTGAGTGGTGCACCTTTAATCTGAGCTCTAAAGAGATTTATAAAATGGGAGGAGACAGCTCTCAGACACATTCTCATTCTGAGATTCCAGGAGGGCAGGATTGTCATTTCAGACTGAGGTTGAGGTAAGAGCTGGGTTTATACTTGCCGATTGCTGAAGTCTCAATTTACCTTTCATTTTTCCACATAAGTTTTTAATTTTTTACTTGGTTTATGTGGTAAAAAGATCCATTCTCTGATAATATTGTCCCTCTGCATTAAAATTCTTGTAAGAGAAATTCTGGAAGGCAATATAACTAGAATACAATTAAAATTTGGATTCACTCTATCCACATGTGCCTTCTGTAATTTCTCTTCAACAATTGTCAATTCCTTTTCTGCTTCAGCTGTTAATTCTCTGGGACTATTCAATTCTTTAGCACCATCTAAGGTTTTGTTTAAATGAATTATTGCATCAGGTGTTATCCCAACATCTGGTCATAGACTGGAAATATCTCCTAACAATCTTTTTAAATCATTGAGAGTCTGCAACCAGTCTCTCCTAATTTGTGTTTTTTGTGTTTTAATTTTCTGTAAGCCTATTTTATAACCTAGGTAATTGACAGAATCTCCTCCCTGTATTTTTCCAGGGGCCATTTATAATCTTCATTTAGGCAAAACTTTCTTTACTTCTTCAAACACTCTTTCTAAGGTATCTCAGTTTGAATCTGATAGCAAAATGTCATCCATGTAACGGTAAATTATAGACTTAGGAAATTGCTTATGTATTATTTCCAATGGCTGACTTACAAAGTATTGGCACAGATTGAGGCTGTTGAGCATTCTTTGTGGGAGGACGATCCATTGACATCTCCTAGTAGGCTGAGAATTATTATAAGTAGGCACTGTGAAGGCAAATTTTTCTCTATCCTTTTTTTTTGTAAAGGTATAGTGAAGAAACAGTATTTCAAATCAATAACTATAAGAAGTCATCCTTTTGGTAATTGAGAAGGCAGAGGAATTCCAGATTGTAAAGGGCCCATAGGTTGAATTATGTTATCTACCACTCTTAGATCTGTCACCATTCTCCATTTACCAGATTTCTTTTTAACAACAAATACAGGAGAATTCCAAGGGCTGGCTGATTCTTCAATATGGTGAGCATCTAGTTGCTCTTTTACCAGCTGTGTTAAAGCCTGCAGCTTTTCTTCAGTTAGAGGTCACTGCTTAACCCATATTGGTTTCTCAGTTTACCATTTTAAAGGTAAGGCTGTTGGTACCTCTAAAGGTTTGCTACTTGCTTTGTGTTCTCGTACAGCCTGAATGGCTGGTAACCTTTGTGTATAGTACCATACAATATTCTTCCTAGAATTATGAGTTCCTGGGAATGCAGGAATGTTAATCTGGGTATTCCATTGCTATATCAGGTCATGACCCCATAAATTTACTGCAATATTAGCCACATATGGCCTCAGCTTCCCTCTCTGACCTTCTGGCCCTGTGCAGTCTACCTATCTCATGCTTTGTTTCACTTGAGATATGGTTCTAATTCCTATCAGTTGAACATCTGCCTCTTAAAGAGGATGATTTGGATGCCAAGATTCTGGAGTGATGATACTCACATCTGCACCTGTGTCTATCAAACTTACAATTACAATGCCATTTATATGCACTCTTAGCTTTGGTCCTTGATAATTTATAAAAGTCTGCTACAATATATGTTTCCTCTTTTGTATTGGAATTTTTGATTCATCCTCCATGTTTATGCCATCATCTAGAACAGTGTGGTCTTTTACAGAGGGCTCTGGATTTTTAAATTTTCCTAGTGAGACATGTCCTCTACAGTCACTGGGAATGACTGGGCCACTTTTGGCTTGGGGGCCTGCAAGAGGCCCCTCAAGGAGTTTCCCAATGGTATTGGGTTGCCTTGTCTCTCTTTTGTTGATCTGCATTTATTGGTCCAATGTTGGTCTTTGCCACACCTTCTACATATACCTGAAGGCTGAGTCCTCCTATTCTTGCCATTTCCAAAGGAGATATTATTCTTAGGAATTCCTTGTCTACAATCCCTTCTCACATGTCCTATTTTACCACAATTAAAACATTTGGCATTTTTTATGTATCCTCATTCCTTTGGAAATTGTTTCTCCTACCTAAGATTCAGTATGTAGTCAAATGTCACAATGTCCATTATATGCAGGATCCATTCATCCATAGGTGCTGGTCTAACTTCTAAAGGCCCAAGTATCTTTTTTACATTCTAACTTGGCATTTTCAAAAGCCCCAAATGGAATAAGTACTTATCTAGCATCTGGGTCTGTTTTTATTTGCATAGCCTTAGTTAATCTTTGTAAAAAGTCACTCAAGGGTTCTCTCTGTCCCTGTTTAACCCTAGTATATGATTTAATTTATTTCCTTAGTTCTTAAATCTTATCCCAAGCATTTAAGGTTGCTTTGTGGCATAGGAACAAGATTTGTTCATCGTAAAGAGCTTGAACCTGTGGGTCAGCATAAGGGCCTTCACCAAGAATTTGATCTTGGGAAGTCTCAAATTCTTTAAATTTTCCCTGTCATTCTAAAACTTTAGCCTCTTCCTTGAAATAACATCTAAACATCAACTGGGGCCCATCATCAGGACTGCTGAAACTTACTGAATCCGGTCATGTAGTGTCATCTTAATGCTAGAAGCCTATGTCTTTATTATCTCCCTAACAAATGCAGAATGCAAGTCATAAGTCATGACAGCTAGATTCATTTCTTTTAAATCATTCATTCTTATAGGTTTCTATCTCCTTTTTAGGATCCTTTTAGGCCTTTAGAACTTGATGCTTTGTCAGAGTAGATTACAGAGTAGGAAGCTAAAATCTTGGTAAGTCATCTCTGACAGCTACTCTTGATGTTGAATTCTGTCCTTGTGCCTTCTTTCCCTGGTCATCAGCTCCAATAATTTCCTCAATCATTTCAAGTCTTTTTACTATTGCCTTTTGTAAAGCCCAAATCTCCTGGCCTGTATGTTGTGATGAGAGTGTCAGGCTGCTTCCTGCCACCCAGCTAGCTTTACCCGAAATAATTACACAGAAACTGTATTCTTTTAAACACTGCCTGACCCATTAGTTTCAACCTCTTATTGGCTAATTCTCATATCTTGCTTTAACCCATATTTTGTAATCTGTGTAGCACCACGAGGTGGTGGCTTACCAGGAAGGATCTTAGCTTGCATCTGTCTCGGAGAGGAGAGGTATGGTGTCTGCTTGAGGTGTCTGCCTGACTCTGCTTTCTTTCTCCCACAATTCTGTTCTGTCTACTCCGCCTACCTAATTTTCTGTCCTATTAAAGGGCTAAGGCAGTTTCTTTATTAACTAATGAAAGTAACACATAGACAGATGACCCTCCTCCATCATTTCCCTTTTTTTCTGTTTAAACAAAAAAGAAGTTTTAACTTTAACATAGTAAAATTACATATAATAAAACAGTTATCAAGCAAGAATTACAGCTACAATATTTATATCTACTTTATCTTTTATCATAACTAAGGAAAACTATAACTATCTATTTATTCTTCAACTCCATCAAAGACTCCAGAAGGATAATATTAACTAACAAACAAGAAGTAAGCAACTTCCAAACTCTAGAAATGACAGAGACAACTCGCTGCCTGGATAGTCACCCAAAGTTCCTCTGTACCGTTGGGGCATCCATCTTCGGCCTTCAGGCCCATAGTGTCCAGCAGACTTTTCCATGAAGCAGGAAATTTCAAAGACAGTTCAGTCACTTTCTGATTTGTCCTGCAGAATGTCTTGCAGACTCTTTCATGAGTCAGGAACCCCAAAGGACCATCTCACCTTTAGGCAAGTTCAGCAGTCCTCTCTCTGCGGGTTCTTTGTGTCCAGTTTATGCATCAGTCCAGGCAAGAGCAGTTTCTTGCCCAAATGGCTATCAAACTCCATAAGGAGCCTCTTTGATTCCCATACTCCTTTTGAAGTAGCTGAGCAGGAGCAGACATGTCTCATTGTCATGAAAGGCCCTAAGTTATTAAAACATTTAAAATGCCATATTCTTTAGTCCTTGAAAGATATGAAGAATGACTATCTGAAATATACCTATGCACATCTATAAAGTCTAACATGACTACAAATGACTATTATCAATGATTATCCATTAACGACCTATATTTCCTAATTAAACATTACATTTTTTAAATGGACTACACAATCAAAATACCTTAATCAAGATCAGAAATACATATACATATAACAAAATTGACCTTAAAATCCATACCAATGCAAATTATTTATATCTATATCATATCCCCCTTTAAATGTAAAAGAACATTTATAAACAATATTTGGGAATATAGACATAGTTATTTCTCTCCAAACTGCTTTCTGCTGAATAAGGGCACTGTTAATCAGATCTTTCGTGGTGTAACCTGTGTGCCAGGGTCATCTCAGTTGGCAGTTGAGTGAAGTAATTTTTTGAGGGTATTCACAGCAACCTTTCAGGAGGGTGTGGTCTATCATACCATATTGTGGTAGAAGCAATTCACAGGGTCTCATCCTCTGTGAAAACCAAAGAAGACCCTCTCCAAAGCATCATATCCTTAGACCCAAATTCTGAAGTCAAGATAACCTTAGAACATATATGTTGGTTTAGTTTGGCAGCCCATACAAGGAAATGTTTTTCTGTACTTAGCTCCTTCACAGTCAAAAAGTTCAAAGAAAACACAATAGAATGCATAATCCAGACTATCTGTGAATTTTCCATTTTTATGTGACTTATTTTTTCTTTACTTCTTTAATCTATAACTATCTGTACTCAGTCTCTTTAAAGACTTTACCCTTTTTAAAGCATTAACTTTATTCTCTATATTCTTTTTCTTCTCTCTCTCAAGCCTATGTACACTCATCCAACACTGTGACCCATTTAAATGTCTTTTATGTCTAAATTTGTCCTATTGTGAATCTGTAATTCTTTACTATCCAGGAGCACTTCTTAAAATGCTAAGCACTTCTTAAAAACTTAAGCTGCACCACGTAGAAGTAATATGGTACCACCTGTTTCCTGCCCAGTCTAAACCTTAACTGTGCTGTTATTATGGTAATTATGACAGTTCCTGCCTGAGACCAGCACAGTTCAACATGGAGGAGCCTCTTCGCTCATGCCTCTGAGCCATCCTCACAGCACAGCTAACATGGAGCTGCTTGTGTCTCTGAGCCGCGTGTAGTGCTCCCCTTTCAGGCACACAGCGAGTCCAGTTTGCCATCAAACAAACCATAGCACTTTACTTCAAATGCTCCATTCAAAAGCTCTGTCTCCCGCAGGAGCCAGACAGAGATCAAATGGCGACACAGCCCAGAAACTGGTATTTCAAAACCTCCACTTTCTAGTAGACCTGATCCTGAAACCTACCCAGGCATGAAGAGCTGAGCCACAGGCATGGTCTCAGCTACTTTGTTCCTGACCCTGAGTGGGCCCAGAAATGCTCTATAGCTGGAGTTTGCACCAGTGGCAGGGCCCAGGAAGCCACATTTTAAAACCATGCAGGTTTTTTCCTGCTAAGGCTGATGAGTCAGGGAAATTTCTCTGCAGCACGCTGCCAACAAACAGCAAAAAGCTGTGTAAACTCTCTCTCTCTCTTTCTTTTTTAAGCGCTCTCAGGTTTTTAAGTAGATTTAGTCCATCATGTTGGGTGCCAATCTGTTGTGATGGGAGCGGCAGGCTGCTTCCCGCCACCCGGCTAACTTTACCTGAAATAATTACATGGAAATTGTATTCTTTTAAACACTGCCTGGCTCATTAGTTTCAGCCTCTTATTTGCTAATTCTCATATCTTGCTTTTACCCATATTTAGTAATCTGTGTAGGACCATGAGGGGTGGCTTACCAGGAAGGATCTTAGCCTGTGTCCTTCTCGGAGAGGAGAGCTATGTCATCTGCCTGAGGTGTCTGCCTGACTCTGCTTTCTTTCTCCCACAATTCTGTTCTGTCTACTCTGCCTACCCAATTTTCTGTCCTACTAAAGGGCCAAGGCAGTTTCTTTATTAACCAATGAAAGTAACACATAGACAGATGATCCTCCTCCATCACCTGTATATATTTCTAGTGATTTCATTGTGGCACCTAGCCTCTGGTCTTCATTCTGCACATGTGATTTCAAAGCCTGAAGTTTCTCCTTTAAAAATAGCACCTCATCCTTGGACATTATTTGGATAGTTTGTAGATTGCCATCCTGGAGAGATACTCCATCTGCTAACCTATAATAACTTTTTAACAAATTTTGATTGTTAAATTCAACAGTATAAATTCTTTCAGATAATTTCTTATTACCCTTAGATATGATTCAATATTGTCTGTCAAATTAATGCTACCCTTTTAAATAGTATTATTTTTTTCAGGTAACTTATAATTTTTGATGATATTAATCTTGTCAAATAGCTATTCATTATTAGTCTGTAAAAACTGTATCATTTCTAAAAGTGCCACATTCTTTCTTAAGGATATAAAATGAAAAAAAAAAACTGAGTCCCAATATCCAATAAATGGAAGTATCACCATAACCATATAAGCCTTGCAGAATACAATCCATAGTATTAGCAAACAAGTTACAAAAAGTTTTAATATTAAGGTAGTCTGCCATATTGATTTATTAATTACCTGTTATGAGATCCAGTAAGTTGTTTTAGGTGTAATATTCTTATTGTCCAGCAGGTGTCATGGTTGCAGAGTCACGCCTAGCAGCGATGCAACTGGTGGTGGCGACAGGAAAGGTCCTGAGCCGCTTTAGTTTCCCGCCTTGGTACAGTTTAAATATGCTTTGCTTGACAAATTAAAAAAAATTAAATCAATTCCATACACAGAGCAAGAAACCCAGAACTCACGGGCAGGGAGCATAAACTGGAAGCTGCACAAGTCTCCACATGGCAAGAAACTGTGCCAGGGAACTGTGCCAGGGAATGCAGCATTGGGGGCGGGGGGCATGTGTGTGCTTGGGAAATTTCCAAGTTGGCGCCTATAGTAAGCTCCACTGTGGCGGGGGTTCTACAAAAAGCTGCTTAGGTAAAAGCAAGCCAAGCATGCAAGGTTGGGGGACTTTCTGGGCCATGGACCTGTTAGGCCTTTAGGCCATCTACCCGGTAGGTTTGGAGTCTGAATCCATGTGGGGCACAGATGAAGAATGATGCTTAAAAGAAATCCAACACTAGCTCAGAACTGAGAATAATAAAGGGTTATTTATTTAGTGATAGACTCACACATCAATATTCTCTGCTGGAACGGAGAACAGCCACCAAATCCCACAGCAGGAAAAGAGGCAGGATGTGTGCTATACATCGACATAAATAATATAAGAGGCCACACCCAAGTGGGTGGATAACTTAAAGGCTACTGGCTGCAGAAATTCCTACAGCAAGAAGACACCAAGATAGGTGTGAGTTGACTAGATATAAAGTGTCTGTTTTCCAGATACATCCACAGAGTGCCAGGTTCATATGTGGGCACAGCATTGACACACTGTAGTAGCAGGATATTTTGTATCCTATCTTATAAAAATTGTGATTACTAAATTTCTCGTTTTTTCCTCCTCTAAAATTATTCAAAGTTCTGGCTTCCTCTCCACTATAGCTTGATGCTTAGCTGGGGTCATCCTTGTGGATTCTTGGGAACTTTCCTAGCACCAGGTTTCTCCCTAACCCCACAGTGGCTCTCTCTATCAAGATCTCCCTTCCATTGCTCCCCCACTCTCTTCCTCTCCTTGCTTTTGACCATCCCATTCCCTCATGTTCTCATCTCCCATCCCCTCCCCTTTACCACCTCCACCCCAGTTTACCCAGGAGGTGTCATCTAATTTCCCTTCCCAGCTATCCATGTGTCCCTTTCAATGTCTTCCTTCTTCACCTAGCTTGTTACCTACCTGGAGCTGTGGATTGTAGTCTGGCTATCCTTTGCTTTACTTCTAATATCCACTTATGCATGAGTACATAATACTATGTCTTTCTGAGTCTGGGTTACCTCACTTAGGATGTTTTTAGGATGTTGTTATTATTATTATTTACTGCTGAGTAATACTCCATTGTATAAATGTACCATGTCTTTAGTTCAGAGGCATCTAGGTTGTTTCCAGGTTGTGGCATTATGAATAATGCTTCTATAAACATTGTTGAGCAAGTGTCCTTATAATATGATTGAGCATCCTTTGGGCCTTTCCCTGTAATCAGATTGGTAAATACCCCAACTATCATCATAGAGCTTTCATCCAGTAACTGATGGAATGAGATGCAGAGATACACAACCAAGCACCAGGCAGAGCTCTGGAAATCCTGTCAAAAAGAGGGAGAAGTGAATATATGAACTAGGGAGGTCAAGATTATGTTGGAGAAATCTACAGAGACAGCTGAATCAAGGTCATGAAAACTCAAGAAAACTAGATCCATAGCTGCGGAGTCTTCATGGGACCAAACTAGGCCCTCCATGTATCGGAGACAGTGGTGAAGTTAGACTATCTGAGGGGCCCATGGCAGTAGGACCAGGATCTACACCTGGTGCAAGTTGGAGTCCATTCCCCATGATGGAATGCCATGCTCAGCCTTAATGCAGGGGGAAGGAGCTTAGACCTGCTCCAACTTAATGTGCCAGAATTTGAATCCCCATGGGAACCCTTACCCATGGGAGGAACAGACAGGGGGTTAGCTGGTGGGGGGAGGCAAGTGGGAAGAGTGGAGAGAGGGGGTGAGGGGAGAATTGTGATTGGGATATAAAATGAAATTAAAAGCAATAAATTAATAAAAAACTTTGTAAGCAAACTTACCTATAAATGACAACTCCTGTTAATTTATACTTAAACAGAAATGAGTACAGTCTCCTCATATTTTGTACTGGCAGAAAACATAATCCATTAGAATTTCTTCACTAATTATTTCCTAACTTAGCTATCTATACATATAAGTAGAAAACAACATATCAATTGTTTAATTTAGAAATAATTTATCTCTGAAGTTCCTTTTCATTGTCGATATCTGTGAACTTTTAAACTGACTTGACTTATAAATCTAGAGTAGAGTTGTATATGCAGCTTTTTAGTGATGCATTTCATTAGTAGAAGCAGTAAGGTTCAAAATGAAGCAACTAAATTTTCGTCTCATTAGCATCTCTGTGTTTATATTATACTGGTAATATGACTTCAAAATCAAAAGTTCAGTGCTACTCCTGATGCTGACAATCCATAAGTCTCAGCGGGATGTTGGTGTTTTTCTGGATACAAGGTTCAGATCAGATTGCTCCCACATGTGGAGCTTGGACACTGAAAACCCAACAGAAAAACCTCCCATATTCCTCTCATTCCCTTCACTTCTAAAGCACCCTTGAACTGTACTTTATTTTTCCCTCAAGTAGGTCATGAGCCCCTTATTCAGGGGTGTTCACTCTATAAATAAAAGAAATGAATGTTTCTATATTTAAAGAGACAAGATGGAGAATGACAACAGATTAGCTTTAGACAAGTGTGGCACTGATGATGTATCTAAGCTGTGAAAATTTATTCATATTCTTGCTTACAATTGCTCACTAGTTTGTCATTTTAGTACAGATTTATAGGTACAGTTGTCACACATGACAGAGTCTGTGCATGTTCCCACCCTGTTATTGTTCTCTTGTTTCACAACATGAAAAATGTACTTCTGTACTTAAGCAAGACTATCTTTCCTTTATGAATGTCTTCTATATGACTTAGGAACTTCTTGTTGAATCATGTTTAGTTTGTGGTGTTTATATTCTATTGTAAAAGTATCACCAACCTTAAAAATAAAAGTGCATAAACAAAGCATTTCATAACTTTGTTGAATAATTCTATAACTTTTAGAATCATCTTTCCTACAATTGTAGAAGCAATTTAAATAATGTATGGCCCCTACTCTGTTGCTACCTGGTGCCTGGCACTCATTCCGTTCTTGATACTAACAAGCCTTAATCTCTTTTGTTCACTTCTCTTTACAACCATGATTTTCTTTTCATTAAAAATAGCTTTTTGTTGTTGTTGTTTTTTATTTTTCAGTGAATGTTGGTTTCCTGAACAGAAAAAAAGGAGGAGTGGATTGGGGTGTGGAAACAGAAAGGGTGGGAGAAGGAACAGGAAGGACAGGAGGGAGGGGAAACTGCACCTGCAATGTAAATAAATAAATAAATAGACAGATAAATAGATTAAACAAATAAATAGAATTTTTATGTATTACATCCTGATTATGATTTCTCCCCCCTCTCCTCCTCTTAGTTCCTCCCTTCCCATCTGGATCCACTTCCTTTCTGTCTCTCATTAGAAAACTTACCAGGTGTCTAAGGGATTTTATATATCTAATATACTAAGATAAAACAACAACTAACACTTTTGAATTGGACAAAATAAACCAAGAGAAGGAAAAGAAATTTTCTATTGTAAAGTATAAATAATTTTTATTATTTAAAACATATTGAGATAGTTTGTAATAAGTAGATATGCATAGATACTTAATTATTTGGCTAATTTTAAAAAAGGTACATTATATTTATATACTTTGTAAAATTTTATTAGATGTTTAATATACTGATAAATTTTTTGAAGCTAGACATTATGTGATTGCCAGTTCTGATACTTTGACTGTCTCTAACAAATCACATGAGTTGATTGAATCTTGGTGATCCTCAGTGGAGATTTTATAAGATTACCTTCTAGAAAACACAGTTGGTAGACTGATAGCAAAGTCTGCTAACTGATAGCAGAGTCTGATATACTGGAAATTTAATAAAAAGTGAAGATACAGTCATGCTATCCCAAGGACAGTTAAGGTTGGGTTTTAGTGCTGCCTGGAGCTTCTTCAAATATCAAATGGAAGGGAGGAGAGCAGAGAACTTAAGAGAAATACACCAGAGTTTAAAGTCTTTCTGTCCATGAGCGAGACTGGATTGCATGTACACATATACACACAAGCACATACTTTATATAGATGAGGTAAGCAGTTTAAAGAGTCAGGAAGAATAATGTAAATCTAGATGGAAGTTGATAGAAAACTGGGACGTTTTCCTGTCAACAATTCAGGCAACAGTGTGGCTTCCTGAAATCTTCATTGTAAGAGGTTATTGTTACCTGATAAATCCAGAAATTCAACAATGAAGAGTTGGGATATTATATGTGACACGTGGCAGAAAGCACAGCTAAAAGGCAGTCTTTTTCTGCCTCATGTCGTGGTTGATTGTGATCTTTGAATATTTGAGATTTTTTTAATTTTATAAACTAATGAATAAAGGTTTTTTTTCAGAGTATTGAGATGTTAAAAAGGCTCCAAAGATGATTTTATTTCTCCTGTTGAACATTTATTTCATTCGCGTAGCTTGTAGCAAGATTTCTCTGATTTTATAGTGATTTTATTCATTCTAAAATATGCCAGTCTCTGTTTGTAAGAGGTAAGTAAAATTTCTGTCAAATCAATAAATTATAAACATTTATATTTGCATAAGTTAACTTTAACAAATCATTTCTGAAGTGACAGAATTGTCAGCTCTAGTTTAAATTATGACTCTTGCTCATGACAGGTAACACCACTCAAAAGATTACAAGTGACTGGCTTTTGGAATATGTTAACCTCCTCCCTTTTTCCAAAAAGAAAATTTAATTCCATAACATATTCCAAGTGTGCATAATGATGAGTTTTCTAAACTATACTCTATGTTCAAATTCCTGTTTGGCAAATGTATTAAAAAAAAGAAGATACACTTAATTAACAATCCTCTTAACCATACAATTGTAAAGTTAGAATCATTCAGAGACATTTCTCAGTAGGAAACTGACTAATTGAATTAATGACTACATTTTAGACACTTTCTGTGAATGGTCAATATTTTATTTGTCATACTCCTAAAAGGCATACTATAGGCCAAGAATTTGTAAACCAAATTTTATAAACAGAAAATTATTCTTCAACATTTACACAGGACATAATGTATTGTCCTTTCTAATGTTGTCTCACTGTAAGACTCAGATCAAGCTCCCATGATCAGGAGCCATTCTGTTCTCTGTTCTCCCAAGGCTCTTTTGCTAAAAGGTAAACTTCATACCATTTTCTTTCTTAAATGGCCTCTTAATTCTCCTTAAGAGAGGAATTCTTCCCTTTCCAGTAACTCCTTAATTTCTCTTCAGACCCTGCCCCAGAAGGGACTCTGCACCACCTGTTGTCCCAGGCTCTGATTCCCACACCATCATTGTGTGCCACACCGTCTCATGTGCAGCAATAGCTGCCCTGTGTGGTGTACTCTACACCCAGAAACGCTGGTAGCATCTGATCACTTTCTCCTGATTCCAAAGCATGTGCTGGGGAGCCATGGGTCTCAGGAAGGAAACACTTTCCTTCACAAAAACACCAGCAAAAACCTTACTGAACAATGCTCAGATCTATGCAACAAGAGTGCACTTTAGACTCCATACCTTTAGATGCACCAATGTGAGATTAGAGCCAAGTGAAACACAAACACAGGATTCAGGCAGTCTTCTGCAGAGGTGGGCATCATCACAGTGGTTCTAGGCACAGATCTACCATTGTGGAGAGGCCACCACTTCAAAGAGAAGCCTTAAGTCAAAAGTAATTCTCAAGTTTTAATGTTTTCAGTGTACTTATGAACTATCATCCCTGATCGTTCCCATTTTTCTCTCCTGGGAAGCTCAACACATCTCCCCTATCTCTTTACAGATTCACCCCTATTTCCCCACCCACCTAAATTTGTAGATTTTTCTTTAACTTTATCTTTATGTTTTATGTGCATGAATGTTTTGTCTGCATCTGGGATTTGGTCAAGCTTTACCTCGCCCAAGTTTTGTGTGTTCTGTGAGTTTATGGGCAACTTCTCTGCTCTGTCTGTAAGATAATGTTTTCTTGGATTCATCCACCACCTCTGCCTTTTATACCTCTTTTACCCCTCTTTCCAAATGATCTGTCAGTCCTGGTGGGAGGGGTGTGGTATAGGTGTTCCCTTTAGGGCTGAACATTTTGTATTCTCTTTTTAACTGCACCTTGTCCTAGTTGTGGGTCACTGTGTTAATGATGATCTACTGAAAATGGAGGCTTCGTACATAAATCAGTTTTTCAATTAGAATTACAATAGTTAGTGTGGTTATAATGCTGCTAATACAAAATGATTTCATGTTTTCCAGCCTAAAATATATCTAGAGATGTGATAATGCTGAGGTTCTAATCAAGTTTCTTGTGTAATTTTTAAGTAGTCCTTAAAGACATTTATTAAAGTATTTTACACTTAACTTCTGAGCTGAATTTTAGGTGTTTATAGACCACAGGATTTTCACCTTCAGCAGCTCACATGGCAATGGAACACATTTAAATATCCAAATATTACAGGTGCTTAGTTCAAACAGGGAAGGCACTCCTATGTTGGCTTGAAGCCAGACTCCCTCAGAGAAAGCATTCTGTTGAGGATGATTGAACTAATGATTTTATAGACTAGCTCAAAATTTGGGCAGACTGGGTATGGTTGAATGAAGAGAAGAAATTTTCAGAAATATCACAAATATCTAGAACTGTACAGAAGTATAGGTATATAAATAGTACTGTGCAGCTCAGCTTAATGTGAAAAAGAAAAGACCTGCAAAAAGTTGATACAGTTGGCCCAAACTGTAACATAGAGGATGAGTATAAGGTACTGTGTAAGGACCCCTAGGAACTGCACCTGATTCTGTTTGCAGACTCTTAGAAATACGACCCTAGTCTAGGCAATTTGGAGTTGATGGCTTGTAAGCACAGAAATGAACTGATATTATTCACTTTAGAGAGGAGAGGGACTTAGAGTTTATTAACTCTAAGTTTATTAACTCTAAGTTTATTATTAGAGTTTATTATTTTCTACTTAGAGTAGAAGCTGAGCGATAAGGAGAATTAGGCTTCTTTTCTTGGAGTCTTTTTTTTTTAAAATAAAGGGAAACAAACTATCTTTTTTCATTGTACATACCAATCCAAGTTCCCACTCCCTCCCAACCTCCCATTCCCTCCACTTACCCCCAACTCATTCCCCATCCACTCCTCAGAAAGGTAAGGCACATTGTATTGGGTAAGATCCAAGACCCTCCCTACTATATCTAGGCTGAGCAAGGTATCCATCCAAAGAGAATAGTTTCCTAAAGAGCCAGTACAAGCAGTAGGGATAAATCCTGGTGCCACTGCCAGTGGCCCCCTCAGTCTCTCCAAGCCATGCAACTGTCAACCACATTCAGAGGAACTGGTTTGGTTCTATGCTTGTTCCTTCCTAGTCCAGCTGGAGATGGTGAGCTCCCATTAGCTCAGGTAGACTGTTTCACTGGGTGTACCCATCAGGGTCTTGATCTCTTTCTCACATTCTCATTCCTCCAACTCTTCAACTGGACTTTGGGAGCTCATTCCAGTGCTCTGAACAATTTAAATAAGACCTATAAACTGCAAGGAAATAGAGGCTGTCATCAAAAGCTTTCCCACCATAAAAGCCCGGGGCCGGATGGTTTTTGTTCAGAATTCTACCAGAACTTTCAAGAAGAGCTAATACCTATACTCCTCAAAGTGTTCCACATAATAGAATCAGAAGGAACATTACCAAACTCTTTTTATGAGGCTGCAGTTACCCTGATACCAAAATAACACAAAGCTTCAACCAAGAAAGTGAATTACAGACCAATCTCACTCATGAACATAGGTGTGAAAATAATCAATAAAATACTGGCAAACTGAATCTAAGAGCACATCAGAAAAATCATCCAGCATGGTCAAGTTGCCTTCATCCTAAAGATGCTTGGATGCTTCAATATATGAAAATAAACTGAAAGAAACAAAAAACATATGATCATCTCAGTAGATGTTGAAAAAGCACTTGACAAAATCTAACACCCCTTCATGATAAAGGCCTTGGAGAGATCAGAGATACAAGGAACATATATAAACATAATAAAAGCAATATGCAGCAAGCTGACAGCCAACACCAAATTAAATGGAGAGAAACTCAATGTGATTCCACTAAAATCAGGAACAAGATAAGGCTGTCCAGTCTCTCCATATCTCTTCAATATAGGGATTGAAATTCTGGCTGTAACAATAAGAAAACAAAAGGAGGTCAAGTGTGTTCAAATTGGAAAGGAAGAAGTCACAATTTTATTATTTACAGATGAATGATATTATATATAAGTGATCCCAAAAACTCTACCAGGGAACTCCTACAACTGATAAATACCTTCAGTAATATGGCAGAATACAAGACTATCTCAAAAAATTAGTAGCCCTCCTATATACAAATAATAAAGAAGGTGAGAAAGAAATCAGAGAAACAAGAATTTTAACAATAGTCACAAATAACACAAAATAACTTGGGATAACACTAACCAAAGAAGCAAAAGACCTGTTCTACCAGAACTTTAAGTCTTTGAAGAAAGAAATTGAAGAAGACACTAGAAAATGGGAAAATCTCCAATGCTTTTGGATAGGTAGGATCAACATAGTAAAAAAGGCAATCTCACCATAAGCAATCTATAGATTCAATGCAGTCTCCATCAAAATCCCAACACAGTTCTTCACAGACTTTGAAAGAATGATAATCAACTTTATAAGGAAAAACAACAACAACAACAACAACAAAAATCCCAGGATAGCCCAAACAATCCTGTACAATAAAGGAACTTCTGGAGGCATTATCATCCCTGACATCAAGCTCTGTTACAGAGCTAAAGTAATGAAAACAGCTTGGTATTGGCATAAAAACAGAGAAGTTGACCAATGAAATCGAATCAAAGACCCAGATATTAATCTACACACCCATGAACACCTGATGTTTTGACAAATATGCTAAAATGATACAATGAGAAAAAGAAAGCATCTTCAACAGATGGTGCTGGCAGAACTGGATGTCAACCTGTACAAGAATGAAAATAGATCCATATCTATCACCATGTACAAAACTCAAGTCCAAATGGATTAAAGACATCAATATAAATCTTACCACACTGAACCTGGCAGAAGAGAAAATTGGAAGTAGTCTGCAACACATGAGCACAGGAGACCACTTCCTACGTATAACCCCAGTAGCATGGACACTGAGAGCAACAATAAATAAATGGGACCTCCTAAAACTGAGAAGCTGCTATAAAGCTGCTATAAACAGTCAATAAGACAAAAAGGCATCTTACTCAATGGGAAAAGATCTTCACCAACTCCACATCAGACAAAGATCTCATCTCCAAAATACATCAAAAAATCAAGAAATTAAACATCAAATTTCTAAATAACCCAATTAAAAAATAGGGTACAGAACTAAACAGAGAATTCTCAACAGAAGATTCTCAAATGGCCAAAAGACACTTAAAGAAATGTTCAACATCTTTAATCATCAGGAAAATGCAAATCTAAACAACTGATATACCATCTCATACCTGTCAGAATGGCTAAGATCAAAAACATCAATGATAGCTTATGCTGAAGATGATGTGGAGTAAGGGGAACACTCATTTATTGCTGTTGGGAATACAAACTTATACAATCACTTTGGGAATCAGTATGGTTGTTTCTCAGAATATTGGGAATCAATCTACCTCAGGATCCAGCAATACCACTCTTGATAATATACCCAAAGATGCTCGATCATACTACAAAGACATTTGTTCAACTATATTCATAGCAGCATTATTTGTAATAGCCAGAACCTGGAAACAACCTAGATGCCCTTTAACTGAAGAATGGGTAAAGAAAATGTGGCTCATTTACACAATAGAGTATTACCCAGTGGTAAAAAAATGACATCTTAAATTTTGCTTGCAAATTGATGGACTTAGAAAACACAGTCCTGAGTGAGATAACCCAGACTACAAAAGATGAACATGGTATGTATTCATTCATAAGTGGATACTAGTTATAAACAAAGGATATTGAGCCTATAGTTCATAATCCTAGAGAAGCTAATAATGTGAACCCTAAGAAAAACATATATAGATCCACCTGGAAAGTTGCAATAGACAAGATTGCCCGAAAAATTGGGATATTGGGTGTGGGGGGTGAAAGGGAGATTAGAAGGGAAAGATGAGGGGATAAGGGGAGTGGCAAGGAAAACTGGATGAAACGGGATAGTCGAGATGGAGGAAGGACAGAGATGAGAGCATGGAAAGAGATATCTTGATTGAGGGAGCCATTGGTTAGCAAAAAAACCTGGCTCTAGAGAAATTCCCAAAAATTCACAAGGATGACCCAAGCTAAAACCCTAAGCAATAGAGAAGAGGGTGTCCAAACTGCTTTTGTCCTGTATTCAGACTGATGAATATCTTAATTTCTTTATTTTTTATTTTTATTTTTTCCCATGATATTTATTGAGCTCTACATTTTTCTCTGCTCCTCTCCCTGACTCTCTCCTCCCCACTTCAACCCTCCCTCAAGGTCCCCATGCTCCCAATTTACTCAGGAGATCTTGTCTTTTTCTACTTTCTACTTCCCATGTAGATTATATCTATGTAAGTCTCTCTTAGTGTTCGTATTATTGTCTAAGTTCTCTGGGATTATGCTTTGTAGGCTATCTTTCTTTGCTTTATGTTTAAAAACCACCTATGAGTAAGTTCATGTGATAATTGTCTTTCTGTGTCTGGGTTACCTCACTCAAAATAATGTTTTCTAGTTCCATCCATTTTCCTGCAAAATTCAAGTTGTCTTTATTTTTTTCTGCTGTGTAATACTTCATTGTATAAGTGTACCACATTTTTTTATCCATTCTTCAATCGAGTGCCATTTAGGTTGTTTCTAGGTTCTGGTTATGACAAACAAAGCTGCTATGCTACAGAGCTACAGTACTGAAAACAGCCTGGTACTGGCATAAGAACAGACAGGAGGAACAATGGAACTGAATAGAAGGCTCGGATATCAATCCACACATCTTCGAACACCCAATATTTGATAAAAGAAGCAAAAAATATCAAATGGAAAAAAGAAAACATATTTAACAAGTGGTGCTGGCATAACTGGATATCAACATGTAGAAGAATAAAAATAGACCCATATCTATCTCCATGCATAAAACTCAAGTCTAAATGGATCAAAGACCTCAACATAAAGCCAGCCACACTGAACCTTATAAAAGAGAAAGCGGGAAGTACACTTGAACGCATTGGCACAGGGAACCATTTCCAAAATAGAACCTCAGCAGCACAGACACTGAGAGAAACAATTAATAAATGAGACCTCCTGAAACTGAAAAGCTTCTGTAAAGCAAAGGACATGGTCAACAAGACAAAACGACAGCCTACAGAATGGAAAAAGATCTTCACTAGCCCCACATCAGACAGATGTCTGATCTCCAAAATATACAAAGAACTCAAGAGATTGGACACCAAAAGATCACATAATCCATTATTTTTAGTTTTTTTTTTTAGTTTTTTTTTTCTAGACAGAGTTTCTCTGTAGCTTTGGAGCCTGTCCTGGAACAAGCTCTTGTAGACCAGATTGGCCTAGGATCTTAAATATCATCATAAAACCTTCAGCCAGGAACTGATGGAAACAGAGGCAGAGAATTAGGCTTCTAGTGTTAAACAAACAGAGCATGAACTCATGGAAAAGCCAGCCACATTTGAATTCAGCATCTGGTTGAATTCTTGATGTCTTAGTGTCTGCTGTGGGTCTCTGAGTACATGAAGGAATAAGTCATTAAAATAAGAATGTAATTGGAAGACTGGATAAGGAATAGAATATTGAGAAATACTGAGTTTAAAACATCTAATAAAAAAATACCACTAGTGGGAAATTCCACATATCCAAAGAACAGGAGAAATGCTTCAGCATTTCTTCTGTGTTCTTTTGTTTATTTCTTTATATTTGTATCATTAGAGAAAGAAAATTATTTTCTTCTTGGCTTTATAAGTGTAACCTGAGTAACATGTGCAAAGAACGTTTTCCTTTGTTTAAGCAATATATTAAACATCAAAGGCCCATGAATAATTTAAAATAGTTTCAGTTCATTTCCTCCTTTTTATCTTTTTAATAGAATATTTATATGTTGTCCATTACTTATCTCTCAAGAAGAATGCATCCTCACATCCTTATATTAACAGGAAATTGAATATGGGCATTACAATGAAGTCCTGTAGTGATTTACTATGACAATGACTAACCTTTAAAATTATTTCTAAGAAAAAAACCGTAGTCACCTCATATATTTGTGATTTTTTGCATGGAACCTCAAAGGTACAATATAATGACATCAAAATCAATCTTTTTATCCATGTAGAGAAACTACAGACGAACAGTGAAGTAGCTGAAAGAGAATCTAACTTGTAAACTAAGAATCTTGTGTTTTTTAGTTAGAAAATTTGCTTCAGATTTAAATAATACCATGAGCAATTGTTTCTTGGAAAGTAACAGCATGCTGATAATTATTCTTAAAGTTTACTACACTAGTAAATTGATACATACTGTGTCTCATGAAGAATAAAATATAAGTTGTAGCTAGAAAGCTGACTCAGGAGTGATGGCACCCACAAATGTCATTATTTCTAGTTGCAAGAGGGCATCCAATACCTTCTTCTGGCCTTCGTGAGTACTAGGCATACGTGCATATCATGGACATACATGCAACAAAATACCCATGTACATTAAAACCACAACAATAATAAAAACTGTATGTTATTAGACTTCATAATATTCTTCTATGGATGAAATTTGAGGAATAATAGAGAATATTTATTTGGTTTTGTTGATGTGCTGCTTTCTCAGTTCTTTTGGTATGATGTAGAGGTCCAAAGCTGTCAAAGCTCATTGTGTGGGTGAGAAAAGGGATACACATTTGCTTTCTGCTTTTATAAACATGTCTTTCTATGTGAGGAAGTTTGTTTTACCTTCCTGTCTTTGTGTAGGTATTTTATCTACCAACAAAGGGCAAGTAATTGTTCCTATAGTCAATTAGGAGTTTTCTAAATTTTGGTTGATGGCTAGAGTTGACTAGATTTTATAGCACAAATCAGAAAATGAGACTGGACCCTGGCTGTGACTGACAAAGTTCTCTGAACAGACTCTGTGACAAGGCAGGGTGCAGTTCCTGTCTCTCAGCTCATGCACCCCATCACAGTTTCACTGTCCCTTCACAGTGTCTGCCCTCAAACACTGGGCTTCTGAGGACTCTGCTCAGTTTATATATTTTGCCTACTACACCTCATGAGCAATGTTTCTGATCCACAGAGAGATTGATGGATCTTTGGAAGTGCTTTAATGTTAGAAGCCTAATTCTAATCCAGCTTGATGAGAAAATACTGAGTCAGAATTTACAGCATGTCAGAGTCTTCCATGAAACTGACGATAGAAATTGGCTAGTTTCCTACAAGAGCTATGGTAGCTAAATTCTCACAGCCTTTATATATTAGTGTATGTTTTCATAATATAGACTTAATGGTGGCAAGAGGCACTTAGCCCTGTTACTTAGAATTTGTGGAGCATGTTTTAATGTTAACTCAGTATCTGCATGGGAATATTCATCTACTTCTAATTCCTGAAAAGACCAGTTTTGAAATTTTATACATCATTCCTTAACATATCTAAGATACTTCAAGCCTCAGCTTCTATGCTCCTTGGCAGCATGAGTTCCAACAAAAGCGACATTAATTTTAAAAAACATTTTCCACAAAAAGGAATACTTCCAATGTAGGAAGGCATGTAGTTCAAATTACATGTGAAGGTCATGCATATCATAAAATAACAATAAATAATAATAAATTGAGTTCATTTTTGTCTATTCAAAATGTAAAATGAAAAATTAATGAGACTAGTTGAAAGAGTGATGATACACATTTTATGTAGAATTCTCTTGATTTGTAATAGAAACCAATGCATGTATGGATTTGGGAGGAATCAGGGAGAATAACTGAATAAACTCAAACATAACAAGGAAAAGTACGAATGTAATCCAAGGAGCAAAAAAGGAGGAGTGAATGTAAAAGCTTCCCAGATGACATGTTAGGAATGAGAGGGATTCTGGCTCAGTTGACCTAACAGTGTTTTAGGTAAAGGCAGGGCAGGCCAATCGGGCAGCTCCCGGATGCTGGAGAGAAATGAAGAAGCTGACTAGATATTGACAGGGAGACCTAAGAGTTTGGAGAGCCCAACTAAAGTGACAGCAGAATTCTTGGTTATGGACAGCCATCACGAACAGAAAAGCTCAAACTCAGAGACTGGGTGAGAAAAGAATTCAGGGGAGCCTGGGTGGAGCTTGGTTCAGGAGAGGACAATATTATCACGGTTAAAGTTACTTGTCTCTCTTATCTTTTGTGTTTGACATTTTATGTATATTGAAATGCAGTCATGCAATCAAACGGTCCTGTGCATTGCTGAGCTAGGATTTACAGACAGAAGGAAGAAGGCACTGTAATTCCAGCAAAGCCATGAATAGATTATTTTTACTCTGAATTCCTCAATACAGCTGTGTAAAATCTACTTTTGGTCTTATGCACACACATACACACCTACAGAAGTGCAAAAATAGGCTGCCCCATTTCACGCATGTGAAGATAAGGTATCTCTGACTGAATCAGCATAGCGCTTAACTATTTTTGATCAATTATATTCTAGATTTCTTTCTAAAATTTATTCTTCTCTCATATATTACATCCCAACTAAAGTTTTATCTGCCTTCTCTCCTTCCTGAATCCTGCCACACCTCCCTTTTCTAAAGGGAAATGAAGGAAGAGTGAATCTCGGGGAAAGGGATATTAACCAAACTTGAAATAGCAAGTTACATACCCTCTTATTTGGGCTGGACAAGGCAACCCAGTGGAAAGAAAAGGGTCCTCAGAATGCATAAGAAGTGAGAGACAGCCCCTGTTCCCTCTGTTATGAGTCTCACAAGAACACCAAGCTACACAACCATAACATACTTGCAGAGAACCTAGGTCAGACCCATACAGGCTTCCTGATCATCACATCAGCCCCCATGAGCCCTGGTTAGTTGATTCTGTGGACTGTGCTGTTGTGGTGTCCTTGACCCCTCTAGCTACTACAATCCTTCTTCCCCCTCTTCCATAGAATTTCCTGAGCTCCGCCTGACATTTTGCTGTGGGTCCCTGCATCTGCTCTCATCAGCTGCTGGACAAAACCTCTCTAATGATGTTTCTGCTAGACTCAGTTAGGTTGACAATCATAGCAGAATATCATCAGAACAGTTTTCACTGCTGGTCCTGTTTGGTTCTATGCTAGGTCTCTAGGCTATCCAGACCGTCTGGTTCCTGGCCCTCTGACCATGTCAGGAGTTGGCTCTCTCTCTCTCGGCATGGGTCTCAAGTTGGAGGAGTCATTGCCAGGGTATTCTCACAAGTTATGTGTCACCCTTACTCCAGTACATCTCACAGGCAGGACAAACTGTAGCTCTAAAGTTCTGTTGCTGGGCTGGGGCCACAGTCCCTCTGCTGGAACCTTCCCAGGTTACAGAAGGCGGCTGGTTTAGACTCCGCACTACAAGGAGTCTTCCTTAGCATCACTCCCCTAGATCCCAGGGAGTTTCCATGGCACTAGGTTTCTACCTTGCCCCAGAAATTCCCTCGAACTCCAGTGTCTCTCCCAGCACTCTTCCTCCCATCCCCACCACACCCAATCTGTCCTTTTCTTACCCCCCCCCCCAGCCATCCCTAGTATACCTGCAAAATCTATTTCCCCTTCCCAGGAAGATCCATGCATCCCCACTTGAGCCTTCCTTGTTACTTAGCTCCCTGGGTCTAGGGATTGTAGAATGATTATCCCTTCTAAGTAAAGAGTTTGAACTTTCATATACCAAATATTTGCTGTGAAGTGAATTTGCTTGAAATTTTTAAATTTTACCAATGCGTCATGTTCAACTTTAATAAGTTGAACAACTAACTGAAAAATGCAATTATATTTAACAAATGAAATGCATGTATCCAAAATACCATCCCCTTTCCTAATGTTCCATATCTGAAAAACATGTGGCAGTTAGAACATTGGGAATAATAGCCTAGATTACTCTTTGGGCCTTTTAGCCATGCAGTTCTTTGGAGAGCTGTTGGAAGCCCCTCTTCACAGACAGGGTATTCATCTGAGGGTAAGGGCTGTCTGTTCCCCTTGAGAAAAGAAAGTTCAGCATTTGAATGGCGCTAATGAAGTTCCTTGCTGTGCATCACAGAGCATGAAATTTGAGGTTGTTGGTGTGAATCAGTCTCTAAATGGAATAGGCACTTTGTCAGTCAGAAATGTGCTGCTTTTGTAGCAGATGCCACGAACAGAGACCATTTCTCAGTTTCTTCTTCTATGTGAGGACAACCCTCCAAACACATTAGCATAATATAGATTATAGTGCAGCTTAATATTTTAAAAATGATGAAAATTTTCTACTTTAATAAATCACACACTGCAGGAACACCAACACCATGGCCAGAGATTTCTGCCCCAATCCATTTATCCCTACATTTAGAAAAACACCTAATTTATCCATTTCTCATTCAAACATAAATCAATGATTTTTATTGTATCTACTTTCTAGCTAACATAACCTTTTGTTGTGGTATATTGGCATTTTTTTCAATACTCTATGTGATCCTAATCTTAGTCAGATCTAACAGCATTTGTCTATGAGTCTGTGTCTTTTCCTGGCAACTGAAAAGATCTTGCACACGAACATTTTATATGGATTGCGGTTAAATTCATAGGATAGCCCTCACTGCTTTAGAAATGTGCAGGTGATAGGCTGCTACCCTATCAAACCCAAGAAGAGCAAACTCTACATGTTCTAATCTCTGAGCTTCTCTTTACACCTCTACATGACTGACATGCAGCTTACTTCAACAATGAGATGTTGTGGTAAAATTCACTACTGTCTGCTTAGTTTTATTGCTACTATAACTCAGTTTTTTTTTGGACAATTTTTGTAATTATTGAGTTTATCCAGCTGGAAAACATTGAGACAATGGTATCTAGACAGATAATACTATTGTCAGTATGGGAAGCAAGCAGATTTCTGGCTTAACACATATCAAGTGACAGGATAACTTTAATGCTTTATGTTATAATTATCGACACTTGAATGCTTCAACTGTTTAGAAGGTTTAGTGCTAGGAGATTAAGACACCTTGTAATATATCACACAGATATTTTCACACCAAATAAAAAGTCATAAAAGAACTAAAGTATTCCTTTGAATTAAACTAGTTAAATTTTGCCTTAAGTAATATAGTAGGTCTTCAGTTGCAAGTAGGTATAAATAATAGAATAGTACAGTTTGACATTTGGAGGACTATTTTGCTTTATAGTTTAGAAATATTTTAGTAAACTTTGTATGTTACTGGTAAAAACCACTGTTGTGTGAATTAGATGGCAATTTTTATTAAAATTGAGAACATTTATTCATCAACTTATTGCACTTATTATCTGGTAATATATTAGAACATACTTTGGTCCCTTTTATATGCTTCAGTAATGTGCTGCTCTGTGTCATTAACTAGGAACTGACTGGAAGCTAAAATGCCTCTGTGTTGTTCACAGAATGTTTATAAATTACCATGAATGTCTCTCCTCTTTTCTTTTTACAGAAAAGTCAAAGATCAAACTGATAATATATCTGATAAGTGGAATCATACAGTAATTTATTAAAAAAAAGAAGGAGTAGACAATTTACTTTATGGTAATCATACTGAATTTATTGAAAACAGGTTTTTGTATAATGGTTCAGAACTCTTAAATGTTGATTTAAATCTTGAATAAATATACATGATCCTGGTATCTCTCATGAAATCTTACTTAATTTACTTTTTTGGTTTATTTGAGGACATTTAAGATTAAATTTTAAATAAGTTATCATTTAGGTCTCAACTTACACAAATCTGTATTGTTCGTAGTTGCTGTTTATATTAGATCAAAACTTGATAATATAAGATTAAAAATCACTGTAATATGAAGCTTTTTTCTAGCTTAAATTTCATATGATATTTACTTAGGACCATCATTCAGAAAAAAATATTATCATACTTTCAAATAAAGTCAACTGTAGCAAAAATATCTTAGTACTTTCATATAGGAATTTTCTCAACTTTTCAATTAGGGAAATTTTAGTGAATTAAGATGAAAAATCCAAAGTGGGACTCGGTATCCTAGTGGGTGACACACTGAAAGCTGAGGAAGTGGAGAGCTAAAAGGTGTGGATTGTGTGTTGGGTGGGACACAGAGAAATTTTCCGAACAGTACAGGCGACTACGTTACACTGGAGCTTTGACATTTAGCATCCCTCTCCCTGACTCCATAGTCTCCAAAAGTCAGGTTATATGGCACGGCTACTTTCCCCACGAAGAAGGAATATCTGCTCAGACTCTTCACTGGGCAGCAAGTGAACCAATAAATTAATGAGACGCATGTTACTTGGAGTCTTAACTGTGAAATAAAATTAATATATATTTTAAGGATGTCTTCTTTATCTTTTTTTAATTTGTATTATTTTTTATTAAAAATTTCTGCCTCCTCCCCGCCTCCCATTTCTCTCCCCCTTTCCCCCATCCCCTCCCTCTCTCTCTCCAGTCCGAAGAGCAGTAAGGGTTCCCTGCCCTGTGGGAAGTCCAAGGTCCTCCCCCCTCCATCCAGGTCTAGGAAGGTGAGCATCCAAACAGGCTAGGCCCCCCCAAAGCCAGTACATGCAGTAGGATCAAAACTCAGTGCCATTGTCCTTGGCTTCTCAGTCAGCCCTCTTTGTCAGCTACTGTAGGGTTTGATCACATGCTCCATCAGTCCCAGTCCAGCTGGCCTTGGTGAGCTCCCATTAGATCAGCCCCACCATCTCAGTGGGTGGGTGCACCCCTCGCGGTCTTCTTAATTTGCCTCAAGAATTTGTTCTTGCTAACTCTAATTCTGCAAACATCAGAAGTTTTGAATGAATGTATTATTTCACAGAATTATAAAAATACTGAATCACACACTCAACCATTTTTACATTTTACATATTAAGTAAGCATGTGCATATTTAAAAGTTGTATTTTAATCCTTTATGATTTCCTTTTTATGTACTTTTGTTTGCTTCAGTGTTGTTTACGGGCAGTTGAAGTCAGCTGAATTTGGCATGTAAAGCCATCTTTCTCTGAAATCTTGACAAAGTTTAAAAGTGCTTCATAAATGGTTCTTACAGGCCAGATCCTATATACTGACAAGTTTTAAAATGCTTTTTTTAGATAACCATATCACTCACTATGAAAAATGTAGCGAGTGGTATTGCATTGGTTACGGAGGTCAGAGTACCCAGGCCAGCAGCACTCACATGTGAGGTTCAGATTACTAAGCTTTGGGATACTAGGAAGAAATTCCAGGTGATTGAAGACTGTGAGCCCAGTTTCATTTTGAGGATTAAGTAAAATATTATTAAAATAATCTGATCTACTCTTTACTCTGAATAAGTCAATCATTATCTCAAATCAAACAAAACTGGTTTTGTTGTTGGTGCAGTACTGACATTCTATCTACGGTAAGGGGTTCTAGATGAAGCTGAACTGTATTGCTGACTTATCTCCTGTTACATAAGCTTTTTTGAGGGAGCACACTCTGGACAATCTACAATCTACTTACTTATGTCCTTTGACTGTGAAATGTTTGACTCAGAGAATTGACCTTTAGAAATGATGAGCTTTGTGTCATCCAGCTGGAGCAAATGCATGTTAGGAAAGGTTATGTCTCTTAGGTGTCATTCTGTCAGGCTGCGAAGCTATGATGTGTTTATTTGTTCTTTTAGAAGGAGCCTTCTCAAGGACAATGTTCTCTTTAGAATTTAAATACTTGGTAAAAAAATAAAGGAAAAGCTTCAATCTTAAGACTCAATTTTCCCAGAAGAGTCCCAATATGTCACTAACAGCATGGTTACAGAGTGGGGCAAGTCTGTTTTTAGGTATACCTGGTGGGAATTCCAAGAATGGCAAAGCCTGACTACTGTGTGAGTGTTGGCTCTTTCCGCTGCGTGGCCTTCACTCGTATTTCTTTTAAAACAGAGCTGAGAGGAAGCTGGAGTCCTGATGATGGTGCAGTCATTTATTTCCCCACAGATTGCAGGGAATATTTTTTAAAATTTTTTTCTGGAGAAAATTGTTAATTTGTCAAGTCTCTGATGTTATTTGTTATTTGCTGCCTAGCAAGTTTAGCAGGAACCCTTCTTAGTTGTTTAACTTTGTGTTTTCCAACCCTCAATTCAATTTTTTATAATTTCAAAATTACTAAAGTTAGCCATAGTTCTCTATGTATGAGTATAACACTTTATTTTCTTATGACAAGATATTGCTACTAAGAAATCTGAGTCTATAAGTTCAAATAAGTATCCATTGATTCTTCTCTGACCCACCCACCTCATGCACACACACAGCATACGTGTGTGTGTGTGTGTGTGTGTGTGTTTGTGGGTGTATGTGAGGGCCATGTCTAAACATTGATGTGCGTGTTGGTAGAGGCCAAAAGAAAAATAGGTGTCCTTCTCTGTCACTCTCCTTTTATTCCCCTGACACAGGATTTGCCACTGAACCTGGAGCTAGGCTAGTAGTAACAAAGACAAGACACATCTTGTCTCTCTGGTCAACAGTACTTGGTTTGTGACCATGCCCTATTTGGGGTACTGTTACTAGCAATAAAGAACAACAGTGGTCTTGCATACTAAGCCATATCTCTAACCCCTAAATTCATTTTTACTAGTGGTAGAAGTGGTGGCATTCTGGCAATGTGCTTGAAGGTGAATTTTATTCATAGCATTTTAATGTTCTCTAAGCAAAATGCCTCTTTAATATTCATAATCCATTGTAGCCAGAAATTAAGTCCTCAATTAAAGCTTGGTGACCACAACTCAAAATATACCCCCAAAACCCAAAAACTCGATTTAAGTACATTTTCAGTACTGAAGTCCAGTAGTCAAGAATATTGATAAGATAAAGATCAATTTGTTTTAAATATAATATTTGTATTCATTGACCAAAACTTATATTTTTCTACTTGAAAAATGATTTAATAGGTCTCATGCTAAAACATGAGAAACACATAAATATCTTGAAAAGGTTCATTAGCTATAGTACAGAGAATTTTGATTCATTTTTATGGTTTCATTTGGCTCAGATGGATGTTTGGTTAGTAATACTTTTAATGCATCCTCTGTCTTAGTCACTTTACAGACAGCTACACTACCAACAGCACCATTTTTGGCAGTTTTCTGTGTAAACTAGTAATAAAATTCCTGAAGAATGATGATACTTACTAGGAAATATAGTTTTATTCATCTGCATGTTCTATTATTCACTGCTTAGGTGATGGCATGAAAAGGCAGACAGAGGACTGATGAGAACTTAGCGATCTTCAGTTTAGAGCTGTAGAGAGCCCCTCTGCTCCATAGTAACATTTACAACTGAAACCAATAACTTATTTTTCCTTTATATAAAAAAGGGGTTTCCTTACTTAGGTTCACAACTGTTAAAAAAGTATTCATTTATAACTACTTTAAGAATGCTCTCTGGAATAAATTTTTGGTGTGAGTGGGGACATAGAAACCAAGCACCATGGGCTAGTGGTATAACAATGACATGGACCATATGGTTTTAGTGTTTCATAGCACTTGTTGAGTGACGTTTGTTCATTGGCCAACTCTTTCTATTCTTGTGTCTTTCTTCCTATTGTATTAATTTTAATTTTGGATAATTCACATGTGTTAGATATGTACAGCAAAAACCCTCAGGATTTCATGCAGTTGATTAAGTATTTCCACATGGAATTATATACTTATTTTAGATTTGGATATTGTCTTTTGAATTTTTTCTTAGCAAATATCTATAAAGTAACTAAGTAATATGTTCAAATAAGGTTCACATGAAGAGATACCATTACTGATGTATTTCACACATAGGACTGGAACATCTGTCTCTTGGTGCTACTGCCAAAAGATTGTCAATGATAGTGATACTTGAATATATACTCACACAAAACCAATACCAGCCCCTCAAGGTTATTAGTATCAAAACCATTTCTGAGTGATTAAGTGATTCACAGAAGATTAAATTAAGTTTACTAAGCATCAGATACTTATTGAATACCAACTGTAGAAGTTCTTCTGGTAAGATGATACAGACACCATGATTTTCCAGATGATAAATCTTACCAGGAGGAAAATAAAAACCATCATTAGAAATGAATAATTCATTCAGTTCTTGAGACTTTGTCCATTAAATCTATATTTGTGAAAAACAAATGTCTGGGCTAGTGAGATGGTTTAGCAGGCAAAAACACTTTGCATACACGAGGACCCAAGTTTTATCTCTGGGACCCTCAAAGTGACAGGAGGAAATGAACTCCACAGACGTGTTCTTTGACCTCCACCAGAGCATCATGGCTCTCTCTCTCTCTCTCTCCCATCTCTTCACAACATCTTCACGACAGTAAATAAATAAAGGAACTTTAAAAATCCTTAAATGCCAATATGATTAATTCTTACTAAGCATATTGCTGTATGTCCTATAATCCTAGAAAATATTATTATACAAATGACTGTAGCTAGAGGATAATAGAGAAACAGTCTGTAGAATTTGACAACAATGTATATACTGTTATACATTTTGCACGTTGTTTGCTACATTGTATGGTTATCGTGATGTTCCTTTACATTCAGTTCAGTTTACTTCTCAGTAAACTGGTATTCAGCCTAGTATGTGGATGTTCAAACCCATACTGATGTTGAGTGAAGATTCAAACCCATGTTTGCCATTTGCCCAGTCCTTTTTCAGTACAACAGAGTAACGGAAGCCCATTTCCTTGTTCTCTGTAACTGAAAAGAAATATCCTGAAGCAAAATTGTTCTAGTTTTCATGCATAATTAAGCAGATTATACTATAAATTAATGTGTTGGCACAGTTAACTGTTTCTTATTTACTTTTCTTTCCCTAGTGAGTGTGCCACTCTACAGGAGGCCTTTGAAACAGAAACATCCCATTAGTTTTCTTAACACAGAGGTAGGAAGCAGCAATAAGAACAGCTGTAACAGCTGCCTGAGGCATCCTGGCAGGGTGCTACCCTGAATGAAGACCTACAAACTGTAAGAGTGGCAGCAGGAGGGAGCTGGAAGATGGTCAGTCTAGGTTCTTGTTCAACCATGTCTTCACTTTGTTGTGAGCATGCTGTATCAGAAACAGAGATGAGCACATTTGAGTTTTTACACAATGCCAGGATTTAATGAATCACAATAAATTCATAATGTTTTGTTGACAGTAATTTGAGAAATAATAAAGATTTTCTTGGTTGCTGAGGCAGCACAGGTTCTTCTATTCCAATTTTAATAACTAATGTTAACCCTCACACCACACATTTCTTTTGGCTTGGCTTTTTTTCTTGTCTTTATTGGTCTTTTGCTAATTTATTTTGATTTTGTTTTGTGTGTGCTGCTGCTTCTTCTTCTTCTTCTTCTTCTTCTTCTTCTTCTTCTTCTTCTTCTTCTTCTTCTTCTTCTTCTTCTTCTTCTTCTTCTTCTTCTCGTAAGAAAATAACATGAAGTTGAGTGGGGCTGAAGGTGAGGAGGACCCGGGAGGAGTTGAGAGAAAGAACAACTTGATCAAAACATATCGCATAAAAATGTTTTCAATTAAAATAACGTGTCTGCAGGGCATGAAAGCTTGTGAGATAAGCCATGATGCTGTAGATTTGAAGGTACTGCTTACAGTCAAGGTTTAAGCAGAGCTCAGTGTCTAGTTAAGCAGGAGATGTAGTGAGGGGCTACGGGCGGTTTCCCACCGCCCTGCTCTCGGCCACCGGCTAGCTTAAAACCCGAAATAACAACACACAAATTGTATTCTTTTAAATACTGCCTGGCCCATTATTTTCAGCCTCTTACTCACATCTTGATTAACCCATATCTAATAATCTGTGTAGCACCATGAAGTGGTGCCTTACCGTTTAGTTTCTAGCATACGTCCATCTTGGGCTGGAGCTTCATAGCGTCTGGCTTCTCTCTGAGGAGAGGCACGGCGGTCTGTCTCACTTAGGAGAGGTGTGGCATCTTACTGATCCTTCTACCTCACTTCCTCTTCCTGTTCTGTCTACTCCACCCACCTAAGGGGCGGTCTATCAAATGGGCCAGGCAGTATTTAAAAGAATACAATTTGTGTGTTGTTATTTCGGGTTTTAAGCTAGCCGGTGGCCGAGAGCAGGGCGGTGGGAAACCGCCCGTAGCCCCTCACTACAGAATGGTGCCCAACGTGGATAACTGAATCCACAGAAAGCTTGAGAAAGCTTGGGAAAGAATAGAGTAAAGCTCTATTTTTCGGGTCTGGCAAGCAAACGCTCTCATCTAAGAGGCTTCCTGACTCAGCTTCAGCTGCAAAACATTGCAGCTCTTTTAAAAGGTTCTGCTACAAAGCACTTAAATGACGTTGATCAAAGCTGACTGCATGCTTGCTTGTTTTCAGCCATAGCAGGAAAAAAGTTGTGCTGTTTTAAAATGCTGGCGTTCTGGTCTGTACTGCCAGGGCAAACTCTGACTCTTTCAGGCAGGCGGTCCGACTACGTACAGAGCATTTGAATGTGGTCTTTGAGAAGAATGTTGCAGCTTGCTTGCTGGCAGGGACCTTGAAACTCCACAGAGTTGTGGTAATAAGAATGGCTCTAGCAAGTACCTCTGCCATTAGGCTGGAAAGCTAAGGAATGGGCTGGATCCAGCCGCCAAAGTCACGGCTTTAGTCCTACTGATATTGTTTGGTAAATTAAAGACTCATATAGTCAGAAAAAGAGAGATATACAGTAAAAGAAAGATTCAAAGTCGAAGAAAACGTCAAAATGGTTTACAATGTGTTGGAAATATATGCAGGCTAAAAGTTAAAGTTCTTTAAAAAAAAAAAGGAAGCAGTTGGGTGTGGTAGTACACACCTTTAATCCCAAAACTTGAGAGGCAAAGGTAGATTGACCTCTGTGATTTCAAGGGGCAGAAGTGGATTGACCTCTGTGACTTCAAGGTGTGGTAACACACGCCTTTAATCCGAATGCCTGGGAGGCAGAGACAGACAGATCTCCGTGAGTTCATGGTGTGGTAGCACACACCTTTAATCCCAGCACTTGGGAAGCAAAGGCAGTGAATCTCTGTGAGTTCAAGGACAGCCTGGTCTAAAGAGTTATTCCAGGACAAAGATATAAAGAGAACCTGTCTCAAAAATTAAAAGTAAAAATAAGTGAAATAGAGGTTAAAATAAAGCTGCACAAAGATGGAAAATACACAGAAAATCTTGATACTGTATGCTATTATGCTCTCTTTGAATTGTTTGAATGCTGAGGAAGGAGCAACAGCTGCTAAAAGATATTTGTTTATAAATGCTGCTGAACTAATCCAAGATAGATATTTTGAAAATACCTTGACTTCAGAATTTGGATCTAAGGATATGATACTTTGGAAAAGAGATTTTTCTTTTATTTTTACAGAAAATGAGAACCATTGGATTGCTTCTATCCCAATATGGTATGATAGACCACGCCCTCCTGAAAGGTTGCTATGAACACCCTCAAAAAATTACTTCACCCAACTAATGACTGAGATGAACCTGGCACACAGGTTATACCATGAAAGATCTGACTAACAGCGTCCCCATTCAGCAGGAAGCAGTTTGGAGAGAAATAACTGCGCCCATGTTCCCAAATATTGTTTATAAATGTTCTTTTACATTTAAAGGGGGATATGATATATATATGAATAATTTGCATTGGTATGGATTTTAAGGTCAATTTTGTTATATGTATATGTATTTTTGATACTGATTAAGGTATTGTGATTGTGTAGTTCATTTTAAAAATGTAATGTATAGTTAAGAAATATAGGTTGTTAATGGATAATCATCGATAATAGTAAAGCTTATAGTCATGTTAGTTAGATTTTCTAGATATATAGAGATATATTTCAGTTAGATAGACATTCTTCATATCTTTCAAAGACTACAGAATATTCCACTTAAATGTTTTAATAACTTAAGGCTTTTCATGACAATGAGACACGTCTGCTCCTGGCAGCACCAATCTACTTCAAGAAGATGATGGGCATCGAAGAGGATCCTTATGGAGTTTGGTAGCAATTTGGGCAAGAAACTGCTCTTGCCTGGACTGTTGCAGAAACTGGACACAAAGAACCCACAGAGAGAGGACTGCTGAACTTGCCTAAAGGTGAGATGATTCTTTGGGGTTCCTGACTCATGAAAGAGTCTGAGAGACATTCTGCGGCTAGGAGCTGGGCGGCGGGAAGCTGGCCCGTAGCCCCTCACTACAAGGAGAAACACGGTATTTCATGAAGGGCTTTGTAGAGGCCAATGCTAGGACAAGTTCTAGAAGAACAAACAAGCGGATAGATGGAAAGCATACCGATTTAGAGGGTGAGTGGACTGATAGCAATTCATGTATGCCATGTCAACACTAGGGATCTCTTGGAGGTGAAACCCCTGGATCATCTGGAATCTCCAATTCTTGGTCCTTTGATGCATACATACCTGTTGGCTGGTCAAAACATCAGGTTAGGGAGCACCAAATCATCTCAGTGTTTGATGTTCCCTTTTTCATTAACCAATAAAAGCAACACATAGTCAGAAGGCTCTCCCACATTATTCCTTCACAACAAATCCCAGAACTGCTGGAGGAGAGAACACAGTAAGTGGGTTCTGAATTTTGGTAGCTAGTCAATTCAAACTCTGCTAGAGAGTGAGTATCCAAAGTGAGATATGTCATTCCAACTCAAGGACACCTCTTCAAAATTGAAGATCCGAAATCTGAAATAACTACACACACACACACACACACACACACACACACACACACACACACACACCCCAATATGTTCTGAAAGTCAGGATTCTGAGAAAACACGAGTTGCCACCTTTTTTTTAATTCTCACAATATCAATTTGTACTCTATTAGTTGAATGCATTGATTCCATGAAACATGAGGACTAGCAACTTCCTCTTTCTATGGTTAAATAATAAGATTTTCACCTATCCTTTGGATTTTTAAAATATATCTGAAAACTTTAGCAAAAGAAATTCAACTCCAAATCTTTAAAATATTTATTTGTGTTTGTTTATTTGGTGTGTGTGTGCGTGCGTGCCTGCCTGCATGCTTGCCTGCATGCATGTATGTACATGAGCAGGGGTCAGAAGACAGCTTACAAGCTTCAGTTCTCTCCTTCTACAAGGTTCCTTGCAAACTGACTCAGGCCTTCAGACCTGACGCCAAGTGCCTTCACCCACTGAGTCAGCTTCCAGACCACATACTTTTCAATCCTTATCAATAAATTTCAGTTGTCTGAATAATAAAGTCATGAATATAGTCCAGGTGGAAGGTGGTCAAAAAAGCTTGAGTTTTATAAATGTTACTCCTTTCTATTTTGAAAAATCAGTTTGTTTCACTGTCTTCCATTTGCAAAGTGTTGACATTCAAATTTGGAAATCTCTGCACATAATCTATTGATGTATGTAAAGCTGTCATGAAAGCTGCCATCTGAAGTTAATTGAAAAATTTGTTTTCCTCATGAATCAGCTGTTCATGTAAAATCATATTTTCTACTACTGTAGACGTTTAATGCACAAACCTACTTCTTTTCTTTCAAAGAATGAAACCATTATTATTTTGACACATGTGTAAAACTTCTCCTTCAAGAGGTTGTCACTAACTAAGAGGCAAAATCATGGCTTTGCCTGAACTGTTAATTTTGTGCTTCCCTGGCAGTAGACAAAATAGATGCAGCCTTAAAAGAGTCTAGGATATGTTCACACAGAATCCACCCTCAGGTTTATTCTGAAGCAATCGGGGTTTTGATTTTAGTACTCCACTTTTATACGGTGTGCCTGCTTAAGACCAGGTTCTTCTGGTCCATTATGAAAATATAAAAAAAATAGCAGCAGCTAAACTAGTCCCTCTTTTTTGGGGTGTTTTCCATTAAGGCTTAATTTGATGAATAACAATGTAAATGAATGCAGGAGCACATGGGCTAGCACTAAACACACAAGTTGACATTTCAAAAAGCTGCGTTAATGCACCATCTTAGTTAATTAAAAAGACTGGTTTATAAACATTATAAAAGATAGACAATCATAATCAAAGATAAATAGTGTAAACATCAGTAAATGTATTTCCATTTCTACTTAATTTGTCTCAAGATACCCAAATACTATAGCATTAAATATACTTAAACATATTTTACACATTTCTCAAATTTTCTAATACAAAAGCCTGGTAGTAAATCAATAAATATCCTTTATCATATTAATTTTATGAGGATTAATTAACAATCAAACAAATTACAGCAGTGTAGGGTAAATGTTTTTGCTTGTTTTTGTATCTGTGTATGATGCACATGTGTGTGTGTGTGTGTGTGTGTGTGTGTGAGCCTTTGCCCAATGTGTAGCAGTGGGTTGACATTGAGATGTCTTCTTCTGTTGCCTCTCAACCTTGTCTTGTGAGAAATGTCCTCTCAGTGGACATGAAGCTTGCTGTTTTGGCTGAACTAACAGAGCTGCGAGATATCCACGTATCTTTATCTTCCATCGTTAGGTTTGTTGAGGTATGCCATAGCAGCCCATAATGACTTCATGGTGGGATCTGAACTCAGGTCCTCATTCTTACACCATAAGCATTTTACCTACTAAGCTATTATCAGGCATCTTTGATTATTTTGTAATACCAAAAAATCTGGAAGAAGTTTAACTCATGGCAAATATCTGAATTGTAGATTTTGATTATCAATATTCCAACTTACAAAATGATTCTTTGTGAACAAATTACTTTATGGTATTTTTTTCTAAAGGGGCATATCAGTAGTTGAAGAATAATTTAGGCTGTTTATCATCACCTTTGAGAATGGAGAAACAATAGAGCCCATTTAGAAGGCACATTAATCTCCCATGCGGCCCCACGAGCTAGCAGAATTTCATAAGCGTCTTCAGAAAATATTTGAAGTATTCTTCTATTCTCTAATAATCTCTAAGAGATTATTACTAAAGTTCTTTAGAGCTTAGAAGTATTTATTATTCATTGATATTTTAAAAAATAAGTACTATTTACATCATTTTTGTCCTTCTTCCTCCAACTTCTCAATCCCACATCCTCCACTTCTTTTCAAATTTGTGACCTCTTACTCTTTAATTATTACAAATACACACACACACACACACACACACACACACACACACAGGCATACACACCCCACACACATGCCTTGGTGAATTCATATAGTTGTTCATAATTACTTGTTTTAGGGCTGAACACTTGGGAGTAGATTATCTATCTTCTGCATCCATTGCTTATCATTAATCTAGGGGTGGTGTCTTGTGAGAGTTCCTCAATCCTTTTTTACATGTAACTTGGAATTGTCATTTTTCAGACCTGGTTTTGAAAGCCGTATTGCTGAGATTTTGTAGGTATAGCTTCCCTGTTGTATAGAGAAGGCATTAATTACAGATTTTCTGATTACTGTCCCTTCTAATATGATGTTACCCAAAATTTATGAATAGAGTTGAATCATAGATGTCTTCTTGGTGCTGGGTACCAAGAAGTCATCTGTTCCCTGCATTTTGAGCAGTGTGGCTTTCTGTAATGTTCACCAACTGCTGCAAAATGAAGTTCCTTTGATGAAGCGGGAGGACTACATTTGTCTGTGTTATTTAGAATGAAATTACAAGTTGCACTGGTTCAGAGCATAGGCAGTAGTGGGTTCTCCCCTGAGATCCATGGTTTCACCGGCCACAGGAAGTGGGCTATGTTTGTAGTAGCTGGTATGAATTTCCTTTTATCGAGTGAATCTTATGTCTAAGTACATAACTATTGATTACCTTGAGGAGCTAAGTACCACTGTTGCGCCTTTTGGGGTACCAAGCCCTTGTCGTTATTCTTGGGGTTTAGAAGCAATATAGTTGGCTAGTACTCTGGTGAGTTTTATTCCCTTGGCAGCTTGCAAAGCTCTTTCAGGCACTATGAGAGCTAGTCCTCAGAGAGGAGGTGCTCAGGTCCATTCCTGCTTGATTCCTCTAATTCTTCTGTGTGAAGATGATGGAGTCTTCAGCATTACTCATTTGCTGGCATACTAAGAATAAAGGCAGTTCAGAAGATTATTTCAAACTTTTAAAACATGGAGGAAATAAATTTTATATGCTTAAGAAGGTGTCAGTGTAGGGAAGTTTTGTTAGAAGGAAAGGTTGGAACTGTTTATAGTTTCATGACAAAAACAAAATGTTTTCCCTTTGCTTATGAAATTATACAAAAATACTGATCTGTGTGTCTTGGCTGGGGTTTGGACCTGGATTTTCCACCTAAAGTCATCAATTTTTGAACACAATACCTTATTTTAATGGTTAAGAAGTTACATATTGAGCCAGATTGCCTATATTCAAACATTTACTCTGTTTTTGTTAAGGACATGGTCTTAATTTAATTAATTTAATTAAATTTTTAATTTAAACCCATGTCTTAGTCAGAATAAATATAATATTATCTCACAAAATAATGAAGATAAATAAGTGAAGGCATTTAAAATATTAATAACAAATTAAAGAATAATGTGTTCAAGTAATTTAGCTACTTCCTGAGAATCTTAGTTGGTTTTCTGGGACTTCATCATATTCAAAAGTATGTGTCCTATGGAGTTCTTTTGATTGTCTGTTTGAAATGACTTTATTGCCACCTGGATACAAGTTGAATTTATGTTTCATTCTACTTTTTGGCATGTTTTGCCACTTGAGTAACATAAAGTAGTAGTTTGGCACTTGGGGACTCCTTATTATTATACTTCTTCCTTCTTACCATCTCACTGGTTGTGGGAAAATAATTTTGGAGGTCCCTGAGTTACCTGCCGTGCTTTTCATTCTTGTGGGTATTTTTGGCACTATTAATATTTGACGTACATCATTCTGCAATTCTTTTTTTTATTCCTAAAATTGTATAGCAATCTTTATTGAACCATTTTCACATTGTGCCATAGTTCACACAAATGAGTAGTATAAGGAAATTACCATATTTATTTAGGGCTAGATTCTAAATTATTATATTCATAATAACATTATTATCTCAGAATGGTTTTCTTGGTCTAATTTATTTATCAGTTTTTTTGGTTTGTCTGTGAAAATAGAAACTGTACTAAATAGTTAAAATGAGCAATTTAAAGCAGAGCTATAGTTGGGTGGGTGATGGACCACTGAGATACCCAATAGGTAAATACAGACTAGCTACCACACTTAGACTGGAGGGGTAAATAAAAGAACAACATTTCTGAGTCCAGAGAGTGAGGGCTCCCAGGAGAGAAAGAGTTGTGGCTGAGCCCTTCATGCTAGATTGAGGTCTGGGAAGGACCTCTTCTGAGGAGAACCGAGAAGTTCAGACAATATCCCTGCTGTTCCCTTCAGGTACTCTCCAACCTTATGAGCAACTCCTGAGCTGAGCTGAAACACAGGTCAAGCAATAGGGAGACTCAAGGCAAACAGTTTTCATCTGAGAACAGAGGAGGCATGAGGGATAGAACTTGAAAGAAACCACTGAAGGCTGGCGTTTCTTTCATGACGAAGGTGAAGTGAGAGGTATGCTCTACCCCATGTAAGGAACTCGGTGTGGATCTTCAGAACAATTGGTTTGCTTCTCTACACATATTGCGATTATTTTCCTGTTGGCTTAATTGTAAGGTGCAGCAGCTTCAACTGTGGGATACGGCACACAGAGTCCTTTGTAGGGGATCTACAGAAGGGGCTATATCTCATACCTTCACCCTGGCCAGTTTGCCATTTTCCCCACAGAGAAGCCTGTTGAAGGAACAGATCACTTGGTCTTCCCACCACCATGCCTGTGGTCTCTCGAGACACATAGGTAAATCTGTGCAGTGCGAGGTGACCAGGCATTTGGCACTTAGGTTTTCTTGCCCACTTTTATAAATCTGACACATACCTCTTTCTGTGTATAAAATAATGCAGTTCTTATAAAAACTAGCATAAAGGTAAGCAATACTTTTTATAACTTTAAGTATAGAGACAATAAAGAGACCAGACTCCGTCAGTACATAAAACCTTTAAAGGACTAGCTGTATTTTTTGGTGCACAAAAAGGATGTAAGTGGCTAGAAATGCTATTTGTGCTTTAGAGGACTCCTGGGAGGGATAAGAGGCCCCGTTGAGGTGTTAGGGCCTTGGTGAAGCTGGAGATATGTGCATCTGGATCACTTGGGATTTTCATGACCTTGTAATAAGAAAACTCAGTTCCACAGTTGAAGGGATTTTTGGATATTGACAAATTTGTGAAAACTACAAGGAAAACTGTTGTCACAAGACCACACTTCACTCACTGGCTTCTCCGGTAATGAAAGGCTTGAGAATATGGGGTGAGGGCAACACTAAGGCTTGAAGTGCTGGCCATGGGCTTAGCGGACAGACGAGTATTACTTTTGACCTAGGTGAGTGGGCAACAACAGGAAGGAATGGATATTATCAGTGATTCTTCAAGGTTCTTCTTATTTCCTTTTTGTTTTATTTACAATAATATATCTTCTTAGATATGGTGAATAAAATTCATCCCAATCAAGTTATTTTCACCTCTTCCTAATTCTAAACGTGTAAGGAATGAATCTTTTAACACAAACACTAGTGTTTTCTCATATATATATATATATATATATATATATATATATATATATTACACAAACATTTATAAATATTGATGTCCTCATAGGTAAGACCAGCTCCAATGGTCTTAGGAATGAGATTTTATTGTATCACAGCTTGATATTCCTACTTAATTTTAAAACTGTGTATCTTGAAAAACAAACTTTCTTTTGATACAGGGTTTCTCATAGCTTTGTAGACTATCCTGGAACTAGATCTTGTAGACCAGGCTGGCCTTGAACTCACAAGAACTACCTGCCTATGTCTACTGAGTGCTGGGGTTAAAAGTGTGCACCATCACTGCCGAACTCTATTTTTTTAAAAAACAGACATAAAGTACATTAACTATAACATAGAAGATTGGTAAATTTGCTTATATTGGAACTACCATTTTTATTTGTAAATATACCTTTATGATGAAAAATACACATTATAGATTGGGTGAAAACGTTTATTTGCCACCTCCATCAAAGTATTAAGTATCAAGAATATACTAATAAATTCTACAAAACAATACAAAAACCAGTAAGTTCAACAGATAAATGATCTAAATCGTGACTAACACTTAACAGAAGAGCAGATATATATTGCCAAAAAAACATATGAAGAGATAATTTGTACTCAATAATGATCAGAGAATTACATATCGTGCTATAATGAGCTCTATTTTACATTCATTTGATTGGAAACATAAAATAAAACGCTCATTATACCAAGTGATTAAGAAGATGTGTGTCCTCAGGGTCTTTTATGCATTGTTTCTTTAACCATAAAATGGTGGAAATGCTGTAGAAAGCACTAGGATATTGTTTTGTATTTCTGCTTACTGTGTGATAAAGTGATTTTGTTGGTAGATCCGGGAGAAAATTCTCCTACTTTCTCCAGACATAAACAAGGTTGCTTATCACCATTCTCTTCCCAGTGGTAAATCTGTAGAGGCAAATCAAATGCTTCTACAGCAGGCAAGTGTTGGGCCCAGTGAGATGACTGCTGGAAGGCCACAAGGCAGCACAGAATCGATCTGCTTCAGTATAGTGAACCTGGCAGAACGTTATACTTGTGTATCCTCAGCAAGCTCTACAAAAGGCAATTGAAATGGAAAGAAAAATTGAGAAAAACTCATGTGTTTGTAGACTTTCTGTTTGTTTTGCTGTTGTTGAAATCCAGGTTTATTCCATGGTGATCTGATATGGTACAGGGGTTCATTTCAATTTTCTTGTACTATTGATACTTGCATTGTGACAGGGTATATGGTCAGTTTTGGAGAATGTTCTGTGAGGTGCTGAAAAGATGGTATATTCGTTTGTGTTTGGGTGAACTGTTCTGTAGATATTTGTTAGATCCATTTGAGTCATAACATCTGTTATATTCATTATGTCTCTGTTTCATTTTTGTCTGGCTGACCTGTCCATTGGTGGGAGTGGGATATTGAAGTATCCCAGCATTGCTGTGTTATTTAACCTTTAGTAATGTTTCCTTTCCAAGTGTGGGTACCCTTGTGTTTGAGGGATAAATGTTGAGAATTGAAACATCATCTTGGTGGATTTTTTCCTTTATGAGTATGAAGTGTCCTTCCCCATCTCTTTTGATTAATTTTGGATTGAAGTCTATTTTGCGAGATATTAGAATAGGTACACCAGCTTGCCTCTTGGAACCATTTGCTTGAAAAATCTTTTCCAACCCTTTACTCTGAGGTAATATCTATCTTTGATGTTGAGGTTTGTTTTTTGTATGCAACAGAAGGATTGATCTTGTAATCTTATCTTTCTCTTAGTGTGTTTCTTTTTGATTAGGGAATCCAGCCCATTGATAATGAGAGCTATCAATGACCACTATTATTTTGTTGTTGTTGTTGTTGTTGTAGGTGTTGTTGTTGTTTGTGGTGGTGGTGGTTGTAGTGTGGAGCTGCCGGCTGCGTTCCTGCCGCCCGGCTCCTGGCAGACCGGCTAGCTTATGCCCTGAAATAACATCACACAAATTGTATTCTTTTAAACACTGCCTGGCCCATTATTTTCACCCTTTTACTCATATCTTGACTAACCCATATCTAATAATCTGTGTAACACCACAAATGGTGTCTTACCGGGAAAGATTCAGCACGTCTGACCTGGTGGCTAGCTTCATCGCGACTCTCTCCCTGAGGAGAGGGACTGCGGTCCGCTCAGAGAGGCGAGGCAGGGCAATTGTCTGAACCATCTACCTCACTTCCTTCTTCCTGTTCTGTCTACTCCACCCACCTATGTTCTAACCTATTAGGCCAAGCAGTTTCTTTATTAATTAAGCAATGAAATCATCACATAGATAGAAGATACACCTACATCAGGTGGTGGTGGTGGTGGTGGTGGTGGTGGTGGTGGTGGTGTGTGTGTGTGTGTGTGTGTGTGTATTTGTGTGTGTATGTGGTGTGCATTTTCCTTTTTAGGGTTAGGCTTGTGCAAGATTATTTATTACTTGTATCTTCACGGGTGTAGTTAACCTTCTTGGGTTGCATTTCCTTCTAGTACCTTCTGCAGTACTGGTTCTGTGAGTAGATATTGTTTAAATTTGACTTAACCATGGAACATAGCGTTTTCTCCATCTATGGTGATTGAAAGTTTTTCTGTGTATGTCTGGGCTGGCAACTGTGGTCTCTTAGAGTCTGGAAAACATTTGTCCAGGCCCTTCTGTCTTTTAGAGTTTCCAATGAGAAGTCAGGTATATGTCTAGTAGGTCTGCAGTTTATGTTATTTGGCCTTTTTCTTTATCAGCTTTCAATATTCTTTCTTTCTTCTGTGTGTTTAATCTTTTACCATGTGGCAAAGGGTTTTTCTTTTCCAGTTCAATCTATTTAGTGTTCTTTAAGATTCTTGTAACTTTATAGATATGTCCTTCTTTATGGTAAGAAAATTTTCTTTTATGATTTTGTTGAATATATTTTCTGGACCTTTGAGTGGAAATCTTCTCTTTCTTCTATTCCTATTATTTTAGGTTTGGTCTTTTCATAGTGTCTTGGGTTTTCTGGATGTTTTGCATTTGAAATTTTTTAGATTTAATATTTTCTTTGACTGATGAATATATTTCTTCTATCAGTGTCTTGAACACCTGAGGTTCTCTCTTCCATCTTGTATTGTCTTGGTGATGCTGGCATCTGTAGTTCCTGTACATCTTTAGTATACTTTCCTAGACTTTCAATTTCCATAATTCCCTCAGTTTGTATTTTTGTTGTTGGTTCTATTTTAATTTTCAGGTCTTTGTGTCTTTTACCTGTTTCTTTGTTTACTTGGCTTTCCTGGGATTCTTTAAGGGATTTATTGAATTTCTCCATTTTTTATTTGTCCTCTTTCTCTTTAAGGACTTTCTTATTCCTCTTGAGGACCTCTATCATCTTCATAAAATTGATTTTTAGATCAGCATCTTGTGCTTCAGCTGCACTGGAATATTCAGGCCATGCTGTCATGTGCTCCGTGGCTTCTTTTTCCTCTGGGAGTGATTTTTTTCCTTCAAGGACCCCAGCACTGGGTAGGGAAGCTCTGTGTGGGCTGGACATTCTTCATCACTGCCCTGCTCCCCTGCTACTAGGAGACAATTTTAACTCTTCTGTTTCTTTCTCCTTTCCTAGGATCCTTGGCTAAAAGCATGCTATGTCTTCTTTTACCCATTTGTTTATGACTGTCTTTTATTGCTAGTCTTCAGTGAGGGAAGACTGAGGATAGTTAATTTTTAAATAGGTCAATTTCTAAGGGAAGAGGCCATAAATGTCTGCTTGGGTTGGTACCTGATTATTTTTTCTTTTACCTGAGATGGCCTACCCTGGGCCCTTGTCTTCTGGTAGGTTTATTCCCACTGGAAGACTTCTTTCTCTTTGAAAATTTCAAAAGTACTTACCCTTTTCTCACAAGTCCCTGTTGTTACTTACAGTAACCCAGCTCACAAAATGCATCTTGCCTGGTCCAATTCAAGAAGGAGAAATAGGACCTAGGTCTATTTTATATCCTGTACAAATATAAAAATATCAAATCCCACATGGGAGGTGGAGGGGAGGAAATGGTGTGCTGTAGACTGGAACATCTCCTCTTGCTTTATGTAATGAAATAGATTGAAGAATTGCTAGCAGGCAACAGTTGTAGAGAAAGCTAGTGTGGGGGGCAGAATGTTTGCTCTGTCCCTTTGGGCCTATTGATCATGTGTCAAGAAGACTGAAAGTTTCCTAGAAGACCTTGAAGGCACCACCATTGACCTACTCTTTACAGTTTCCCCGCCTCCATGTTGTAGAAAACTGGCAGGCTCCAGTCAATGGACAGTTGTACACTAGCCTGATAGGGGATGGGGGTGGGAACTGGGACAAAATGACAGGAGACTGTGTTGGGGACGGCTCATTTATTCTGAGGGGCAAGGGACAGAAAGAATGATCAGTTGGATCCATGTGGTGGTATGCCATTGGTTGGGGTGAGAACATTGAAGGTGCTTTATTTGCATACTCAGAAGTAGTAGGGGCTAGGGGATGGAACTTTTTAAGTTCAGATAGAAAAGAAAGTCTAGCGCATGGCGTTTCAGCAGTCAGATAAGCAACAACTAGTCCTTGTAGCCTTGGAGACAAATGAGCTTATCATTTGCTATGCCCACCAGAGAACACCGGCTGTCAGGGAAGCGTAACTACTTGGGTCTGCTGGTGCCTGAACAAGGTAAGGGAGGAGCCAAATTCTTGCTGTTCTCAGGATGAGAAAATTTGGGGTTTTAGGCATGCTTCCACCCTTCCTTAGCTTCAGCCCAGCTCTGCAGAAAATTTGGAAGCTTTTTTTCTATATCCCAACTTTTAAAGAATCTCCATAACATCCCCTCTTTTCAGGGTCTGCCTTGGCATAATCTAGACTATGAGGTCCCTAGCACAGACACCTGCAGTGTCTACCCCAGGGGATGCAAACACTCCTCAAAACATTCATCACAATGAAAGAAAATCCAAAAGCTCCATTACCTCTTTCTATGCATTGTCTCCATTCACTCTATAGTAAATTAATGGGTCATAGGAGATGTGTCAGACTTGAGAGTGAAGGATAGAGCAGACTTTAAACATTGCTATTGCCTACTCTGAAAAGATTCCTCTAACTAATGTTTTCCATACCATAGGATTATTAAATCTGAATTTCAGGTATTGGACAGACTCTAGCCCACTCGAGCATGTGATTCTGGCAAGCCTTTCCCTCTCTTCCATCTATTTGACCTGCTACAAATCATTAGACTTCATTCCTAGAGCCTGCCTTCAAGGTTTGACTCTTACTTGTCCACTTCTCCCTCCCAAGACAGACTAACAAAGCTCATCTACCAAAGTAGTAAAACCTGGCAATCAAAAACCCCCTTCGGCTCACCTAAAAAGCATGCCTAATCAAAATATACCACCACATTCTATCCCATTCTAACACAAACCTCCACTTAAGAATGACCCCTGCAAGGTCATTAGCTGCTGTTTTCTGCCTGAGTCAGGAAGTGGCCACTTTAACTTTTCTTCCTGCTTAATAAAGGTGTTTGGGTGTGGTGTGTGCCTAATCCTGGGTTTGGGAAGGAGCCCTCACTGTGCAAGGGTCTGCTTCAGGTATAGTCTCTTGTATTTAATTCTCTCTCAGTCACTCATTTGTTCATTATTTCCATATAGTTTCATCAGCAAGAACTGGATTTTTTTTTAAGTGTTGCTTTGGAAAGTAGAGGAAAGATGAAACTCCAGGAATAGCATCCACAATCTTAACATTTCCAGTTGGCAGAGCAGGTTTGAGAATGACCTGACTTTGTGAATGACTACAAAGGGTGTTAATTAAGTAGCAGGTGTTTTATCACCATGTCTACTTGAAAAAAAAATGTAGCACAGATGTAGAAAGCTTAACTACATCTATAGTTTGTATAACAAAATTCTATATTCATTGGGTTCCATCTGCTGCAGTAACCTCAAACCACACTTAGTGCCAGCCAATTAGCACCTTGATTAAGCTATAGACCACCTGCAGCTTCTGTGCTGGAATTAATTCACCAGCTTGAACATGAATGCATTGTGCAACCTGGATTAAAGCAGCACAGCAAAAGCAGAGGAAAGATTCACATTTTGTTGCACTTGTGCACACTCCCTAATTGCAGAGGCTCACATATCAATTGTTTCATCTCTGCTTTGTTCTTCACTTTTTTTTTCGTTTTCTCAGACATCAGACTTGGATGAAGTCTCTACAGACGCCTAGACCCACAAACTGCATACAAAGACTTTAGAACTTGTTCTGTTAGTTCCAGTTTGAAAAATCTAATGGAAATGCTTCAGTTTTACTTAGCTCAGGGCATATGCTGATTCTGAATAGGATTGGGTATAAAATCAACACAGTATAGATTTGGTAACCACATCTCGTGGCGAAAATGGCAGACTATGTTGTGTAAACCATGACATGACTCTTCCTGGGCACATATGAACATGTTTGTTTACCTTACATAGAAGACCAACAAAAAAGGCAAAGAAACACTTCCACTGAAGTCTAGTGTGGTGAACTAGTAAATCTATTGCAGTTGCTTGGAGAAGAATGAGTGAGTGTGACCTACAGAAGCATGAGTGTTTCAAAGGCAGTGCATCACTGGAAAGCCCTACCAACGTAGATGGTAATTCAAAGGTCACATCGTGGGAGCTCTCTGTGCACAACATAGATGCAGCTTGGCCATTCAGAGTTGCCCCCACCCTCGCCCCCCGCCAGCAATTGTTACTACTGTGTAACTCTGCACAGGAGCCTTGCAAATCTTGAAAATTTCAAGAACTTTCAGAGCCTTGTAAATTTGATTTGCTTCCTGATCCCTATATGTTTCAGTTCTTGAATGTTACAAGCCTCCTTCCCCCTACCAGGAAGTAATGTTTCAATTTGAAGGAAACAACTGAACAGAACAGATTCACAAGCACAGACAGAAATAAAATAACCGAACTATATTAAGGTTGAAGGGGAAAAAGTCTAATGGAACAATTTTTAAAAAGCTGATATGTACCAGGCCCCTTCTTTTTGGCTACCAACCAGCTCCCAAATCATGACAAAGAGATTTATTATTAGTTTTGAATGTTAGACCTAGCTTAGGCATTTCTGGCTAGCTCTTTTAACTTAAACTGCTTCTCTTTATCTACATTTTGCCTCAAGTCTTTTTGCCTTTTTCCTGTATATCTTCCTTTCACTGCTTTTGTGTCTGTCTGGTGATGGCTGCCTGGCTTCTGGTCCCATGCATGTCTCTCTGTCTCTCCTTCTTTTGTTTTTCTTTGATCAAGATTTCTCCTCCTATTTATTCTGTCTTCCTGGCAGTCCTGTCTATCTTTTCTCCTACCTAGCTTTTGGCCATTCAGTTTATTATTAGACCAGTCAGGTGCCTTAGGCAGGCAAGGTGAAACAAATGCAATACAGCTTTACATAATTAAACACACATCTCACGTCATTAAACAAATACAGCAGAAGCAAAAGCAATACACCTTTACACAATTAAAAGTATTCTGCGGCATAAACAAATGTAACATATTTTTGCCTAGTTAGAATAACATTCTACAACACTGATAAATGTATGCAATGTTAGGCAAAGGATGCAAATCCTCTGTTTCAGCTTGTGTGGTGGAACTTTTCATTGTCTATAGAGACTTTACTCTCAACAGAGAAAGCATTCAGTTAAAATTGTGTGTGTGTGTGTGTGTGTGTGTCCTTTCTTCATTCCATCTCTAGCCAGGCCTCCAGGACCCAAGCCATGTAAGGACATAGAGAGCATTAAGAACTTGCTATCATCATCCAAATGTGATGTAGAGAAGGGAGGAGAGTCAGAGCAGAAGGCCCAGCCCACAGAGATGATAACACTCTGCTCTCTCTGCAACATTGAACATGTGTGTCGCTTTTTCCAAGGAGAATGTGGGAAACATAGGAAATAGAAAAATAACGACATAAACTAGGGTAAAAATGGCTTTCATTTTGAACAGTTCATTTTTGATTCTTAGTGCACAACTGCAAGAGACTAATCAGCTCATCAGGAGCTGGCATGTGCTTGCCTTCTCAGTAAAAGGGCCTCAAGGCTATTATGAATAAGCACTGTCATTCTGTATAGACCCTTTCTTCAAAAGAGAGAAGTGCTCAGATCTTATTGTATTCTCTCAAGGGCAAAAAGGATAGATTTAGCTTAAATTATTAGATACCTAGTAAAACTAAATCCAGAAATTATTTGCTCACCTTGAAATGATATTTGAAAAAGTGTGAAAAGATCAATAAATAGCCCCTGAAATTCAATAGAGAACGTGGTTTGTAAAAGTGAATTCCGCAGGTGCTATTTTGGGAGCTCATTAGATATGCTATATGAAGTCTGTTGTCTTTTCATTTTTGCTAGAACTTGAAGTGTTCAAGGGCAGAGAAAATGTGGACTTCAAGTAGGGGATAGAAAGGGAGAAGCCAGGACTAAGAAGGAGAGGTACAGGAACTGGTCCCATCACAGCTCTCATTGCTGGAATCTGACAACAGGAATGCCTTGGAGAGAAGTTGTGCTCCAGTCTGATAACTGAGATCACCTCTGGGATTGTTGTTTCTACAATACAGTAATTAGCTTGAGAATTCCTGCTAGTAGTTCATATTGTTTGTATCTTGATTTTATCTCTTCCTAAAGGTAGTGACAACTGATGATGCTTACAGTTTACAGTCTTCCAACAGCTGATGATTGTAATCCTTTCATTTTCTCTATTGAGGCATTTTGTCTGTTGTTGAATTCTGTTTTTGTTGTTGTTGTTTTACTTCTGAGTCTCTAGACTTCTTTTGTCACATATGTGGTTTAGAAATCCACTGGCATCATCCCTAATTCACAGATTGTCTTTATTTCTAGTCTTGTGTAGAACAAATGATGTAATAGTGATTGAAGAAGCATTTCTTGTTTGCTTTCATGGGTCATGATTTTGGTGGTGTGTCCAAGAAGTTATGGCCAAGCTCTTTTTTTAAAGGTTAGTTTTCTGTTCATCTAAGAGTTTTACTATTGTTGCCTTTAATATGTAATTGTGTAGCCCATAGGCTTCCTTTTCCCAGCTCCTGCTCAAGGCCCATGGACTGTGTCTTCTCTTTCCCTGTTCATAGCCTGCTACCGTATTTCACGGGAAATTACAGTGCCACTGCTTGGTTAGCACAAGGTAAGCTTGACATTTTGGGGCCAATAAAATCTCGACTCTCCATTTTGAAACAGTTTTGTTTATTATAAAGAAGTGTTGCACAAAGCTTGCCTTTGGTTGCAGGTATTTATGACTAGTGACATAAATATCCCTCCTTGTCTGAATAGGCAAATGATGGATTAAGCTGAAGCTTCCTGTCTCAATTCAAGAATCACGTATCAGGTAGCTGGAGGACAAATGACTTCTTCCAAACACTCAGTGCTATAACCCTAATAACTTTCCACAGCTCTCTAAGCCCCTGAGCTCAAAATCACATTCTTTTCTCCCTCTATACAATTACATGAATTACTTAAAATTACAGTTTAATTGAGATGGATTGTTATACTTTTCCATTCTGAATTATATAGACCAATGCATTTTAAAATCAATTAAATACTTAAGCAAATACTTTGCTTTCTATGAATTTCTTTTTTTGTCTGAAATCAACGTTTTTCATTCCTTGACAATTCCATACATGTATATACTGAGGATTTCTCTCCCTTTCTCTCTCTCACTCTTGCAACCTACTGTTCAAAACCCTCTTTTCCACTTTAAGCCTCCTTCTACTTTGATGTCTTCCTGTCTCTCACTCCAGTGAGTTAAATTGTTATTAACAACCCGTAGTCCCACACTGAGGGCTATGTCCTAATGACCCCCTCTCCCATGTATGAGGAAATGGTGATGGATGGATCTAATCTTGTGCTAGCCTGTGAGGTAAGCACAGCTGTTTGAGTTAGTGAGAAAACAGTTTCCCAGCATTCCCCCCTTTCCCTGACGGTCTCCGAGCCTTGGATGCGGAACAGAGGTACTCCTTTGGGCACAAACACTGCACAGCTATTATTTGCTCCACTTTGGCCACTTACGTCTTCAGTCCTGATGTACTTCTGCCATATGAGTCACATCATTTATATTTTGTTTTAATTTCTTTTCTACAATCTGTGTATATAATATACAGTTACACTGTAATTAAATTCCTTTTCCATATAGTAATTCAATTATTTTTGACTATCAAAAGAGCTGTTATTTTTAAGTTAGTCTTAAATTTTTATGCTTTCATTCTAAAAGATATCATTGAGATATCATAGTGAATTGCTGTTTTCCAAAGTAAATTGAGTGTTTGTATTTTAGATTAGAAAGTCTGATGCATTTTCCATAATCCCAGTGATAACCCATACTAAATCAGCAATTTAAGCACTACCAACCTCTACAATCTCTTTATATATTTACTTGATCAGATATTGCTTTCCTTAACCTTAAAATACAGATCATGTAAGTGAAACTGACTGCGTATTGTTAGCATAAAAGGCATATATAAACAACATCAAATAATATAAAAACTTATCAAATAATATTCAAGAAAATTGCTCAGGGTATCTGCAACTCCAGAGGCCATGCACGTATATAGTTTGCCATGTCAGCAAATTGCAGGTTACAGTCTAAAACTCAAGGAGACTTAAAAGGCAGAAATTCCTTCGCAGCTATAGTTCACCTCTGTATTTATCATACTGTATGCCAATGGAGTGAGAATGAGAATAGCAGAAAATCGATGAAAAAATATAGGAATTATGCAGGTGTAGGAAAGGTATTTAAAGAATAAGCAAACAGGGATGCCCTGGTCAGAGCTCATAGTAGATGGTGGAGTCAGGTTTTATTGTCATGATGAGTTGTTTGATTCCTAGGGAAATAAACAAGGAACATGGCATTCTGTTTAAGGAGGCAGGGGGAAATAGAGAGACTATATACCATGATCAATTTGTCTAGAGCCTCGCTGTGACAAATGCCTCTCTCTGGGGGGAGGTGCCTAACAGTGACAGCTATGGGTAGACGGATGCAGGGTCCCCAGGCTGAGACTCCAAAGTGAGTGAGATAAAATGTATTTTAAAAAAACATGGACTGGTATCAGGAACATATCTATGATTACTTGGTGTCTTTAAGTTTGGAGTGAGTTTTCACTAAAAATATGCACTTGAATAAATTTCTTATTGGAATCTTGGATAACCAACTCCTGATAGCTGTATAACAATCACAGACCTCAGTGTTTAAAATTGAAATCTTCCCCCTCTCTAATCCTACGTGTGAAAAGCAGATAAAATTTTATTGCACCTGAGCTGAGTTCTGGTGCCAAAAAGAAATTAGCTTTAATTGGTTTAACTTTCTATTGAAAACCCACAGTTATGTGGATTCCTTATTGACTTTCCTGATCATTTGATGTCAATTTTGTTTGTTCTTACTTCATCCTTTATGTCTATGAGCTGTTCATCTTTTTTTTCATGGTTTATTTTTTTATATTTAAAAATTTCCATCTCCTCCCTTCCTCCTCCCCTTCCCCTACCCTCGCCTCCACCCATACCCCAACTCCCTCCCTCTCCAGGCCAAGGAGCCATCAGGGTTCCCTACTCTATGTTAAGACCAAGGTCCTCCCAACTCCCGCCAGGTCCAGGAAGGTGATCAACCAAGATGAGAAGGCTCCCACAGAGCCCGGCCATGCAGAAGAATCAAAGCCCAGCGCCATTGCCCTTGGCTTCTCAGTCAGCCTCCACCGTCGGCCACATTCAGAGAGTCCGGTTTGGTCTCATGTTCCATCAGTCCCATTCCAACTGGAGTTGGTGATCTCCTGTTAGTTCTGTCCCGCCGTCTCAGTGGGTGAACACACCCCTCATGGTTCTGACTTTCTTTCTCATGTTCTCTCTCCTTCTGCTCCTCATCAGGACCTAGGGAGCTCAGTCCGGTGCTCCAATGTGGGGCTCAGTCATTTTTTCATCTATCGCCAGGTGGAGGTTCTATGGTGATATGCAAGAAATTCATCAGTATGGCTAACTGACCTTTTCGGGCTCCCTTCCTCAGCTGCCCAAGGAACAAGCCGGGGCATCTCCCTGGAAACCCGGGAACTCCTCTAGAGTAAAGTCTCTTGACAACCCTCAGATGGCTCCCTTAATTAAGATATATGCTTCCTTGCTCCCATATCCACCCTTCCTATATCCCAAGCATCCCATTCCTCCAAGCTTCCCCCATTCTCCCCTTCACGCTTTTCTCTCCCCATCTTCCCTTGGCCCCGTCTAGCCCCACCCTCAAGTTCCCAATTTTTGCCCGGAGATCGTGTCTACTTCCAGTATCAAGGAGTATTACTATATGTTTTTCTTTGGGTTCACCTTCTTATTATCTTCTCAAGGATACGGAATTATAGGCTCGATATCCTTTAATTATGGCTAGAAACCGATTATGAGTGAGTACATCCCATGTTCATCTTTTTGGGTCTGGGTTACCTCACTCAGAATAGTGTTTTCTATTTCCATTCATTTGCATGCAAAATTCAAGACGTCATTGTTTTTTACCGCTGAGTAGTATTCTAACGTGTATATATTCCACAGTTTCTTCATCCATTCTTCCACTGAAGGGCATCTAGGTTGTTTCCAGGTTCTGGTTATTACAAATAATACTGCTATGAATATAGTTGAGCAAATGCTTTTGTAGTATGATTGGGCATCTCTTGGGTACATTCCCAAGAGTGGAATTGCTGGGTCCTGGGGTAGGTTGATCCTGAATTTCCTGAGAAACCGCCACACTGTTTTCCAAAGTGGTTGCACAAGAATGCATTCCCACCAGCAATGGATGAGTGTACCCCTTACCCCACAACCTCTCCAGCAAAGGTTATCATTGGTGTTTTGGATTTTAGCCAATCTGACAGGTGTAGGATGGTATCTCAAAGATGTTTTGATTTGCATTTCCCTGATAGCTAAGGAGGTTGAGCATGACCTTAGGTGTCTTTTGGCCATTTGAACTTCTTCTGTTGAGAATTCTCTGTTCAGTTCAGTGCCCCATTTTTTAATTGGGTTAATTAGCATTTTACAGTCTAGTCTCTTGAGTTCCTTATATATATTAGAGATCAGACCTTTGTCAGTTGCCGGGTTGGTGAAGATCTTTTCCCAGTCAGTAGGCTGCCTTTGTGTCTTAGTGACAGTGTCCTTTGCTTTACAGAAGCTGCTCAGCTTCAGGAGGTCCCATTTATTCAATGTTGTCCTTAATGTCTGTGCTGCTGGGGTTATACGTAGGAAACGGTCTCCTGTGCCCATTTGTTGTAGAGTAATTCCCACTTTCTCCGCTATCAAGCTCAGTGTGTTCAGATTAATATTGAGGTCTTTAATCCAGTTGGACTTGAGTTTTGTGCATGGTGATAGGTATGGATCTACTTTCATTCTTCTACAGGTTGACATCCAGTTATGCCAACACCATTTGTTGAAGATGCCCTCTGTCTTCCATTGTGTACTTTTGGCTCCTTTATAAAAATCAGGTGTTCATAGGTTTGTGGTTTAAGATCTGGGACTTCTATACGATTCCATTGTTAGACTTCTCTGTTTTTATGCCAATGCCAAGCTGTTTTCAATACTGTAGCTCTGTAATATAGTTTGAAGTCAGGGATGGTAATGCCTCCAGGAGAAATTTTATTCTGTAGGATTGTTTTGGCTATCCTGGGTTTCTTGTTTTTCCATATAAAGTTGATTATTGTCCTCTCAAGATCTGTGAAGAATTTTGATGGGACCTTGATGGGGATTGCATTGAATGTATAGATTGCTTTTGGTAGAATTGCCATTTTTACTATGTTGATCCTCCCAATCCATGAGCAAGGGAGATCCTTCCATTTTTCTGGTATCCTCTTCAATTTCTTTCTTCAAAGACTTAAAGTTCTTGTCAAATAGATCCTTCACTTCCTTAGTTAGAGTTACTCCCAGATATCTTATGCTATTTGTGGCTATTGTGAAAGGTGATACTTCTCTGATTTCCCTCTCTGCTTCCTTATCCTTTGTGTATAGGAGGGCAACTGATTTTTTGGAGTTGATCTTGTATCCTGCCACATTACTGAAGGAGTTTATCAGCTGTAGGAGTTCTTTGGTGGAGTTTTTGGGGTCGCTTATGTACACTACCATATCATCTGCAAATAACGAAAGTTTAATTTCTTCCTTTCCAATTCTAATCCCCTTGATCCCCTTGTTTTGTCTTATTGCTATTGCTAGAACTTCAAGCACTATATTGAAGAGATAAGGAGAGAGTGGACAGCCTTGTCGTGTTCCTGAATTTAGTGGGATGGCCTTGAGTTTCTCTCCATTTAATTTGATGTTAGCTGTCGGCTTGCTGTAAATAGCCTTTATTATATTTAGGAATGACCCCTGTATCCCTAATCTCTCCAAGACCTTTATCATAAAGGGATGCTGAATTTTGTCAAATGCTTTTTCAGCATCCAATGAGATGATCATATGTTTATTTTTCCTTCAGTTTATTTATATGATGGATTACATTGATAGATTTTCGTATGTTGAACCAGGTCTGCATCTTTGGGATGAAGCCTACTTGATCGTAGTGGATAATTTTTCTAATGTGTTCTTGGATTCAGTTTGCCAGTATTTTATTAAGAATTTTTGCGTCAATGTTCATGAGTGAGATTGGCCTGTAATTCTCTTCCTTGGTTGAGTCTTTGTGTGGTTAAGGTATCAGCGTAAGTGTAGCTTCATAAAAGGCATTTGGCAGTGACTCTTGTGTTTCTATATCATGAAATACCTTAAAGAGTATAGGTATTAGGTCTTCTTGGAAGTTCTGGTAGAATTCTGCATTGAAACCATCTGGTCCGGGGCTCTTTTTGGTAGGGAGGTTTTTGATCACATTTACTAATTCTTCGCGACTAACAGGACTATTTAGAGCATTTACCTGGTCCTGCTTTAACTTTGGTATATGGTATTTATCTAAAAAACTGTCCATTTCTTTTACATTTTCCAACTTTGTAGCATACAGGCTTTTGTAGTAAGATCTAATGATTCTCTGAATTTCCTCTGTGTCTGTGGTTATTTCCCCCTTTTCATTTCTAATCTTCTTAATTTGCGTCTCTCTCCGCCGTTTGATTAGTTTGGCTAAGGGTTTGTCAATCTTGTTGATTTTCTCCAAGAACCAGCTTTTTGTTTCATTGATTCTTTGGATTGTTTTCTGTGTTTCTATTTTGTTGATTTCTGCCCTCGGTTTGATTATTTCCAGTCTTCTACTTCTCTTAGGTGAGTCTGCTTCTTTTTTTTCCAGAGCTTTCAGGTGTGCTGTTAAGTCTCCAATGAGTGCTTTCTCCATTTTCTTTAAGTGGGCATTAGTGGTATGAACTTTCCTCTTAGCACTGCTTTCATTGTGTCCCTTAGGTTTGAGTATGTTGTGTCTTTGTTTTCATTAATTTCAAGAAAGACTTTAATTTCTTTCTTTATTTCTTCCTTTACCCAGGTGTGGTTCAGTAGTTGACTGTTCAGTTTCCATGAGTTTGTGGGCTTTCTGGGGGTAGCATTGTTGTTGATTTCTAATTTTAATCCATGGTGATCCAATAAGACACAGGTGGTTACTAATATTTTTTTGTAACTGTGGAAGTTTGCTTTGTTACCAAGTATATGGTCAATTTTCGAAAAGGTTCCATGAGTCGCAGAGAAGAAGGTATATTCTTTCCTATTTGGGTGGAATGTTCTATAGATGTCTGTTAAGACCATTTGGTTAATTACCTCCATTAAGTCTTTCATTCTCTGTTAGGTTTCTGTCTGATTGACCTGTCCATTGGTGAGAGAGGAGTGTTGAAGTCTCCTACTATTAGAGTGTGTGGTTTAATGGCTGCCTTGAGTTCTAGAAGTGTTTCTTTTACATAAGTGGGTGCTTTTATATTAGGGGCATAGATATTCAGGATTGAGACTTCATTCTGAAGGATTTTTCCTGTTATGAGTATAAAATGTCCCTTTCCATCTCTTCTGATTGATTTTAGTTTGAAGTTAACTTTGTTAGAAATTAGTATGGCCACACTGGCTTGTTTCTTAGGTCCATTTGCTTGATAAACCTTTTCCCAACCCTTTACTCTGAGTAGGTGTCTGTCTTTGTGGTTGAGGTGTGTTTCTTGTAATCAGCAGAATGTTGGATCCTGTTTTCGTATCCAATCTCTTAACCTGTGCCTTTTTATAAGTGAATTGAGTCCATTGATATTAAGTGATATTAATGACCAGTGGTTTTTAACTCCGGTCATTTTTTTTTGTAGTAGAGTTTGTGTGTTTCCCTTCTTCTAGTTGTGCTGGTGAAGGGTCGCTAGATGCCTGAGTTATTGTGGGCATTGTTGAAGTCCTTGGTTTGTGATTTTCCTTCTATTACTTTCTTCAAGGCTGGATTTGTGGCTACGTATTGTTTAAATATGTTTTTGTCCTGGAATATCTTGTTTCCTCCATTGATGGTGAATGTTAGCTTTTCCGGGTATAGTAGTCTGGGCTTGCATCCATGTTCCCTTAATGTCTGTAATACATCTATCTAAGACTTTCTGGCTTTCATGGTTTCCAGTGAGAAGTTAGGTGTAATTCTGATAGGTTTCCCTTTATATGTTACTTGACCTTTTTCCCTTGCAGCTCTTAATATCTGTTCTTTATTCTGTATGTTTTGTGTTTTGATTATTATATTCCGTGGGGATGCTTTCTTTTGATCCAGTCTATTTGGTGTTCTGTAGGCTTCTTGTAGCTTCATAGGAATATCCTTCTTTAGGTTGGGGAAATTTTCTTCTATAATTTTGTTGAATATATTTTCTGGGCCTTTGAGTTGTAATTCTTCTCCTTCTACTCCTATTATTCTTAGGTTTGGTCTTTTCATGGTGTCCCAGATTTCCTGGATGTTTTGTGTTAAGAATTTGTTGGATTTGTTTTGTTCTTTAATATGTGATTTTATTTCTTCTATAGTATATTCGGAGTCTGAGATTCTTTCTTCCATTTCTTGTATTCGGTTGGAAATACTTGTCTCTGAAATTTCTGTTTGTTTACTCAGAATTTCCATTACCAGTCTTCCCTCGGATTGTGTTTTCTTCATTACCTCCATTTCATTTTTCAGGTCTTGTATTGTTTCCCTTCCCTGTTTGATTGCTTTTTCTTGTTTTTCTTGGGTATCTTTGAGAGATTTATTTATTTCATCTACCTTTTTGTTTGTCATCTCCATTTCTTTATGGCAGTTTTTTACCTCCTGTTTAAGGTCCTCTATTATTGTCAAGAAGTACTGTTTAAGGTTGATTTCTTTATTTCTTTTGGAGTAGGGTGTTCAATTCTTGTTGTTTCGGGATGACTGGATTCTGGTGATGACATGTTGCCTTTAGGGTTGTTGGAGTAGTTCTTGCATTGGCGCCTACCCATCTCTTCCTTTAAATGGAGCTAGGAGAGCCTTGGTGACTTGTTCCATTCCTTGCTCTGACTGAATCTGGGTGGATCTTCTCAGTGCCAGGGCAGGAGCTATTCCTTGCAGCACAATCTGAAGAAGCCCACACTCCCTTGCTGGGCTCCTCAGACCTGCCTGGAGGGCAGCCTCTTCCCTCTCTGGTTAGGTGGCCTTGGTACAGGGTCAGGACACTTGAATACACTAGGGAAGACCATCCAGATGGGAATCCACAGCACTGAATCAGGGATTCCTTGTAGCTGAGGGACGCCTCCCAGATGTGTCTTCCATTTTTAAGATCTGGTGTTTTTGCTCCCAGATGTGTTTTCTGCTGCTAGTATCTGGTGTCTTTGCTCCCTGATGTGTCTTCTGGTCCTCCTAGATGTGTCTTCTGGTCCTCCCAGATGTGTCTTCTGGTCTTAATGTCCAGTGTCTTTGCTGGCCAGGGAGTTCTGGAGAGGGCCTACCTTGCTGCAGGCAGGCTAATGAAACAAATAAGCTCCCGCCTGCCGGTTGCACTCCTTACGCAGTCCCAGCGCCCTGCGTGGGCTGAGCTGGAGATGTTATGAACCCGAAGAGGGGAGGTAGAAGGGACGGTTTTTCTGGGTGCAAGCTGGGTGGGGTCAGAAGATGGAGGCAGTAGCTAGTGAGACTAGCCCCAGCAGGAAGACTAGAGTGTGTAGCTGGTCAGGGAGTGGCTGTAATCCGTCTCCCAGGCTGATGCCGAGGGGTCAGGAAGTCACTCACCTCCCAGATGTGTTTTCTGGTCCTAATATCCAGTGTCTTTGCTGGCCAGGGAGTTCCGGAGAGGTCCTACCTTGCTGCAGGCAGGCTAATGAAACAAAGAAACTCCTGCCTGCTGGTTGCACTCCCTACGCAGTCCCATCGCCCTGCTTGGGCTGAGCTGGAGATGTTATGAACCCGAAGAGGGGAGGTAGAATGGCTGAGCTGTTCATCTTCACTCAAGAACGCATCTCAGAAGTTCCCAACCTTTCTCCTGACTCCAATAGGCTGCTTACTGTAGGGATGCCAAGAGTTTTTAGGGACTCTCATTTCAGTGGCACAGATCTCTGTTTCATGAAATTATTGGTTGCTTAGAATATTCCATTTAGGTTCCGAATGTAAATCACCCATTAGGAAGATTTTCACAGAATTTTTTTCCAGTGATCATGCAGGGAACCAGAATCTGTGGGGTTTATATTCCCTGATGTTCATATGTGGCAAGTTTCTTTCATTTGACCAGCAGAAACAGAAAGAAAACCTTCAGTTTGAGTAACAGAATAGCTCACAGGAATTAAACAGGAGCTGACGTTCCTTTACACTTTGTTGAGCAAGTTCCATTGCTGGCAATGACACACTTTAATTTGGAGGCTCTTAATATCACAATGAACAGTTTAATTTCAGATGTCATTCTTGCAGCATGTGAAAAAGAAAGAACTTGAAGAATTCACATGGAATCAGAATAAATGATAACTATGCTTTAAAAAAATAAAATAGTGTGTTTTCCATGCTCATCTGGCCTTTGCTTCTTCAAAGCAAATCTACTGGAATGCAAACTCTATCTGAGTTTATCACTTCACTAATGCCCTACCAGCAGTTGATCTGGTAAAGTTGCTTTTCGTGTTTTTAAATAATTTTGGTAAATTCCGGTGTTTTCTTTTGCCCAGGCTAAAATATAAATTGTTAAACTTTTGTTTTCTAGTTTATTTAATACTTCCTATTATTAATGAATATTCTATAAAGTAATAAATGAAAGAGATTTTGCTTGTTAAGTAAAAGGTTTGTGTTGGCGGTTTTGTATCCTACCGGTCCCATAGCCATTCAGTCTCAAAGAAACACACAGAGGCATACAAGAATTATAAACTGATTGGCCTATTAGCTCAGTATTTCTTATTAACTAACCCTTACATCTTACATTAATTCATAATTCTTGTCTGTGTTAGCCACATGGCTTGGTACTTTTAATCAGTGAGGCCTTCTCATCTTGTATCTTCTTTGTCTGGGTAAAGATTGTAGACTGAGACTTTCCTCTTCCCAGAATTATTCTGTTCTGGTCGCCCTGCCTATACTTCCTCTTTGGCTACTGGCCAATCAACATTTTATTAAACCAATACAAGTGACAAATGTTTACTTAATATAAGACCATTGTCCCACAATACTCCCCTCCTTTTTTTCAAAACAAGAACTCTGAATCTAATCTCCTTTGTTTAGCCTTTTTCCTGACCATTATCCATAATAACTTGTAAACCAACACTCTAAACAAAGACAACCATCCATAATCCATTTTTTTTTTTTTTTGGGAATGTGAGCTTGTTTTTTAGGCTGCTTCCTTGCTAATTAAGGGTGCTGATAATCCTATGAGAACCTAAAGAAAATTTAGGATTGTGGTGAAGTCCTGACTGGAATATTCTGTGAGGCTTGATCATCTCAACCAGCAGTCTTGAGGCTGTTCTGGATGTAGAACTCAGAGGAACCTCCAACAGAGGTCCTCTGAAATGTTAAATCATCTGGGCCATCCACTCCCACTGGAGATTTTTCAGGGGTCTTCCTTGACCAAACCTGATTTTTCTTAACACAGAATGAATCTACAGCCTCTCATTTCCTTTGGAAACAAAAGCAAAACCTCTTCACCAAAGTAGCATATAATTAAATATAATTATTTTGAAGTAAAGGGATTTTCAAAATATATAGGTTGGATTAATCCAGCAGCATTTATAATCACATGTGTTTTAGCAGCTGTTGTTCCTTCCTCAGCCATCAAGCAATTCAAAGACAACGCAATAATGTACAGTATCCAGATTCTCTGTGTATTTTCCATCTTCATGTGGCTTTATTTTAAACTCTATTTGTTTTATTTTTATTTTTAATTTGTGATTGTTTTTGAGAAAGAGTTTCTCTGTGTAGCCTTGACTGTCCTGGAACTCACTCTGTAGACCAGGTTGTCCTTGAACTCCAGAGATCCATCTGCCTCTACCTTCCAAGTACTGGGATTAAAGGTGTTTGTCACCATACCCGACTATTCTCTTTCCTTTTTTAAAAAAGCCCTTTATCTTTTTTCTCCCAAGCCTACATATAGTTTTGAACACACTGTAAACTATTTAGAGTTTTTTTGTCTGAATCTATCTTTACCGTATATCTCTCTCCTTTCTGACCATATGAGTCTTTAATTTGCTAAGTGATATGGCGAGGATTAAAACTGCGGCTTTGATGGCTGGATCCAACCCATTCTTTAGCTTTTTGAAAGTCTAACTTCATGGTGGAAGTACTGGTGGGAGCCATGTTTGTTGCCACAACTTATGGAGTTTCATGGTCCCTGACACCACCAAGAAGCATGCTGTTGGCTATTCATAATCACCATTTAAGTGGTTGGTGGTAGGACCTCTTAAAGAAGCTGCAAGGTTTTTGCAGCTAAAGCTGAGTCAGGAAGCTTCTCTTAAAGGAGTTGTGCTTGAAGAGTCCACTAGAGAAAATGCTGCTACCAAGAAACTATGCTTAACTCTGTTCTTTTGTGTCTAGAATTCCTTACCAAGCTCACTCAAGTTTTAGGTGGATTTAGTTGTACAAGTTGGCACCATTTTGTTTACTGTGGTTTCTGTCCTACCTGGTTCCACAGCCATTCAATCCCAAAGAAACACACAGAGGCTTACATTAATTATAAACCGATTGGCCTATTAGCTCAGGCTTTATTATTAACTAATTGTTACATCTTAAATTAGCCCATAATTCTTGTCTGTGTTAGCCACATGGCTTGGTATTTTTTTTATCACTGAGGCATTCTCATCTTGATGCCTCTTGGTCTGGGTGAAGACTGCAGATTAAGACTTTTCTCTTCCCAGAATTCTCCTGTTCTGGTTGCCGCACCTATACTCCTGTCTGGCTACTGTCCAATCACCATTTTATTAAACCAATACAACTGACAAATCTTTACAGGATACAAGACCATTGTCCCACAGCAGGTTTGTTCTATGGATATACACTGATGTCTCTTTTTCAAATAATCCTATAGAATCCAAGGATACTGTAATGTTCAAAGACATAAGTTCTGTAGTCTTACTCAGAGGATTCAAGCATCAGTCAGACCCTTACTTGGTGGTCTTGGTCATTTCTTTCTTATTTACTTGTCTGTGAGATAAGAGAATTATAGTACTCTCAGATGAGGCAATGTAATATAGTTCTTTTAAATCAAATATAAGCAAAGATAAATTAAAAAATATTTTGAGGAACCTTACTAAGCATTTTATCTTAGAAAAGTTTTGGGAATGTTTAACAACTTGCACAGTTCTTTAAGCAGTATGTTTAAATAAAGATTTATGCATTTATCAGTGTATGTGTGATTGTATAAATGTATGCCTGTATACCACATATGTGCTAATGACCACAGAGTTCAGGAGATGGCATGGGGAGCCATGGAACCATAGTTAACTGATGTTTTTCAGCCAGTCTGTGGGTGCTGGCAACTGAACCCAAGTCCTCTGCCAACGCACTGAATGTTTTTAACCACCAAGAACCAGAAGCACGCTTACGTTAACGTTATTAGCTTCAAGTTCTTGACGTATCTTTCTTGGGAAAGTATTTATATAAAGAAAGTGACTTTGATCACAGAAAATCTGTTATTCTACATGTGTTCTTAAAGTCACTTTCCTCTTTAATATTTTACTGTCACAGTTTAATGTCCACAAAAGAGAAATGACTTATCATACACTTATTTTGCTTTTTCTCTAGTGGTGTTTATGAAAATGGGTTGTGGTGTCATTCCTTGGCATCTCATCATCCTAGTGATGGAATGAGGTAAATCCAGAAGTTCAACTTTATTTTTAACTACATGGCAGATTTCAAGGCACCTCTAGGCTATGTGAGAATCTCAGAAATATACTAAACATGGTTTAGTAAGATGAACCACCCAGTAAAGGTGCTTGCCGCACAAGCCTGATGACCCGAGTTTGATTCCTGAATCCTTGGCAAAACTGTCCTGTGACTCATAAATGCCCACTCACAATGCAAGTGAGAACTTTTGCCCCTGCACCATCATAATAAATAAAATAAAGTAAAAAAAAAAAAACAGGCATCTCACACACAAAGAAAAAGAAAGTCAGTGCAGAGGGATTATCAGTGGTTTCAGTAGTCTGTTGCTTAAAATCAGGAATGAATCTGATTACCCACAATTTGGTTTGTGATTTATTTCTTCCAAAGTAAGAAAATGTGCCATGCTGTAGGAATTAGCTTTGCCCAGTCAAAAACTTCTGCTTTTTGGTGACCAGACCTCTCCTGCTTTTTGAGTCACTCAATGTTCCTGAGAAGTGTCTTTCTTAGCAGAAAGACATGAAGCACTGGGAGAATCCCCTGTCCCTGAATAAGAATCTCTAAGACAATGTCTCCAATCCCCTATTGATCTGTCTTCTCCTCTGCTTGGTCCTAGTCTCACCTCTTACAAGTTACAAATGTGCCATGTGCCCAGGGCCTCTCCTCAGCAATCTTCCATCTGGGCCAGCGTTTTGGCTCTTCTTCCTGGCCACCTTTGCTCTCCCCCAACTTCTCTAAATCCAACCAGAGTCCTCTTGTGCATTACCCTGTGTAGCCTTTATCCTGTTTTTTATGTGTGTGATGAAATACCTGGCTACAAGCCACAAGCAGAAGAGACATCTATCTTGTTTATCCCTTTTGCATAAGGAACTAACGTTTAATGAGCCAGGAATCATGGGTCAAGCACAGTTCTAAGCACTTTACATGTATTAACTTAGGTTGTGTTCTTTGTAATAGATCATTTGACAGACGAGGTGGAAGAGGTGGTGAAAGGAGGTAGGCTGGGTCCAAGGCCTTGTGCTCAGTCACAACCACTCTGCCCTCCATCTCTAGAGAGCTGCTTCAGTGTACTGAGAATCTGAGGAATTTTATATGAAAAACACAACATAGAGACACTACCATGCTGTGTAATCTATGCCTGTTTTCAAAGCTTAAAATTTTAGCTGATTTTATGTTCTTCTTATATCCTTTGCAGTTATACATTTAATTTTGATCTACTTCTTTGTTTTATGATGTGTGAAGACAATTATTCTCAAGTATTAAAATACATGAAAAAACTGCTGAAAAATTAATAACGTATGTATGTTCAGTACAGTCTCCAAGCATTCTGATTCAACAGGAATAAGGTGGGGACCCACACACCAATAAACAAACTAGCGAAAATATGTTTTCTGGTTCAATCATACTCATCTAGACTGATAAACATTTAGATAACAAATGCTACATTAATAAAGAGGATGGTTACTTTTTACTTTAAAAAATTATACAATTACAATGTGAGGCAATTCACATATATCTTTTGAAATGCTGTACTCACTTATAAAATACAATTCAGTTTATAACTATACCTTCCATCTAGATACCCTAAGAATTGTACAAGTCAAAATGGTATTTTGAACATTGATGAGCAAAGTTGATTAGCCATGTACCTTCTAGCAGGTCTGCAAAGCAACTTACTAGTCTTTGAAACAATTAAGCACAGTGAACAGTATCAGATTAAAAACAGCAGAGCCAAAGTTTCCCCATCCTTGTGGAGGTGGTCTAACTTTTAATATTTTATCTATTTTTAGTTACTACATTTGTTTTACCCATTTGCTCTTGATTATATTTAATTTCCTGGACAAGCAAAGTCAAGCTTGCTCTTTACTAATATCTACTCCATGCTATCTATAAGTATGTTAATCACGTTTCTGTGTGTACGTGTTTATTGTTACATAGTTTGGTCCTTCCAATGCTATGTCTCTGGCTGACGTCTGACTATTGTGCTTGTGTCCTTTGACACACAATCCTACTTTAAATAAATATTGAATATGTAGCAAATTTTGAAAACAGAAGTGGGACAGTCCTTGTAAAACATTCCTTAGTAAACTTAAATGAAAAATTTCACAGCTATTAATAAGCAATTACCTTGGTTCTCAATGACATTATACATTGCTTCCTTACTGAATTGAATAGATTTCAGTTTGAATAAAAATTAAAAATATGTATTCTAATAATTATCGTAATACTCTTGTTTAATTAAGAATCACCCCTAACTTGATAGTCAGGCTGTTTCCAAATATTTGTCATTCTGTGACATGAATACCATTTTATTTATTTTTATTTTTATTTATTTATTTTTTTATTAAAAATTTCCATCTCCTCCCCTCCTCCCACTTCCCTCCCATCCTCTCCACCCACACCCCCACTCCTTCACTCTCCAGGCCAAAGAGCAGTCAGAGTTCCCTACACTATGGGAAGTCCAAGGTCCTCCCAATCCCCCCTCCCAGGTCCAGGAAGGTGAGCATCCAAACTGACAAGGCTCACACAGAGCCCGTCCATGCAATAGAATCAAAGCCCAGCACCATTGTCCTTGGCTTCTCAGCCAACCTCCACCGTCAGCCACATTCAAAGAGTTCAGTTTGATCACATGCTCCATCAATCCCATTCCAACTGGCCTTGGTGATCTCCCATTAGATCTGTCCTACCGTCTCAGTGAGTGAATGCACCCCTCGCGGTCCTGACTTCCTTGCTCATGTTCTCCCTCCTTCTGCTCCTCATTAGGACCTTGGGAGCTCAGTCCAGTGCTCCAATGTGGGGCTCTGTCTCCATCTCCATCCATCACCAGATGAAGGTTCTATGGTGATATGCAAGATAATCATCAGTGTGGCTATAGGGCAGTTTAGGCACCCTTTCCTCTGCTGCCCAAGGAACAAGCTGAGGACATCTCCTTGGACACCTGGGAACCCCTCTAGAGTCAAGTCTCTTGCCAACCCTAAAATGGCTCCCGTAATTAAGATATATACTTCCCTGCTCCCATATCTCCCCCCCCTCCATCCCAACCATTCCATTCCCTCAAGCTTCTCCTATCCTCTCTTTCTCCCTTCTCTTACCCCCTTATCCCCACCTCACCCCCACCCCCGGGCTCCCAACCCCTGCCCAGCAATTTTGTCAATTTCCAATATCCAGGAAGATAACAATATGTTTTTCTTTGAGTTCACCTTCTTATTTAGCTTCTCTAGGATCATGAATTATAGGCTCTATGTCTTTTATTTATGGCTAGAATCCACTTATGAGTGAGTACATACCATATTCCTCTTTTTGGGTCTGGATTACCTCACTCAGGATGGTGTTTTCTATTTCCATCCATTTGCATATAAAATTCAAGATGTCATTGTTTTTTTACCACTGCGTCGTACTCTAAAGTGTATATGTGCCACACCTTCTTTACCCATTCTTCTATTTAGGTGCACCTAGGTTGTTTCCAGGTTCTGGCTATTACAAATAGTGCTGCTATAAACATAGTTGAACAAATGCTTTTGTAGTATGATTGGGCATCTCTTGGGTATATTTCCAAGAGTGGAATTGCTGGATCCTGAGGTAGGTTGACTCCCAGTTTTCTGAGAAACTGCCACACTGATTTCCAAAGTGGTTACACAAGTTTGCATTCACACTAACAATGGATGAGTGTTCCCCTTACTCCATATCCTCTCCAGCATAGGCTATCATTGGTGTTTTTGATATTAGCCATTCTGACAGATGTAAGATGGTATCTTAGAGTTGTTTTGATTTGCATTTCCCTAATCGCTAAGGAGGTTGAACATGACCTTAAGTGTCTTTTGGCCATTCGAATTTCTGTTGAGAATTCTCTGTTCAGTTCAATGCCCCATTTTTAATTGGGTTATTTAGCATTTTAAAGTCTAGTTTCTTGAGTTCTTTATATATTTTGGAGATCAGACCTTTGTCTAATGTGGGGTTGGTGAAGATTTTCTCTCAGTCCAAAGGTTGCCCCTTTGTCTTAATGATAGTGTCCTTTGCTTTACAGAAGCTTCTCAGTTTCAGGAGGTCCCATTTATTCATTGTTGCTCTTATTGTCTGTGCTACTGGGGTTCTATGTAGGAAGTGGTCTCATGTGCCCATGTGCTGTAGACTACTTCCCACTTTCTCTTCTATCAGATTCAGTGTGGTCAGATTAACATTAAGGTCTTTAATCCATTTGGACTTAAGTTTTGTGCATGATGATAGATATGGATCTATTGTCATTCTTCTACAGGTTGACGTCCAGTTATGCCAGCACCATTTGTTAAAGATGTTTTCTTTCTTCCATTGTATACTTTTAGCTCCTTTCTAGAAATTCAAGTGTTCATAGATTTGTGGATTATATCTGGGTCTTCGATTCGATTCCATTGGTCAACATCCTGTTTTTGTGCCAATACCAAGTTGTTTTCATTACTGTAGCTCTGTAATAGAGTTTGAAATCAGGAATAGTAATGCCTCTGGAAGTACTTTTATTGTATAAGATTGTTTTGGCTATCGTAGGTTTTTGTTTTTCCATATAAAGTTGGTTACTGTTCTCTCAAGGTCTGTGAAGAATTTTGTTGGGATTTTGATGGGGATTGCATTGAATCTATAGATTGCTTTTGGTAGAATTGCCATTTTTACTGTGTTGACCCTCCCAAACCAAGAATCATGGAGATTCTTCCATTTTCTGGTATCCTCTTCAATTTCTTTCTTCAAAGACTTAAAGTTCTTGTCAAATAGATCCTTCACTTCCTTGTTTATAGTTACCCCAAGATACTTTATACTATTTGTGGCTATCGGGAAAGGTGATGTTTCTCTGATTTCTCTCTCTGATTGTTTATCCTTTGCGTATAGGAGGGCAACTGATTTTTTGGAGTTGATCATGTATCCTGCCACATTGCTAAAGCTGTTTTTCAGCTGTAGGAGTTTTTTGGTAGAGTTTTTGGGGTTGCTTATGTACACAATCATGTCATCTGCAAATAACAAAAGATTGACAACTTCCTTTCCAATTTGAATCCCCTTGATTTCCTTATGATGTCTTATTGCTATTGCTAGAACTTCAAGCACTATATTGAAGAGGTATGGAGAGAGTCGACAGCCTTGTCTTGTTCCTGATTTTAGTGGGATGGCTTTGAGTTTCTCTCCATTTAATTTAATGTTAGCTGTCAGATTGCTGTATATTGCTTTTATGATATTTAGGAATGAAAATTGTATCCCTAATCTCTCCAAGACCTTTATGATAAAGGGGTGTTGAGTTTTGTCAAATACTTTTTCAGCATCTAATGAAATAATTATATGTTTTTTCCCTTCAGTTTATTTATATGATGGATTACATTGACAGATTTTCTTATGTTGAATTAGCCCTGCCTCTCTGGGGTGAAGCCTACTTGATCATGCTATATGATTTTTTGGATGTATTCTTGGATTCAGTTTGCCAGTATTTTATTGAGAATTTTTGCATTGATGATCATGAGTGAGATTGGTCTGTAATTCTCTTTCTTGATTATGTCTTTGTGCGGTTTTTGTGTCAGGGTGACTGTAGCTTCATAAAAGGAGTTTGGCAATGACTCTTCTGTTTCCATTTTGTGAAACACATTAAGGAGTATAGGTATTAGCTCCTCTTGGAAGTTCTGGTAGAATTCTGCTTTGAAACCATCTGGTCCAGGGCTTTTTTGGTAGGATAACAGCTTCTAATTCCTCACAACTTACAGGTATATTTAAACTGTTCACCTGGTCTTGATTTAATTTTGGTATATTGAACTTATCTGAAAAAGTGTCCATTTCTTTCACATTTTCCAATTTTGTGGCATACAGGCTTTTGTAGTAAGATCTAATGATTCTCTGAATTTCCTCTGTGTCTGTGGTTATGTCCCCCTTTTCATTTCTGATCTTGTTAATTTGCGTGTTCTCTCTCTGCCATTTGATTAGTTTGGCTAGGGGTTTGTCAATCTTGTTGATTTTCTTCAATAACCAGCTTTTTGTTTCATTGATTATTTGGATTGTTTTCTGTGTTTCTATTTTGTTGATTTCTGCCCTCAGTTTGATTATTTCCAGTCTTCTACTCCTCCTGGGTGAATCTGCTTCTTTTTTTCTAGAGCTTTCAGGTGTGCTGTTAATTCTCTAATATATGCTTTCTCCATTTTCTTTAAGTGGGCACTTGGTGCTATGAACTTTCCTCTTAGCACTGCTTTCATAGTGTCCCATACATTTGGGTATGATGTGTCTTTGTTTTCATTGAATTCAAGGAAAACTTTAATTTCTTTCTTTATTTCTTCCTTGACCCATGGGGGGTTCAGTAGTTGACTGTTCAGTTTCCATGAGTTTGTAGGCTTTTTGGGGTTAGAATTGTTGTTGAATTCTAGCTTTATTCCATGGTGATCTAATAGAGTACACAGGTGGTTACTACAATTTCTTTGTATCTATGGATGCTTGCTTTGTTACCAATTATGTGATCAATTTTTGAGAAGGTTCCATGTGATGCTGAGAAGAAGGTATATTCTTTCCTATTTGGGTGGAATATTCTATAGATGTCTGTTAGGTCCATTTGGTTCATTACATCTGATAGTTCTCTTATTTCTCTGCTAAGTTTCTGTCTGGTTGACCTATCCATTGGTGAGAGTGGAGTGTTGAAATCTCCTACTATTAGAGTGTGTGGTTTGATGTATGCTTTGAGTTCTAGTAATGTTTCTTTTACATAAGTGGGTGCTCTTATATTAGGGGCATAGATATTCAGGATAGAGACTTCCTCCTGATGAATTGTTCCTGTTATGAGTAAAAACTGTCCATCTCCATCCCTTCTGATTGATTTTAGTTTGAAATCAATTAGGTTAGATATTAGTATAGCCACACACACTTATTTCTTTGGTCCATTTGCTTGATAAACCTTTTCCCAACCCTTTACTCTGAGGTAGTGTCTGTCTTTAAGTTTGAGGTGTGTTTATTGTAAATAGCAGAATTTTGGGTCCTGAGTATCCATTCTCTTAACCTGTGCCTTTTTGTAGGTGAATTGAGTCCATTGATATTAAGTGATATTAAAGACCAGTGGTTGTTAACTCCGGTTATTTTTTCTGGTGGTAGAGTTTGTATGTTTTCCTTCTTAGAGTTGTTCTGGTGGAGGGTTGTCAGATGCTTGTGTTATTATGGGTATTGTTGGCTTCCTTGGTTTGTGATTTTTCCTTCTTGTATTTTCTGTAAGGCTGGGTTTGTGGCAACATATTGTTTAAATCTGTTTTTGTCTTGGAATATCTTGTTTTCTCCATCGATAGTGAATGCAAGTTTTGCTGGATATAGTAATCTGGTCTCGAGTCCATGGTCTCTTAGTGTCTGCAGTACATTTATCCAAGATCTTCTGGCTTTCATGGTTTCCATTGAGAAGTCAGGTGTAATTCTGATAGGTTTCCCTTTATATGTTACTTGACCCTTTTCCCTTGCAGCTCTTAATATTTGTTCTTAATTTTGTATGTTTTGTGTTTTGATTATTATATGGTGAGGGGATGCTTTTTTTGATCCAGTCTATTTGGTGTTCTGTAGGCTTCTTGTACCATCATAGGAGTATCCTTCTTTAGGTTGGGAAAGTTTTCTTCTATAATTTTGTTTAATATATTTTCTGGGCCTTTGAGTTGTAATTCTTCTCCTTCTACTCCTATTATTCTTAGGTTTGGTCTTTTCATGGTGTCCCAGATTTCCTTGATGTTTTGTGTTAAGAATTTGTTGGATTTGTTTTGTTCTTTAATCAGTGAGTTTATTTCCTCTGTAGTATCTTCAGTGTCTAAGATTCTTTCTTCTATCTCCTGTATTCTGTTGGTAATACTTGTCTCTGCAGTTCCTGTTCATTTACCCAGATTTTCCATATCCAGCCTTCCCTCAGTTTGTGTTTTCTTCATTACCTCCATTTCATTTTTCAAGTCTTAAACTGTGTGATACTTCATCCTAGCTCACATGATGTGTAGACTCTTCTCTGTATTATTATTTTAGTTTATCTAGGTTTCATATATTAGCAAACATTAGAATGTAAATATAAGAAACACACATCCATGGGTTGTGCAGGATATGACTAGGGTGGTGAGATAAATAGTATTCTATTTGATACTACATTTAACATTTATGATCTGGTTATAAAAGCAGAATTCTCAGCTCCAAATGGAGTGTCTGTGTCACTCCTCAAAGAATAGGGGTAGAAAAGGAAGAAGAGCCAGAGCTGGTGGATGACTACAAGGAAACCATGTCTCTGAACACGCAAGCACAGCTATGCGTATTAACTCATAATAGTTGTGACCACTTACACAAGATATATGAGCTCAAGCCAGACAAAATCTTCAAAAGGGGAAGAGCAAGGAAAGTCCCACCCCCAGGTGGGATGATATTGGCAATTGGTGGCTTCTGGGAAAGCGATATTCAGTTTTCTTAACAGTACAGCACCTGGTACTGGTACCTCATTCTGAAGAGTGGGAAGGTAGATACCCAACAATGTATGAGCAGTAAAATTTAGACCTGGTGGATTTTTAAAAAATGTTTTTAAAGATTGGTTTTGTAGGAAGCCTAGATTTCTCCAAAAGATCTTCCATGAGCACATTCACACACATGAATCAAATATATACATCAATATATAAATGAATACATATTGTAGTTGTATATTGCTAAGAAAGGAGAAACAATGTTCAATATGAAGGATTAAATATTAATAACTTGAATTTGGTGAGCATTAGAACTCTAATAAAATGTTGTTTTAACATGAAAGATGAGAAGCTCCAATGAGGTATGGTTAGGGGATAATATGCAATGCACCAAGTGGGAAGACTTAAACTGTGTTCAAGAAATTCAGAGAAAGAATAATCAGTGGAGATGGACTGTAACGAGAATGAAGAGAATCACAAGAAATCATACTGGAAGAAGGGCAGGCCAGGAACTCAGGTTCAGTACAAGTCAAATAAAAAGGCGCTCAAGGATTTAAGCTCAAGGGTTACGCTGTTTGCCTTTCATTAATGACAGAAGAAGAGGTAAGAAGGGGTGAATTGCAGGTGTGGGAAGAACAGTTGTAAACTAAGTGCCAGTTCTGTTTTGGCTTAGTGAGGACTGGGGGAGCTGACAGAGCCTTGGAGGGAGGAGATTGATAGAATGTATTAAGGGACACAAGATGTCATTCACTGAGTTTACAGGGAGAAAAAAGGAGCAGTTTCAGGATGGAGTCTGGGGAGAGAAAGGATTTGGGGTGACAGTTGGATCTGGAGATTATCACTGCCTTCAACTGAACAATTGTAGTCTAATACTTCTCTGGCTGGCACTCTGGCATTGTGGGATGCTGGATTGAGGGTGTGACTCTCCACCATGGCTTCTTCTCCTTCTCCCCTATGTTGGTTGCACTGTTCTTCCCCCCAAGCCCGTAAGCACATATTTTCAAGTAGTTATTTAATATGCTTATTATTTGTCTGCATGGCCTTATGTGCACCATGTGCATGCAGGAGCCCCCGGAAGCTCAGAGAGACAGTTTATCCCCCGAGCTCTAGCAGCAGCTGGTTGGGAGCCGCAGCCTGGGTGCTGGGAAGCAAACCCATATCCTCTGCAAGAAGCAAGCACTGCTAACCACTCAGTCATCCCTTCTGCTTCCTAAGTTTGTGTATCTGTTAATTAACTGATTTTTAAAATTTTTTATTTATTTGCTCATTCACCTGTTTCGTTTGTCTGTGAGTGGGTGTGGGTGCCACAGTGTTCATGCGGAGGTCGGCAGACAATCTGTGGAAGGCAGTTCTCAGTTTTCTTCTTTTACTCTGCGGGCCCTGTTGATAGAAAGGGATGGAGGCTGAAACTGGGGAGATGCTCTTTAGAGAGCGTTGGTGGTGTAGGTCCTTTCTGCATTAGGTGTCAACTTAAGTTCTGGACTGATGGAATAATGGGTAAGAAATACAAAAATTCCAAGTGTCACAGTGGTAAAATACATGGGAAAGTTGTATCTTACATATGTAGCCATGAGCTGAAATGTCATCAGTGGACATTTTTTTATTTCCATTTTATAAATGCTTTTTTTATGTTTTCCTGGAGGTAGTGAAGTACATATGTAGGTAAGGATTCATAGTTAATTTGCATAATTATAATTGAGCATATTTACATATATTTTGTAAAGAGTATTTCTTACAGATATTTAGCTAGTTCTTTACATAGTGCAGTGCTGATGTGGATGATTTTTTAAAAAAATCCATACACAATTGGCCTTAAAGACACCAAGACACATCCTAAATTCCATTAAAACATTTTGCGAACTCACCCATGTGTGCAATAATTATAATTGTGAGCACCCAAGGAAAATTAGTGTGTAATGTCTTAATTAAAGCCAGGCATCATAATTTTATTTACAAATTGAATTCTATTAAATCCTTAGAGCGGCGCGTTTTCAGTTCACTCTCTCATAATTAATATTTAGCACAGCTCTTTTGGTAGCACACTGCATTATTAATGCCAGTTCTTTTGAGAAATGTAATAGTATGTTAAAAAGTCTCTTTGGAAGATAGCCCATAAATTTTGTCATTATATTAAAATGCAAATTTTACCTCCCATTTACCAGTTGAAAATACTTATGAGTTGCATATCTGCTTATTTACAGTTTTACTGGGCAAAAATCCTTAAGGTTGATTTTTGTTTAAGCAGGAATTTATTTTCTTGTTTTTAAACTGAAGGTGGAACTCTTTCCCAGGGACATTTTTCACTTAGGGATGTGATATGAATATAGCATTTACCTTAATCTTTGTCATATTTTCTTTAAAGAAATTTTGACTACTATTAGTAGCATATTACAAAGTCCCATGGCTGTTAAAGCGTAAGGCCTGGGACAGAAAAAGTAACAATTTTGTATTCTTATTACCGCTCTTGTCACAGATATTATCGTTCTGGCTGTGGTACACTCTCTAAGGCAGCCTCTAAGAAAAACATCATTTATCTTAGTTTTGCTATGAGAAGTCTACAGAAATCTGTTCATTTAAAAAAAAATGAGTTCCCAGAGCTATCCACAAATAGAAAATGAGTAGTTAAGCAAAAAACTCTGTGCTCTTCCGTGACACCAAGTACTTGTTTTGCTGAGCTTTGTCTATTGAGAGTAAGTGAATTGGAAGCAGAGAAGGAGGAGGAGGGTGAGTGAAGGGAAGAGCAGAGAGAGATGGAGGAAAAAGAGCATGGAATGGAGGAGAAGAGGAGGAAGGAGGGGATGGTAAAATTTCTCCAAACCTCGTTTCCTTTAGAGTTGGAGACAGGGTGTTGAAAATCCACAGGCTGAGTAAAAGCTTTCTGTTGGAGCTCCCACCCCTCACCCCTCTGGATGCCTGACTCTCCCTCTCCACTTTGTAAACCGTGTCTCTTAGAGGCTCCCTTACTGAGGGAAAGTGACACCGAAGATTGACACAATTGTGGCCTTAGAAATCCCTTAAACTGGAAGTTTCTACCTTCTGCATTTTACTTTTGTAAACTTGATTTCTCTTATTCACAATTCCATTTGAAAATGATTTCAAAAGAGTAGTCATTTGTGTGTAGGTTAATTTTCCCAGTTGTTAATATTTTTAATCAATGATAGCTTCATATCACAGTAATGTTTCTCATAAACTATTTTATGGTTGATACAGTCTTAGAATTGGGAAGAGGTTATTTTATTATTTATTACCCAATGATTTGTAATTATTTTGCAAAATGGATTATTTTAATGTGGTCATTAGGTTTTTCAAAATAAAATTCCTCCCTTTAAATGTTTAAATATTTAGTGTGCTTTATATGCCTAGGGACAAATAGGAAATAATTTCCAAAAAAGTGCATACATTAATACTCCAAAGCTGATTCCCAGCTACTGTAGATTGATCATCAGATTGCTAATTTGCTCTCTGTGTGCATACAGATACGGAATTTCTTGCTTATGTGTGTTGGTTCTGGTTTTTACATGTATTATAATATAATGCCTTATGTTTGGTTTGTTTATTTTTTGTAGTTTTTCATATGTCATATATTTTTAATATCCTTAAATATCCTTAGCAAATAAGAGTAGATTGACATGTTGAGGCAGACTCATAGATAATTTTTACATAATAATGCTAGGAATTCAGTTCCATCCCTCTCATTGCTCCTACAAACACCACACAAATCAGGAACCACTACATGGTAATTTGAAATGTCCCTAAATATTAAATGTGATACCATCCAAATCAATTACCAGATTATTTTAGAATTGAAAGAGGCCCCAAAAATGTAATTTCAACATTGTAGCATGAAATAATATTTCTGAAAAATGTATATTTCACAATTCAAATAGTATAACAATTGAGAAAGCCTTAATTGATATTGCTTAGAGCAAAGTAAAATAATAAAGTAACTTACAGATGTCGTGCATATCAGATATTTACATTGTGATTCATAACAGTAGCAAAATTACATTTATGAAGTAGAAACAAAATAAATTTATGGTTAGGGATTGTCACAACATGAGTAACTGTTTTACAGAATCACAACATTAGGAAGTTTGAGGACCACTGCTCTAAAGAAAACAGTGAGAAAAAAATGGACACTGTTTACTTAACCACGGCATCTGCTTAGCAAGTGATACTGACTGTCTGAGGACCACTAAAGCATCCCTGCATCTCTGTAGGCATTATTTGTAAGGAATCAAGATCCGTTATTGGCTCCGTGGATCAAGGGGATTCTACTGGGAAGGATACACAAAAGGGGTAGGCGGGGGCGTGAAGCAGAAACCCACCCAGAGGTGCCACTCGCTTCACCTCTCTCCTTGAAGGGCTCTTCTTTTCTTTCCTGTTGGTAACTAACTCCCCATCTTATTCCCCAGCTTTTCAGCGTCACCATCTGTTTCTACTAAGTTATTGCTATGCGACATCTTCTTCTGCCTCCTCAAGCCTATTTTGCAGAACTCTTTGTAAATGAGCATGGTGTTAAGTACCCCATTCTGGGTGTAGAGGGATGAAAACCGTGTGCAGGTTTTAACATTAATTTTGGTAGACTGTATAGAAAATGTTAGCATGATGTCATCACTAGCATAGATAAGAAATTGCTCCAGTTCTTTCCATTGCTTGGGGAAGGAAGTGTCCTTGTTGGACTCGGAGGGATGCTCTTGCACCAGGTAGACGCTGTGCCACCATCAGCAATGGGCAAAGGAGACCACAACAAGATATGTGCCTTCTTCATGCAGACGTGCCGCGAGGAGCACAAAAAGAAGCACCCTGAATTGTTGGTCAACTTCGCCGAATTCTCCAAGAAGTGCTCCGAGAGACGGAAGACCTCTCTGCAAAGGAAAAGTCGAAGTTCAGAGATTTGGCCAAGAGTGATAAAGCTCGGTATGACAGGGAGATGAAGAATTAATTTCCTTCCAAAGGTGATAAGAAAGGAAAGATAAAGGATCCCAATGCTCTAAAAAGACCACCGTCTGCCTTCTTCTTGTTTTGCTCTGAACATCGCCCAAAGATCAAAACACCCAGACCAGTCTATTGGAGATACTACAAAAAATATTGGGCAAGATGTGGTCTGAACAGTCGGCCAAAGATAAACAACCCTATGAGCAGTAGGCAGCTAAACTAAAGGAGAAATATGAAAAGGATATCGCTGCATACAGTGCCAAGGGCAAAAGCGAAGAAGTAAAGAAGGATCCTGGTAGGCCAACAGGCTCAAAGAAGAAGAATGAGCCAGAAGATGAGGAAGAGGAGGAGGAGGAAGATGGAGATGATGAGGAGGAAGAGGATGAAGAATAAATGGCTGTCCTAAAATGTGTGGAGTGTATGTGCTCAGGCAACAATTTTGCTAAGAATGTGAAATTCAAGTGTAGCTCAACATTAGCTTCAGTATAAAAACTGTACAGATTTTTGTATAGCTAATGAGATTCTTTGTAGAGAAAACATTTTTTTAAAAAAAGGAGTTTGTAGCTTTGGGGAGGGGGCTATAACATACAGTTAGATGTAAAGCTTTTGATGTTTTATGTTCCTAAATATTTAATGGTTTCTTTAATTTCTTTGGTAGCACAGCAAACATACATAGGAATTTGTATTACCAATAATTTTTTCTAGGATGTTGCATTTTCTCTTTTTTTAAAATTTGTAATAAAATAATGTATATTAAAAATTGCACTCTGGAATGATCATATAGCTACTGAGCAGAGATCTAACACTAGGACCTAGTTCTGAGTAGATGCATGGATGGTCAATTTTTATCACTACTCATGTACGTTATTATAGATCAGCAGCACATGAGATTTAGACATACAAACTCTTTACTTCAGGAAGCAACAGTCAAATTAGACCTTAGTGATATAAAAGGGCAGTTAAAGAAAAAGAAGGCATTGGTTTGTCAGAGAACTCTTGAAGAATCTATTTCTCGGCAATTAGAAACATGGCTCAAAAGTTAAGAGCCCTTACTGCTCTTCCAAAGAACTCAGGTTCAAGTAACATCTCCCTGTAACTCCAGCTACAGGGGATCCAAAGCCCTCTTTTAGACTCTGTAAGATGCCCCCCATGCCAAATACACACAAAGACTTATACAAATACAAGAGAACATAAATAAAAATAAAAATATATCCTAAAACAAGTTAGTTTCTAAAGCCACTGAATTTGAGTTGTTTTCTTTTCCCCTTGTGACCTTCATTTCCTTGTTAGGAATTTTGTTCTAGCATGGCTTGTCCTGGTCCCTATTTTTCTTATTCAATCCCTGTTAGAATTTACGTGTGATGATTTCTATTAGAATACACATTTCTCATGGCAGATTCCTTATTTTTCTTATTACTGCCCTTTGACAACCGTTCTTGAGTAAAATTTATGACATTAGGGAACCTATGTTCAATGGCACTGATGACCATTTTGTTCCTGTATGTAGATTGCTTCTGTCATGAAATTGATTTTGTCACCTCCACATGGCTCTGTATTTTGTATTTGCAGCTCTTGCTTTTCTATTGATTTAAATCTTTTCTCAAGGCATGTATGCTCTGCATCCTTCACTTCATATTACCTATTTTTATTTCTCGTCATATCACACCCATGTATATTAAACACACACACACACACACACACACACACATACACACACATGGCTAGCTGTCTCACAGAAATTCATTTGAGTGAGCACATTGTCCTACCTTTTGGTTTGGCTCCTTCAAAACAAGCAGTTCTCATTGATGAGGTCTCTACTTGCTCCCTCTTCTCTTTGTTTTTGATATTCAGGATTCTACTACTCTTTGCCATTGATTATATTTATTTATTACGCTCATAAAAGCATGTTTCTTCATAAAAGTGAAATAAATTCCTTTTACACTCACATACTGTCCATCCTTAAGGACCCAAATAACCAAGTTCATGATAATATCTGAATATTATAGATTTTAATGATCTGTGAATTTCTAATAGTCTTATTCCAACCAAATTACTCATAAATCACTACGTAGAAAAATAATTAAAATAGCAAGTTATTTCTAGAAAAACAGATTATCTCGACAAAGTTCACTTAGAATAATTAAGCCTATAGTCATTACAATGTTTCCTTAAGATGACAGACTTGTACTATTAGTGTATAATAATTTCGGGTCATGTTAGGATATAAATTATTGTGCTGGTAGACAAATTCAAATAACAAGAATATGAGGCTGGAAGCATCCTTGTCTACACTAGAATGTATCAGACTCTTGTAAAATGTGCCCATATTGATGTAGGGTAAAGCACATTGCAGAACAGGGAGAGTGGTCTGACATAATAAGTGTCAAATTGTTTTCACAGATACACATTCATTTCAGATGGACGCAGAGCTGAAGTCAGCCTTAAATATGATGAGCAAATTGTCAGCAGCAGTAAACACTGTGGGAATGTCATAGTTACCGTCTACAGTTTGCTTTAGCTGGAAATTCCATAATAAGCCTAAACTAATATTATTGTAAGCTAATTTGTTACATAGCCAAATATGAAAAGGTGGTTGAAAATAGTAATAATTGTAAAGGGCATATTCATTCCATTGTTAGTTGTTGAATTATTATAAAAACGAAAATAGTCTTCTATGTGACAGTACTATGTATGACTTGGTAGATAGCGTGTTATCTGCCCTCATATTTATTAGTTCCAAATATCATTTATGGGTAGAGATATATAATCTCCTTATGTTGGCTCTGTTCCTGTGGCTTTTGGAAATTGTTCATTTATTTCAGAAGTCAACATTGCTTGTCTTACCCTGGGAGAGGTGATAATGTTTAAAGAAATTTAGTATATTATGTGCGCTTGAGCTGAAAGAATGTTTGCTCTATCAGTCAAAATAACATGTGATTATAATTTACAATCATACTATTTTACAACTTGCAACTTCATTTAGTTCTCCCCAAGAAAACACACTAAATTCTTTGTGGTTAGACTTTGGAACAAACAAGATGTGCTTTCTTTATTTCTTTCAAAATCTTTGTAATCTGTAAGTGTGCAGGGAGTAGGGGCATCTGAAGAGATGGCTCAGCAGTTCACATCACTGGCAGCCCTTCCAGACAATCTGAGTTCGTTCCCAGAACCCACATGACAGCTCATAACTGTATGCAACTCCAATTCCAGGAGATGAGACATCCTCTTCTGGCCCCCCAAGCACCAGACATGCACAGACACACACAAACATTCCTGCAAAGGAAAGTGACTGGAAACTGCGGACCTCCCTACGTTCCTGCTCAGAGCCCGTGTGCCCCAGAGTGGCTCTCCGCTCTGCACCACAGGACTTTCCCTAGCCCATGTACCCCCAGAGTGGCTCTCCGCTCTGCACCACAGGACTTTCCCTAGCCCGTGTGCCCCAGAGTGGCTCTCCGCTCTGCACCACAGGACTTTCCCTTTGTTCTAACCACAGGCTCCTTTATTGTCTTACTTTCACTTTTATCTGAGTAGGCAGCACTCTGCCCCTTCCGGTTCTACCTGATCTAACGAGGGCCTTGGTGTTCACTATCTGTAATGCAGAAATAGTCATAACACTTGCTGGCCAGTGCAGAATCTTCGCTTCTTTCCAGATCCATCCCAGCATTTCATCTTTAACCACTTCCTGCCGGGCTTCTGAGGGCTTCAGGCAGAGAGTGTACCTGGGAAAGTGGACCTGATCTGCTGCTACTTCTTGCTATCAGGCATACCCCAAACATCCTCTTAGCCTTTTACTGCACCAATGCGGAGTTTACAAATGGACAGCAGGGGGCGACAACTTCCAACCTAGATCCGAATACCAGTATACGCTTACCCTAAAGTTCAGATTTATATGTTTGTTTAGCATTCTCTATATACTGTAATTATCTAAAATCGTGTTCACTGGAAGCTTTAAAAAAAGAAACATTTTAATTAAAAATTTGCATGGCTTCCTCTCTCCCTCCCGCAGTTTGATTGCTAGTTCGAAGAACCACGCAATCATTGAAGGCATCTATTCACTTGCGTTCTTCCTGCTTCCCGTAAATCTGATACTCCGTAGAATGGAAATAGCCAAGCTAAAGTACAGTTTGACTTAGGTTTGCTCTTGTCCTTTCTAGAAAACACTGTATTTTTCTTCCTTCGCACTTGACAGATGTCACTCAAACTGGGAGAACACCTTGAGAAAACATGGAGAAACGTTGGACTTCCTGTGTTCTTGCCCTTGTCTTCTACAGTTCACAGCTGTTCCAGTAGCTGTGCGTTTGTCATTGAATCTGTGATTAAATTTTTACAAAGAAACATTGGATAGGAATATTATATCTCATTAATTCTATGGCATTATGTTTTTAATTGAATATAATAAGGGAAATATTTGAAGAAATACAGACTATAACTGTTTATTTTTCAGTGAACAGGCATGATTTCAATGATAAGACCTGTGAAATGGAATCCTAGGAAATGAACTATCACTGGAACTTGCACCGAAAGGATGGGTTCTTCCCTTAAAGCAATTTGGTAGTAGTATGAATATAGATGGTCCTGATTTTAAATGGTCCAATCTACAATTCTTCAATTTTACATTGGTAGAAAAAATATGTATTTAGTAAATCTTATTTGGAACTTTGCATTTCATCATTTCTCTAGGCTATCCATAATTCAGAAAGATACGCTCTCAAGATGTTTGGTCAGCACTGAGACATAGAGCAGTTGATATCTGATCCCAAGAGCAAGAGGGCACATACACTGAACTCTAGCTGTTGTCTTCTTGATGCAACTGTCCAATAGATTACATAAAGTAGTCACACTGTATTAGAAATCATGCTTAGATTTTGCCAAATGAAGATGTTAGTGTTGAAACATGTTTAAAAATAGATTTGTTAAGCCACAGTATTTGGTAGTTGGGTGCATTATCTGTATTTTCTGCTTCGAGTATGTTCCATTTGTGATGGGACTATGAGGTCACACCCCACTGCAAGTCAAACATCTGGACATGAACACCACCCAACACTGCACAGCAGATCACCACACACACTTGTAGCCCAAGGCAGGAGAACACAGCATCATGCTCAGCTCTACGGGGGTAGGCTTCAAACAGTGAGCAACTAGGAGCTACAGACACGAGGCTTTCATAGTGATAAGTGTATATGTGAATCCTGGTTCCAGCAGTAGATGGAAAAGTTTTACTGCGAGTGAACAATTGAAACCTGCTACTTGGGAATAATTAAGGATTATGGCTATGGTCTTTAATAGTAAGGGTAGTTCAGCAAGGTGACCTGGTCTTTAAGAATTGAATGGCGAGGGGTACGATTCATATTTGGAGCCTTCTTGGTCTCAGCAGATGCCAGAGCTGCAATTATTCCTGGGAATAATTCTGGGAATTATTCCACATTCTTAAAGCACAGGTGGTTCTCATGTTTTCTTTCAGCCATAGGAGATCATTTCTCTCTTAGTTAAACGCTTGTTTGACTTAGAAGGGAAAACAAAGATTGATAAGTGAATGGTTTGGAGATTAAATTCAAGATACAAAAATGTGTTCCCTGTTCCCAAAGGGTGAGCTCTCTTTCCTCATCCAAATATGCTTATTTAACCCTTGGTCTACCCATTGACACTTTTTTTAAATGATCTTGGAAGTATCTCTTACAAGAAAAACCCTTCCAACTTAGATTTACTTGACTCTGTTGTTCCAAAGCAAGCCCTTCTAAGCTTCAGGTTCCAATTCCAAAGAAAGTGCCAACTTTATCTTGGACACTTGTATTCCTACAGAGACATCAATAGGGTATGTTATTGGTCAGTTTATGAACGTGCCACTTCTGACACAAGGATCCATTCTTACTACACTTGTCTTCACAAGTAAAGAGATGGGGCCAGATGTCAAGACCTCTAAAGAAGCAGCCTTGGAGGACATAGAACTCCCCAGCAATGACATGTATGAGAAGGAAGAACTAAATATGTATAACAAATTGCCTCTGTCTCTTAAATCAGCTGTCTCTACAGCTTGTCTCTGAAAATAAAACAACAACTTGTTAGGCATGAACTCAGGTGGCAAGTCAACCTTGCCTCTACTCTTCCTGCTCTTCAGCTTTCCTCCAAAAGTCGGTGCACTGAACAGTTCAACCCTTCCTTCTCATCGTTTCTTTCTGGTTCTGAGATTCATGCTTACAGAACCAGTTGTGTCCCTTCCTTTGGGTCCATATAACTGGAGTCTGTTACAATTGGTCTGCACCCTGTGTCCCCAGTCATGCTCCTGATAACCTCTGTTTTACCCATTGAAATGGTCCCAATAAAACACTCACTTCAATGAAAATGCATGCGTTTTCTTATCCTTGCAGAATGGTCCTCAAGGCGTTACTTTCCCTACTTATTGAAAAGATGGGGCTGACTCTGGATGAATTTTGCATCTGTGTGGAAGACTGGCCATGATTACAAAACAGGAACTCAGGATGAAAACTAAATAAGTCGTCCTCAAGGCCATTGCGTGTTCTGTTTTCCACATCAGATGACAACCCTCTGGAAGGCGGGCTTAAAACTCAGAGCCCTTTCTATCCCATGTTCATTCAGTCAGATGCACATTTGATGGTGGCAGTAATGCACATTTCTCTAAACTTTGACAATATTTATAATGTTTATATTAGTCATTTGATTCAACCGCTTCTAACAAATTAGGTGTGAATATTTTGTTCTCTCTTGACCGTTCCCAGAGTAGAGATACTAGCTTTTGCATGACATAGCAACATCTTTGCGATACAAACTGCATAGTGTATCTGGATGACGAGTTCATATTGATATTCTTCTCGGTTTTTCTATAATCCCCTCACAAGTTAAATGCAACCTTTTATTTTACTAATGTGCACAGAAACTTCATAGATTGAGTAAAAAAGGTTTTCCTGGGAACAAATTACCTAATCAGGAGATTTAATTATTTTCTATACACCAATGTTTTCACATTAAAGTATATTTTATTTCAGTTTCACATTTTTAAAAATCAAGAATGAAGGCTATACATATGCAAATCATATTTTGCTTTTTGACTGGAGAATCTGGAGATTTTTAGCTTTCTTATAACATAGCACTCATTCTATATGCATGTCTACAAAACTTTGTAGATATTTAGCAGTGCTACATTTAGAAAAACTAGGGCAAAGCATTCTGATCAGCTTTAAAAACTTTTCTAAGTACATGAATTTAGCTTATACAAATGGTAGAATATTCAAACTTCAGTTTTTGACAAGGATTTGGGTAACACGAACTGTAACTTCAATCCTGTGGATTTGTAAGTACATAGGAAACATTCATTCTGACTCCAACCTAACAGCGCTGGATTGACAGATGGAAAAAGTTGTGAGCATTGCCTGTCAGACTGAAACTTAGAAGTGGCTAGAAGGCATATAAAAGCTTGAAGGTATCCTGTCAACACTAGTGTCTCACTGAGGACTAATCAGACTAAATTTGCTTGTTAATAAAGCTCAGAAAAATCAATCAATTCTATCATAAAATATGTGATTAACTTTAAAGTTATTTATTGTATATAATAAGCATGTTTAGGGTTAGGCAATGAGATAGGCTGCTTTTTCTTTTACAGCCCATACCTAAGGCGGCAGTATGCAAAGGGATATGGAAGATTTTAATTAAAAGTAGATTAGTGTATGCACATGGCCAGGAGTAATTTTGGTGTTTGTCACAGATAGCAAAATATGGAATGACTTTTTTCTTTGAAAATCCTTCCAGAATTGATTTTACACATAACTTTTCATACTGATTTATGTATTACCACAAAATTTATGTTATTTAAAGCATGAAAGCATGTACAACTTTCTATGATATGGTTAGTTAAAAACTTCCTAACAATTTATTTAAACAACTTGTACAAAATAAGTAAAATGGCTACAATTTTCAGACTATGATGACCATTTTTCCTCTAACAGAAATTTAAAAATATATTTGAAATCTTCTTTTATTTGAACTCATTAATGAATATCTTGTATAAGTACTAGTAAGCTTATGTAATGTACTTTTTCTAATAATCTACTGTGTCCTTCAAACTGTGTGTTTGTAGGAATAAAATGGCAAATAGAGCAGACACATGACCTATGATCATGGATTTAATAATCTATTGGAGAAAATAGTCCAATAAGAGAGACTTTAGCTGTAGTAAGTACCGTGAAGGATCAGTTCCAATGTCTATAAAGGTTTTCAATGGAAAACTTAGTATAAAGCAAGTCAAAGCGTTTGCTACTTGGGGTGTTCCTTGAGTTAGTTCTAAAGGTTTTTAAAATTACTATAGGAGATTTTCACCAAAAGAGTCAGAAGGTATGTCCCCAGGAAGAAATGTTCATTAACAAAATATTTCATAGATATAAGGGCAATTTTAGGTTGGATATAGTCACCTTAAAAAAACTTTAAAAAAACATGTTTTTATTTCAGTCTCCATTACCTCAGAGTGTATGTTACTCGTTAATAGAGTCTAGAAAGATTTCACAAAGTTAAAATTAAATCATCAGTGTAAGTTTTAATCTATTATGGCTGTTTCTTCTCAGATGAAGTCCCAGACATGAATATAGGGAAGACATGTGACACCCACAGAGAAAAGCAGCCACCTGAGAGCTATGGAATGCTTGCCAGAAATTAAGTCAGGAAGGAAACAGTTCCCGTTTTATAACTTCAGATGAATCATAACCTTGTTTTAAACTCACTTTGGACTTGGGCCTTCCAGAAGCATGACATGGCCTATACATTGTTCTAAGACACACAGTTCGTGACTACAGCTGTCCAGGCAAAGCAAAGCAAACCTGAGAACATGTCAGCATGTATTGAAAGTTCAGAGGAGGGACAGCATGATACCAATTGAAAGAAGATGTAGTGATAATCAGGGGCCAGACTTTGGATAGCTCTAAGTCCATTTTAAAGTTTTTTTTAGATTAAGATTTATTTTAATTTATTTATATGTATGTTTGTCTGATTGTGTGTATGCATGAATGTAGATGCATGCGTGTGTGCATGTGAGTGTGTGTGTGTGTGTGTGTGTTTGTATGCAGTTATGTGCAGCTGTGCTTCCATTCTACAATTTCTTGCTATCATCAGAAAAGGATAATGGATCACGTGAACTGGAGTTACATATGGCAGTGGGATTTTTGGCTTGATGCACAGGCACTGAAATCTGAATTCCTCTGCTCAGTGTTGTGCAGCGTGCACTCTTCACTGCAGAGCCAGTTCTCCAACCCTTGGAGACCATTGGATCAGAAGAGCAAAAGACTTGCTTAAGTGAAAAACATTTAAAAGAAAAGAAAAAAGTAAGAAAGGAGGGAAAGCTGGGGGAGGTGACAGCCCACGCCTTTAATTCCAGCACTCAGCAAGCAGAGACAGGCGGATCTCTGTGCATTCAAGGCCAGGTCTTATAGTTTCTTGGTGGACATCTTGCCTAGCATGGATGAAGCCTTAGGTTCCATCTTCAGCACTGCAAAAAAGCAAAAGGGTAAATTACAGTAGTTTGACACGTGGGCTGGGGGTGTAGCTCAGTTAGTTCTTAGGTTTGATGCCCAGCACAACACAATGCTGGATTTTTTCGTCTCTTCTTTAGAAATGCCTGTTGCTATAGTGGATACAAATAAAGATGATCTAAGATTGGACAAAAACAAAACAATATTTTCGTGAGCGGTATAGCCTGTCAGTAACATGACATCCAGGCCCAGTGGGGCACACCCCTCCTTGTGTGAACTTGATGCTGTGCTCTGCCTGCCCTGAGAACAGCTCCATCTGCCCACAATGCTCACCAGACAGCTGTTAATGCCATGTGGTGTGGTCTGTGACTTCCTGGCAAAAGCTTTAAGAGAATATATTGCCCACAACCAGCCCTACTCTACTGTGATGACAGACATCTTGTGCTCTGAAAGGCTCAGGTGAATTTGCATGAAAATACATAGTGTGACAAGTTAAGTATGAGCTGGAAGTCATTGACACTTGAGAATCTTCTTTATTGAAGCATTCCATGTTGATTGAAACAGTTTGCTCAAGTATTTTATTAGGGACTGCACTATCATGCTCCCCAGATGCTCCTTCCTTTTTGATATTATCTTAGAATATCAAATATATTGCTGATTCCCAATGTAAAAGAGCTCTGGCCTTTCAAATACTTGATTCACATTATGTCTTGGGAAATTGGAACCAACTCCAATCCTAGTATATTTCTTACTTTTTAAAAACCAGTCCTTCAATCACATGTGAAATCCCAAAATCAAAACATCATAATTGACAGCCTTGCTGTTCTTTACTGCACCTGCCTGGCAACTGAGTAGCTCTTTGTATCTGTAGGAGATACTGCAGGGAAGCACAGATCAGCACCTCATTCAAGGGAAGACTTGTTGCCTACCTGTGAGTACTACCTGTGATCTCTTTCAGGCCCATCTCATCTTGACCAAAGGCCATAATTTCTTCCAACTAGTCTTGCTTGATGTCTACTTCAATGTGGATACCTGTATTGGATCATCTTTGATCCAAGGCTCTCAATTGGACTGACAGAGGCCTTGCCAAGTCTGTGTTGCAGTCTGGCAGTTTCTGATACCCATGCTTATCACATTCTGTCCATTCTTAGACATTGCCTCTTGAAATATTCTGTATTCCCACCATTAGCATGGCATCCCCTTGCTAATAAACAAGCTTGCACAATATTGACTCATTTTGGGTAGTATCCTCCTACAAAATTACGACCCCAAAGCTGTGTGGCCTGTCTTTTGATGGCTATTGCCAGTGCCTTTTACCCTCCTGTGTTTGTTCATTGGGCAGCCTTATTAGCCTCATATATTAGCTTTATATTCAGAAGCAAGAGAGCACTAACACACAACAGCCTTTAGCAATAGAAGCAAGTGTATATCGTTTCTATGAAGATTTTGAAAATAAATGCTCTCCTTTATAATATTCTCAGTGTAAAGAAAGGATAATAGAGGTAGTTTGCCGTATAATTTTGAGAATAATAAATGGCCATAGTTTTTTAAGTGTTCACTTAGGCCGATCTTTTCAGTTACTAATTTATTTCAGGTCCTGGGGTGAACCAAAGGTACATAGCCCATATCTCATCATAGACTGAGTGGAAAGAATAGATTCTACACTCTAGACAGAGACATCACAGCCCACTTAATACTCACGTTTCCAAATTCCGTCTCACAGTTAGGCTTGTGAAGACCTCATCAACATTGTTCCTGTGGACTTCATTGTTTATTGGCATAATTGTATAATAAAAGCTAGTCATGTGATTTGTTACCTGCTTGCCATGTTGGGGAAGAATTTAGACAAGCATTAGTAGATCCTTTAAAGTTAGCTTAATAAATTTAGAGTCATGCAAAAGCCAGAAACATTAAGAGGAGACTGGCATTCAGGATTGCTTAATGGTGACTCTTGTAGTGTGTACAGTAGATTAGATGAGGCCATCAGTGGAGATAAATGATAGAATTTATGCTGGTTGTCTGATCGGTGACATATTGGGAGTCATGCAGCCTACTCTGTGACTAGCATATCACTACTTGTTCAACAGATTTCCTACGGGCAAGACACCAGTGGAAATAGACTATCACTTGGCAAGGACCAGCAGGCCACGTGACAGTGTAGAAATCTGCAACGTTTATGCAGCTTGCAGCTTCTTTTTTCTCTCATTATATTTATGATTCTTTGGGTGGTTTTTAGTTTTACTTTGTCAGTCACATGTGCATTCCCTGCAATTTTCCCTCGAAATTCTGTTCTTTATCTGATATACCCCCCCCCCTAAGTTTCAGCAGGACACTAATGCTTCTCAAATCTCTTATCTGGAGTTATTAACTACAACTGCTAATCCAGGGAACTTTTCTGTCTCAACAGAGACAGTTAGGTATATATGAGATAACAACAATTAGAACATTAACCATCTGTAAAGGAAAGTAAAGCATGTGCACACAGAATAGGGAACAAGACCTCAGGTGTAAACAGAGGCTGCTTGTTCATTTCCCAGGCACTAAGACCCTGATAATCACATAGAAACTGTATTAATTACAACACTGTTTGGCCAATAGCTTAGGTGTATGCCCAGCTAGTTCTTACATCTTAAATTAACCCATTTCTATTAATCCATGTATCACCATGAGGCTGTGGCTACCAGTAAGTTTCCAGTGTTATCTTTTTACTTCAGCAGCTACAATGTGTCTCCTTGATTACAACTACTCTCTCTATATTTCTCATCCAGCCTGCCTATATTCTGCCCTGCAATAGGCAAAAGCAGCTTTATTCATTAACTAATAAGGGCAACACATCCATATCACCTCCCCTTTTTGTCTAAATAAAAGTAATGTTTTAACTTTAACATACTAAAATTTCATATAAGAAAACAGGTGTCAAGTAAAAATTACACTTATCATATTTAGTCTATTTGTATTTGGAAAGTTTCATATCTAATGCATCTTTTATGATAACTAAGGAAAATTATAACTATCTGTCTTCAACTCTGCAAAGACTCTAGAAGGATATAATATTACCTAAGTAAACAGGAAGTGCATTGTAAGCAACTTTCAAAACTTTAGAATTGACAGTGACATCTTGCTGTCTGGACAGTCACCCAAAGTTCTTCTGTAATGCTGGAGCATCCATCTTCAGCCCATAGGCCTGTAGTGTCTGGTAGACTTTTCTATAAAGCAGGAGATTTGAAAGACTTTTTCATATATATGGGTAGTTTTGCAGTCACTTTCTTTTGTGTCCTGCAATATGTCTGGTAGATTCTTTCATAAAACAGGAACCCTGAAGGACTGTATCATTTTTTTTTTCAAGGGCAAGATTTCAGGTTGTTATTTTTTTTCCTTTTTTTGGTTTATTTTTTTATATATAAAAATTTCCATCTCCTCCACTCTTCCTCCCCCTACCCTCTCCTCCTTTCCCCCTATGCCCCCCCTCCCTTTTCAGGCCAAGGAACCATCGGGGTTCCCTACTCTATGTTAAGACCAAGGTCCTCCCAACTCCCCCCAGGTCCAGGAAGGTGATCAACCAAGCTGAGAAGGTTCCCACAGAGCCTGTCCATGCAGAAGAGTCAAAGCTCAGCGCCTTTGTCCTTGGCTTCTCTGTCAGCCTCCCACAGTTAGTTCCTTAGGCAGCTGAGGAGAGGGAGCCTGAAAAGGCCAGTTCCTATAGCCATACTGATGAATTTCTTGCATATCACCATAGCACCTCCACCTGGCGATAGATGAAGAAAATGACTGAGCCCCACATTGGAGCACCGGACTGAGCTCCCTAGGTCCTGATGAGGAGCAGAAGGAGAGAGAACATGAGAAAGAAAGTCAGGACCGTGAGGGGTGCATTCACCCATGGAGACGGTAGGACAGAACTAACGGGAGATCACTAACTCCAGTTGGATTGGGACTGATGGAACATGAGACCAAACCAGACTCTCTGAATGTGGCCGACGGTGGACTGTCTCATTTTTAGGCAAGTTCAGTAGTCATTTCTGTGGGTCCTGCATGTCCAGTATATACAGGATACTATTAATCAGTCCAGGCAAGAGCAGTTTCTTGCCCAAAGGGCTGGCAAACTCCACAAGGAGACTCTTCAGTGCCCATCTTCCTCTTGAAGTAATTGGTGCTTCCAGGAGAAGATATGTCTCAATGTTAAGAAAAGCCAATAAAAAAGAAAACAAACTATCTTTTTTCATTATACATACCAATACAAGTTCCCACTCCTTTCCCACCTCCCATCCCCTTTATATACTCCCCCACCTATCCCCATGTACTTCTTAGGGATGGTAAGGCACATTGCTTTGGGGAAGATCCAAGGCCCTCCCTACTATATCTAGGTTGAGCAAGATATCCATCCAAAGAGATTAATTCCCCAAAAGCCAGTACAAACGGTAGGGATAAATCCTGGTGCCTCTGCCAGTGGCCCCTCAGTCTGCCCCAGCCATGCAACTGTCAACCACATTTAGAGGGACTAGTTTAGTCCTATGCTTGTTCCTTCCCAGTCTGGCTAGTGTTGGTGAGCTCCCATAGATCAGGTAGACTGTGTCAGTGAGTGAACCCATCATGGTGTTCACCTCCTTGCTCATATTCTCATTCCTTCCACTCTTCAACTGGACTTTGGGAGCTCAGTCCAGTGCTCCAATGCTGGTCTTTGTAATGACATCTTGAGTTTTGCATGAAAATGGATAGAACTAGAAAACACTATCCTGAGTGAGGTAACCCAGACCTCAAAAGATGAATATGGTATGTACTCACTCATAAGTGGATACTAACTATAAACAAAGGATATTGTGTCTATAGTCCATGATCCTAGAGAAGCTAAGTAATAAGGTGAACCCTAAAAAAACCCTATATAGATTCACCTGAAAAGTCAAAATAGACAAGACTGCCTGACAAAATATGGAGTGTGTGTATAGGTGGAGAAGGGACAGTGGAAGGGGAAGAAGATTGGGAGATGGAGATGGGGGAGAAGAACTTGAGGGACCAGGATAGTAGATATGGAGCAAGGACAGAGATGAGAGCAAGGAAAGAGATTTCTTGATTGAATGGGCCATTATGGGGTTAGAAAGAAACCTGGCTCTAGAGAAATTCCCAGGAATCAACAAGGTTGATCCCAGCTAAGACTCTAAACAATAGAAAAGAGAAGGCCTGACCTGACCTTGTCTTTTATTCAGACTGATGAATATCTTAAATATCACCATAGAACCTTCATCCAGCTGCTGATTGAAACAGAGGCCTAAGTTCTTAAAACATATTAAATGCTATATTCTGTAGGTCTTTGAAATGTTGAATATTGTCTCTCTAACAGAAATATATCTCTGTATAACTAGAAAACGTAACTAACATGACTAAAAGTTTGACTATTATAAATGACTATCTATTATTAACATGTATTTTTAGTTATACATTGTACTTTCAAATCAACTGTACAAACACAATACCTTAAACAAGAACAGAAATACATATAAACAGTATAACAAATCGATCTTAAATTTGTTTCAATAGACCAAGATCCATACCAATGCAAAGTATTCAATGCTATATAATATCCTTCTTATTATTGTATTTTAGAAAGGGATTTACTGTGACCACTAACCACTTATAATCAACCCCCTTTAAAACAAACATTTATAAGTGATCATTTTGGAAATTTGGGCATAGCTTTCTCCAAACTGCTTCCTGCTCTTTATTGGGCAAATTATTTTCAGAGTTCATGGAGACCTTTCAGGAGGTCTTGTTCCATCAAATCACATTAGACTGAAAGAAATCCATGGGTTCTCATTTTCTGTGAAAACAAAAGCAGAAACTCGTTTTCAAAGTAACATATACTTAGATTCAAATTTTGAAGTCAAGATACCTTTAAAATATACATGTTGGTTTAGCTTAGTAGTCCAAACAATGAAATGTCTTTCTGTACTTAGTTCATTCACAGTCAAAATTCAAAAGAAACATAATAATATACATAATCCATACTCTCAGTGTATATTCCATCATGTGGCTTATTTCCCTTTACTCCTTTAATCTATGACTGTACTCTTTTATATTACTTATACTCTCTCTAAAGACTATTTATTTTTAAAACAATTCACATCTTTTTATAACTGTCTATAGTCTCTTTTCTCTCTCCCAAGTCTACATACATTTTTAAACACACTGTGACCCATTCAGAGGTTTATTTTTATAAAGAATCTGTCTTTATTGAATAGCTGTAATTATTTTTTGATCAGGAGTACCTTTTTATAAAATGCTAAGTGGGTGTGGCTAGGACCAACTCTCCAGCCCTGCCTGTTGGCTCTGCCTCATCCAGTATTCTGCAGGTATGTTCACCTCCTCTGCTGGATCTGATCAATGTCTCAGATCCAGGGATGCAGTGGGTCTATGTCAACATTAAGCTAGCTTTTGTATCTTAAATTAACCCATTTCTATTAATTTAAGTATTACCACAAGGCTGTGGCCTACCAGTGAGTTTTTGGCAGCATCTTTCTCCTTTGGCAGCTACATGGCATCTTCTTGACTCTGTCTACTCTCTCTTTATATCTCTTCCAGCCTGGCTATATTCTGTCCTGCCATAGGTCAAAGGAGCTTTATTCATTAACTAATAAGAGCAACACATATACAGAAGGACATCACACATTATCAGGAATACACATAATGCCAACTGTTGTGAGAAAATTCCCAGGACACCAAGTATATGCAGTGTAAATTATGGAACAAACAGATTCATCTGTACTATACACAGGAGCTTATGTTGGTGGAAGTATTGTATAGTGAGATATAAAGAGTGCCTTATCAAAGTCTGCCTTTTAGAGTGATTGAGACATGGGACCCTCGTGTAGAGAAGGGGATGTCTAAATGCATATCTTCCATCTTGTAGACATGAAAGAAATTTTTGGGTTTAAATATTGTTGTCTTTAAAGCACTGTACCCACTATTATTTTTAAACTTTGTTACCTTAAGTAGCTGCTAGCTGAAATAAGTTCTGCAAGAACAAGATGTATCTGGTTTGCTATTAGTTAATCCTACAAAAACACTGAATGCTATGTCTAGAATAAGATAAAGTAAGGGGTGGTAAAGTGTATATTTGGGGAAGCATAAAGGGAAACAGTGGGGTTTTTCATAATGATTAGGATATATTCCTTTAAATATGATGTATTTCTTAAAAGCCAAAAATAGGAGCCAATAATGAAGCTGTTCGTGTAAGCCTGGTAGAAAAAAAAAACAACATTAAAGTGTAAATAAAGATGGTTTGAGCTATTCAGGTCCACTTAAGTGCAATCTCCTTGGTGGTCAGCAATTTTCCTTGCACCAGTCCCCTTCCCCACCTCAGGGCCTGAACCCTAGCCAAGGCTGGACTGTGCTAGAGGCAACAGATTTGGGAAGAAAAATATATTTGAAAAAGAAATTTTCACAAGGTCTACACCCTGGACCAAGACCTGCAGGTACCTTAGGAATGCTGAGAGCTGGAGCAATAGTTTTCTCCAAGAAAGAGCATACCAATTGGTTATTCAGTATCAAATGTTCATCCTGAAAACAAAACAGACATACAAGTAAGAGTGTGCAGTTTGTATTCCTATATTGCATGTGCACACACATATATATATATATGTGTGTGTGTGTGTGTGTGTGTGTGTGTGTGTGTGTGTATACACTTAACCATAGTGTGAATTCACACACACATACACATCTAACAACAACAAAAAAAAGAGTCAAAAAATTGAAACAGGAAAATGGAACTACATGGGAGGTATTGGAAAGAGGAAAAGGAAAAGGAAAATTATGTAATTATAATCTTAAAAAATAAAATATGTAAACATTAGACTTAAAAAAAGTTTAAACAAAGCTTGCGATCCACTTGTGTCATTGGTTTGGCTGGTAAATCCATGTTTCAGTTCAGGAAGGTGATTTATTTTTAAAAAGGAAATGGTTAAAGATTATTTTCCCAAGTGTATGTGATTTATTTTTTTTAATTTTTATTTTTTATTTTTTTTATTTTTTAGTTTATTTTTTTATTAAAAATTGCCATCACCTCCCCTCCTCCTCCCCCTTCCCTTACCTCCTCTCCACACATACCCCCACTCCCTCCCTCTCCAGGCCAAAGAGCCATCAGGGTTCTCTACACTATGTTGAGTCCAAGGTCCTCCCAACTCCCTCCAGGTCCAGGAAGGTGAGCAACCAAACTGACAAGGCTCACATAGAGCCTGTCCTTGTCATAGAGACCAAGCCCATCGCCATTGTCCTTGGCTTCTCGGTCAGCCTCCACTGTCAGCCACTTTCAGAGAGTCCGGTTTGTTCGGATGTTCCATCAGTCCCATTCCAACTGGAGTTGGTGATCTCCCGTTAGTTCTGTCCCGCGTCTCAGTGGGTGAACGCATCCCTCCTGGTTCTGACTTTATTTCTCATGATCTCTCTCCTTCTGCTCCTCATCAGGACCTTGGGAGCTCAGTCCGGTGCTCCAATGTGGGGCTCTGTAGAGACATCCATCGCCAGGTGGAGGTTCTATGGTGATATGCAAGATATTCATCAGTATGGCTATAGGAACTGGCCTTTTCCGGCTCCCTCTCCTCAGCTGCCCAAGGAAGTAGCTGGGGGCATCTCCCTGGATACCTGGGAACCCCTCTAGGGTCAAGTCTCTTGACAACCCTCAGGTGGCTCCCTTAATTAAGATATCTGCTTCCCTGCTCCCATGTCCACCCTTCCTATATCCCAACCATCCCATTCACACACGCTCTCCCCATTCCCCCCTTCATGCCCTTCTCCCCCCATCTCCCCTTGACCCCATCCCACCCCACCCCCAAGTTGCCAATTTATGCCCTGCAATCTTATCTGCTTCCAACATCCAGGAGGATAACTGTATGTTTTTATTTGGGTTCATCTTATTGTCTTCTCAAGGATCAGGAATTATAGGCTCGATGTCCTTTAATTATGGCTAGAAACCGATTATGAGTGAGTACATCCCATGTTCATCTTTTTGGGTCTGGGTTACCTCACTCAGAATAGTGTTTTCTATTTCCATCCATTTGCCTGCAAAATTCAAGATGTCATTGTTTTCTACCACTGAGTAGTATTCTAGCATGTATATATTCCACAGTTTCTTCATCCATTCTTCCACTGAAGGGCACCTAGGTTGTTTCCAGGTTCTGGCTATTACAAATAATGCTGCTATGAACATAGATGAACAAATGCTTTTGTAGTATGATTGGGCATCACTTGGGTAAATTCCCAAGAGTGGAATTGCTGGGTCCTGGGGTAGGTTGATCCTGAATTTCCTGAGAAACCACCACACTATTTTCCAAAGTGGTTGTACAAGTGTGCATTCCCACCAGCAATGGATGAGTGTACCCCTTACCCCACAACCTCTCCAGCAAAGGTTATTATTGGTGTTTTGGATTTTAGCCAATCTGACAGGTGTAAGATGGTATCTCAAAGATGTTTTGATTTGCATTTCCCTGATAGCTAAGGAGGTTGAGCATGACCTTAAGTGTCTTTCGGCAATTTGAACTACTTCTGTTGAGAATTCTCTGTTCAGTTCAGAGCCCCATTTTTTAAATGGGTTAATTAGCATTTTAAAATCTAGTCTCTTGAGTTCCTTATATATTTTAGGGATCAGACCTTTGTCTGTTGCAGGGTTGGTGAAGATCTTTTCCCAGTCAGTAGGCTGCCTTTGTGTCTTAGTGATAGTGTCTTTTGCTTTACAGAAGCTGCTCAGCTTCAGGAGGTCCCATTTATTCAATGTTGCCCTTAATGTCTGTGCAGCTGGGGTTATGCGTAGGAAACGGTCCCCTGTGCATTAGGTCTTCTTGAAAGTTCTGGTAGAAATCTGCATTGAAACCATCTGGTCCTGGGCTCTTTTTGGTAGGGAGGTTTTTGATCACAGTTGCTAATTCTTCGCGACTAACAGGATTGTTTAGAATGTTCACCTGGTCCTGGTTTAACTTTGGTATATGGTACTTATCTAAAAAATGTCCATTTCTTTTACATTTTCCAACTTTGTGGCATACAGGCTTTTGTAGTAAGATCTAATGATTCTCTGAATTTCCTCTGTGTCTGTGGTAATTTCCCCCTTATCATTTCTGATCTTGTTAATTTGCGTGTTCTCTCTCTGCCATTTGATTAGTTTGGCTAGGGGTTTGTCAATCTTGTTGATTTTCTTCAAGAACCAGCTTTTTGTTTCAGTGATTCTTTGGATTGCTTTCTGTGTTTCCATTTTGTTGATTTCTGCCCTCAGTTTGATTATTTCTAATCTTCTACTCCTCCTAGGTGAATCTTCTTTTTTTTCTAGAGCTTTCAGGTGTGCTGTTAAGTCTCCAATGAGTGCTTTCTCCATTTTCATTAAGTGGGCACTTAGTGCTATGAACTTTCCTCTTAAGACTGCTTTCATTGTGACCCATAGGTTTGAGTATGTTGTGTCTTTGTTTTCATTAAATTCAAGAAAGACTTTAATTTCTTTCTTTATTTCTTCCTTGACCCACGTGTGGTTCAGTAGTTGACAGTTCAGTTTCCATGAGTTTGTAGGCTTTCTGGGGGTAGCATTGTTTTTAAATTCTAATTTTAATCCATGGTGATCTGACAGGACACAGGTGGTTACTAATATGTTTTTGTAACTGTGGAAGTTTGCTTTGTTACTGAGTATGTGGTCAATTTTCGAAAAGGTTCCATGAGCCGCAGAGAAGAAGGTATATTCTTTCCTATTTGGGCGGAATGTTCTATAGATGTCTGTTAAGTCCATTTGGTTCATTACCTCCATTAAGTCTTTCAATTCTCTGGTTGGTTTCTGTCTGATTGACCTGTCCATTGGTGAAAGAGGAGTGTTGAGGTCTCCTACTATTAGTGTGTGTGGTTTGATGGCTGCCTTGAGTTCTAGAAGTGTTTCTTTTACATAAGTGGGTGCTTTTATATTAGGGGCATAGATATTCAGGATTGAGACTTCATTCTGAAGGATTTTTCCTGTTATGAGTATAAAATGTCCCTTTCCATCTCTTCTGATTGACTTTAGTTTGAAGTCAACTATGTTAGAAATTAGTATGGCCACATGGGCTTGTTTCTTAGGTCCATTTGCTTGATAAACCTTTTCCCAACCCTTTACTCTGAGTAGGTGTCTGTCTTTGTGGTTGAGGTGTGTTTCTTGTAAACAGCAGAATGTTGGATCCTGTTTTCGTATCCAATCTCTTAGCCTGTGCCCTTTTATGGGTGAATTGAGTCCATTGATATTAAGTGATATTAATGACCAGTGGTTGTTAACTCCGGTCATTTTTTTTTTTTGTAGTAGAGTTTGTGTGTTTCCCTTCTTCTAGTTGTGCTGGTGAAGGGTTGCTAGATGCCTGAGTTATTGTGGGCATTGTTGGAGTCCTTGGTTTGTGATTTTCCTTCTATTACTTTCTTCAAGGCTGGATTTGTGGCTACGTATTGTTTAAATCTGTTTTTGTCCTGGAATATCTTGTTTTCTCCATCGATTGAGAATGCAAGCTTTGCTGGGTATAGTAGTCTGGGCTTGCATCCATGTTCCCTTAGTGTCTGTAGCACATCTCTCCAAGACCTTCTGGCTTTCATGGTTTCCAGTTAGAAGTCAGGTGTAATTCTGATTGGTTTCCCTTTATATGTTACTTGACCCTTTTTCCTTTGCAGCTCTTAATATCTGTTCTTTATTCTGTATGTTTTGTGTTTTGTTTATTATATGGCACGGGGATGCTTTCTTTTGATCCAGTCTATTTGGTATTCTGTAGGCTTCTTGTACCTTCATAGGAATATCCTTCTTTAGGTTGGGGAAATTTTCTTCTATAATTTTGTTGAATATATTTTCTGGGCCTTTGAGTTGCAATTCTTCTGCTTCTTCTACACCAATTATTCTTAGGTTTGGTCTTTTCATGGTGTCCCAGATTTCCTGGATGTTTTGTGTTAAGAATTTGTTGGATTTGATTTGTTCTTTAATCTGTGAGTTTATTTCCTCTATAGTATATTCAGAGTCTGAGATTCTTTCTTCCATCTCTTGTATTCTGTTGGTAATACTTGTCTCTGTAGTTTCTGTTCGTTTACTCAGAATTTCCATTACCAGTCGTCCCTCAGATTGTGTTTTCTTCATTACCTCCATTTCATTTTTCAGGTCTTGTACTGTTTCCCTTACCTTTTTGATTGCTTTTTCTTGTTTTTCTTGGGTATCTTTGAGAGATTTATTTATTTCATCTACCTTTTTGTTTGTCATCTCCATTTCTTTATGGCAGTTTTTTACTTCCTGTTTTAGGTCCTCTATTATTTTCATCAAGTACTGTTTAATGTTGAATCTTCTATTTCCTCTGGGGTAGGGTGTACAATTCTTGTTGTTTCAGGAAGCCTGGATTCTGGTGATGTCATGTTGCCTTTCGGGTTGTTGGAGTAGTTCTTGCATTGGCGCCTGCCCATCTCTTTCTTCAGATGGAGCTAGGATAGACTTGGTGTCTTGGTCCAATCTTTGCTGTGACTGAATCTGGGTGGCTCTCCTCAGAGCTGGAGCAGGAGCTATTCCTTGCAGCACTATCTGAAGGAGCCAGCACTCCCTTGCCGGAATCCTCAGACCTGCCTAGAGGGTAGCCTATCTCACCTCTGTGTGGGTAGCCTTGGTACAGGAGCAGGACACTTGAATACACTAGGGTAGGCTTGGGAGAGTTCGGGATGTGTGTACCAAAGACACCCCTGCACCAGGCGCTGGGGGATGAGGTATGTGCTCTCTTCTAGGACAGGTCGCCCCAGGATAGCACACACTTACCTGTCCAGATGGAACTCCATAGTACTGAATCAGGGATTCCTGATAGCCAAGGGACACAGCAGGGACCAAAGGGCAAAGGTGGGGGCAGGGTGGGATGGAGTATCCCACAGCTAACCTTGCAGCACAATCCTCTGCTGGGTCTTCTGTTTCAGGCTAATGGCTCCTTGCTGGGCAAGTATCTCAGACAAAGGCCCAGCTTGCCAGGGGCAAGCTGAGTGAGATAAAGGAACTCCCCCCTCACCACTGACTCCCAGCCTGGTAAGGGCCAAGCAGGGTGGTTTTGTGGCCCCTAAGGAGTGGAGGGGGGTTTAGGGACACTGGGATGGGCTAGGAAGAGAAGAACAGAAGGCGCAGGGAGAAACCCCTGCAGGATGACCAGTCAGAATTCGGGGGGTCAAGGAATGTCTGCAGAGACACACTCACCCTCCACTGGGTCTTCTGTTCTGTATGTGATTTATTAAGAGAGAAATGGGCAAAGAGCGGTGGGAAAGAACCAGATTGTAGACCTTAATGCCGTGAAAAGCATTTGGGGTAACTTCATTTGCGAAGTTTTTACCTTTGTGATATTATTGAAAAAGACTGTATTTTTTAGCCAAAAAAATCTACATAGAGCCCATTATCACCCAGCTTTATGTTCTTCTTTAGCGCAAACTGGTATTGAGGGAGAACTGCAGATGTCTGGAGCTGTCACCTGAATAGGGGGAGGAGGCCATGGTGCTCGATAAATCCCTCAAAGCATTGTGCAAGCTCACCCAAAAAATAGGTTCTCTAAAAATAAATAAAAATTTGAAAAGCAAGCCAACAACTAAAAACTTGGATTTATGCAAATCCTATATGGGATTTATGAAAATTCCATAGGCTTTGATAGTCAGAGGAAATATTTCTACAGAAAGCAGAGAGTTGAGTATGTCGCTCAAGCAATACAAGTAATTGTAGAAAAATCAGGGAACCAAGATGTACTTTTCACAAGCACATATTCACAAATCCTGTTGCATCTGCTTCAGACCTAGCCAAGCGAAGTGCACCATTCTGGAAATTGTTGCTGGGTATGAATTTTGCAGACACGGCAGAGATTCTGAAGTTGTCTGGAGTTGAGGTGGCAGGGTCACAGGAGTTAGCTGTGTGAAAGTCATTTGTTAGAGGCTGTGGAGTAGCTGACGTCAATTACAGGAGGCAGAAAGAAGTGCCTGACTGTGCTCCTACTTGGCAAAACCTCAAGAGATCATGACCGAATGAATGAAACTTCTCCTAACTGGCTTGCATTTCTAGGACTCTACCTTGTCCTTATGTTAGAATAAAGGAGGAAATGATCAATGATCATAAAGTTTTAGTTCCTCAAATCTAAATATTTTTCTAAAAAGTATTCATTACATACACATACATGTACATCAGAGAATAATAATGAAATACTAAATATTTTTACAGATTTCAGTTCTTGGCTGAGATCTCAGTTTGACTTTCTCATATTTTTCTATGACATGAAACCAGAAAGATTTTCTCAAAGGTAAATCTAGCCATGGCACTCACTGTTTAAATATCCAGTTGTCTCTTCTCTAATTGTTTAATTAATTAACTATTTCTATATAAAAAATCCATACAAAGGATTGGTTTCTTAAAGTAGCAAAACCTTAAAAAGGAAACGATTTTCTGAGGGCTTAGAATTGTGGTAGGGATAGCACAGCTACACAGTCTGGCTTGAGATTTCGTGAGGATGCACTGCAGTGCTGTGAAGGCTTGACCGAGGCAGGAGGACCCACTTCTTAAAAAATATCTCATTTATTGAGGGTAATTATAAATGAATTGTTTCATGACATTGGAGCCTACTCTTGGAAGGGTCAAAGACTTTGATATTTCTCATTTTCTTTACTTTTTCTTTATTTTTTGTTTGTTTTCAATTCATCCAACAGCAGTTTCCAATTCCCTCTACTCCTCTAATTCCCCACTCTCCTCCCCTAGATCCACTCCTCCTCTTCTGATTCCCTTCAGAAACGAGCAGCCTCCCCAAATATCCATTGAGTGCATCATACCTACCCTCATATCAAGACTGGGTGAGGTCACCCAGTAGGAGGAAAAGTGCCACAAGAGCAGACATAGGAGTCAGAGACGCCCCCTCTCCTGCTGTTAGGATTCCCATATAAACACCAAGCTATCAACCATAACATATGCGCAGAGGACCTGTGCACACTCATGCAGGCTCTGTGGTTGCTGCGTCAGTCTCTGTGAGCCCTTTTGAGCCCTGCTTAGATGATTCTGCTGCCTTATTCTTCTGGTGAGGACCCATCTTTTAGGGGGTTCACTTCTGTGTTTGTCAAGGTGTTGATAACAAACAGGTTTTTCCCATCATATTCTCTGAGCATTCAGACAACAAGGTGACTAGCACAACCCAGAGTAAGTGAGTCAAAAAAGCAAGGCAAAATTGTCCACAGATGTTTATAACCTATTCTCAGAACTTTCTTCACTGGTTATATTAAGGAGCACTGATTAATTATTGCAGATGTCCACATGACATAATAGGATGCAAGGATCATTGGGCACTATCTTAGAATTCAGCTGTCATGGTTGAATTTCATTTACTATGAAACAAACTCCAAAGTCTTAGACACTGATCACAAGAGATTTTGGTGTTATATCATTGCTTATACTTTCAGCTCTGTTTTCCACTCTATGAATCTGTTGTATTCACAGCAACAAAACTTTGCCTTAATAATTCTAATCTGCCGTATTGCTTTCATTCTTTCCCTGGATCTTAAGTCTGAATCATCTTATTCATTCTTTAGTTGAGTTTATTACATATTCCATTTTCTGAAATGTGTCTTTGACCACACAATCACAGATGAATCTGCCATAGAATCTTATTGTCTTAACTTTCATTTATGTGTATGTGTTTGTGTGCTTGATTGTATATGCCATGTGTGTGTAGGTACTCAAAGAGGCCAGGAGAGGGCATGGGATCCCTTGAAGCTAGAGTTACAGGCATTTGTGAATCACCTCATGTGTTTTCTGGGAACCAAACTCAGGAACCCTGGACTGGAAGGGTGTTAGGTGCTCTTACTCACTGTGATCTCTCTAGCCCTAATATTGCTCTTTATATATCGTAAAATTAAAAATATATGATATAATATATCACTCATAGGGGTTGCTTTACTGTGAGATAATATTGACTTTTTTTTGTTTTCAAAACAGGGTTTTTCTGTAGCTTTGGGGCCTGTCATGGAACTAGCTTTTAGACCATGCCAGCCTGGAACTCACAGAGATCTGTCTGCCTCTGCCTCCTGAGTGCTGGGATTAAAGGCATGTTCTACCACTGCCCAGCTAATATAGATAATTTTTTGAGTCCAGAAATATAGATCCTAAATTTCATTTCAATTGTTAGTGATAAACTAGTAAAAATGACTTTTATTTTTCATTATTACAAGTCAGTGCTATGGCATTTAGTAAATGCATAAATTTATATAAATTGTTCTCCCAAGTTATATTTTTCAAAGCTATGAAATTATAATGTTCTTATTAAAATAAGCTGACATAAACATTGCATATATTTAAACTAAGTATCACCCATACATTATTCTCCATATCTCAGTTTAAAGATGAATGAATTACCATATGGAAAATGTAATTTTATTAATTAAGTGTGTGAAAGAAAGATAACTTGACAGGTCAGCAAACTGCAGGTGCCTTTAGTCGCTGAGCCATTGTGCCAGCACTGGGACAGCTACTCTTTTATCAAGCATTACATTTGGTTGGTAACAACATGTTATTGTATGAAAATTTAATATATTAATATATAAAGGTAATTTGAAAATAATTTTTTGTGAACAATTTCATGCACAATTATATATGAATAAAGCTTAAACTAAAAGTGTAAAATACTCTAACAAGATTATTACTTCTTAACATTTATTTTGCTTACTGTTCTCTTTCTGTAGATACATTTTACATATTTTTGTGATCTTTGTTAACTGCTTGATATTTCAACTCTACATTTTGATTTACTTTATAAAAATCTAACTTGATCTGTGTCATCTAATATCATCCCTAGTAAACAGGAAATATTTATTAATTATGATCTATGGAATTTGTTAATTATCCTTAGATGCTGAAGAATATACATTTCTATTAATCTCATGGTATGTCCTGAAGTATGCCCTATTCTAGGAGATGCTGCTTTCATGAACAGAATATAAACACAGCCTGTCTTAGCTACTTTTCCATTGCTGTGAAAAGATACCATGACCAAGGCAACTTGTAAAAGAAACAGTTTACTTGGGGCTTACAGTTCCATAAATGAGTCCATGACCATCACTGTAGGGAACACGACAGCAGGTAGGCAAGGTGCTGCAGCAATGGCTGAGAGCTTACATCATGACCCACAAGCAGGAGGCAGAGAGAAAGATAACTGGGAATAACACTGGCTTTCAAAACCTCTCAGCCCACTTTCCAGTGACAGGCCTCCTCCAATAAGACCACAACTCCTAATACATTCCAAAGATTTTCATTAGTTGGAGACCGAGTATTCAAATATATGAGTGTATGGGGACCATTCTCATTCAGACATGGTCTAATAATGGTATGTGGTAGATGTTCAAGGCTGTGTATATATTTTATTGATGTCTATACCTGCATGCATACATATAGTAGTCGGAGTTATTGTGGTCTATGGCTAATAGACTCAATTCACTTATTATTTATTTGGTAACTTTTACTAATGCATTTCTTTTCATTTATTACTTATTCAATAAGATTATATGTTCATTTATCAGGACTTAGGCCTAGGAAAAAGCATATGTCAGTAAAAATAATTATCTGTGGTCTCTTGAAAATGTCATAGACAATATAAGAGGGTATTGAGTGGATACTCTTGCTGGTTTCTCAGCTGTGGATTTGTCTTAGCCCTCTCATTGTAGACAGCAGTCAGGAATAATACTGTCACTTTTCAAACTTGGGTGATGATACATCTATGTGAGAATCGAAATGCTAACAAGAGATATGCTTTCACCAACATCACCCAGTATTCCTTCCACCCTTAATTACATGAGATATGTAGTTTAAATGAGAAAATTTCTTTGTCAAAAGTCAGAGACCAGTAGGCTTGCCATGTTTGTTCCCTGAGAGAAAATGAAAGAAAACCAGTCTAGGAATAATCTTAATGTCTCTGGTGTCTGGGAGATGTTCTACCTGGTGCAAGATTGATTTAAAAAAAAAAAACAACAAGAATGACAAACTAATGAAAATCTGTGAAGGTGCTTTTAGGCTGGGAAGCAGATCTTTTCCCTGAACACATAATGGTAGGTCCAATAGGTACCTTCCAGGCAAGAAGGGCTTGTCCTATGATGAAAAATATGTATTATGTTTCTTGGGAACTAATAATGGTGCCACATGAGACAGAACTGTGAGAAGTGATGAACACCATTTGGACAGTATGACTTGAGGGTTCTATAGTGAGCTCAGCAAAATGTGGCAATAGGAAGAACACTGAGGAACATTAAGAGTCCTGCGCTGTAGGGCATCACACAGAACTCTGCTGTATGAGTTCCCTGAAGTGCCAGAGATGCACAGAGAGGTAAAACAAACCCAAAGCAACCAGAATGATTTGGTTACCAGCCACTATAGAAGTCATTATCTGCAGGACAGCTTGGACAATTACTCACTTTCCTCTGGTCCTTAGCTTTTTTTCTCATGCTGTATGGAGAGCCAGAGAATTCACAGAACAAACATTCCAGTGAAGAAAGAGACAAGCAATGACAACTTCATGATTCACCCATTTCAAGTCAACCTGGAGGAGAGACGATGAAAGTGAAGAAGATCTTGTGACTTTTATGTCAGATTTGAATAGGATGTTTTATTACCTTGAAAAAGAATGAAATGTCATGTAACATTCCATCATTCACAAGAAATAAACTGATTAAAGGAGAAATTGGACAAAGTAGCTAATAACCTTGAAACCTTTCCTGTCTTTCGTTTCTTTCTGGTCTAAACTAAGAGGAACGTGGAAAACACAGTTGGGAAGTACAGTAAAAGAGACCTCCCGATGTGAGTGTAGGCTACACATACACATCATGACATTACAATTATTTTATTTCTGTGAAACTCCCTCTTTGACTTTCAAATCTCTGCAGTTTTCTCACTCCTTGTAATAACTAATATATCACCCCCACTATGTGCCAACCAAGAAATCACCCCACTATGTGCTAAGAGTAGTTCTAAATGCTTCTGGGTTTACTAACTCCTAATCTGCACAATAACTTCATAATGTGTAGGAATTGATAATATTCTGAACTTTACGGAGAAATGATCTGAAGAGCATAGGAAAACAGCCTGATGAAAAGTACATAACTTGTGACAATTTGGAATTTATACTCAAGCAGCTTGGTTCCGGGCACACGATCCTAACTATATTATATGTTATACTTAAAGTTTCTGTATCTAGCTTTATTTGTTTATTTATTTATTTATTTATTTATTTATTTATTTATATAATTTTTATAAAATTTGGACACATGGAACATACTACTACTGGGGTTTAAGGATTTCTTATCTTTTCCTTTCTGCTGCTCAAACCTCCTGAGGATGTGAAGAGAGAAGAAGACGCGATAGCAGATTGCTCCCACAGCTATCATCCTTGTTCGGGGCAGGGGTGGGGGGACGGAGTGCTGTGGAAGGAGTGCTGTGGAAGGAGTGCTGTGGAAGGAGTGCTGGGGACAGAGTGCCGGAACTGGCTGCCAAAGATACTGAAGAGCTTTAAAATGATTTGTCCCTCTTGCGGAATTTGCTTCTACATGTGATCATGCTGACTTCTGTGTTGATAATGGCTTAGAGGAGTTCAAGGGTAGAGGATAGGTAGATTAAAGAGACAATTGTGAATTGATGTTTGCTCCAACATGCTAATAGAAATGAGAAAAATATAGAGAATATAATAGACAGACAGATGATAGACAAATTATTTATATATATGAATATCTGACAAGGTAAAAGTGGGTCAAACTTACATCTTGAAAATTGGAATGACAAAATTTATTTTTTTATTAAAACTATAAGAATATCTCATAGAATAATGATTAAATTCTATAATTCATAGCAGACACTTGTCAAGATGTAATGTAAATGGTTTAAAATGTTTTCCCATGCAAGAACAATTCATATTTAACACCCTGGCTGCTCTGGGAAGTGTGTGCAGTCCGTGTCCCTACAGCCATGCCTGTGAAGCATCACTGCTTTCCTCATACTATCTCAAGTGCGCTGCGACAGATCGTGTGAAGAACTAGGCAGAGTCTGTGGAATTCAATTGGTCTCAATGCTATCCATCTTGTAGGAGAACATTTTTTTATCTGTCTGACAGTGGTACTGCCTGTCGTCCTTCATTTTTCGATGTCACACAAGACACATCTTCTCCTCAGAAGATGCTAATGTGCTACAGGGTGAGTTTATCCCTCTCGTGTCAATAGAAAGCTCCTGAAGCCATGGACAACACTATTTCAAGGTTGTAAAGTCAGGACCATCATGTCCTGAGACACCATCCCTCAGTATGAATGAGACAATCAGATAACTGGAAAAAATTGCACAGTGAATGGAGTGAAATATTTAATAGGTGAATATTTAATAGTGAAATAAGTTTAGAAGCTAACTTATCAAAGGAAAAGATTATCTTTACCCAGTCATGGGCTTGAACAGAACTTTGGCATTCTGTGAAATTTTCAACATTTGTTTTTTTTTTAATTCACACAATATATTTTGTTCATATTCTTTTTCCTCCCCACACACCTTCCATCTTCTTTCCACCTTTTTACATACCCAACTTCATGGTCTCCCCTACCACAAGAAACCCCCACCAAAAGAAATAAACATAATCTAATAAGATAAAACAATGTTCAAATAAAACAAAAGACATGCACACACACACGCACACACACACACGCACACACACACGCACACGCACACACGCACACACACACACACACAAAGGAGTCTGTTTTGTGCTGGCTCACTGCTTATGATCGATCATTGGGCTTGTCCTGGAACATAATTGATGACACTCCATTGGAGAAAACTGAGTTTTCTTCTCCCAACAGATATCAATTGCAAATAACTTCTTGGTTAGAACTTTATGTGGGACTTTATGTACACTTCTGCTTCTCAGTGCTGGGATTTTTATATTATATCTAGTTTTGGCTCCCTTCCCTTGGATATAAAAGTTGTGACTTTTTGAAGTCAAATCAACATGTCTTTTCTTCCCAGTTTGTATCTATCTGAAATGCATTATATTTTGAAGACAACACTTATTTCTTTCATATATATTTTTCAAATACATTTGACCGACAAGAAGTAATGCAATATTTAAGTTGTTGCACAAACTTTGTCTATATATTAAAATAGTGACTTTGCAGTTATTGCATAGCTTCAGAAAATCAGTTTAGTTTGGGAAATGTATGACACACAAGCTTTTTTAGGTGCAAATGAGTAGTATGTTGAAGCACAAACTGGAAACAAACATTTTTAGCTTGAGAGCTATATAAATGTGGGGGGAGGTCAAAACTTTCACTTAAGCATCATGAGGGAGGGATTGATTATAGCCACAAGTTCTTTGGTGAAGGTAGAGGATAATGTCTTTCTCACCAGAAAGTTGATATCTTCAGCTATTATTGTTGGTTTCACTATAACCATTTGCCAACTCTCTTTTGAGGGAAAGCCAACTTTATCTTCGGCTTGTAATTCTTGCAAGGTCTATTTAACTTCTTTTCTTTGATCTGGCATTCCTCATTACCTCACATTGGGCTGCAAAGTTTAGGTCCTGGAATTTTCATGCCAGTGCTTTGTCATCAGTATCGCTCAGACATTCCTGCTTGCAGCCTGTAGGGCCTGAAGTGTAACACAGCCAGAATTAAAATATGACAAAGGAAAGTAAGTCGTCTGGTCTTAATGGGGCAGAGAGGAAGGATGCTCTACCCTTGAGTCCCACCGCCTCCATTTGATCAGCCTTTAACTGTTTCTTTCATTTGCTATATACTTTGGTTCACAGCTAGTGTTCTTTATTACTTATTTGAGAGTGTTAGTTGGTAGGAGTATAAATATGGGATGCTCTTTAATTTGGATAAATGTAATTGTTCCGTGGAAGAGTTTTTAAGTCCTTTCCCATTCTGCGTGCTCTCTGCAAACCTCCATGTATAAGGTGGTCACTTTCTGTCTTCAGTCTTTCTAAAAACCATTGTGATGAAATGCAGAATCTCACTCAGTAGGTTGGGAAACCTCAAATTTGGCTTTTTAGGCACTCTTTTAGATCCACATTTTAAGCAATAATGTTGAAATGAAGAGAAAGCTAAGAGTACCCTAAAATATTACTATAATGTGCTAACCATATTAATTCATAGGATAGTTCTGGAAAGTATCTAGCACTATCCCGAGAGTATAGAAAAATAAACAGACACACATTTACCATACAGAATAACAAACTGATCTCCTTATTCAATAAGATTTTGAAATTCCTGAACCTCTGAGGATTTAAGTTTCCATTTTATAAAATGAGGATAAAAATATCTGCCTTGCAGGGCTCTCAGAAGGAACTGAAAAGAATCTGAGTCACTGACTCCAATGCCTGGCTCAGGAAAGCAATTAAAACATCTATAGCTATTTTATGATAATTCATATTTAGCAATATATTACTAACAAAACAATGGGAAATTTAAGTGCTTATTTTTCTGTTTAGTTGTGATCATAGATATGTTATAATTTGAATTAGGTGTGTAATAAACAAATTTGCATTTTGTTGATCTGATTGGTTAAGATATTTAGTCATACATCCTTTCTTCTTTGAATCTTGATAAGATAATAATAATAATAATTCATCACAAATTATTAATGTACAGACATATTTTTCATCAGTCAGTGTTGGGGCATACTGAGTGCATTTTTTTTCTCAGCATGGAAAAGTACAAATCAAGTTGTAAACCTTTGTATGTAATCATTTAGTCATAGTGAGGTTACTAATTAGCATATGTTGAAATGGGAAGATTACCAGTGTATAATGCATTCATTCATGTTAATAATTCTTTAATCGTATACAACAATCATACACATCTCTGGAAATCAAAAGAATAAAAGAACCAGCTGGAGGCTTTTGATAAAGGCTTTATGCATTTAAATGTATGAATAATATACAATAACATTAAAACCCTTTATTTTAAAGAAAATGATACAGTGAAAAACACTAATATTCCTAAAAAGTAAAACCTACTATTTAAATATAATGTGCATTTCAGCATGTAAAAAGATTTACAAACTAATGATTAGAGAGTACAGTAAACTTCAGTGACAACAACAAATGTCCAATTACCATACAAGAAAGGTTAATTCTCATAAGTCAATTATAAAACTATAAATTAAAATTTCATCAACATCCATGCTTCCAATGCAAGAACCACAGAAAACAAATCACAACAAATGTTGATGAGGATGTGGGCAAAAAGGAATTCTTTGGGGGAATGTCCATTAGTCCAGCCATTATGAAATCTGTATGGAGTTTCCTCAAAACATTAAAATTAATTCTACCATATGTTACTACTATCCCATTTCTGAGTATTTGACAAAAGACTAAAAATCAGCATATGATAGAGATACTTGTACAACATTCACAATAGCTGAGCTGTAAAACAACCAAAAAGTCAGAAGCTTATGTGTCCAACAACAGAGAAATGGATAAATAAAATGTGCATGTACACAATGGGTTTGTTCAGTCATGAAGAAGAAATGATGTCTTTATAAGGGAAGTTTATGCTATCTTGGGATAATCTTATTAAACCTTTTAAGTCAGCCTCAGAAAGACAAGTACTATGATGTATGTTTCCTTGCTTAGAAAGTTCCAAGATTCTATACAACTCAGGAAAATCAAATGGCATCAGTGGAGGAGGGAACATGCTCAATGCACATTATATATCTTATATATATATGCATCCTGTAATTTTACAATGCAATTGTAAAAGCAAAGAATTTTAACATAGAAACCATAGTCCTAGATTTACAATAACTCTGACTGATAAGTGAGACTGGAACTCATGCTTTAAGTACTGAGTGGAGTGTGGAAATGAAAATTCAGGCTGGCGATGACTCAGTAGGCAGCCAAGCCTGGCGATCTGAGTAAAATCCATGGGATTCACATGTTTGAAGGAGAGACGTCTAACAAGTTGTCTTCTGACCTCCACATGTGTGCTGTAGCATGCACATGCCCACTTAACTCCCTACCCCAGTCAGCAAATAAGTGTTAAAATAATAAATTAAAATCTATCACTTATAATACACTATCAATTAGAAAGGCCTAGTGGCAATAGCCTGGAATATCAGCATTTGGGAGGCTGAGACAAAAGGGTTTTTAGTTCAAAAATAACTTGGGCTACATGGTACAAACTTCTATCAAAAATTCTGAGCAAATCAGCGAACCCCAAGAAGGTTATTTGGCTCGCAAGTCTGGATATCTAAGATCAAAGAGTTGCCTGAGGTGTCGCCTTCTTGCTGGCAGTGACCTGTGGAAGTGCACGACCACAGAGGTAAGGCAGAGGGGTGGAAGTTGGCGGATTAGCTCAGCCGACAGGATTTTCCGAATCTGGCGGATGTTTACTTTCAGTCATGTCTCTTTATCCGTTATAATCTCCAGAGAGCTGGGTTCCAAAAGCCAAATACATTCTGGGCTTCCCTGAAATGAAATATTTTAAATCAAGTATATTCTCTTAAAAATATTTTTTATTGGCCGGGCGGTGGTGGCGCACGCCTTTAATCCCAGCACTCGGGAGGCAGAGGCAGGCGGATCTCTGAGTTCAAGGCCAGCCTGGTCTACAAGAGCTAGTTCCAGGACAGGCTCTAGAAACTACAGGGAAACCCTGTCTGGAAAAAACCAAAAAAAAAAATTTTTTATTTTATTTATTTATTCATTCTGTGTATGTGTGTGTGTGTGTGTATGTGCCCACATTTTGGAGTATTGGGTAGTAGTTCCCGATGAGACAAAAACGTTCATTTTGAGAAAACTCTTATTAAGGCACAGGAGATTATAGAGGAGGTGAAACATTCTATTTTATAGGAAGCACCTATATCTCATGAAACAAACAGCTTAAAGACCTCAGGAGGTCCTTAAAGGTGACAGGATCCACGGACTCTATCTTGTGCACTAAGGACTGTTGGGATTCACTTTCTGACAAGACAAGCTTGCCGAAAACTGCAGAGACCAGCCGAGCTGCCTGAAAGAGGCTCAGACCAGTTGTTTTCCCCGGGAATGATGTTTCCAACTTGTTGAGCTCCTTCAAGTTGTGCAGTGTGCTCCAAATTCCCCTCTTTTGTAAGGTGTCATCTATGTTGGGGTGACTTTTGATGTACAGATTTCTTTGAGTCATGTCTGCTCTTTTAAGTAGCCCCCATAAACTCATTATTTGATCAAATTGTACATTGACAATTAGGATGCATGGTTTCCTATCTCAGTGTATTCCTGTTTTCCCAGGAAGAGTGCCATAAAACAGGAGACCAAAGAACAATTTCCGGGAGTCAGTTTTCTCTTCCCACCATCTGGGTCCTGTGAACTTAGGTCACCAGTCTAAGCAGCAGCACCTGTAGCTGTTAAACCATCTCACTGGCCCAATACTTTTCTTAGTAAGAACTTTATTTCTGATAAATATCATTAGCATATAAAACCACAAACCACTTTATTAGCATATTTATAACGGTTACCCAGGTTCTCTACGTTCTTTCTCCAGGTTTGTCTCTTAGTTTCCAAGTGAGAATAAGCGGTGAATGGCATGCAAACAGTTCTAAGTCCTTCTTCCCAGATTTCATGATTTCCACAGTTAGGATGGATAAGGAAGTATGGGAGTAGGAACATTCCTGGGTTTTCTATTGCCGTTGAACTCCACTATGTCATGAAAAGCAATTGCAAAGATATATTTAGAAAGAGGTACTTTCTCAGTGTTATGGCAATGTTTATGGGAGACCAAATGGATGACTAGTAGGGCATGAGAGAGAAAATCTGAGTGGATGCTGGTGACAATGGCAATGCAGAGAAAGATGAAGCCAGGTGTGTTTCATGAAAGGAAATTGCAAAAACTGGCATTTCTGCAATGGAAGATGAAAGAGAGAAAGAAAAGGAAAGAAAGAAAGAAAGAAAGAAAGAAAGAAAGAAAGAAAGAAAGAAAGAAAAAAGTGAGAGAAACGGAGGAAGGAAGGAAGGAAGGAAGGAAGGAAGCAAGCGAAGAAACCATAAGTGTGAGATGAAACTAAAAGGGGTAAAGTTAAAATAGGCGATGGACCATTGCAGATTGGGTCAAAAATGCTATAAAAGAAAGAGAGATTTTCACTGATGTGCACGACATTTCTCCAAAATGAAGTGGTCCACAAGTCAAAAATCAGAACTGAAAAATTTTTGAAAATTTTGAGATCAGTTAAAGAAATGGTGTATTGAGTCATTTAGCAAACATGCTAATATACAAGTTCTGCCAACTCTAGGAATAGGCACTGGTACCAATGATTCTCTGTGATTATAAGAAGTCTTTGTATTTGCCAATTAAAGCAAAGGCTTTTAATTCATTTTTTAAATAATGAAAATAAGTGCAGTAAAAAATAAAAGAAAAAAGAAAATAAGTGGAGTTAAAAAAGAAATTAAGTGGAGTAATTGATTCATAAGTGATGTTATCTGAAAAATAACACATGTACACATATATATATATATACGCACACAGAGAGTAAATCAGGCAAAAAAAGACAAAAATGTGTTCATTACAGAATAGTTTCATGCTACTCATTTTAATCTGTTACTTCTTAATTCAGCAGTTAAATATGTATTCCAAAGCTTATTATTGTACAAGATTCTTTATTCTGAGCCCATTCTGTCCAGCAAAATCACAACTTCAATTTTGACAATAGTTACAGTAGAGGACAATCCTTAAGAGACTCACTCTACTTTCCTGACATGGAGCTAGTTGGGATACCCCACTGCCAAAATCAATAGAGTAATAAATGAAGTCAGCACTAAATTTCAGGATGATCAAGTAAAAGCATTTATTAAAAAAATTTGAAGATGGGAGTTAGGTTATGGTGTTTATATAGCACTTGAAAACTTGTGGTCAAGTTTGGAGCTAGCTGCTATGTTTCAGTCTGCGCTGTGTTTAGCTTTTGATGCTTGTAATCAGCTCTGTAAGCCACTTAATCAGTGCCTGAGTGGGTTCTAAGGGAAAGCATACAACTGACTGGTCCAGAGAATATCCAAGACATTGTGGTTTCTGAGTCAAGATAAAAAGAGCAAGCAAGGTCCCTTACCAAAAGGTGATTGCATGAGATGTCTCTTCTTCAGCATTTAGCATCATTAGTAGATGTAGTCAGAGCTCTGCCCATACCCTCTCAATCTTACCCTCACACAGCATGCTTCCGTGATCTTTGAACACTACCATTGCGATGGGAATAGGAAAGTTGGAGAACTTCCTCTTATTCAAGAAGTCCAGATGTCCATCAGTGTGGCAGGAAAAATGCTGGGACATTGACGTCCACGGGTGTCCATCAGTGACAAGTCCATCAGTGTACAAAGATCACCACTAGGGCTGATTACCAGAGAGGTGTGTCTTACAGAGCCAACCAGGAGCTTATTTAATAAGTACACTCACTCATTAACTATCTTTCTTCTCTAGGCTTATAATTACTATAAGCACAAGAACACACGCATGAATTATTTATGAACTATGTTTAGCTATGTTAACATCATTATAGAATATTAAATGCCAATTCCAGCTTTGGAAAAATATTTGTGATTTTAGTTGCTGAAAGCCATTGCAGTCAAATGTTGGGCAATGTGGAAATGAGCTGGCAGTTTGCCTGTCTGTTGAAATCGCCCCCCAGGCATCACCCTATCCTGGTTAGTAATTGGCATTTGGCATTCATTTTGAAGGTTTCGGGAGCTAGACTGGCAGAAGTTAGCTGTGTCAAGGATGAGTGGCTACTTGGTTTCATTAGTGTGGTCACACTCACATGAGTTTATAAAAATTTCCCAGCACTGCTGGAGCAACTAATGATTCTGACTGAGGTAGAGCTCATTGTTGGAGGTTAGGATTCTTAACGTGGGAGGCCAATGTCAGATGGTTTTGTTACAATTCAGTCCATTCAGTGTAAGGGCTTTGGATATGAGGACTGCAGAAATACTGATTTCCCTGCTCTACAAAATTAACCTCGAGCACACGCTTGAGGTAGAATTTTATCTGGAGGAGCTGATGGACTGTGATTCAGATAGACTTAATCTCAATCTCAGTAATTGTGTTTTTGATTATTTTGTTAGGACTCCAACATTATAAAATCACCATCTTTATTTCTTATGACATCAATGATGTGGGAAAATATAGTTACAGTGCTTATTATACATTTATAGGGAAACTAACTCATTATGAATTATTTTGTATAATCTAGATATTCCAGGTTTTCTTCACAGTTTCATTCATTGAGTGCAGTAATAGGTCATTTGTACTAGGGACTCAAAATTAAAGCAATACAAAGAAATACAAAGTAAAACACCCACTTTTTGAACGTGCGTGGTTGATCGGCAGTTATGATTCACCAGACAAGCTTTAATATATATATAATTCAGTTTTAATAAAGGAAAGGAAAGGGAACTTACAAATCCAAGGTTCCAGCGAGGAGGGCAGGAAAACAAAGAGCAGGTGGGCCACAGGCCCACAAGATTTTATAAGTCAATATTAGCCTAAGGGGGACACGCCTAAGAGGGACATGCCTAAGAGGGACACGCCTTTAGACCAAGGGGGACACGCCTTACAAAACAAGGTTTTTGGCTAGGCTTCCCCTTCATCTCCCCCTTTTGTCTAAATAAGACAGAACCAAACCAAATACAACTATATTCAATAGGAACAAATAATAAATATAAAATTACAAACAATATTAAGAAGAAACATATAACAAAAGTTTTACTAAGCATTCTATTTCAAGGAGTCTAAATAATGTAGAGGGTAACTACAATTATCTAATCTTCAACCCCATCAAAGATCTGAGAAGGGAAGTAATATTACTTAAGCAACCAGGAAGTACAAACAAGAAACTTCCAAAATGTGCAACAAATGACAGAGACAACTAACTACCTGGGCAGTAACCCAAAGTTTCGTTTTGCAATGTTGAGGCAACCAACTTTGGCTAAGGCCTAACACAACTGACATAACATTTTTCAAAGGCAAGGAACTTTTTGTAGAACTGTCCAACCCTGTCTTGGCAAGATAAGACAATCCTGTTTTTATCCATTTACGGATACTCTGAAACTCTGTCAGTGGTCGAGGTATGGGCTTTTTCTTTGCCTAAAGGCCACTTCTGCCAAGAAGACAAGCTCCCAGTGGAGTGTCTTTGGTGCTCAACATTCTCTCGGGAGTAGAGTGGTGTTGCCAGGAGTGATTGTGTCTCATAAGTATCAAACTCTAGGTTAGATTAAAGGCCATGTTCTACAGCTCTTCAAAGAGGTCAAAGATTATACTATCTATACTAAATATAATTTCTATGTATCTAAAAAACCTGAAAAACAACTGTGCAATAAATGAGGACAATATCCCTAAACGTAAACAATGTCATTATACAAATAATATCAGAGGTAGAAATGTACATTGCAATATGATAAATATCTCAATATAACAATTGTTTTAAGCAGAGGTAGAAGCATACTCTCATACAATAGAGGTAGAAGCATACTCGCATACAATGTTCAATATACAAGAATCAACACCAATGCAATTTTCTAATAACAATAATTCACAAATACCAATCATCCCATCAAACCAGGTAGTTCCCCCCCCTTTTTTTTCATAAACACCCCTGAGTCCATATAATACCTCCCACATCCCCTCAACCCTATACCAACTACTAAATGATGTCCCTAAACCAGAGGGCAAACTCTGTTGGGAGAGGGGGCGTCGTCCTCTAAGATTGCTTCTAGCTGACATGGGGGCGACGTTCTTCTCAGGGGATTCCATGAAAGCAAATGATGGTAAAATTCCCAGAATAACATTTGGTCGAGGAAATTGTAACTAGCCTCTGAGTGTTTTGAGGAGGTCCGGCCAGAGTGTTGTCAAAATTGTGCACCATTTGAAACTGTCTTGTGTAGTTGGTACCAAAAACAAAAAACAAAAAAAAGGTCTAATTTTAGCGCTAATAAAAACATGACGTCATAGTAACCAGGTGAAATTGATGTTGTGGGGCCCCATCTTCATCCTGGAAACTTCAAAGATTACTGAAGGAAAATTTGTTGTTTGTTACAGGAAAGGTAAACATTATCTACAAAGACATATACAGACATATATATTCGATGGAAGATATAATAAAGACAGACAGATATGAGGAAAGGCAAAGAAAGTTTATCAAGTATCATCCTCATCATCATCATTATCATTATTATTATTATTATAATTATTACTATTACTATTATTATTCTGTCCCATTTCATGGCTCCTGACCTGAGACAGAAACTCTGAGATATCTCTTATAAACAGGCTTGGAATTGAAGAAGGACTGAGCCATAGTCCAACTCCAAAACCAGCTCTATATACATATAAATAAAAGCACTGTATATATGTAAAAAATGTTTTATACTTACTAAACATATTCGGGTTCTGTGTTGATCCATATTAGGTTGTAACTAGTGTCCATGCATCAGTATTTAAATATCCAGGGTCCCTTAAGTTCTTTGAAGATGAATGGTTTCCTGTGGAGATAAGAAAAGAACCCTGCCCCCAACCTATATGCTTTTCTTACCATCAGTATGATCATCATCCTTGTGAATGAATTATTTTTCTTCTCCATGGGGCTTCTTCTCTTCAAACCGAACCTTTATTAATTTTGACGGTATCCACAATTTTTCCTCTCCTGTGGAGACAAGAGCAAAACCCCTTCCCCAACGCAGCACATCTCCTGGCTTCCATTGTGAGGTCAGCACATCCTTGAAATAAACTGGTTGATTTAATTCAGCAGACTTTTCCATTATCCAATGTCTTTCTGCAGCCGTTGTCCCCTTCTCATTAGCGTTGAGAAAATTCAAGGTTAATAAAGCACTATGTAACCTATTTCTAGGGGTATTTTCCACCCCTTTCTGTTTGTTTAACATATCCTTTATAGTTCTATTTGATCTTTCTATGACTGCTTGACCTGTAGGATTGTATGATATACCTGTAACATGCTTAATATTGTAATAAGCAAAAAACTGTTTCATTTTCCTAGAGACATAAGCTGGACCATTATCTGTCTTTATTTGTGTAGGTATACCCATGATGGCCATAACTTCTAATAAATGAGTGATTACTGAATCAGCTTTTTCTGAGCTTAAAGCAGTTGCCCATTGAAAACCTGAATAAGTGTCAATGGTGTGGTGTACATATTTTAATTTGCCAAATTCTGCAAAGTGAAACACATCCATCTGCCAGATTTCATTCCTTTGAGTGCCCTTTGGATTAGCCCCTGCAGGCAGTGGTGCTTGGATATAGAAAGAGCAAGTAGGGCATTTCTTTACAATCTCCTTAGCTTGTTGCCATGTAATAGAAAACTCTTTCTTCAAGCCTTTGCTATTGACATGATGCTTTTCATGAAATTCGGAAGCCTGCAGTACACTATCAATCAATAACTGAACAATATCTGCATTACCTTGTGCTAAAGGACCTGGCAGACCCGTATGGGATCGGATGTGTGTTATATACATAGGGCAAAGTCTGTTCCTGATCATGTCTTGCACCTGGATAAACAATGAGGTTAGTTCTGTATCATCAGGTATAAATTCAGCAGTTTCAATATGTAAGATTACTCTTTCTGCATATTGTGAATCAGTAACTATATTAAGCGGTTCTTTAAAATCCCTTACCACCATAAGAATGGCATATAATTCTGCCTTCTGGACAGAATCATAAGGGCTTTGTTCCACCTTACTCAAATCTTCTGATTTGTAACCTGCTTTCCCTGATTTATTAGCATCAGTATAAAATGTACGTGCTCCAGTTATTGGAGCATCACGGATGATTCGAGGGAGAATCCAAGAAGTTCTCTTTATAAAGTTAAGCCTCTTGCTTTTTGGATAGTTGTTATTGATTTCTCCCAAAAAATTAGCGCAAGCTCTTTGCCATGGTTCGTTATCTTCCCACAACTTTTTTAGTTCATCAGCAGTGAAAGGCACTATAATTTCTGCTGGGTCTATGCCTGCTAGTTGACGAAGTCTCAATTTGCCTTTTATAATTAATTCAGAGACTTTTTCCACATAAGTTTTTATTTTCTTACTTGGTTTATGTGGTAAAAAGATCCACTCTAAGATAATATCATCTCTCTGCATTAAAATTCCTGTAGGAGAAATTTTGAAGGCAATATGACTAGAATACAACTGAGCTCTGGATTCACCCTATCCACATGTGTCTCTTGTAATTTCTCCTCAATCATTCTCAGCTCCTTTTCTGCTTCAGCTGTTAATTCTCTGGGACTGTTTAAGTCTTTTTCACCATCCAAGGTTTTATTTAAATGAATTATCATATCAGGTGTTATGCCAACAGCTGGTTGTAAGCTGGAAATGTCTCCTAACAACCTTTGAAAGTCATTGAGAGTCCGTAACCGATCTCTCCTAATTTGTGCTTTTTGTGTCTTAATTTTTTGCAAACCTATTTTATAACCTAGATAATTAACAGAATCTCCTCTCTGAATTTTTTCAGGAGCAATCTGCAATCCCCATTTAGGTAAAAGTATTTTTACTTCTTCAAACAGTCTTTCTAAAGTAGCCATGTTTGAATCAGATAACAGAATATCATCCATGTAATGATAAATTATCGACTTGGGAAATTGCTTGCGTATTATTTGCAATGGTTGATTTACAAAATATTGGCACAGGGTGGGAGAGTTCAACATGCACTGTGGGAGGACGGTCCACTGGTATCTCCTTGTAGGTTGAGAGTTATTATAAGTAGGCACTGTGAAGGCAAACTTTTCTCTGTCTTTTTCTTGTAAAGGTATAGTGAAGAAACAATCCTTTAAATCAATTACTATGAGAGGCCATCCTTTTTGGTAATAAAGATGGCAGAGGAATTCCAGATTGCAGAGAGCCCATAGGTTGAATAACCTTATTGATAGCCCTGAGATCTGTCACCATTCTCCACTTACCAGATTTTTTCTTAACAACAAATACAGGAGAATTCCAAGGGCTGGTAGATTCTTCTATATGTCGAGCATCTAATTGCTCTTGTACCAGCTGTTCTAAAGCCTGCAACTTTTCCTCAGCTAAAGGCCATTGTTTTGTCCATATTGGTTTCTCAGTCAACCATTTTAGAGGCAGTGCTGTTCGTATCTCTGAAGGGCCATCAATTGCTTTGCATTCTTGTACAGCCCGAACAGCCGGTTTCCGCCTTCTGTAATATCTTTTAATATTTCCCTCAGTGATATAGGCTCTAGAAGCAGCAGGAATATTAATTTGGGTATTCCATTGCTGCAACAGGTCACGGCCCCATAAATTCACTGCAATATTGGCTACATATGGCCTTAATTTTCCTATTTGTCCTTCTGGCCCTATGCATTCAACCCATCTCGTGCTCTGCCTTACTTGAGATAGGGTTCCAGTTCCCAGGAACTGAACATTTACATCCTGAAGAGGCCAATACGGATGCCAAGATTCTGGAGTAATGATACTTACATCCGCACCTGTGTCCAGTAGGCCAATAATAAAAACGCCATTTACACACACTCTTAACTTTGGTCTTTGTTCATTTATAAAAGTCTGCCAAAATACACGTAACTCATCTTTCAGGCCATTTTTGCTTTTAACAGCAGGCATGGGGCTTTCTAATTTTCTTGACGAGGCATGTTCTCGGCAGTAACTGGAAATGACTGGACCACATTCGCCATGGGGGCCTGCGAGAGGCCCCCCATTGAGTTTCCCAGTGGCAACAAGTTGCCTTGTCTATCTCTTGTTGACCTGCACTCATTTGTCCAGTGTCTGCCTTTTCCACATCTCCTACATATACCTGAAGGCTGAGTCCTCCTACGTCTCTTATTTCTAGAAGAGGCATTATTATTATTATTATTATTATTATTATTGTTATTATTATTATTATTTATTATTATTATTTCTGAAAATCCGTTGTCTGCAATTCCTTTTAATATGTCCCATCTTGCCACAATTAAAACATTTGGTAACTTGATGTCTCCTTTTTGCGTTAGAAATTGCTTCTTCTACCCATGCTTCAGTGCCATAGTCAAATGATTCAACATTCATTGTATGTAAGACCCATTCGTCCAAGGGCGCTGATCTCATCTTTAAAGGCCCCAGGATCCTTTTACACTCCACATTGGCATTCTCATAAGCCAAAGACTCAATTATTATATGTCTTGCTTCTGGGTCAGATATCCCTATCTGTACAGCTTTAGTTAGCCTTTGTAAAAAATCACTAAAGGGTTCTCTCTGACCCTGTTTAACTCTGATATATGATTCCAGTCTCTGTCCTGGGTCTTGAACCCTGTCCCAAGCCTTTAAGGCTGCTGTAGTACATATGGATAAGGTGTGTTCATCATAATTAGCTTGTTCCAGAGGATCGGAGAAAAGTCCTTCACCTAGAATTTGATCTAGGGAGATCTCAATTCCCTTTGCTCTTTCCTGCTGTTCTAAAAGTTTAGCCTCTTGTCTGAACATGCATTTCCAATTTAATTGTGTCCCACTCTCTAGAACAGCTGATACTAATTGTACCCAATCATGGGGCATTGCCTTATTGCTTATAGACCAAGTTTTGAGCATCTCTCTAACAAAGGACGAATGTAGCCCAAAGTTCATAATGGCTTGTTTAATTTCTTTGAAATCATTCATACGGACGGGTTCCCATGTATATTCCTTGATGACCTTAGGGTTTTTGGAACCAGTCACCTTTTCTGACGTTATTATTGGAAAGGCAGGTAGAACTTTATGGAAATTATCCCGGAGAGTTTTACTCATTGACGGAGTTAAATTTCGCCTTTGTACCGTTTGCTCCTGTTCATCATAGTCTATAATTTCCTCAATCTTTTCTAATCTGCTTACTATTGCCTTCTGTAAGGCCTGGATCTTCTGTCCAGAATTATGCTCCAAGGCCTTCATGGAGGATTCCAAAACATGAAGTTTGTCCAGTAGAGTTAGTATCTCATCCTTGGATAGAATTTTCATGGCATGAATTGTGCCTTCTTGTATTGACAATCTGTCAGCCAATCTGTCATATCCTTTAGACAAAGTCCAATTTTCACATTCAGCAGTTTTAATTCTCTCTGATAATGTTTCAGACAGGGACTGAAGTTTACGATCCAAATCAGCTGTTCTCTCCTCCGCAGCAATGAATCTCTCCTTAATATCAGACTGTAGTTTTTCTAAATTTTGCTCATTTGACCGAGTCATATCAGACAAAGCCCTATTCCCTTCCTTGAGACCTTCAAACTCTTTCTTGGTGTCAGTCTGAATTGTTTTTGCAAATACCTCGACCGACTTAAAGTTGTCACTCAAAACAGTTGTGCCCTTTCTTAAGCATTCAACCTCTGTCCTAAGAATCCTGGTTTCATTCTGTAAGGACTTTATCATTTTTCTATTTTCAAACCATGTAAGGGAGAAACCAAATACGAGAAAAATTGCAAGCCCTATAAACATCCAAGTTATGGGAATATCATATGTATCCTGTAATATTTCTACCATAGTATAATTAAATAGACTGCAGAAGCTTTCAACGGTGATATGGTCAGACATTTTTTTTTTTAATCAAAAGAAATTTTACCTGTAATGACCGTTCCCTGCCAGTAGGTGGCGAAGGCAGTAACCGCTCGGCCAAACCGAGTCTGCAGTACCGGCGGAGCTCGAATGTTGGAACTCCGGCAGTAACTGCTAGTCTCCGGCAGATCAGGGCCCAGGCCAAACTCAGCCGGGACTGGTGCTGCCTGAGGGGTTAGCGAGCTCGGACTGAGTCACCCGCGTGCACACACACACACACACACACACACACACACACACGTCCTTTGCTCCGTACAAGCGGGGCTGGGACAGGCTAGTCTGGGAAACTGCTCTGAAGCAATCAAGAGCCCAAGGCTGAATCCCTGCCACACAGTGTGGGAACTGGAGCTGAAGGCTCCCAAATGCCCGAGTTGGACGCCAAATGAAGGTGCGTGGTTGATCGGCAGTTATGATTCACCAGACAAGCTTTAATATATATATAATTCAGTTTTAATAAAGGAAAGGAAAGGGAACTTACAAATCCAAGGTTCCAGCAAGGAGGGCAAGAAAACAAAGAGCAGGCGGGCCACAGGCCCGCAAGATTTTATAAGTCAATATTAGCCTAAGGGGGACACGCCTAAGAGGGACATGCCTAAGAGGGACACGCCTTTAGACCAAGGGGGACACGCCTTACAAAACAAGGTTTTTGGCTAGGCTTCCCCTTCAACTTTTGTAAAGACATATGTTAGACTTTTAAACAAAAGTTAAAAATGATATATATGGTTGAAAAGTGGTACAAATACATACAAACACACACCCTTATAGACAGACAGACCCTCATGAATGCCTAGAGATGGTGAATGGACACACAGAGGTGTGTTTGGCAATCTGAATAGTAACTTTAATAAGGTGATCAAGGGGAAAATCCATCATGAGGATTGACAAAAAGTAGGAGGGGCTAAGAGAGTGTCACACGGCAGGATGATGGGAGACGAATGAGCAGAGGGAGAACTGATGCAGGAGCACTATGTGGGCATTGCCCTTCTGCACCGCGATGACTGCATTTCGGCACAGCGACGAAGTTGGAAGAACATGAATGAGAAAGAGAGAAGGGAGGAGAGGCAGCAGTGGGCCTGTTCCTGTAGGACTCTGAGAGCCATCTATTCTAGTTCACCTTCTGTTGCTATGATAAGACATTATGGCGACCAAAAGAAACTCCAAGAGGAACAAGTTTTTATCACTTCCACTTCCATGTATGGTCCATCATCACTGAGGAAGGTCTATCACCAAAGTGAGGGCAGAAATTCAAGGCAAGATTCTGGAGCAGAAAGCATAGCATATGCTTGATGGGTCGCATACATGTTTCCTTTCTGCCAGCTTTCTTGTGGAGCACAGGTCCACCTGCTTAGGGATGGTCCCACTCACCATGGCTTGTTCTCTTCCATATTGATCATCAATAAAGCCAACATCTAGCACATATGGCCAGTTCACTTAAGAAAACTCATCAACTGACATTCCTTCTTGCCCAGAGACTCTAATTAATTTGGTTTTTTGAGACGGGGTTTCTCTGTAGCTTTGGAGGCTGTCCTGGAACTAACTCTTGTCGACCAGGTTGGCCTCGAATTTACAGAGATCACCTGCCTCTGCCTTCCAAGTGCTTGGATTAAAGGCAGGCATGCACCACTTAATGCCTACCTTTGGCAAATGACTTTTAAAAGGAAAACATCCTCTTGTAGTAGCTTTACACAAAAACTGTTTGCACTTAGTTTTCCTGTTCACATGACTAAATAAATGCATGTTCAGCACTAAGGAACTCCTTACGTCAAAGCTGAGTAATCCACACTTGGGCATTATTTGATCCTTCAGAGACCCAGCCCCAGACTACCTGCTCTTTCCTCCACCTGCCCTGCTGTCGTGGGTGAGAGGAGAAGCCTTGTGAAGTGTCCTGTAGTATTTTATCCAACAACTCACTTGCAGAAACTCAGTCCCATGGATGAACAGAGCAGGGAAGGCTGCTGGAAGGTGCTGACTAAATGTGTGTACAAGGAGGAGACATGCTTTGGAGATCACTTACTGTTTCCTCCACAGGGAACAGGAAAACTGGCACAGGTGTTAAATTAGTAAGCTGTTGTATTTATACAATAGAGAGAAAGAAATGATATCATGTAGCTACTCTGTAGCAGTGGAGACAGAATTCCTCAAACTAGTCTGTTTTGTTTGTGTAACTTGATACTTGTTTTCTGGTTTAGGGGAATTGTATTAACATATGCATTCCTAAAAATTATTACTGACATCAAATATGATCAGCAAATACTCGGTTTTTCTAGAAGAAATTTTTGCAACCTACATTAGGTTTGCGTTTTCACTATGGGAAGTAAGATGTGATTTTATAAAATGAGAAATATTAATATCACATGAATACATAGTATATTCAGAGAGTATTCTTTGAAAAGGTCATCACATCAGTGGATGTTGGAATTAATACACAGAAAACTTCAATTAATGTGTTTAATATGCTTTTTAATATCTTCCTACAGAATTTGGACTTTTATGTTATGGTATTTTTTAACTTGCTTCTTTTTCATTAATGGTATTTTCATGTATTTCCTTAAAGCTCTTTATTTTATAAAATTTACTCTGCCACCAAAAGTCCTTAAAATATTAAACCTATGATAATGGTTTAATTGCTGACACACAAATGTAATACGTGGCATTGAATAGCTCTGTTCTAATTAAGGTTTATTCATTCCTGAAATTGGACTCAGTATCTATATTGCTTGCCTCACAGGGGAGAAAGAAAGAAAGAGAGAGAGAGAGAGAGAGAGAGAGAGAGAGAGAGAGAGAGAGAGAGGGGAGAGAGAGAGAGAGAGAGAGAGAGAGAGAGAGAGAGAGAGAGAGAGAGGAAGAGGGAGTTTCTTGCAATGCTTTCAACACTTCCTCCTATCTCTTCATTTCTTATGTGTTGTTTGGATAACTGGAACGTCATATGTAGGGTTGGCATCAAATTTTCCATGACCCTCTGTCACTAGAGTGTGAGTGCTGGGGTTCTACGTGTGTTGTCATACCCATAGCTTTGCTTGGTTTCAGACACAATGCCGTGTGGTTATTAGTGTTTCACTATGTATTAGATATTCATCCCTGTAATTCTTGGGAAATTTTTTTTATTTATGTGTATTTGTGTATTGTACATATGAGTGTGAGTGGGAGTGCTCATGGATCCTGGTCTCTGATCTCTAGGCAGGAGGTACAGGGGTTGTGAGCCACCTTCCTTCAGTGCTGGGAACTGGATTTGGGTCTTCTGCAAAAGAAATATGTGCTATCAACCACTGAGCCATCTCTCCAGCCAACACCATCCCCAGATGCTTCCAGCATCTTTGGTTTTCAATATCTCCTGGATAGTTGGTGGGGAAATTTCAAGCCACTTTACTTCAAATGTGTTTTTCTTTCTGTTTTATGTCTTATCCTTGCTGTATTGTAGCTATACTTGTATTTTGAGTCTTTCATCACTGCAGTTCCTCAGACTTTCCCCTTAGATTCTTTAGTCTCTGTGCACTTCAGGTTCGGGTGTTTCTATTGACTCTGATTCTGTTCTATGCAAAAATGCCAAGTCTACCAATAAGCCTACCAAAGATACTCTTTTCTATTGTGGAATTTATTTTCGATTTTGTTTCTTTTTATTTAAAGTGTTTTCATCTTCCTACTTACACATTTTTATTCTATAATATTCACTCTGTCATGAGAGCCCTTGTTATATTAAACACAATAATTGAAGTTCTCTGTGTGATAATTCCAACATCTGTCTTATCTGATTTTAGCTTGCATTTTTCTATTGAGTTCTATTTTGCCTTTTTATGTTTTGTTGAAAACCTGTTATTGAAAACAAGAGTAAATATCTGTTTAGTGTGGGTTTATTTTGTTAATATAGACAGAACTTGGTCTATGTTTACTTCTTAAGATAGCTGCTGGTTCAAATTAGTGTAAGTGGGACTTTTATGTACTTTTTGTAATAGTTATATATCTTTTAGTGTCTGAAGTATAATCCACTCTTGCTATGTAAGACCCTTTGACAGTAAGTCATGTGTAAGGGAAAGCATTGTTTTACCTTTGAATGAAGCATCAATGTTTTCTTTTTGGAGACATGTGTGCCCACGACATATTTGAAGGTTTTCCTTTTGGAGATGTGCCTGCCCCGAACTTAGTTGGGGGTTTTCTTTTTGGCGATGTGACTGCCCAAGACATAGTATGCAGGACATCAAGTCCCTTCCCTTGCTGTGATATTTGCAATTTATTTCCTGTGAGCCCTGACCCACCTTCCTAACCCTCAATTTTGTATCTTTTTAAAAAATAGCCAATCAAATTCAAGTTGTGCCATCCATGTACAACTAAGTGTAGCCAGTCTGCTGGAGTGTGGCCAACATATGTAGAGCCTTTCTGATTCCCTCACCAGAAGCTATTAACCATTCATACTCTTCAATTCAGAGGGGGACTTATGAATCACTTCCCAATCTATGAATGCCAATTCTCTTGGTCTTATCAGGCAACCTCAGTTTCTTTGAGCTCATGAGTTAAATTGTCTTTAGTTTCCAGAAGACACTGTGTTTTTTCTCCATATTCCCCAACTTCTGTCTCCTACAATCTTCCTGCCTTCCCTTCCATAATAGTCCTTGAGCCTGGGGGTGGGGTATATAAATATAACATTGTGCCTTAGTATTCCATTGCTATTTATTCTCTTCACTTCGACCAGATGTGAGTTTCTGTATTATCAACATCCACTGCAAAATAGAAATGCAACAACAAAACAGTTGGCTAACCCCATAACATTTAAACCATTATGTCATCCCTGGGAATATTTTGGAATGCTGGTCCTTATTACTGTTCACAGAGTTCACATCTGGTTAAAAGTATTGATGACTTCACACCTACCCAGTTCTTGTAGTACCAGAAGCTTCTGTACCAGTTAGCTTTCATAGTACTGGAAAGTGTTAGCTAGCAGAGAGGAAACTTCCTGGTGAATATCAGAGTGATTCTCCCTGTCCTGTAAGTAATGCATATGGTGTCTTTAGCAATAGGGTGTTAATGTAAAACTCTGGAGGGTGCTCAGAGGTAATGACAGCAGCCTATATTGTTTTGAGTGATCTCCTGGACAACTCTAACAGTTCAAGGGGATAGCAGCATACCTGGCACTGGGATTTCTTAACATATTCATATATGTGTTTATGTTCATGTAAAATAATTTAATAGTAACTATCGTAAATATAGGAGTAGTCTCATTCCAGAAACATTTTTTGTTGCTGTTGTTTGAGGAAAGGACTCCCTTGTCAAGAGTGAGATGTTCTAGGGAGAGAAGTTAGTTTCCCACAAAGACTCGCTGTGAATTTAATTTCTAATATGTCATGCCTATATTTAGGAAGTTTCTGGATATATACTTGTGACTTAAGTACTTCTATAGCTGAGGCTGATTTAGGTCACTTAACACTTTGCACTCTTAGCTGAGCAGTGGGTGGGAAGGATGGAAAATATTGTAAAAGGAAGTTTGCTATGAACAGGACCCAGCAAAGAAATCAATGATGGATGATATTGTCATTTATCCTAAATTCTAGCATGTTAAATTTGGTTTTAAGATACTTCATGTCAACTTCTAGAAGTAAGAAATTAATATATTCATGCATAAATGAGCATGTAATTTTTTTTTGCATCAAGGCACTAATAAGACAATGAAGAAAAACTGAACAATCTATTTTTTTTTCAAAAAATAAATGCAAACTAGTATTATATTATGATCTATACTACTGAAACAAGCATGCTGTGTGAAGACTGGAAATTATAGGCTTATAGTTAGTTGACTTTGTGGGGTTAAATTATCAGAATTAGAATGAATGCTAAAGGTCACTATTTTATGAAATTTAAGCGATTGGTTGTACTTTAGTTGTGCAGAGGGAGGTCTCAGTCTACATGGCTACTTTTCTGACAATTTCCTTCTTGTACTTTTACTTTATATGAAAACTGGTTCATATAAGGGTTACTGGCTCAAAACTCACAGAAATTTCAAATGCAGTAAGAATGTGTTTCTCCCAGGCCAATTTCAGAAAGAGAGTTCCTAGGTTTCTTTTTGCTGTCCTCCCACCATTGGCTTCTTCTAGCATGTATTCCACAAAATATGAGCTCAGATAACCCTTTCCAGATTGTACAAGGAGATCTTATAATTGATATAAGCCTTCAGTCCAGACAAGATAATGAAGGGTTTCATATGGGCAAACAGTATGAACCAGCATGGAAGGGTAGACATTACCTGTGATCAGAAATCAGGTATTTTTTGACTACATGTGATTGTAAAGAAGACTAGGAAGTATGATGTTTCCATCTTCATGTTCATGAAAAGTAAGAAATGGATTTAATTTGTGGTGCAGCAGTCTGTGCTTCTCCATAGCTCTGTGAGGGTTGTTAACTTGCAGCTCTCCCTCACTGTTCACAGGTGGTGAGGCAGCTGGCTCTAAGAACTTCCTCAGGAACCAAAATCTGTCCCTTACATGAAATGCTGTAGTATTTGCATATCATCCTAAGAGTTTCCTGAATACTTCAAAACCGTATTCTCAACTGTGGATCATGATACCTTTGGGATGGCATATCTGATGTCCTGTGTATCAGATATTTACATTACAATTTATAACAGTATTACAGTTACAAAGTAGTAACAAAAAGTAACTATGTTTGAAGGTTATACAACATGAGAAACCATATCAAAGAGTCACAGCATTAGGAAGTTTGAAAACCACTGCTGTAGAACTCTACATTTTATACTTTGTACAGTGTCAATATCAAACAGTTTGTAGAAAATAATGAGGGGACTGTATGGTCATTAGTGACACATTTGTTTTCAAATATTTCAATGTGATTGGTTGAATCTCCGCATGCAGAATCCAGAAGAAGGAATTTTGATTGTGATATTCAGGACATACAATATTTAAGAATGTCCCTAGTAATTTAGTTTGTGATATTTTAAACGTGAATGAAGTATATACAACTAAATTTAATATTCTTATGCAGATGAATGAAAAAATGAGATGTATGTAGTTAAGTAGCTTTCTCAGTACTACTTATGTAGAATTTGAGCCTAATTAATTCAAAACTTTAAACCTGCTTTATTTTCTTACTTTACTATATTAACTCAATTCCATAATTTAATTAATGCATTTCAAAAGCATTCCTATTCTTATGTATTCAACTATAAGTCAAGGGTCCCTTAGTATAAGGTCATAAATAGTAGGGGCTACTTTATCAAATAATTCTGGATCTTCTTAGTTCAGAAAGTGGTTATAACATGAATTCTTGTTTCTAACAGCCATAGGTTCAGTCTTTATTTAATAAAACAAAAATTGAAGAAAGTAGTTTTCAGAGGACTAATAAATAGAAATTGTCAGTTTTTAAATAGAGCTCCATTTCTTAAAGGCTGTAGAAATTAACCCAGCCGAAGTAGACACTCCTTCACAATAGCTTTGCCTTTTTTTGACATTCTCAGCATTTTGAAGCCAATTAAGGTAGCCTAGATCTTATCAGTCTGAAAATAACTCAGCATCCTCCAAGGTGATATCTGTGATGCAGGAGATTTGAAATAACAAAAAATAGTCCTTTTAGAATAAATCAGTTTTAATAAAAGGAGAAAGAGGGATACTTACAAAGCTAAGGCTCCAGCAAAGCAGAGGGTCAAGCGGGGAAAAAACAGGGTGTCTCTTCCCAACCCGGCTCTTTTTAAAGGTACCTTTCTCCCCTGGGGCCGCCACACCCCTGAACGCAGGGATTGGGCCAGCTGCCCCAATATCTCCCCCTTTTGTCTAAATAAGGCAGATTCAGAAACCAAATACAACTATATACAATGGGAATAGACCATATAAAATTACAAGAAGCAAACAATATTAGGCGAGGAACATATAACAAAAAATTTTACTAAACATTCTACTTCAGGAAGTCTAAATAATGTAGAAGGTAGCTAAAATTATCTAATCTTCAACCCCATCAAAGATCTGAGAAGGGAAGTAATATTACTAAAGCAACCAGGAAGCACAAACAAGAAACTTCCAAAATGTGCAACAGATGACAGAGACAACTGACTACCTCGGCAACCACACGAAATCTTGTTAGCAATGTTGAGGCAACCAACTTTGGCTGAGGCCTGATATAACCTGACATACCATTATTCAACGGCAAGGAACCTTTAGTAGAACTATCCTATCCTGTCTTGGCAAGATAGGACAATTCTGTTTTATCCACTTATGGATATTTTGTATCTTAGTCAGTAGTGGCGGTATGGGCTTTTCTTTGCCCAAAGGCCAGTTCTGCCAAGAAGACAAACTCCCAGTGGAGTGTCTTTGGTGCTCAACGTTCTCTCGGGAGTAGAGCATTGTTGCCAGGAGTGATTGTGTCTCATAAGTACAAAACTCTAGGTTAGATTAAAGGCCATGTTTTACAGCTCTTCAAAGAGGTCGAAGATTATGCTATCTATACTAAATATAATCTCTGTGTCTAAAAAACCTGATTATCCTAAATATAAATGTGACAAACATATAATTCTCAACACTTATCTAACTGTATGACTAATAGAATAGACAACTTTGCAATAAATGAAGACAATGATTTCCAAATGTAAACAGGGTCATTACATAAATAATATCCGAGGTAGAAACGTACATTGCAATATGGTAAACAATGTCATTACATAAATAATATCAGAGGTAGAGATGTACATTACAATATGGTATACAATGTCATTACATAAATAATATCAGAGGTAGAGATGTACATTGCAATATGGTATATATCTCAATATAACAATTGTATCAAACAGAGGTAGGATCATACTCTTATACAATGTTCAATATATCAATATACAAGAATCAACACCCATATAGTTTTCAAAAAACAATAACTCACAAAAATCAATTATTCCTTCAGACCACCAGTTATTCCCTCCCCCCTTTTTGAAATAAATATATACATATACATAGTTTATACCCCTGAGTCCATATAAAGCCTTCCTCAACCCCCTCAACCCTATACCAGCCACCAATTAGTGTCCCTAAACCTGAGGGTAAACTTTGTTGGGGGGGGGCGTCGTCATCTAAGATTGCTTCCAGCTGACATAGGGGCGACTTTTCTTCTCAGGGGGTCCTGTGAAAGCAAATGATGGTAAAATACCCAGGGTAACATTTCGTCTAGGAAGAATGTGTCTAGCCTCTGAATATTTTGAGGAGATCCGGCCAGAATGTTGTCAAAAATGTGCACCATTCAAAAGTGTTCTGTGCAATTGGTACCAAAAAACAGGCCAAATATTAGCGCTACAAAAACATGATGTCATAATAACCAGTTGGAGTTGATGTTGCGGGGCCCAGTCTTCATCCTGGAAACTGTAAAGATTACTAAAGAAAAAATTTGTTGTTTGTTACGAGAAAGATAAGCATTATCTACAGAGACATATACAGACATATACGTGCATATCATCAATGAAAGGTGCATTAAAGACAGACATAGATATGAGGGAAGGCAAAGAAGGCAAATATATTAGTATCATTATTAACATTATTATTATTATTATTATTCTGTCTCATAACATGGCTCCTGACCTGAGACAGAAAATCTGAGAAATCTTTTATAAACAAGCTTGGAATTGGAGAGGGACTGGGCCAGAGTCCAACTCCAAAAAAACCAGCTCTAAATATTTATAAAGAAATGCATATTGACACACATTCAAAAAATTGTTTTTCATACTCACGGAGCTTACCTAGTGTTAATGTTGATCCTTGATGGGTTGCAACTGGTTTCCATCCATCAGTATTTAAGATATCCAAGGTCCCTCGGATCCTTTGAAGGTGAGTGTCTTTCTGTGGAGATAAGAAAAGAACCCTGCCCCCAAACTATAGTTCTCTTACCATCAGTATGTTCACCATCCTTGTACATGAATTGTTATTCTTCTTTTCCAAGGGGCTTCTCCTCTTCAAACTGAACCTTTATTAACTTTGATGGTATCCACGATTTTTCTTCTCCTGTGGAGACAAGAGCAAAACCCCTTCTCCAACATAGCACATCCCCTGGCTTCCATTGTGAGGTCAGCACATCCTTGAAATAAACTGGTTGATTTAATTCAGCAGACTTTTCCATTATCCAATGTCTTTCTGCAGCCATTGTCCCCTTCTCATTAGCGTTGAGAAAATTCAAGGTTAGTAAAGCATTATGTAATCTATTTCTGGGGGTATTTTCCACCCCCTTTTGTTTGTTTAACATATCCTTTATAGTTCTATTAGATCATTCAATGACTGCTTGACCGGTAGGATTGTAGGGTATACCTGTAACATGCTTAATGTTGTAATAAGCAAAAAACCATTTCATTTTCCTAGAGACATAAGCTGGACCATTATCTGTCTTTATTTGTGCAGGTATACCCATGATGGCCATAACCTCTAACAAATAAGTGATTACCGAATCGGCCTTTTCTAAGCTTAAAGCAGTTGCCCATTGGAAGCCTGAATAAGTGTTAATGGTATGGTGTACATATTTTAATTTGCCAAATTCCGTGAAGTGGAACACATCCATCTGCCAGATTTCATTCCTTTTAGTCCCTGCAGGCAGTGGTGCTTTGGATACAGAAAGAGCAAGTAGGGCATTTCTTTACAATCTCCTTAGCTTGTTGCCATGTAATAGAAAACTCTTTCTTCAAGCCTTTGCTATTGACATGATGCTTTTCATGAAATTCGGAAGCCTGCAGTACACTACCAATCAATAACGGAACAATATCTGCATTACCTTGTGCTAAAGGACCTGGCAGACCCGTATGGGATCGGATGTGTGTTATATACATAGGGCAAAGTCTGTTCCTGATCATGTCTTGCACCTGGATAAACAATGAGGTTAGTTCAGTATCATCAGGTATGAATTCAGCAGTTTCAATATGTAAGATAACTCTGCATATTATGAGTCAGTAATAATATTAAGAGGTTCCTTAAAATCCCTTAGCACCATAAGAATGGCAAATAACTCTGCCTTTTGGGCATAATCATAAGGACGTTGTTCCACCTTACTCAAGTCTTCTGATATGTAGCCTGCCTTCCCTGATTTATTAGCATCAGTATAAAATGTGCAGGCTCCAGTTATTGAAGCATCATGGACGGTTTGAGGAAGAATCCAAGAAGTTCTCTTTGTAAAGTTAAGCCTCTTGCTTTTTGGATAGTTGTTATTAATTTCTCCTAAAAAGTTAGCACAAGCTCTTTGCCATGGTTCATTATCTTCCCATAATTTTCTTATCTCATCAGCGGTGAAGGGCACTATGATTTCTGCTGGGTCCATGCCTGCTAGTTGACAAAGTCTCAATTTGCCTTTTATAATTAGTTCAGAAACCTTATCCACATAGGTTTTTATTTTCTTACTTGGTTTATGAGGTAGAAAGATCCACTCTAAAATAATATCATCTCTTTGCATTAAAATTCCTGTAGGAGAAATTTTTGAAGGTAATATGACGAGAATACAATTGAGTTCTGGATTCACCCTATCCACATGTGCTTCCTGCAATTTTTCTTCAACCATTGTCAGTTCTTTTTCTGCTTCAGCTGTTAATTCTCTGGGACTGTTTAAGTCTCTTTCACCATCTAAGGTTTTATTTAAGTGAATTATCATATCAGGTGTTATCCCAAAAGCCGGTCGAAGGCTGGAAATGTCTCCCAACAACCTTTGAAAGTCATTAAGAGTCCGTAGTCAATCTCTCCTAATTTGTGCCTTTTGTGTCTTAATTTTTTGCAAGCCTATTCTATAACCTAGATAATCAACAGAATCTCCTCTCTGAATTTTTTCAGGAGCAATCTGTAATCCCCATTTAGGTAGAACTATTTTCACCTCTTTAAACAGTCTTTCTAAGGTATCCATGTTTGAATCAGACAAGAAAATATCATCCATGTAATGATAAATAATAGACTTGGGAAACAGCTTGTGTATTATTTGCAATGGTTGATTTACAAAGTATTGGCACAGGGTGGGAGAGTTCAACATGCCCTGTGGGAGGACAGTCCACTGGTATCTCTTGGTAGGTTGAGAGTTATTATAAGTAGGCACTGTGAAGGCAAACTTTTCTCTATCTTTTTCTTGTAAAGGTATGGTGAAGAAACAGTCCTTCAAATCAATAACTATGAGAGACCATCCTTTTGGTAATAAAGAAGGCAGAGGAAGTCCATATTGCAGAGAGCCCATAGGCTGAATAACTTTGTTGATAGCTCTGAGATCTGTCACCATTCTCCATTTGCCAGATTTTTTTCTTAACCACAAATACAGGAGAATTCCAAGGGCTGGTAGATTCTTCTATATGCTGAGCATCCAATTGCTCTTGTACCAGCTGTTCTAAAGCCTGCAACTTTTCCTCAGCTAAAGGCCATTGTTTTGTCCATATTGGTTTCTCAGTCAACCATTTTAGAGGTAGGGCCATTGGTGATTCTGGAGGGGCATCCTTTGCTTTGTGTTCTTGTATAGCCCGAATGGCTGGTTTTCGCCATCTGTAATACCTTTTGATGTTTTCCTCAGAAATATATGCTCTAGAGGCAGCAGGAATGTTAATTTGAGTATTCCATTGCTGCAATAGGTCACGACCCCATAAATTTACTGCAATATTAGCTACATATGGCCTTAATTTTCCTATTTGTCCTTCTGTCCCTATGTATTCAACCCATCTCGTGCTTTGTCTTACTCGAGATAGGGTTCCAATTCCCAAGACCTGAACATTTATATCCTGTAGAGGCCAAGACGGATACCAAGATTCTGGAGTAATGATACTTACATCCGCTCCTGTGTCCAGCAGGCCAGTAATGAAAATGCCATTTACACACACTCTTAACTTCGGTCTTTGATCACTTATAGAAGTTTGCCAAAACACACGTAATTCATCTTTCAGGCCATTTTTGCTTCTAACAGCAGACATGGGGTTTTCTAATTGTCCTGACAAGGCATGTTCTCCGTAGTAACGGGAAATGACTGGACCACATTCGCCATGGAGGCCTGCGAGAGGCCCCCCATGGTGTTTTCTGCTTGCAGTGGATTTCCTTGCCTATCTCTTGACAATCTGCATTCACTGTCCCAATGTCTACCTTTTCCACATCTCCCACATAAACCCTGAAGGCTGAGGTCTCTTATTCCTGTTATTCCTGGAAGAGGCATTATTATTATTATTTCTGTAACTCCTTTGTCTGCAATTCCATTTCATATGTCCCATTCTGCCACAATTAAAACATTTGGTATTTTGATGTCTTCTTTTACCATTGGCAATGGCTTCTTCCATCCAGGCCTCTGTGCCATAATCAGCTGATTCAATATTCATTGTCTGTAAGACCCATTCATCCAGAGGTGCTGATCTGATCTTTAGAGGCGTCAAAACCCTTTTGCACACCACATTGGCATTCTCATAAGCCAAGGACTCAATTATTACCTGCCTTGCTTCTGGGTCAGATGTCCCTATTTTTACAGCTTTAGTTAGTCTATGTAAAAAGTCAACAAATGGTTCTCTCAGACCCTGTTTAACTCTGATATATGATTCCGTTCTATGTCTTGGGTCTTGAACCCTGTCCCAAGCCTTTAAGGCTGCGGTAGTACATATGGATAAAGTATGTTCATCATAATTAGCTTGTTCTAGAGGATCAGAATAAAGTTCTTCACCCAGAATTTGATCTAGGGTAATGTCAACTCTCTTTGATCTTTCCTGCTGTTCTAAAAGCCTAGCCTCTTGTCTGAACATACACTTCCAGCTTAATTGAGATCCGCTCTCTAGAACTGCTGATACTAGGTCAATCCAGTCCCTTGGTGTAGGTCTCATATTTATTGACCAAGATTTTAGCATCTCCTTAACAAAGGAGCTATGTATCCCAAAATTCATAACAGCTTGTTTAATTTCTTTCAGATCATTCATACGGATGGGTTCCCATGTATATTCCTTGGTGACCTTAGGGTTTTTAGAATCAGTCACCTTCTCTGTTGTTATCACTGGAAAAATAGGCAAAGTCTTGTTAAAACTATCCTGGAGAGTTCTATTTACTAATGGGGTCGGGATTTTCTTTTGTACTATTTGCTCCTGTTCATCAGAGTCTATAATTTCCTCACTCTTTTCAAATCTGTTTACCATTGCCTTCTGCAATGCCTCAATCTCTTGCCCAGTTTTATGTTCCAAGGCTTTCATAGAGGATTCAAAGGTATGAAGTTTGTCCAACACCGATAATGTCTCATCCTTGGACAAAATTTTCATGGCATGAATGGTGCCATCTTGTATCGAAATTCTGTCCAGTAATCTTTCATAGCCCTTTGATAACGTCTTGTTAATACATTCAACGGTTCGAATCTTCTCAGATTATGTTTCAGTTCCTACAGACAGGGACTGCAATTTATGATTCAAATCAGCTGTTCCTGCCTCCATATCTTGCATATTTTTCTCAAGTGATAAAGCCATCTCAGAGAAAAATCTTTTATTCCTTTCCTCACGAGATTCAAACTTCTCCTCGAGAGCTTCAAACCGTTTACAAATCTCTTGCATATTTTTCTCAATTGACAAAGCCATCTCAGAGGAAGCTCTACTATTCCTTTCCTCGAGAGCTGCAAACTTCTCTTCAAACTGTTTATTGGTGTGGCGGAAGTTATTTCCCAAACCAGTCATGTCCTTGTTTAGTTTTTTAACTTTTGCCTGTAAGGACTCTATCACCTTTCTATCTTCCAACCGTGTTGTAATGAAAAAAATAAAAATAAAGAAGATACCAAGCCCTGTAAATATCCAGCCAAAGGAAACCACATCTGCATCACTCCAAAATTCAGTCATCGTGTAATTAAACAAACTATAAAATCCTTTAACAGTGATATTATCAGACATTTTCCAATCTGAATGTTTAATTTCAATAGAAAGAAAAATTACCTGTAATGACGGTTGTCTGCCAGTAGATGGCGCAGTGCACCTAGGTTCACATGGCTGGGGAAAACCAAAGATGGCGTCCTGGACCAGGGTGCGCAGAGCTCGCAGCAGCCAGAGGAGCAGTGGCGATAGGGAGGGAGGCTCGGGCAGCTCAGAGAGGGGGGGAAACTGCGTGCGGACGATCCGCTAGCTTAAAATCAACGTTGAATCTCTGCAAAAGCTGCACAAGCGGGAGTCCTTTTGCAGAAGGAGCAGCAGGGCCGAGCGGCCGGCGGGGGTGGAGCCAAGGGAAGGGGGGAGGGGAAATACAATCTGGGTGTGGCTCAGATCGGTGTGCATGGTTTGATTTCCCACACTAAGATGCAGGCAGCTCAAAGAAAAAGAAAAAAAAAAAAAGAAAAGGAAAAACTGCCATGGACAACCCCACAGGAGTTCCTCCGCGTTGGTGGCTACGGGGGCCGGCCAGCGGGGGAAACAGCGGGTTGCAGGCCCCTGGTGAAAGGGGGGGGGGCACGTTGGAACACCAAAATGATGCGGGAGATTTGAAATAACCAAAAATAGTCCTTTTAGAATGAATCAATTTTAATAAAAGGAGAAAGAGGGATACTTACAAAGCCAAGGCTCTTCCCAACCTGGCTCTTTTTAAAGGTACCTTTCTCCCCTGGGGCGGCCATGCCCCTGATCACAGGGATTGGGCCAGCTGCCCCAACATATCTGATTGCATGTTTAATCTTAAACTTTGCTTTTCTCTAGAGATCTTGTGAATTTTTAGCAATATTTTTATAATAATGCTTTTCAGAAAAAAAGTCATGCAGTAAAACACAATGGGGCAGAGGACACAGCTCAGGTGGTAGAATGGCTGACTAACATACGGGAGACCCTCCATCCTAGTGCAGGCACTGCGTGAGCTGGTCATGGGGATGCACATCTGTAATTTCACACTCAAGAGGTGGAGCCAGGAGAATTGGAAGTTCCAGGTCATCCTTGGCTGTATAGTGACTTTAAGGCCAGCCTGGTCTATATGAAATGAATTTTTTTCTATAAGAAATAAGAATTAGAAAATAAAAAAAAGAGCTGTGGGCATGAAAAGGAGAAGGAGGAGGAGACAGAAGAGGAGGAAGAGAAGGAAGAATATGTACCTCATGCTGTGCATGTCTTCTCTTCCTTCTAATTGTTTCTTCATGTATATGTTATCCATATGGAACTGTAGCAACCTACCTCTTCAGTTTCCTCCACTGTTGCCTAGTATTTCCATGATCTTCAAAATGACCATTTAAGGATATGGGGCATTCTGTTATGCCATTATACTTTAGTTACATGTAACCCTCCCATACCAATTTTCAAATCCACTGTAGCAGTCTTTCTTTTGGGCCACCAACAAGCTTTCAAATCATGACATGGAGATTTAATATTAGTTATGAGTAGTCGGTCAGCTTTATCATAAGCTCATCCCACTAGCTCTTATAACTTAAATTAACCTGTTTCTTTTTATGTTTTGCCTGGGGTCTTTTTACCTTTCTTTCATTTTGTATATCCTACTCCATGTCTGGCTGGCTGGTGGCAGTGCCCTAGACATCTTCTTCCCTTTCTTCCTTGTTCTCTCCTCAATTCTTTCTCTTTAATTTATTCCTCCTCCTACTTATTCTCTCTGCCCACTAGTCCCAATTATTCCTCTACTGCCTAGCTATTGGATGTTCACATTTTTATTAGACCAATCAGGTGCCTTAGGCAGGCAAGCTGAAATAGCAACACATCTTTACATAATTAAACAAATATAGCATAAACAAATATAACACACCCTTACATAGTTAAAGTAATATTCAATTCTACAATAATCTACTACCCATTTTTTCATGTATGTATTTTCTTAGCATTAGTAAACAGGATGGGAAATTATTTTCAGTTATATCAGCATGATATTCTAGCTCAGTCTTATTTCTTTCTTTAGCTGCTACCTGTTGCCTTTAAAAACAAATTTCTATTCTTCATTTTAGGCTTAATTACTGTTTCTTCTTTGAGTTTCTTGAGTATCCCTCCCATCTGCTCTTTTTCTTAACACTGCTCCAACTTCAGTATTCAGATGTTTCTTTCTATCTTCAACAGTAAGATCCAGATTGTAAGATTCATTATTTCATTGCCTGCAAAATGATTGCATTTCAGAGTCTCATTATTGAACATTTTAGAGCCATGCAATTAAATATAATATTTGAGATTGGGCTGTAACTTTTCCAAAAGATCAATAGTGTATATAAAGATGAAAGCTGATAACTTGTAAAAGCTAGTCTCAGATTCTTTAAAACACAAATGATTAGAACATGTACCATTTACTTAGTGGTTAAATTAATATTCTTAAAATGTTAACATTTTTATCATTGATTTTTTCAGTGTTACATTTTTCTTTCACCCTTTGCCCATAGACAGATTCATGCAAATTAGACTGGACTTGAACTCTTGAATTCATGATGTAGCCAAAGTAAGCATTGTACTTCTTATCTTCCTGCTTCTTCCTCCTGTTAAGATGACAGGTATATGCCACCATGGCAGGTTTAAAGGGTGCTGGGAGCATTCTAGGCAGACATTATTCCATGTGGGCTACTTCTCCAGCCCTATAGCTCCATCACTGTAATTGTTAGTTTGCTATATATAAAATGTTCTCTGTGTAAGATCTGATAGGATGAACTATTGAGTAATTCTTGCAGAAACAGATCTCATTGCCTGTTTGATTCTCTGGGATTTAACTTGCTTCTGTCATCACAAGCCTCCAAGGTAAGGACTGACAGAACACAGGCCTCTGTTTATTTAAGCAGCATAATCATTCTATAGCAAAAGAAGACCAATGCTTCTCATAATAAGAAACTTTGTTCTTATTTTATTTGGGGCATTTGATCATCTGATATTTGTTCAAATACTTCATCTTCATAGCAGTTTATGATCATTTTTAAATGGTTATTGAAGAGTTCTGGTTTGGAACCTTTGGTTGATTTGCTTTTGGGCTGAGCTGGGAATGCAATGTGGTTCGTCAGGCAACCCTTCCACTCTGATAAGTCAACTTTATAACTCATTATTTAAATGTAGATTTATTTGCTTTTGCATGATTAATTTAGAGTTACAGCATGTGTTTTACCTCCTAACTCTTATGTACAGAGTACATTGGCTGAATAATTTAATTGTACATATATTTTATTTGTGCTTAGATTATCTATGATTATTCTTAGATTATTAATAATAAGAATAGTAATCTTAGATTATTCTCTTTGTACAATCTTTTTGGTTTGATTTTACATCCAACGACAAGTTTACAAGAAGTCTTTCATAGATAAACCTCCTAATAATTTACATACAAGGGTATTCTAGTAGTGAGCTATGCAAAGGAGTATATTCTTGCTTTGAATCCATGGGAAATTTGATACTGTGTCCCTGTGTGAATTAATTTAATTAACTCATATTTTTCTTAAAAGATGTAAAATATAGCTGGTTAGTGGTGGCACACACCTTTAATTCCAGCACTAGAGAAGCAGACGTGGGTAGATCTCTATGAGTTCATGTGCTAGCCTGGTCTACAGAGATAGTTCTAGGCCAGCTAGAGCTGTTACATAGAGAAACCCTGTCTTGAAACTACCCCACCAAAAGATATAAAATATGAAACTTAAATTGAAATATGTAAAATTTTAGTACATTTAGAGGATCTTATATATAAAATAAGAAATTATAAATTCTTTTAGACAACCAAGATTTATTTATTCTTATAATAACTATAACTTCATGAAGGTTTTCCCCATGCGTCAAAAATCCAGCTTTCTGTTGATCTAAAGGAGCTATAGTAATGAAAATAGCTTGATATTGGCACAAAAACAGACAGGTGGAATCAAATCAAAGTCCCTGATATTAATCCACACACCTAGGAACACCTGATTTTTAACAAAGAAACTAAAATTATACAATGGAGAAAAGAAAGCATCTTCAACAAATGATGCTGGTATAACTGGAAGACGACATGTAGAAGAATACAAATCTTATCTATCCCCATATGTATTTCTATCTATAAATATTTATATTTATATAAAATTATATATATATATATACATATATAACAAAAATCATATTTATCCCCATACACAACTCAAGTCCTATTGGATCAAAACTGTCAACATGCATCCAGCACACTGAACCGCATAGGAAGGAAAAGTGGGAGGTAGCCTTGAGCGCTTTGGCATAGGAGACCATTCCCAGAATATTTTACCAGTAGCCCAGACAGTGTTATAGCCAATTAATAAATGGACTCTTCTGAAAATGAGAAGCTTGTATAAGGCAAAGGAAACAGTCAACAAGAAAAAATTACAACCTACAGAATGGGAAAATGTAGCAGGAACAATAAAAATCTAGATACAGATATTGGGGTTCAAGCTGCAAGATCAGAGAAGCAGAGCAACCAAGTCATTAGACAGCTCTTACCTCTATGAAATCCTCAGATTGAAAAGAGCAAGTTCTCATCTCATCCTGCCTTATATTCCTCGCTAGTGCTGGGATTAAAAGTGTGCACCGCCACCCTCTAGCCTCTGTGGCTAGCCTCTGTGGCTGCTATGATTAAAGTGTGTGCCACCACTGCCTCGCATGTATGGCTGAATAGTGTGGCTAGCTCTGCACTCTGATATTCAGGCAAGCTGTAGATCATAAACCAGATATCATTACAGGAAAAGATCTTTACCAACCCCACATGTGACAGAGATCTCCAAATTATACAAAGAAATCAAGAAGCTAGACATCAAAAAAATCAAATACTCTAATTAAAAATTGAGTATAGATCTAACTGACAATTCTCAACAGAGGAGTCAAATAACTGAAAGGCACTTAAGGAAGTGCTCAGCATCATTAGCCATCACGGAAATGCAAATCAAAAAATCTCTGAAAAATATCTCTGAGATTCTATCTTATACCTATCAGGATGGCTAAGATCAAAAACACTAATGACAGCTTATGCTGGAGAGGATGCTGAGTAAGGGGAACGCTCCTTCATTGCTGGTGGGTGTGCAAACTTGTACATCTGCTCTGGAAATGAGTACTGGCCATCAAATTCAATGTCACATTATTTCAACTGATTTCTCCTCAATTAGGTCTAGGAGAGAGAGAACATAATCTTTTCGTAGCTCTCTCGGTCTTTAAGCCATTCATGAAATGTAAGTAGATGCTAGTTGAGTGAAGTATTTGTAACAAAGAAGGTATGAACACACAGACATGCCATAAACTGTGAAGGCGCTGAAGGAACATGCCTGCAATGGAGACAAGGAGTGTGAATAGGGCACAGCTTCTCCCCCTTAAGTCTGGTCTTCTGAGAAAAGAATGAGCTGTGGCCCAGGCCCTAGGCATCCCAGCCCCCACCACTGTGACTGAAATGATCAAATGTAGAAGAATAAGGCCCTGGGGGCAGCCCTTCTTAGCTTCCTTAAAGTGACAGACTTCCTAGACAGGCACATACACGGCTTAAACTGCAAGTCACAGGGACAACTAGCTAACATCTGTCACTGGGAAATGGTCTGAAACAACAAAAACAACAGCAGCGGCAATGACAACAGCAGCAACAACTAAACAACACCAACCAAACCAGCAATTGTTGGCTAAAAAGCCACAAATATGGGTGAAAACAGGAAGTTGTTATCTGCAAGGCTGGCCTATGGACTAAAAGTAGAGGCTAAACACTTGGAATCTTTACACCATATTGGATTTATCGTCCCCAATTGCTCCTATCAGGGGTCCCTGAGATCATGGAGGAATCCTGGGGTGGACGGTGAGCAAGGAAGAACTGAAACCCAGTACAAAACCGCTATTCCATCTTTGAAAAACTTTCCTAAAAGCATAGCATAGCATAGTACCCAATTTCCAAATTAAGCCAACACGAAGCATTAAGTGCCCACAACTATTCCCCAGAACTTGAACATGCTTTCTTGACTTCAATAGCAGGAAGAAATGCAAGTGCATTTGTTAGGACATAGTTGTAAATGGGCGAACTTCATCTGTGAAAGTTTAGAAAAATCGACTGTTTAGAACGCTGTGCAGATTACAAATTAAAGGTTAAATAAAGATGAAGTAAGTAAATAAAAATGAAGTAAAATAGAGGTTATAACAATGATTTCAGATTTTTTAAATTGAAAGAAATGTTTTCAGAAATTTTAATTTTGAAAAAAAAAAACCCTAAATAACAAATTCATGATGCCCCAGGTAGTTAGGTTCTAGGTTCTGCTTTGTGTTTAGAGATTATGACTAATTATATTCCATTTTCAGTTATGTCCATATTATGAATTCGGGCTTTATGATTTTGGAATTACTCCTTTTAATATTCCTTTTCCTTTCAAATCTCATCTGTCTGATGTTTGCAGTTATATAAGATGTTGGTGGGGTGCAAGTTGCGTCTCTCTTGATTCCTTTGACATTCTCCTGCATAATTAGGCTTTAAACTAGCCCTTTGTTAGTGGCTTGTACTTTGGGCTTTTAAATCATCATTGTTAATTTCTTAATTAGAGAATTAAATCATCTGTAGTTACTGTGCTCCTGATGCTTTGATCAAATCTGCACCTAGCTTTTAACTTGTCCTGGGTAGTCAGAATTTCTGTGACTCTCCTTTACTGGCTTTCTTCCTATATAAAAACATTTTCAGTTAAAAATTTTCCTCATAGTTTAGGATTCATAAATTATTGATTAGGGCATTAGAAATTACACTGCAGATTTCTAAATTTTAGCACTTATTCTTCTTTCAAATGTAGGAGAATGTTAGAATACTTGAATCCCACTTGTCCAACCTTCTCCTCATCGATGCTTCATCCCCTGTGAGCAAACACACAGGCTGCTGTTCTCACTCATTCAGCTGCCTTCGAGTTTGCCCAGGCGTCAGTCACACTCACTGAATGCTCACACAGAATTGTGAATGCCTCTTTTAAACAACCCGAGTGTGCGTGTATGTGTGCATGTGTGTGTACGTGTTTGTGTGTGTGTGTACGTGTGTGCATTTGGATGTATGTGTGTGTGTTTGTATGTGAATGTGTGTGTGTGCATGTGTGTGTGATCATAGGACAGCTTGTGGGGAGTTGGTTCTCTCCTTCTACTGTGTAGACTGTAGGAATGGAACTCAAGTCTAAAGGCTTGCACAACAAAAAATAGTGTTTTATTTTCAATCATAGGGTTTCCTATATATGATGTAATGACTGAAACCTGCATAAACAACTTATTTACATTTTAAGGTATATAATACAAAGAAATTTTCTAACTCATGTCCAGATAAGTTTGTGGTTCTTGTCCTCTTTCTTCTTAAAGTTAAATGTATGGTAGCAAGGTTTAAGATGTTATTAAGCTTCCATACTTAAGACAATGACCATGGCTATTCCTTTGCTTGGTGAATACTTTCTAGCCAGGCTCACTACTATTTTTATTTTCTCCTTCCCTTTCTGTAGTTACATCGGCAAAAAAACTTGTTTTGTGTCCCAAATTATCTCTTAACAATTCTCCTCTTGACTAACTTCCCCTGCTCTTGTCTGTCTGGAGGGATAACTACATAAGTATGTCTTATCTACAACAGGTTCTATTCCTTGCCTTCAGATATATTTTAGTTGAGGCAGCCTGATTTTCTACTAATCAACCCAGTTCCATCCTTCTGGGTTGCATCCCAAGGCTTAGTGTTATTTTATGTTTGGTACGTTTGTGCTGAGCCAAGTAGAATATTATATCTTAGAAGCATTAACTACAGTTACTGATAGAGATGAAAACAGTAATAAAGTTTGCTTTGCTGTATACTGGTAGAAACAGAACTCCAACAATCAGTTAAGGCAGGAAGCAGAGGAAGTGCGGTATAGAGTCTTTGTAAAGGTTAACTGCTGGGGCTTCCGAAGCACGTTTTCCTAACAAGATCAGTAATGCCAGCTGTCTGCATTCAGAGAAATAATTTATGTTCAGCATTACATGGGACACTAAGTAAAATGACAATAACAGTTAAATTAAATTGAAATATGCATCACAATTGCAAATAAAAAATGAAGTCTTACCTTCAAGATATCACAACAGCTATTATAAAAGAAGAGACAAGAATATTTGAATTTGTAGTACAGAGATATATTTGCAAAATAAATAAGATAACAAAAGTTTGAAAAGTTATATTCCTTCATATAGTTGGTAGCTACAATACGTCAGTGCCTACTTATTTCTCACTATTGGATTGTTCTTTTCTTCAAATACCAAGATGTGAAATAGTTACATTTCCCAGGACACCTGAAGCTTGAGTTCTTTCTGATTTGGGATTTTCCATTTAGATACCATAAGTAAACACAGGGCAGAGATGAAAAGTGATTTTCCATTTTCCTACTACCTAATAATGCTAGGATGCCCTTTCAGGGTCATGACTCCTGTGATAGGGCTGTGTCCCCAGCACAAGAGCTTTCAGAATTGTCCAGTCTGTGCTCCTTATTGTGGTTCTAGGAAATACAGTTCAGAGTATTTTTCAGCCTTCACAGTCCTGAGACATTTATATTTCATAATAATTCTTTTCTTGTTAATATTATAAAAGAGGCATTTTCTTTTTATATTATTATTATTATTTTTATTTAAAAATTTCCATCTCCTCCCTTCCTCTTCCCCCTTCTATCCCCTCCCCTCCACCCATACCCCCCCTCCCTCTCCAGGCCAAGGAGCCATCAGGGTTCCCTACTCTATGTTAAGTCCAAGGTCCTCCCAACTCCCTCCAGGTCCAGGAAGGTGATCAACCAAGCTGACAAGGCTCCCACAGAGCCCGTCCATGCAGAAGAATCAAAGCCCAGCGCCATTGTCCTTGGCTTCTCAGTCAGCCTCCACTGTCGGCCACATTCAGAGAGTCCGGTTTGGTCTCATGTTCCATCAGTCCCATTCCAACTGGAGTTGGTGATCTCCCGTTAGTTCTGTCCCACTGTCTCCATGGGTGAACGCACCCCTCACGGTCCTGACTTTCTTTTTCAAGTTCTCCCTCCTTCTGCTCCTCATCAAGACCTTGGGAGCTCAGTCCGGTGCTCCAATGTGGGGCTCAGTCATTTTCTTCATCCATCGCCAGGTAGAGGTTCCCTCACGGTCCTGACTTCCTTGCTCATGATCTCCCTCCTTTTGCTCCTCCAAGATTGCCAGACAAAAAATGGGAACTTGGGGGTGGGGTGGGATGGGGGAATGGGGGATGGGGAGAGAAAAGTGTGAAGTGGAGGAGGGGGAGAGCTTGGGGGAATAGGATGGTTAGGATATAGGAAGGGTGGATAAGGGAACAAGGAATTATATATCTTAATTAAGGGAGCCATTCTAGGGTTGGCAGAGACTTGACTCTAGAGGGGTTCCCAGGTGTCCAGGAAGATGCCCCCAGCTAGTTCCTTGGGCAGCCGAGGAGAGGGAGCCAGAAATGTCCAGATCCTTTTGCCATACTCATGAATATCTTGCATATCACCATAGAACCTTCACCTGGTATTGGATGGAGAAAATGACAGAGCCCCACATTGGAGCACCGGACTGAGCTCCCAAAAGAGGCATTTTCTGCTGCAGAGATAGCTTCTGTATTATAGCATTTAAATTATTCTTGTTTGTTTAAATAATTAATAACAAAGTCATGTAACAAGTGAATGTCATGGACATATTTAATATAAATTTGTCTAGCATAAGTGATTTGAAGTGTAGTCAAACCTCATCATTCAGCTAAAACTCCCTTCCGGCTTGTGGTTGTTTGTTATACTGTCTGTGTTTCTTAACACACTGGCTCAAAATTGAACACACCTCAGTGTTGTTGGCAATGACCTAAACCTGATGGTAACACCAGAGTGATATAAACCTATTGCTCTCTATAGAAATATTTTCTTTTGATTAACTAATCTTTGGATTGTAGGGACTCCCTAGAGGTATCTTCGATGAACTTTCATACATGTATTTAGTTCTGCCTTTCTTCTCTCTTACTCTCTGAAGTTGAGCTCATTGGACTTCCATAAACCTCCTGCCAGTACCCTAATCAATCTTGACTCTTTACCTTATGTGTTTTGTGCATTTTAATTTCAGTTCCATTTTATAACTGTGTCTAGCTCCTTTCCACTCAGGACTCTTTAAGGAGTCTATGCTTTTGCTCAAATAAGCTGTATATAGGTCAGATAAGAGCAACAATGGAATCTGCAGTACAGACAACTTTCCTTATGAGAGAAACACCTGACCACAACTTGGACACTTTTGTTCTGCCATCTTCCATGATAAACAGGTAATATGTGCATTGTAAGTAACCATGAACCAGATTCCTTGACTTCTATTCTGAGGAGGGCAGGGCTGAAATTATAGCCACTTAAAAGAGAGAGAGAGATCCCATCACCAAATTAGAAGAAACCATGGCACATTAAAATCAATATGTAGTGGTACAATTAGCCAGTAAAGCATTGCTATTCCTATAAGCGAAAGAAACCATTCTTGACCCCAGTATTCCTACCCCCAACCACAACAGCTGGAGATGGTCACTTTACCCGTTTCTGTTTTGTTGTTTTAGTGGCTGCTTCTTATCACAGCACAGGAGTAAGCAACAGTATTATCAAGCTCGTGTTGTATTGATTTTGTGCAGTTACACTAATAGTTGGATCCCTTGCCCTCCTCATGTCTTCTCCACAGAATCATTCACTACAGTTATATCAATTTGTTCCTTGATTGGTTATGTTTTAACTTTGCGCAGAACACTTACAGTTCTTATCAATGTTTCATAAAGTTCAGAAATAGTACTTTGACTCCCTACTTTGTAAGATCAAATTACCAACACTCCCTCCCCTAGCCCTTCCTCCCACTTCTTGTCCTTCTTCGAGTTTGCTTTGCATGCAGTTATAATTAATTACACTGGTATATAATAAGTATTACTAAATAGGAAAACATTTTCCTTCTCTTGAGAAATTTCACTGAACTAGAAAGAAGCTTAAATTGCTTTCATATATGTTAATATTTGAAAAAGAGGACTAATTTTTAAGATTGCCTCTGATTTTATAATATTTGCTCATGAATTCATATTGTGTGACCTTTTAACCTAAACGTTCCATCTGAGTATATTCTCATATTGGAATTCCTTTATGGCCTTATTATCTGAAATCTCTCGCTTTATTTTATATTTAGTGGATGCAGAACACTAAGACATAACTGAGCACACCATTCAATGAATAGATTAATGGTTTTAGATGCCACGAACACATTATTATGAAGGCCAATTTATGCCCTATTGGTGAGCAATAAAGTCACATTAAAGGTACAATATGCAGACACACATGCTCCCTTTCACAATCAATAATTCAAAACTTACAAGTTATCATTTTATGCTTATAGATTATTTCTCTAACCTTTTACTGAATTTATTGATGTATGTTCAAGTCCACTGTCTAGTTTTATTCTAATTCAGCAAGTTTCAATTTATTTCCATTGTATGTCATTTAACTATAAATGTTTAGGGAAATTGCATTTAGGAATTTCTCTATGCATGTTTCTTCCAGATTATTTATGACTACACAAGCTATTTACATTTATGTATATATGTCCTTAGATATGAATTTTATATGTTAGAACTTATTCTGTTAATCATTATAATATATAGGAAGATAATGGATACTGTTTGCTGTTTTAATTTCCAGTTAATTTTTGTACTTCCAGTTAGGAAGGGATAAGAAACTGAAAGCAGGAAGGAGCAAGGCCAGGTACCTCAAATAATAGTTTCTTATACCAGGCCCTTAGTACAGATGACCCTCTGTGTAATATGCACTGGGCAAATCAAGATGTCTGTAGACTGATTTTTGTTAATCTTGTGATTTTATAGATTTAGTGCATCTGGGACTTTATGGTCACAGGTAGAGGGTGGATAGCAAAGTAAACCTAGGTTATTAGAAACCAGGGTTGATCTACCTCTGTAATATAGTGGACTATAATGAGGTGAGAGTAAAATTGCAGTTAGATACCTAGGATACCGTGGTGTAGTCCACAGAAGAGTTCATCAGGTACACGTTAATCCTGGGAGTTAGTTCTAACCTACTGTTTATCAAATAACTTCTGTTGTTGCTAGTTCTAAATTCTGGTTGAACATTTAGATTATCAGAACTGCTCCAGTTTTTATTAGTCTTAAAATAAGGCTCCGGTCATTTATATTGAACTCCCCACTTCTAGGAATAGCAAACACTGAGTTTAGGACAGGAAGATGTATTCCAAGCATTGCCAACACTTTCTCACTAAGGGTTTCCCTAAGCAGGACCTACCACCATTTTCAACCTGACCAAAGGCCTGCAAAGACAAGAGCAGTTTAAGACTGTTTGACCTGTAGTGAAGCAGGATTGAGGAGAATAAGCCTCATCTTCATTTGTTTTCCTGTATCAGTCGACTACGGCAATTCTTTCCACTACCTGATCACAGCACCTAAAGGATGACATTTAGTCAAAGTACCCTCCAAATCAAGATCAGCCAACAAGAATGTTCAACATTTTATAGGTTGGGCGATCACTTTGTCCTTCATATACTTGAATACTCTCCTTAATTTCTTTAGCAAACATGAAATCTAGGATGACTTTCTATTGGTTAAAATTTTAAATATAAGGTTGACATTAAATAAAACTACAGTTCCACAGTTTAATGACTGGTTTCTTTTTATTCCTTGATGAATGCAAGGGGGCTGTTAGCTGGAGTAAAATCATCTGGATTGCTGAGCTGCATTAAACTGTAGAGGCTTTAGGAGATGTTAAGAAATGTGATTGTAATTTAGCCTGCTGACTGTCTGTAGGCAACTTAATATGAGTGCTGAATGGTGATATCATGCTGTTGGCACTTGAACTTTCTGCTGGAGGTTGCAATTCAGCCTTGGAAACCTGTAATTACTATTTCTTGAGTAATTCTAGGTTTTGATTATTCAATCTGGATATGCCTAACAGGTATTTGAGAAGTTATCTACAAACAGGCATGGACACAATGCAAACAACTTCTTTGTTTCAGAGCTGTTCAATGTAGGTCTTTCTGGTGCTATAATAACATGTTAATGGAAAACATGATGAGTGTAACTGGCAGGATACATATCATTTATTATTCCATGTTGTAGTTGCTGTATGTAGCTACCCCTTCAAATGGAAAGGCATTTTATTCAAATATTCTGAATAAAATTTCGTTTTAAAATACAGGGAAACTTTCCACTAATAGTTAAGTATTTTCCCATATTTGTTTAAGTTCTGTATTTTAAATAGCAGTGGATTTTTATCATGTTTCATTGACCATACTTTTCTACGTAATAGAATTTAAAGGCATAAATGTTTATTTAAAGAAATACAATTATGTCCTAGATATGTGTATATGCATGTGTATATTCATAAAAAGGCATTAAAATACTATTTTCTAAAGACAGGTGTAAAGTTTTAACATTTAAAATTAAAAGATGCTTGGCTTGGTGTTCCATGCTTTGAATCTTAACCCCTAGGAAGTAGACACAGGCAGTTCTCTGTGAGTTTGAGGCTAGCCTGAATTATACAGTGAGATCCTGTCCAAAACAAATGGTTTACTGAATGTATTTTTAGTCAGTCTCCATTTGGGTTTCAAGCAGTGGTAGCAGCTAGTCTCTTGTAAATGCTCATGAATGCTTCGACACAGGAAAATTCATAGGCTACCTTCAGGGAAGGAAAAGAGGGGAGTTTGAAGAAAGAAGCTGTCTGTATAAAACCTTGAAGGATATGCATATATGTATATGTGTAAATTAATAAATGTACTGATCAAAGTCTCAGGATACAAAGTCATCATCCACAGATCAATAATTTTATGAACTGACAACAAAAAATCCAAAACAAATGAGAAAAGCATCAGAAATATAAAATATTTAGAGTATCAGGAATATAAAATATTTATAAATATAAGTTTAACAAAAGTAGTAAATACTGCTATGTTAAATACTGTAAAACATTTGAGAAATCTGAATAATGGACAAGAGATTTTTATATGTCCATTTATTAGTAAACTTGATATTAAATATTTAATTGAATAATAGCAATTATAATATTAAACAAATCTTTGGTTGGTTTTAGTTCTTCTAAAAATATAAGCAATACTTTTAAAATACTTTGTTGCCACAGGACTGGTCAGTGTGGTTGATTCAGGTGAGTTATGTCACTTAACACAGTGGTTGCTATTGCTCCTCCATCGTGGCCCTAGGGCAGGCAACAGAGTACACAGTATATTGGAGCAATGTATATGGCTTGCAGACATCAAGTAGACAAATTGATTCTGTCCTCAGAACAGGGGATCTGTACATTAGCCACTGGTGATATCTTTCAACATATAGTGCACACAAAGAGGCAGTAGGGGTAGATGTCTGTGACTCTTGTACATCCATGCATTTGCAAGCTCCATCTCTTAGACTGAAGAAATTTCAAAAGGATTATAGGCACCTCTGTCCTTTTACTTGGTTTTCTCTTTTTCCTTTTTGAGAGGTAGATTCTGAACAGCAGGACATTCAAAAGTAAAGTATGTGCCAGTTAAGAGATACAACATTATTATACATGCCAAGGTGTAGAGGTGTAGAGAATATTGATTCTTGGCATGGACAAAACTACAATAGAGTCAGTCTACAAAGTAATGATTGAAACACGCAAAAAATCAGAACTTGGTAAAGAAAATATGAGTTACTGAATTGCTACATCATTAAATTTCTTTTTATAATTATGAAGAATATTACAAACTGTATAGAGAAACCAGAAGGTGTGACCTGTTTGAACAAAATATAGCTGAATACACACACACACAAACACACACACACACACACACATATTTTTTTCATGGGCAAGACTATACAACAGCTCAAGGATGTCCTGGAGCAAGCACTGGAAGAAGATATGTGACCAAAATCAAGAACACATATCTGAACAAAGTGACAGTTTTAGTAAAAAGGCAAAAAACATAAAACATAGGTTAAAATTTTAGGAATGAAAAGTACAGCAACTAAAGTAAAAAGTTTACTGATAGACTCTAAGGGAACATTGATTAAACAGAGAAATGGTGAGGGAAAGATGAGCTGAAAAAGACTCCCTAGTCTAAAGGACAGAAAAACAAACAAATCTCTCTCTCTCTCTCTCTCTCTCTCTCTCTCTCTCTCTCTCTCTCTCTCTCTCTCTCTCTCTCTATCTATCTATCTATCTATCTATCTATCTATCATCTATCTATCTATCTATCTATCTATCTATCTATCTATCTATCTATCTATCTATCATCTATCTATCTATCTAACATCATCATCATCTATCTATCTTGTTTTAGGTTTTCTTTTTTTTTTCTTTTTCTTTTTTTTTTGCAATAACAAGAATGGTTTATTAATTCCAACACATGGCAACCCGCAATGAAGTTCACAAGTTCCCTTTAAGTAGAGTTTGGGGAAATCCAGGGAGAAGGGATTAAAGTAGGGTTGATTGATAGGGGAAAGATTAGTTTGGGTACTGATTGATGGGATTACTTATTGGTTAGGGTCCTTTCTGCAGCAGGGTAGGGAAAGCTATCTTTAGCTAGCAAAAGGCTGGGGGGCATCTGCTGAACTAGCAGAAAGGCTGTAGGGCTGGCTAATCAAGAAGAAGGGCTTTGGGCATCTGCTAAGCCAGGAGAAGGTCTTTGGGGGTCTGCTAAGCTAGCAGAAGACTGGGGGTATCTGCTAGTTGGTTACCTGTAGGTAGCGGTATTTTTGAGAACTGCCTGTTTAGCTCTGCCCCATTTTTGTGAACCAAGACTAAGATTTCTATCAGGCTACTAGGAAAGCCTGGCCTGTGACCCTCTACCCCCACAACTCCCTCAGTTTCCTCTAATAATAAGGAAGGAGAGAAGTGGGTCTGCTCTCTAGGTGCTTTTCACTGGGGAGCCTGTAGTGACTGAACATAAGAAATATTTCCCATAGGCTTGTGAACACTTGGTCCCCAGTATGTGGAGAAGTCTGTGAAGGCTATGAAAGCTTTAGAACCACCTTCCTAATGCTGCAGCCCTTTAATACAGTTCCCCACGTTGCAGTGACCCTTACCTCTAAACCTTAAAATTATTTTCATTGCTACTTCATAGCTGTAATTTTGCTACTGTTATGAGTCGTCATGTAAACATCTGATGTGAGATCCCTGTGAACGGGGTCATGACCCACAGGTTGAGAACTGCTGTGGTAAAGGTGGAGCACTGCTGGCACAAGACATCACTCAGAGGATCTGAGGTTTTACAGCCTGGCCCCACATCACATTTCCCTTCTTCGCAGATGAAAATGTGCTCATTCTGGTTCCTGTCCTCCTGGTACGTCACTCTTGCCTGTCACCTTCCCTTCCTGCTGTGATGGACTCTGTCACTCTGAACTTTAAACCAAAATGAACCCATTCCTTCCTAACTTGCTTCTTGTCAGAGAACTTTATCACAGAAACCAAAAACTAACTGCTAGAGTTGCCTGAATTTTCAGCCAAGAAATGTTGTGGCTTTTTTCTGCTTCCAGTGAATCAGGAAAACCTCTCTTAAGGGAGCTGCAGTATGCTACCATCTGAGAAAAAAATGAGATTAAACATTGTTTTTCTGTGTCTAGAGTTCCTTTCCAAGCTTCTTAAAGTTTTAAGTGGATTTAGATAGCCATGTTGGCACCAATTTGTTGAAAGGGAGAGAGTCCCGGCAACCCTGCTAGTTTAGACCCAAAATCATCACACAGAAACTATATTAATTTAAACACTGCTTGGCCCATTAGCACTAACCTCTTGTTGGCTAACTTTTACATCATAATTTAACAAATTTCTATTAATCTGTGTATTGCCATGTGTCAGTGGCTTACTGGCAAAGTTTGGGGCATGTCTGACTCTTGACTGGCTCCATAGAGTCTAACTTTCTGCCTTCCTTCTCCCAGCATTCAGCCCAGTTTTCCCTGCCTACCTAAGTTCTGCCCTATCAACAGGCCAAAATAGTTTCTTTATTCAACAATGGCAATCACAGAACACAGTGAGGAATCCCAAATCACTGAGGCTTTCGATGAATGGTTTTTTTTTTTTTTTGACTCTTCTAATATATTCCATTGCCATCCCTTTTCATACCATTACCATGAAGGTTGTAGTACCATGGCACAAGAGGTCAATTGGAAATAAGATAATGTGACACCTTTAGCATTGTTCTGTTTGCTATGGATTGTTGAGCATAATCAGGGGCTTTTGTGTTTCCATTTAAATTTGTGCCTTTTTTCCTATTTCCTTAAAGATTATTTTTTATAATCTTGATAGGAATTTCAATAAATCTGTAGCCTTTTTCAGTGATATGGATATTTTAACAATATGTATCTTTCTGATTTATGAGGATAGGTGTTTTTTCTAACTTTTAGTGTCTTACTCATTCTCTTGCCTCAAAGTTTTAAAGGTTTCATGGTGGGAGCTCTACACCTCTTTGTCTCACTGACACAGTCTACTCTCACCTGGAGGATAGTTTCAGTGAGGTATTGTCTATGTTGATTGTCCTGTGTATATGTCTGAGGGACGTTGTCTTAATTAGGGTAACAGATGTGGGAAGTCCCAGACACTGTAGGCAGCACTCTTTCCTATTCAGAGAACCTTGAACTGTATGAGTGAGAAATTAGCCTGAGCACAACCAGAGAAGCAGCAAGCCTGCATTCATTTGTTACTTTCTGCTCTTGAGCATGGTGTGATGCAGCTAACTGCTCTAAGTTCTGCAATTGTGACTATACCACAGCAATGAGTTGTAACTCACAACTGTGTTAAAATAAACCTTTTTACCCTTAGGCTGTCTTTTGTCAGGATATTTTATCACATCCACAGCAATGCACGTAGGGCAGGCACATCTATAGGCATTTATTTTGAATGGCTTTGTATTCTTAAATTCCCTCTCAATGTGTTCTTAGGGGAGCATAGAAATTCTGCTGGGCTTTGTACATTCTGTTTCTAGTGATTCTCTAGTAGAGTATCTCTGATCCAAGAGTTTTCTGGTAGAGACTGTTTTAATTATTGAATCATATCATCTTCAAACAGGGACAGTTTGGTTTCTTTCCCTGTTATTTGTAGTGTATTTCTTTTTATGATGTTTTTCTTGGCTGTCTTAGGTTTTTTTATTGTTGTGAAGAGACACCATCACAACAACAGTTCTTACAAAGAAAAATATTCAATTATAGCTGACTTACAGTTCAGAGGTTTAGTCCATTATCAACATTGCAGGAAGCATGGTGGCATGCATGCAGACATGGTACTGGAGAAGGAGCTGAGTATTCTACATCATGATCTGTAGGCAGAAGAAGTGAATGCCACACTAAGCCTTGCTTGAATATCTGCGACCTCAAAGCCCACCAGTAAAATGACACACTTCTTCCAACAAGGATACACCCACTCTAACAAGGCCACACCTCCTATTAGTACCACTTTTTATAGGCCAAGCATTTATACCCATGAGTCTATGGGGGTAGTTCCTATTCAACTCACCACATTCAACACTTTATCTATCATCTTTCTCTACATATACAGAAACGTATACAGACCCTAAAAGGATTTTCAGAACCCCATACATGGAAAAAAAGACACACTATGTGCATCACTGAGGAAGCAAAGGGATAAGCAGCACATCAGAAGAGAGACATGAAAACTTTTCAAATTCAATGAAAGACAAAAATCTAAACATTAAAAATTCTTCATAAGGCCATTGAAGAGGATCTCAAACATGAAAACATTAAAATTTAGAAAGCCAGCTCAAAGCCTGGGGTATAGCTCAGTGAAAGTATATACTCGGTGTATAAAAGGATCTTAGGTCATTCTCCATACCACGCATAAAACACCTTGAAAGTCAAATTGAATCTTGAAAGCAGTGAGAAAAGAGCTGTTTCATATGTACCAGGAGTCATGAACATGGTTATCATTAGGTTTCTCATAAACTGCAGTTGAGAAGATATAATCAAAGCACTAAGAGAAAACTATCTTCACATAGTGTCCTATATACCACAAAAATATCCTTCAAAAGTAAGAGAGAAATTGAAGAAAGGACAAACAAAATCTGAATGAATTCAACTCCAGACCAACATTTAAAAAATGAGGAAGCATTAGAAGGAATAGGTGTTGAGTGAAGGAACAAGAACATGTCAGGTTTTAGAATTCAAAGTGATGGGTAGAGAACCATCAGTGAAGTACCAGCACTAAATCTAGATGTTACTTAGGTGAAGGTGTAAAGATGCTAAACTTTTAAGAGTTGAGAAGTAAAGCATGGAGACATGTTTATCAACTTCACGTGGCTGATCCCACCTTTAACAGTACTATGGACATTATGTGTATTAGCGAGTTGCAGAGCCTACCTGCTGGTAGCATGAAAAGAAGTAGGTATGGTAGAAGCTGAAAGTGTCATCTGCTTGATTCCCTTGTGACAGGATAAAGACAAGCTTTTGAGATCCCAATCCTGAGCCAGAATTCACAGTGACTTCCTCTTTTTGTGTTCTGCCAGTAATGAAAACACATGTGAGACCCTTGTTCTACTTCTAACAGGAGCACAAGGTGATGTTTGCTTTTGTCTTGTTTTAATCTAAGATGGGTTCCTTATGTTTTGGCAGTTAGTTTGCTAATTTTTTGTCTTCAGTTTTCTAACAGTATTGTAAATTATGATTTTATATGCCACTTGGTGTTATTTTGTGGTTCTGTGCCTTTCAACTCTCTTTCAACTACTTGACTTAGAGTTGTTATCCTGTGTTCCCAGACAATCTATTCTCTTTGTGTATTTGACTGTTTTAAAGATTCACTTAACACACCAATATTCTACAAATGTTTAAAGTATGAACCTTGAAATATTTGGAGATACTTTATATAAGTGCAACTGCTCTCACAATGTATTTTTAGACATACCCATCACTTGTAACAATTGGTTCTCAGCTCTTAAGATTATAATGTGATGTTGCAATAGAGACAATTAGTAATATCTATTCTCTTAGCAAGAGTGTAGGCACATAGTACTATGTAGCTACACAAGAGTGTAGGTAACATAGAATAGATACATAGATACAGCAGATCTAGGACCTGTCCATCTAGCATAAGAGAAATTTAGATCCTTGTGTTGGCAGAGACTGCTCGTTTGTTCCTGGCTGCCCAGACCAAAATAATCACCCCGAAACTATATTACTTGCTACATTGTTTGGGCAATAGCTTAAATCTATTTCTAGCAAGCTCTTACATCTTAAATTAACCTATTTCTATTGTTCTATATTTGACAACAAGGCCCATAGCCTATTGACAAGGTTCCAACTGATAGCTCGCATCTTTCTCCTCTGGAGGCTACATGGCATCTTACTGACTTCATCTACTTTCTCCCAGCATTTAGTTTAGTTTTCCTGTCTAGCTCTATTCTTCCCGATCACAGGCCAAGGTAACTTCTTTATTCTTTAACCAATAAAAACAGCACAAATACAGAAGGATTTCCCCCACCATTTCCCCTTTTCTGTTTAAATAAAAAGGAAGGTTTTAATTTAACATAATAAAATTATATATAACAAAACAAGTATCAAGCAAGAATTAGTTACAGCATTTATATCTACTTTATCTTTTATCATAACTAAGAAAAACTATAATTAAAACTACCTATTATTCAACTTCATCAAAGATTCAAGAAGGATATAATATTGCCTAAGTAAACAGGAAATGCATTATAAGCAACTTCCAAACTCTAGAATTGACAGAGACATCTCACTTCCTGGACAGTCAACCAAAACTTTTCTGTAACATTTGTGCATGCATCTTCAGCCTTCAGGCCCATAGTATCAAGCAGAATTTTCCATGAAGCAGGAAATTTCAAAGACATTTGCACCTATATTGGCAGGCCATCAGTCACTGTCTTCTGTGTCCTGCAGAATGTCTGGTAATTTCTTCTGTGAAGCACGACTGTCTCACCTTTAGGCAATTTCAGCAGTCATTTTTCTGTGGGTTCTGCTTGTCCATTTCATACAGCATACCATCAAGCAGTCCAGGCAAGAGCAGTTTCTTGCTCAACTGGTTAAAAAAACTTCATAAGGAACCTCTTGGATGCCTATCTGCCTCTTGAAGTAATTGATGCTGCTCATTGTCAGGAAAAGTCCTAAGATTTTTTTTTTTAAAAAAAAACATGTTAAATGCCATATTCTGTTAGTCATTGAAAGGTTTGAAGAATACCTATCCATCTGAAATATATCTCTGTACATCTAGAAAGCCTAACTAACATGACAACAAATTTGACTATTATAAATGACTATCTATTAATCTGTGTTTCTTAATTATACATTTCATGTTTAAATGAGCTGTATAAACACCTTAATCACGACCAGAAAATACATATAACAAAATTGATCTTAAATTTGAATCAATAAACCAAGATCCATAGGTATTCATCTTTATGGCATATCTGCCTTTAAATGTAAATAAACATTTATAAACACGTTTTGTAAATTTGGGCATAGTTCATCCCAAACTGTTTCCTGAATTTTGTTAGGTGAAGTAATTATATGGGTTTGTGGAGACCTTTTAGGGTGCCTTGGTGCATCAAACCACATTAGTCTGGAAGGAATCCACAAGTTCTCATCTTCTGTGGAAGCAAAAGCAGAACCTCTTTTCCAAAGCACCATATCCTTAGACCCAAATTCTGAAGTCAGGATGACTTTAAAGTGTTGGTTTAGCTTAGCAGCCTCTACAATAAATGTCTTTCTGTAGTTAGCTCATTCAACAGTAAAAAATATTCAAAGAAAGCACAATAATATGCATAACCCAGACTCTATGTATATTTTCTATATTTATGTACCTTATTTTTCTTGCTTTACTACTTTTTCTACAAGTTTAATATTTATTTTATTATCTTTACTCCTTTAACCTATGAGTGTTTGTGTTTTGTTTCTTTAAAGACTTTGTTTTACATTTTCTATATTTTCTTTTCTCTCTCTTTCTTTCTCTCTCTCTCTCTCTCTCTCTCTCTCTCTCTCTCGCCTATAGACATTTATCAAACACTGTGATCCATTTAGAGTTCTTTTAAATTTGAATTTCTTTATTACATATTTGTAATAATTTTCTGACCAGGAGTGCCTTAAAATGGTAAGTACCTTGGTCACAGCAGCCCTGGATGCTGGCTCTGCCTATCTCAGGCTTTCAATATGGCAGAGGTAGTTTTTCACCAGCTTTGGGACTGCTGGGTTGGAACAGTCCTTTCAGCCTCAACTCTGGGAAGTACCATGCAGCATATAAACCCTTTTTATCTGAGTAAAAGCTAAATATGCCATGCAGTGCACTGTGCAATTTGAAAATAGCTCTGTGTACAGCAGCAGGAATTCAACATGCTCTCCTGCCTCTGCACTCCTAGCAGATTGGATCCTGTCACCTGCCCAGATAGATGACCCTGAGCCACAGGCGTAGCCACCTTCCTCCTGAGCCCACAAATCCCATTCAAGTGCTCCTTAGACTGAACTCCTGAGTCAGAGCCCTTTGTGCTGGCGAGCTAGGAAGCCACCACAGAGTAGTTTTTTGCTGCTAAAGCTGAATCAAGAAGACCTCTCTTAAAAAAGCCAGAGTGCCCCTGCTTGCAACCTGCAAACAGAGCCCATCCTTCAAAAATACAGCTAGACTTTGTTTATTTGTGTGTCTAGAATTTCTTTCCATGCTCTCTCAGGTTTTATGTGGATTTAGCTGACACACATTGGTGTGCCAATCTGTTGGCAGAGGCTGCTTGTTTGTTCCCAGCTGCCCAGACCTGAAATAATCACTCAGAAACTATTTTATTAGCCATACTCTTTGGTCAATAGCTTAAGTGTATTTCTAGCTAGTGCTTACATTTTAAATTAGCCTATTTCTATTATTTTATATTTTACCATGAGGCTTGTGGTCTACTCGAATGGTTGCATCTGGTGGCTAATATATTTCTTCTCTGGAGGCTACATGCTATTTCACTGACTCTGCCTACTTTTCTCAAAGCATTCAGTTTAGTTTTCCCACCTAGCTATATTCCGCCCTATCACAGACCAAAGCAGCTTCTTTATTCATTAACCAATAAAAGCAACACATACATAGAAGGACCTCCCATACCATCTTTGGACTAATAACCGGTTCCTCACCTTTCCAGTACCTGAACAACACCATTGATCTCTCTGTTCTTGCATTTACCTCTTTTAGATTATTAATGCAAATGAAATTATGTGCTATTTTCCTTTATACCTTTATATATTCTTGTAACTCTAAGTTGCTGCTGTTCTTTTAAGAACTTTTTGAAGATTCTTCTGTTACTTACATTTAGTAAGTGGAACAGTACTTGCTTCGGCTCCTGTCTATATGTACAGTTGTACTAGGAACTCAAGTTCCACATTCTTGGTCAATGTTTTTGAGTTAGAAAGGGGGAAAGGGGAAGAGAAGGGGAAGAGAGAAGGAGTGAGGAGAACTTGAGGGAATGGGAGAGTCAAGAAGGAGGAAGGACAGAGATGAGAGCAAGGAAAGAGATATCATGACTGAGGGATCCATTATAGATGGTCAGCAGACACATGGCTCTAGAGAAGTTCCCAGGAATCTACAAGGATGACCCCAGATAAAACCCTAAGCAATAGAGGAGATGGGGCTTGATTTTGACTTGTCCTGTAGTCAGACTGATGAATATCTTAAATATCACCATAGACCCTCCATCCAGAAACTGATGGAAACAGAGGCATAGACCCATATTGGAGCACTAGTCTGAGCTCCCAAAGTCCAGTTGAAGAGTGGGAGGAATGAGAATATGAGTAAAGAGGTCAAGACCATGATGGGTTCACCCACTGACACAGTCTACCTGAGCTAATGGGAGCTCACCAACCTCAGCCAGACTGGGAAGGAATCAAGCATAGGACCAACTAGTCCTTTTGAATGTGGTTGACAGTTTCATGACTGGGGCAGACTGGGGGGCACTGGCAGGATTTATTCCTACTACTTGTACTGACTTTTTGGGAACCTATTCTCTTTGGATGTATTCCTTGTTCAGCCTAGCTATAGTACGGAGGGCCTTGGAACTTCCCCAAAGCAACATTCCTTACCCTCTCTGAGGATGTAATGAGGGTAGGGTGGAAGGGTGTGCAGAGAGAATGGGAGGTGGGTAGGGAATGGGAGCTTGGATTGGTATTTATTTTTGCTTTTTTTTCCCTCATTTTTTTTATTAAAGATTTCCATCTCCTTCCCTCCTCCTCCCCCTTCCGTCCCCTCCCTTCCACTCATACCCCCACTCCACCCCTCTCCAAGACAAAGAGCCATCAGGGTTCCCTTCACTATGTTAAGTCCAAGGTCCTCCCAGCTCCCCCTAAGTCCAGGAAGGTGAGCAACCAAACTGACAAGGCTCTCAGTGAGCCCGTCCATGCTGTAGAGTTCACGTTCATTGCCATTGTCCTTGGTTTCTCAGTCCTCCTCCACCGTCAGCCACATTCAGAGAGTCCGGTTTGGTATTAAATTATATAGAAAAAGAAATATTTAATAACCCTTCCAACCAATTAGTCTCAAATATAAGTACTAGCTTTCTTTCTAGGGTCTAGAATTCTACCACACTGATAAAAAATGTAACAGAGAAGCAAAATTTAATGAATATTTTCCCCATGAGCTATATAATTTTATATCCAGGTCTAGGAATTTATTAATTATATGTCATATATGAATTAAATGTTTATGAATTATATATAGCCTAATTTATGTGTTACTGTCCCTGTTTGACACATGTGTACAGTTGTCTAAAGAATCCAGAAGAGAGCATTAGATGCCTGGAACTGAAGTTATAGGTGGTTGTGTGAGCAGCCCTGAAGTGGGATCTGGGAACAGAATTTGGTTCCTGTATTGCTGGGAACTGATGTGGGATGTCCTTCTGTATATGTGTTGATTTTATTGGTTGTTGAATAAAGCTGTTTCAGCCAATGGCTTAGCACAGTAAAGACAGGCAGGAAATCTAAACGGGGGACAGGGGGGCAAAATCATAAAGTCTTCATGTAGCTGCTGAGGGGGGAAAATGCCAGCCAACTTCCAAAGAAACAAGTTGTAGAAAATGGAGTAACACCACGGCTTTGTGGAGATACACATATTAATAGAAATGGGTTAAATTAAGATATAAGAGATAGCTAGGAATATGCCTAAGCTCTTGGCCAAGCAGTGTTGCAATTAATATAGTTTTGTGTAATTATTTGGGTCTGGGCAGCAGGGAAACTAAAGTGTAGTTTCCGCTTATAGGGAACCAAATGTATGTCTTCTGGTAGAGGAGGGAACACTCCTAACTGCTGAGCCATATCCATTTATAACAGTTATAACAGACTGCCCTCATCTTACACTTTGTGGGTGTGGTAAACAGCTTTTGGGTTGTTCATGAAAAACCTTTTATCCTGAATTTTTAAAATCAGAGATTAAAATAAAACTAAGAAATAATAAAATAGAATGAAAATATATTACTGCTCCAGAGTCTTTCCATAAAATGATCTTATAAACCATTTTGTGACTGGAGGACAGAAACCATCAGAAGTGTGTGCTCCCTGACAACATCCTTTACATCTGCACTTTGACCTCTTTGTATTCTAGTGAGACTATGTGACTGATGGGCTGCTTCCAATTTCTTAGTTCACATTAGTGTAATATATTCACCAAACAAAGCAATATCTAAATATTTATGTTAATTTTATTACTTAAAATTGAGTTTTCTTATAATCTAAGTTATGGTAAAACTCCAGGTTTTCAAAAATGTAAATAAACAGAAGAACAAAAGGAAGAGAGAAGGGAATGAAAAAGCTGAAAAGAAAGGAAGGAGGCTGGAGAGGAAAGAAAAAGGCAAGACAAAAACTTTGCTTCTTAATTTTATTATTAAAAAGTGTTAGATAAGTAAGGAAAAAATAATATATATAATATATATATATATAATGACATAGAAGATCATACTGAAACACAAAAATCTCAAGAAACAGCCTGAACATTTACCAAAAAGGAGGTATAATCTCTAATCATAAAACACCTAACATGGATCATGCAAATGATCATCATGGGGTTACGTCATCCCAGCAATTCAAAAGGATTCGGTCTCTAATTTATAAAATTGATCTTATGATGTTTGTTAAAAAATGACAAACCTATTTATCAACAAAATCATAGTGAAAGTAGACAGAATTAAAGGCCAAAACTACAGCATATATATTACTTACACAGGAAAATATAATGTATTTAGAACACTGGGAAGCTAAGAAGTGAGTTCAGTTGTAATTTGACAAATGAAGAACTGGGACAAGGAAATAACAAAATCATCAGTGGTAGCAGTGGGACACTGATTTATGTACCCTTGGTGTTTAATTAAATTTTAATTCCTTTGTCTTTTATTATTTATTTTGCCAATAGGTAGGTTACAAGTAAGATGTAATTTTTTTCATAGTTCTATTTTTTGACCAACTTTGCTTTTAAAAATTATATCCATTTATGTATTTATTTGCCGTGTGTGTTTACATGCTTGTGTGTATGGTACACAAATGGAAGTTAGAAGATAACTTCCAAGAGTCAGTTCCCTCCTTATTACGTCGTTCTTGGAGATTGAACTCAGATACTCCATTACCTTTATTTACTGAGACATCTTATCAGCCTGCATGAAAACAAGTAATTTTGTTCTTTGACAATTTCATATGTGTCTAAGTCATTTTGATTATTCTCACCTCCATGCGCTTCTCTCTCCCCCCTGCCACTCTCACCTCTACTGACCTTTCCCACTTCCATGTCAGTTTTAGCGTATGACCTGTGCGGTTACCTAGAGCTGGAGCCTTAGGGAAGCATGGTCGCGGTTACCTAGAGCTGGAGCCTTAGGGAAGCATGGTCGCGGTTACCTAGAGCTGGAGCCTTAGGGAAGCATGGTCGCGGTTACCTAGAGCTGGAGCCTTAGGGAAGCTTGGTCGTGGTTACCTAGAGCTGGAGCCTTAGGGAAGCATGGTTTGGAGCAGTTGGCTAGCCAGAGCTTATAGTTATCACAAGTGTTCACAACCCAAGACAATGACCCGCTTTCTCCCAGAATCTGTCAGGTAGCAAATAATTCATGAGGTTACGGTGATTTTCCTACTAAAGATTAGAAGTGCCACGCTGTACGAGAGTGCAAAGAAGAGCAAGTGCCCCAAAGTAGAAATGTCTTCCTCTTTCCCAAAGACACTGTGATCAGCAGCAACCCACAGAACCAAATGACTTAAGCCTCTCATGCTTCAGGTTTTGCTGGAAATATAAGTCATTAGCTTCCGAAAGGAAAAAATAAAAGAAAAAGCAAATGAACCAGAAAACAAACAAACAAAACATAACCTTCCAGAGACAGTAGTTTAAATTTTCTTCTGCTTCTCAGGATTTGTGTGCGCGATGTTACTTGGGAGTTTTACATGTATTGAGATGTTTGCAATCTTTTTTTTTTGAAGGTATAAGACTATTTTTATTATGGTGCATTTATACAAAGAACATAAAACCATATTAAAGGATAAATAAGAATAAACATAACAGAAATTAATTTGAAAAACAAAATATTCTACTAACAAAGAAATACTGATTGTGATAATTTTGGGTTCCATCTCAGCCATCACTGAGGCCACAAATACATGGTGGCAGGGTGTCAGAATCTGCATAGGTGCTACACTCCTCATAGTACTGCAGGTTACAAGAATTATCAAAAATCTGTTTGACCTCGATGATCTCTTCTTGAGTAAATTTTCTTGGTTCAACACACTTTTCAACATCTTGACAATTTGCGAATTTGACTTCCTTGGCTGCTTTACAGGTAAGATAATAAACATAAATTAACAGCATATGCATAATAAACAGTAGACCGCCAGCAACGCCAAGAAGAATCTTCATTTTCATGTCTAACATCTTTCACACCTGGAAGAGAAGATCGGGCAGAGGAGTTGTCTTCACTCCCAAATTCAGCAGCCACTTGGCCATTGCTGCCCCATGTCCCATCCCCCAGTGAAGAAGAAAGGTCCCAAGCATGGATCTTCATGTGTGTAAGTAGAAGGAACTCTGGCCAGGGAGGTCCACACTGACCTCAGGTGGGTAAGAGAGTTTATTTGTGGTTGAAAAGGGATTTGATCCAGGCATTAGTGGCCCAAGACTTTAATCCCAGCATCTGGGAGGCAGAAACTGGTGGATCTCTGAGTTTAAGGCCAGCCTGCACTACAGAGCTAGTTTCCGGGACAGTCTTCAAAGCTACACAGAGAAACCCTTCTTGAAAAACAAAAAAACAATCAACAAAATATCAAAAACAACAACAAAAAGAGACTTGATAGTAAAATCCAGATACCAGGAAAGGAGGATGACAGTAGAAAGTGATTAGTGTTCAGAGGCAGTGAAGGACCCTGAGCGAATGAAAAGTCTGCACTGGAGCTTCCCACACCTTCCCAACTGTGCTCCCTGAGTCAACTTCCTCCAGCAAGTACACTGGGGAGAGCTGTTTCATGGACTGAGGGAATGACACTTCAAAATGTTACTGCCCTACACCGCTGAGAAAAAATTATGTTAAAAGCAGGATTTTTGAGGGTTGGGAGACCCCCACAATTAAACAAAGTAGGACATGTTATCTCAGGGTTAAAAAGATTCTGAAGGTGTCCAGCCAACCCCTCGCTGAGGCTGAAACAGGATTGCTGAGACCATGAGCCAGCTTTCTCAGAAGTTTCTTGTGCCTCATTCTGTCTTCTAGCAGGCTATGTGTCTCCCTGCTAAACACTTAACCCTCCCACCAAGTCCCCCTTTCCTGGACTTAGTCTACTATCAGGAACTGGGGAGCAGCACGCCCAGAGACTACAGAAAATAATATGGCTACAAAGCATACTTACCAAAGTTAAGATGTCTAGCACTGAATTAACGACAATTACTTAAAGCACGCGCATGCACATGTGTGCACACACGTGTGCGCACACACCTCCAAATAGGAGGAAAGGGTTTCTGATATAGGCTGCTTCAGAAACCGGCAGTTTCTCAAACCTGTGATTTGAGAAAAGGATCTAAACAACTCTCTTCGAGCAGTTCAGAGATAGACCAATGTACTCCACCGAGGGAGGGATAAGGTCTGCCAGGGATGCTAGAGATTACCACCAGCTCTAAGCCAACCTCTGTGACATCAGCTTCAAGCCCCCTTCCTCACAATGCCGAATTCTGTCCCACCTCTAGGCATATTTTGGCTTCAAGAACTAGAGACTATTTTATATCATTTAAAGTCTAACAGTTGAGAGTCTGCCAATCAGAACCTGGTCAACTGTTTCAATTATTTAAACACAATCTTCGATCATGTCTTCATTGTCTTGATTGTGCAGACAATTTCAGTTCCTCTTGGTTCCACCAGGTGAAACCTAACGCTTGTCACACTGTAAGTGCTGGACATATCCTCAGGTTTCCTGTGTATCTACCACTACAAAGGAAGGCACACATCATATGAAACATGTACGGAAAGAAAATTTCCTCTCTTTTACCTACTTTTATTGCCCTGAGATAATCGCTGATGACATTTTGACTCAAAACCTCTTACATATAGGTTGTATAAACAAATATAATTTTTAAATTACATTGTTAACTCCTAAATATGTTTTGGGATACAAAATATTCTTTTTTTGGTTTTTCTAGATAGGGTTTCTCTGAAGCTTTGGAGCTTGTTCTAGAACTAGCTCTTGTAGACCAGGCTGACCTCAAACTCACAGAGATCCGCCTGCCTCTGCTTCCCAAGTGCTGGGATTAAAGGTGTGCACCACTACCGCCTGGCCAAAATATTCTTTTCAAACAGACAAAACAAAAGTGATTTAAAATCCTAATTCTATTTTATTATTTTAACCAACTTTAATGCTTCCTAAAAAATTATACATGAAGACAAAAATCACAAGTAGACACAATACTGGTCTTAAACCTTCCAAGCTACGTGTGAAATACATACATACATACATAGTATCCTACATGTGACAATGACAATAATCATTTTACATCAGCTTTCCATTTTATAGAAATTTCCGTTTTGCTAACATCAATCATCATGTTATTTTCATTTATATTATAACATTATTGTTCAAACAAGCAATCTACTCATTTGTTTCTAACTTTTGAACTAGTGACTTACATGTTAGCTCTGCCTTGTAACGTCTCTGCATTCAGTAGTAGAGATCATTCTTGGTCCTCTGAGAGCTCATCTCTGCACAGTGCTGTGTGACATTATGAAAACTTGTCTGAAGCTCTTGGAGTCATAACTCTGTGGTGATGGAGTTTGCTCTGATTTCTGTAGTGTTCCTAATCTTATATGAGAGTTGCCTAATTAGGAACACTAAACACATTTGTTCAATGTGATTTAGAGAGCTAATCACTGGTGTCCAGGAATCTTTTTCATTTGAGGAGGTTCATAAACCCTCTGCTGGAGAACGTGACTGGAGTGCTCAGTTCTGCAGGAGTTAGAGTGGAGCCCAGCACTGGACACAGGGTGTAGTTAGCTGTCAGCCTCATCTGATGGCTTCACTTCCTGTGCTACAGTGGGTTGTCATGACTCTAACCGAAAGGATAACTTCTAAGGTAGCCTCTCACCTTCTGTTTGTGCTCTTGTTTGTTTTGTGGATCTGTTTAATGGTGAAGTGATCACTCCCAGATCACTACTCAGTTTCTGTGCAGAACCTCAACTAAATATCCTATGTAGGCCGTGGAGGCCCAAGGAGGCCAAAGGTCAGAGTTTGGGACTTGTTTCTTGTTCTTTCAAGTTTATTGTACTTCTACCTCAAACAAAGGTCCCACATAGTTGTAAATCAGAGTTCTACTTTCTCAATGCTATTGTCAACAGGTATGACTAGTTGCCAGACCTCTAGCTCCTGAAATAGGGAACTAGTTGGTTACTACCTAAACCAAAAGTCTAAGGATCCAACTAAGTTTCAGTTCCCCTTATGGAAATAACTTGAGATTTTATGCAGTCCTTTTGTTTTATTCCTCCCTTTTGAGGTCAGGGGTATATTAAGCTGTGGGAAAATACAACACAGGCAAATTTTCAGTGCTCACTGAAAAATTCCCTCCTGATTCTATCCTATATGTTTTTACATTTTGTTTTCATCCCAGTCTTTGTATTCCTTACTATATTTCTTAATTTTCATGCCTCAACTCTGGAGAAAAGTATATTTGTGGAGCCTGGCCCCCAACATTAGGCTATTCCCTTCTGTCTCCCTTCCTAGTATATCTGTTCTAGAAGAAAGGTGAATACATGGATATCTTAATATTATTTGTTTGCTTATTACTCAAAGCAGTTGAGTATATATGATTTTGAAAGGTCAATTAAGTCATCACAATTATGGTGGGAAATTTAAAAATGCCTGTAATGTAATCTTTTAAAAAAAATCTTCCAATAAAAGCATTCATTCTTTTGATTCATTTATGGAAGAAAAACTTCAAAGTATTTCATTTGATGTTAATAATTGAATAAAATGAATTTCATTCTTGATGTTAAATATGGGTCTTGATGTTACACCAAGTATTTTAATAAATTTGATTTAAACAATTTATGTGACTTCTCCTTGGGTTCTGCTGGCATTTTATTCACTAACGGACTGATTAGTAGCTATTCAAATGAAGATATTCCAGGACCAAGAAAGCTAATTTCCTTTATCTTAAATGCATTTGAGGAGAGACCTGGCAATCCCAAAGATGTACACAGTTTTCTGTTTGAATGGAGACTCAGTTCATGAACCTTGAAATATTGAAGTCTCTTGGTAATGGTCTGCTCTGTCTCTTTAAGAGACAAGCCATACTCACTACCCCCTCCCCTGTTTGTCAAGGCAAACTGATCTTCAGCTTCCAGCCTGAGTCTTTTCCATTTTTCTCTTAAAGACGCAGCTTCTGTCTTTCCCTTATCTCCATTTTTCTGTTTTTCTCTCTCTGCTATTCTCCCTTTCTTTTCTTTCCCATCCATAACCCACTAAATAAATATCCAACCTCATTCTGCATGGCATACCTATCCGTCTGTCTCTTGCCAGCCACATGGCTTCCTACCCAGTACCAGCAGCCTTTGGAGACCTGCGGTTTGGTCTCGTGGCACGTTCATCTGTCTGTCTCTCCTTGTGGTACTGGCTGCCCCATCGAGGTCTCTCACCCACCATGTGGCTCTCTTCCTGGGATTGGCTGTCCCTCGTGGCCCACTGCAGCCACTTTGAGGAACTGTGAGATCCTTGCCTGGAACTGGTTGCTCTCAGGACCTTCAGTCTGCTGCCTGCCCCCACTTCGGGAACCTGTGGTGTGGTCTCATGGCTCACTGCCCGTTGGAGCCACTTGGGGGATCTTCAGCATTTTACTTAATCCATTCCATTGGTGCCATGACTCGGCCAGGCTCTCTACATTCCCTCTGGCCCATGGGTGGGCAAGCTGAGAATGTGTGGAACTCTGGATTCAGGAACCAGGGATCTTTACAACATCTCTCCATTCCATCTGCCTGAGAAATTTTCTATGCACACCACCAGCTTCAATTGGTGAGTTCCCCCATTCTGGTCAGCATAACCATTGCTCTGAACCCAAGGAATTGACCGTTGAACTCCCAGAAATTTTCTGGTATTCCTAAAAATGGGGGGACAGCTCTCAACCATGGCCTTCATGGCTATGGTTGAGCCCTTTGCTGACAAATTCATCTCTGGATTGCTATTCTTAGCTAAAATTGTATTTGGACAACTTGGGGTCAGTTCTTCCATGACTGGAGGCCCAGGGTCTCTCAGAATTTTCTTTCTTTTCTTTTCTTTTCTTTTCATTTCATTTTTCCCTTCTGGGTAAGGCCACTTGGAGCAGCCTCTGGCCTCTCTGGCTTCCGAGTCACCCCAACTGGATCCAGTCAGGCTTTCGCACCTAGCCTGTAAGCAGAGGATGCTCTCCTACGATCCCTGCTGCGTTCATCATCAATTCATACCCTGTCTATAGAGGGGAGATGTCTCCCTATATGCCTTGTGGTGTCGTCATTTTTATGGTTTTAGCTATGGGTAGCAAGACATCCATAACCATCAATCCAGCCTCCCCCTGGGATGGATCCCTTTTAGAGGTCTTAAAACCCCAGGCCTTGCATTTCTCATTCTTTCTCACTTTTCCACATGCTCGTCACCACTCCTCAATACCAGGTAATTTACAAACTGTCTTTTCACTCCATGAGGCAGCACAGTCTCTTGCCCTTTCCCAGCAAGCTTCAATTTTGCATGGTCAAAACTATTAGACTCTCATGAACACTCATGACAACTCAACACTGATTCAGTTAGGTTAGGTGCAATTTAATTTAAAAATTTCAACAATACCCAAACTGTCTTACAGTTCTAGAATTCATTTTTATTTTTCTATATTCTCCTCACCACAATTCTCAATACCAGAAGTCTCTTACCATTCTCTGAATTCTCTGAACCTTCCTTCCTTCCTTCCTTCCTTCCTTCCTTCCTTCCTTCCTTCCTTCCTTCCTTTCTTCTTTCTTTCTTTCTCTCTCTCTCTTTCTTTCTTTCTCTCTCTCTTTCTCTTTCTTTCTTTCTTCTCTCTCTCTCTCTTTTTCTCTCTCTCTCTTTCTCTCTCTCTTTCTTCTTTCTTTCTTTCTTTCTTTCTTTCTTTCTTTCTTTCTTTCTTTCTGGTTTTTAGAGATTAAAGGTGTGTGCCACTATCACACAGGTTGAACATTTCTTTCTAAAGCACTATTTTTCACTATCTTTAATGGTCTCTATATGTCTGGACATTATAGCCAAAAGAACACTCATATATTTTCTTTGTTTAATATAATACTTTCCTGTCCATGAGAGTTTGCTTGGTTTCTTTCTGAATTTTTTATAATTTCTGTCTCTGAACATCTAAAATCTTAATTAACTCAAATTATTAGTATTTGCATCTTTTAAGAAAAGATTTATTTACTTTTAAGTCTACAAGTATTTACATGGCTAAATGGGCATGACATGTATACAATGCCTGCAGAGGCTAGAAAAAGATGTACGATTCCCTGGAATTAAAATTACAGATGGTTGGGAGCTACCATGTCTGTGTTGTGAGCAAAACCTCAGTTCTCTCCAAGAGCAGTAAGTGGTTTTAACCACCAAACCATCTCTTCAGCTCTGGTATTAGTTTTTTTTATTGTAGTATATAGTTTATAGTATTTGTATAGTATAATGGAGAAACTGACACCTGAGTTATTTTCAGGAGTACCACTCAGGAGTGCATGCATATGTTCTGGTTTGTACATGCTTAAAGGTAGAGGACTAAAGGTAGCTTAAGACATAGGAGTGTACTTTTAACTAACTCTTTTGTCATTTTCCAATTCTGGCTACATCATATCAGTTGCAAGTTATACGTTAGTATGTCTTAACAACTTCCTTCTGCCCATTCTGACCTATTCTGTCTTAATTTAACACACCAACTTGCAGCATCATGTGTATTTTGCTTTTATCTGTTCTCTACTCACCCAAATGAGAAATACTATTAGATAAAAATAACACACGTGTGTGCAGAAACACACACACACATCCATTGAGAAATTCCTGGTGGTTTAATTATCACTAATATTTTTTAAAAGAATTTTGAAGCTGTCTCCAATTATGGGTACTTTAGTAATAAGTTTTCCATGGTGTGCACAGGGTAATAAGTGTCAAACTTCTTCTTGGTTGTCACATTTGCTTTAGAGAACAAATAGTCTACAAATCCTTGTAGTAAGTCTTTTATAGGTCAAAACTTTCAGTGAATGTGTGTCTGTTTGTTTTAAAGCTCATAGTGGAAAAACAAATTATTTGTTGGAGAAAATAAAAGCCTGAAAGAAAATGTAGGCCTTTTCAATATTAAAATATGAGATATTTTCTGTAAAAGTAGAAAGAAATATTGTCTGTAATCTTTAGTTCATCTCCTATTTGTTTACACAAGGAAAAACATATTTGGGAAATGAAATGGTATATTGGGTTCACCTTCCAAGCTAGATAGTCATAATTTGTAGGGGACACTATTTGGTAATAGCTTAAAGGAAATATGTAATAAGGGCATTAAACCGTGTAAAGTGATTAGAGTAGGGTTTTCACAGTAACGGCTTGAGCACTGTAATTCTGCTGCTTCGAGGGAGATGAAATGTGTATATTCTAATCTAAAACTTGAAAAGCAGGTTTACTTTTAATATGCAGTAAATATTTTAAAGAACAAAAATATTTTCCTAATATCTTTATGGTTTTTCTAAAATCTATTATTTCATAATGTACTTTAGCACAGTAAGACACACCCTTATCATTTAATAAAAAGAATTAGGAGTCTGTAAATACGGCTTAAGTCACATTTCTCAACGTTTATTCTGTTCTGAGAAATAGGACTTCCAAGACAGTTAATGAAAAAGAATGTCCATGAACAAATATTTGAAAAACATTGTACATATCTTGATATCTTACGTTAAATCTGGGTCTCATTAACACTTTAAGACTATTTTGGAACACATTGCAAGTCAATTTCATTTAGAATTATATCAAACTAAGACATTGTCCTAGTGACACATACACTTTTTATTCTCCAGCAAGGAAACAAACAAGCCTAGAGGTGGTGGTGCACACCTTTGTTCCCAGCAGTAAGGAGGCAGAGGAACGCAGATCTCTGTATATTTGAGGTCAGCCTGGTCTACAAGAGCTAGTTTCAGGAAAGGCACCAAAGCTACACAAAGAAACTCTGTCTCTGAAAAAAACAAAAACAAGCAAACAAACAAACAAAATCTCATTTTCCAAGTTAAGTTTTAGCCATGTTAAATGACCTCAATTTTCAAATTCAGTATCTTCTGTCTAAATGACTGTGTGAAGTGCATTCTGCTATCCCTGCTCCTCCAAGGTCCTGTCCAGGTACCCTGCTCATCAGGTGACATTATTTCCAACACCTCAGTACAAACCTCAATCTTGGTGGAAGACCTCAGCATGCCACTGCCACATATCTGAGGTTCAGCTGCATGTTGCCTGGTTTCATTCCCAGTTAGTTGATGGCATGCACCTTCAGCAATAGGAAATTCACATCCTCTTTCTCTCAAGAGTTCTAAAACCTTAACTTTTTCTTCTTTTCTACCAGAGACTTTTGTGAAGTCAATTTTGTCTCCTTTCAATTCTCACTACCAACACATAAAAATGCTGATCATTCCTATAATGTGATGGCTGTGCACCAAAATCATAATAAAGCAGCACAACTAAACCTATAAAACCTCAATTCACCAGGCAGTGGTGGTGCATGCCTTTAACCCCAGCACTCGGGAGGCATAGGCAGGAGGATCTCTGTGAGTTTGAGACCTGCCTGGTCTACAAGAAATAGTTACAGGACAGGCTCTAAAGCTACAGAGAAACCCTGTCTTGAAAAAAACAAAGAACAAAATAAAACAAAACAAAAATAAACCACTCAAAACTCAATTCTGTTTCCTTTAGCTACATCATAGCTCTTCCCACTAGAATTTTTGTTTTGTTTTGTTTTTTGGTTTTTTGCGACAGGATTGACAGGGTTCCTATGTAGCTTTGAAGCCTGTTCTGGAGCTAGCTCTTGTAGACCAGGCTGGCCTTGACCTCACATAGATCTGCCTTCTTCTGTCTCCTGAGTGCTGGAATTAAAGGCATGTGCCACCACTGTTTGGTTTAAAAAAATTGAAACAAATTTCTTCATTCGCTCTCTTTCATTCCAATCATGTAGAATGGTTTTAAAAAATCTAATTTTGGCCATTCAAACTTCTTCTGTTGAGAATTCTCTGTTCGGTTCAATGCCCCATTTTTTAATTGGGTTAATTAGCATTTTAAAGTCTAGTATCTTGAGTTCTTTATATATTTTGGAGATCAGACCTTTGTCTCATATGGTGTTGGTGAAGATCTTCTCCCAGTCGGTAGGTTGCCTTTATGTCTTAATGACAGTGTCCTTTGCTTTACAGAAGCTTCTCAGTTTCAGGAGGTCCCATTTATTCATTGTTGCTCTTATTGTCTGTGCTACTGGAGTTTTACATAGGAAGTGGTCTCCTGTGCCCATGTGTTGTAGACTACTTCCCCCTTTCTCTTCTATCTGATTCAGTGTGGGCAGATTAATATTGAGGTCTTTAATTCATTTGGACTTGAGTTTCGTGCCTGGTGATAGAAATGGATCTACTTTCATTCTTCTACAGGTTGACATCCTGTTCTGCCAGCACCATAAGATGCTTTCTTTCTTCCACTGCATATTTTTAGCTCCTTTGTCGAAAATCAGGTGTTCATATGTTTGTGGATTAATATCTGGGTCTTTAATTCGATTCTATTGGTCAACATCCCTGTTTTTGTGCCAATACCAAGCTGTTTTCATTACTGTAGCTCTGTAATAGAGTTTGATGTCACAGATGGTAATGCCTCCCGAATTTCTTTATTGTATAAGATTGTTTTGGCTATCCTGGGTTTTTTGTTTTTTCCATATAAAGTTGATTGCGTTTCTCTCAACGTCTGTGAAGAATTTTGTTGGGATTTTGATGGGGATTGCATTGAATCTATAGATTGCTTTTGGTAGAATGACACTTAAGGTCATGCTCAAGCTCCTTAGTGATTAGGGAAATGCAAATCAAAACAACTCTAAGATACCATCTTACACCTGTCAGAATGGCTAAATCAAAAACACCAATGACAGCCTATGCTGAGGAGGATGTGGAGTAAGGCAACACTCATCCATTGTTGGTGGAAAGCAGTGTGGCGGTTTCTCAGTAAACTTGGAGTCAACCTACCTCAGGACCCAGCAATTCCACTCTTGGGAATATACCCAAGATATGCCCAATCATACTACAAAAGTATTTGTTCAACTATGTTCTTAGCAGCACTATTTGTAATAGCTAGAACCTGGAAACAACCTAGGTGCCCCTCAATAGAAGAATGGATAAAGAAGGTTTGGCAGATATACACTTTAGAGTTCTACTCAGTGGTAAAAAAACAATGACATCTTGAATTTTGCATGCAAATGGATGGAAATAGAAAACACCATCCTGAGTGAGGTAACCCAGACCCAAAAAGAGGAATATGGTATGTATTCACTCATAAGTGGATTCTAGTCATAAATAAAGGACATAGAGCCTATAATTTGTGATCCTAGAGAAGCTAAATAAGAAGGTGAACCCAAAGAAAAACATATTGTTATCTTCCTGGATATTGGAAATTGACAAAATTGCCGGGCAGGGGTTGGGAGCCCGGGGGTGGGGGTGAGGTGGGGATAAGGGGAGATGGGGAGAGAGAAGGGAGAAGGAGAGGATGGGGAGAGCTTGAGGGAATGGGATGGTTGGGATGGATGAGGTGTGGATGTGAGAGCAGGGAAGTATATATCTTAATTACAGGAGCCATTTTAGGGTTGGCAAGAGACTTGACTCTAGAGGGGTTCCCAGGTGTCCAAGAAGATGCCCCCAGCTTGTTCCTTGGGCAGCAGAGGAAAGGGTGCCTGAACTGGCCTTGTCCTATAGCCACACTGATGATTATCTTGCATATTACAATAGAACCTTCATTGGGTGATGGATGGAGATAGAGACAGAGACCCACATTGGAGCACTGGACTGAGCTCCCGAGGTCCTAATGAGGAGCAGAAGGAGGGAGAACATGAGCAAGGAAGTCAGTACCATGAGGGGTGTGTTCACCCACTGAGATGGTGGGACAGATCTAATGGGAGATCACCAAGGCCAGTTAGAATGGGACTGATGGAGCATGTGATCAAACTGGACTCTTTGAATGTGGCTGACAGTGGAGGCTGACTGAGAAGCCAAGGACAGTGGCGCTGGGCTTTGATTTTACTGCATGGACGGGCTCTGTGGGAGCGTTGTCAGTTTGGATGCTTACCTTCCTGGACCGGGGGGGGGGGGAGTTGGGAGGACCTTGGACTTCCCATAGTGTAGGGAACCATGATTGCTCTTTGGCCTGGAGAGGGAAGGAGTGGGGGTGGGGGTGGAAGGGAGGGGAGAGAAGTAGGAGGAGGTCAGGAGATGGAAATTTTTAATAAAAAAATAATAAATATTAATTAAAAATTAAAAAAAATATATAAAAATATGGTACTCCATCAAGAAAAAAAATCTAATTTTGATCATATAATTTACTCTCAAATTGATTTTCATTTATCCAATAGTGTTTCATTGTTTGTTTAAAAATATCTTTACTATCACTTGAAAAATACTTTAAGAAAACTAATTTTAAGTTTCTCAATTTCTTTTAATTTATTTACTTGATTTGAGAATCGCATTCACACATTTCCAGTCTTCCCTCCCTACCTTCTAATTCCTCCCACATCTCTGTCTTAACCCTTCTAAAATTCGCTGCCTGTCCTCCTGCCTCCTGCATACTGCTGGAATTATTGACATGAGCCACAAAGCCTGGTTTGTGTTGCCTTTTCACCAATGCTATTTCCACTGTGCTCTAATTTGGAAGTTCCAGAAGTGATGAATCTTAATACCTCAGGGTAGATATCTATTTTTTTCTCAGTAACATCTTGATGGCTCACATACAAATTAAATATTTCTCAATGCATTGTGATTATATACTGTATCCCAGAAACATAATAGTGTTACTTCAATTTGGTCTTTTATTCACATCAGACAACCATCAAATTCATCCTTATTACACAAATTCTTAGAAACTCTTGTACATTTTGACAAGCTCCATACAGAATTCTCACACCCTCAGTGAGGTATGTTTAAAACACAAAAGGAGTTCTAAATAAATGCTTAAAATCTGTCCTAAAACTGTTCATTTTCTGTCTAGACCCGCTTACTATCAAGGGATAATTCTCCTTGTGCTCTAAAAAGCCTCACTGAATTTGAAAGGAAAATAATTTTAATTATGGTGACAGAAAAATCAATATATTTCCTCTCAGAAGATTGTTCCTTATAAGCTCATTTAAGAACTTAAATTGTATTGGGCATAACTTATATGCACATTATACAGGTTAGTATGTAAATGGTATCTCCTATCAGAATGGTATCCAGTTTTGTAAGCAGTATTAAAAAGCAAACTATCTTGGCTGTGTGGAGAGAGAAATGCTGCCTCAAACAGAATTTGTTTTCCGATTATTGCCTTTCTTGGTCTTTATATTTTGTTTTGTCTTTTTCTCTTCCTGTGTATTAGTTATATACTTTGCCTTTAATTCTCTTTCCAAAATGCTTAACCCCAATTATAATTGCTGAAATAGGACAATATAAATGTTGAATGAGTAGTTAAAATAACCTCATAGTTCAGAGACTGAACTAACACTATTTTGTATTGAGACAAGCAAGCTATGGTTGTTTCAGATTCTTGTATCCTCACCAAATTTTTTTTCCTATCTCTTTGGATTATATTCCAGTGGGTATGGAATAGTTATATCACTGTGGTCTTTATTTCATTCCCTGATAACTACTATAGTCGTCTGTATGTCCTCATTGCCTTGTCATATACATTACCCCCTCCCTACACACACACACACACACACACACACACACACACACACAATTTCTTTACCCTTTTTGGGACACTACTTTCATTATTGAATTTAAGTATTATTTGTGATATGTATGATATATATGTATATATGTTACTTGATATGTATATTACACATATATTACATTCACATATAAGTGTGATTTTATATATATTACATCTAGCATACATTTAAGAATTTTGTAAGTAGATTTATCCTTTGATACCTCAGATTTAATTTTTTTATGTATACCCAAAACATTGTTTAGTTGATGGGCAAATTATGGCAAACCCCTCCCAAGTCCTTTACTAGGTAGCACAGAATTGTGCAGTTTCCTGTTGTGCTGGTGGGAGCAGGCACCCCTAAACTCTGCTAGTTCTTCTCACAACCTAGAATACTTTGCTTACATGCAGACACTGCTGTGTGCTGTTCTAAATGCTTTAATGGGAACTCTTGACATGAGATCTTAATTAATTTTAATAGTAAAAACTCAGAGTCAGATATCAGGGTAAAAGCTGAAAGATCAGAGATTTAAAGGACCATCCACAGTCACCTCTTACCTCTCAGACTTCTCAGACTGAAAAGGACTGAGCTCCTGTCTCTGAGCAGCCTTATACTTCCTCTCTCCACCCAACCATATCACTTCCTGTCTCCTGTCTGTACAGACCTCCAGACTTCTATGGTTAACTAGTAGCTAGCTCCGCCCTCTGATCTTCAGGCAAGCTTTATTTGTAAGACCACAAACAAAATATCACAACAAACTCTCTCTTTCTACTATTGTTTTGTTTTCTCCTGCTTGACTACAAATAAGAAAATTAGATTGAAATTACTCCAGAACTTTGTTGTAATCTGTTACAAATACTCTATTTTTCTGTTCTTGTAAAGTGGCACCCACACTTGTGAATAAATATCCACAATGGATTCATTCTGTTTTGCTAAAATGAGTAGCTGCCTGTGACTCAGTTTGTTGTCTCTTCTCCTAAATTGTCTTATTACTTTCGTTTAATGAACAAAGAAAAAAAATTCAGATTCCCCATGTGACTCTCATTAAAGCCCTGTAATTCACACATGACTGTATTCTTTCTTTGTTCATTTGTTTCTGTATTTCAGTACTTAGAAGTGAACACAGGCCTTCAGCCTGCTATCTGGATTCAAGTCTCTTTTAAAATTATGATGGTGGCATTCTTTGAACTGACCAAAGTGTAGTGTGACTCTTCACCTCCTAGTTGTGGGTACTCTTTACATCTATGCTTATTGTTACGAATTAGGTAGGTATGATAAATAACCAGGTCAGCTCAAAAGTAGCAATTATACTTTAATGGTTATAAGGGGAAACTCATGCCACAAGAATGGGAGGTCTGACTTCCTATCTGTCCAGCGTGATCCGTGCAGAGAGGGCACACACCTGGGTCCTCCCAGTTTTTCTACCTGGGCTCCAGGTAGCCACACCCTAACTTGTAGTGAGGGCCTCCTCACTACACTAACTAGATGTGATTGTTTGATAGAATTCCCATTGGCTTGATGATTATCTAACACCTCATGTCATTCCCTTTATTAAACCATTTGTAAGCCCTATTTCTCTCATGTTTTCTCTATATTCACTTTTTCTCCCTCCCATAGGAGTGTAATCTTAAGATCTGCCATTCGGTGTTCACCATCCAAATAGTTCCACATTTTGTGTCACGTTCACAGCAGTTATACATGATATATAAAATATATTATATGATATATGAAGTGTTATATGACATATAATTACATGTTACATTATATATAACTATTATATATGATTATTAGCATATGCACACACACACACATATACACACACATATATAAACAAAATGTCACATCCTTTTAGAGCTTGCCCTGTACTTCTACTTAACATGTAGAGTAAGCAGTGTCAGCATTTTTCTGTTTCCAATATATCATCCTGTGATTTGCAAAGAAGAAATATATTCTGAATCGATGAAACTTGAGAGTTTTAACAGCATGTCTCTAGTCTCATGTCATATAAGTATTTGGACTCTTAAATATTATAATTGTCATTTGTGATATAAAACCAATAGTGTCAGTGCTGACAGTAGGGATTTGAATTATTAAATTATCTAAATTGGACTCAAGTGATGTTTATTTGGTTGAAGCACTTGCCCAGGAAGCATTGGAACCTGAGTACAAATCCTCAGAATTCTTCTAAAATGATGGGTGGGTATAGTTGCCCATTTTCAATTTCAGTCTCAGAAGGCAGAGGTCTGATACCCAGAGCCAAGTGGTTTACAGTTCTAAGGGTTAGAATTCTGAGTTAGAATGAGAGACCATGCAGAGTGAGTCAGGTGAAAGGGATACACAGGGTAATGATGACATCAACATCAGAAGACACATTTAAGGACTTGCAAAAAGTACTCATTTACTTTAATACATAGGCATTCAATTTACTACCCTAGGGAATTTGATTTTTTAGTCTCTTTGTATAATATTCTACATTTAAAAAGATTTTGCTCATAAATTAGAAAATTTCTTTTTCCACCTTTCCAGTTTTTTCTCTCTGTGTATGGTATGTATGAGTTTGTAAGCATGTTTTCAAATATGTGTGTTTGATATGTCTGCATGTATATGGTAGCATATAAACATCTTCTGATATAGTCTAGCATTCATAAAAATATTTATATTGTTAAAGCAGTCATAAAGATTATTATAAACTTCAAAACTGAGGATAACTCATAAATAGTCTTTGTCTTATATTTTAATTTTGTTCTTTGAGAATTCTATGCAATGTATTTTGAACATATTCCCATTTAACTTCTCCCTTCTCTCCTTCTTCCTCTCATTTCTTCCCACTCAACTTTGAGATTACTTCTTTATATCTTGAGTTTTTATTTGTTCTCCTTCAAATTCCATTTGTCCAGTCCAGATGGTCTCAGTACTAAGGTCTGCTCTGGTGTGTGGTCTGACTTTTTGTAATAGAAACCTTTAAAAGCTTCTAATTTGTGTTTCTAGAACTGATCTTAAGACAACAATGCATTCTTGAGCAATACAAATTGAACATTATCATCAAATACTTTTATTCATTCTTTTTATTTCCATCATGTACTGAAAGATAAAAATGTTGTACCATATTTTATGAAATGGAAAGATTATCAAGAGTGTGTGTTAAATTAGCTACTGAGTTAAAATACATGTCTCTCTGAACATGAAGTGTGCAGTCCTTTCTGGGCTACAAAAAGATGGATCTACATTGTTCCCACAGCCTTTGTCCAAGTCAGGCAGAGGAATAAACGGCAAGTCCTAGAGAAAGCATTGGTAAGAGCAACAAGGAGAAAGTGACCTAGAAGTCCCAAACTCATGATAAAAACAGGCAAGTTTAAAATAAACACATTTGTTTAAAATTGTGAAGCCCAATTTCTCTGTGAACAGAGGAGATGTCAATGTTCCAAGCATAGGAATGATTGATCTCATGACAATTACTGTGAAGATGAAAAACATAATGTGAAATATGACTCCTTTATTTGTTGAGATTTGAATTTGCTCTGTTAATTTAGGAAATCAGAGTAAAACATTTTATAGAGGAAAATCATGTTGTTCTAACATAGAGGCACTTACCGAAACAGTGTCATTCTGGCAAGTGACTACTAGCATCTTCAGGTCACAGTGACTGAAAACAGCACAGGGAAAGTTTGCTGCTCTGCTTGACACTTTCCTTAATTTTCTGGTGTCATGGAGAGAAGCTCTGGATTTCCCAGATCCCTTTCTTATGCCTGTGGCTTTTTTGCTGCCTACTGTGGTTTGTAGAAATGCACTTGGCACTGAGAGAAGAGGGGAGAATTAGTAGGTTCTGGGCATGGTCCTAACACACTTTGGTACCAAGAAAAGAGACCAGAAGGAGATGGCAGGGAAAAGAGGAGATGACTCTGCCTATTACTGGCCTTCATCTGAGTTGTAGATTTCTGAAAAATCAAAATTTTATTTATAATATAAACATAACAAATGATCTAATTCACCTTAGACATATTGAGCTTCAAATTCTGTTCATAATCATGAACTAAATATTAAACTTTCTAATATTTAAATATTCAATTTATGAGAGTCACTTGTATTTTTCTAGAGACAGTGTGATAAAAGTATAATTTATTTTTTAAAATAGTAAAAATAAGTCCATACTTCAATTTTGTAGAAGAAGCAATAATGAATATTTTAAGAGTTTGCTAAATGAATCAATGTTCAATTATCTAAAAAGAATAGTAAGTATACTCATAATTTCTTGAGTTTTCAAAAAGTTAATATGTGAACTGATCTTTCAGTGCTGAATTTGCTCACTGTTCTTTATTTCTGTTTCTTTCATAATCTGCTTTTCTTTATGACATCAGGGCCTAACACTAATGTAGAGTAATATGCAAGGGTTCTGATAGATATGTTAAAGGAACATAGTCCTCAGCCTGTCATAACTCCTGAGGACCAATTCTTTATATTAAACTAATAACCTGATTATAAAGTAAATCTGATCATCTAATATTTATATAAGGAAAAGCAAATAAATAAATGAAAAAATAACTTGACTAGGAGTCATTTTGAGTGTTATGTGGTTCCTAGAGAATAGAGAGCATGTTTTGTCTTTATAATCATCATCCTCATCACGGTAGTCATAATTATGACTACCATCATTACCGTTAACACTGTTCTCACCACAATCACCATCATCACCTCACTATGATCAGCCTCAGCCTCAACATCAACATGGACACCATAACCCATTGTTTTTGTAGTGCTGAGGATAGAACTCAGGACTTGCTGTATGCTAGGCAAGCTCTCTATCACTGAGCTGCATTTTCAGCCTTATAACTTTCAATTAAGGGATTTTGGGGAAACTTATGGGGTGGGATATGAGCAATGGTTGAAAGAAATAGGTGTGTCTCTTCTAAAGAAGGAAAGAACACGAGTGACAGAGGTGTGACAAGTAGTGCAGCACTTGTCAGGCATGTGCAAGGCCCTACTGCCGTAAGTGTGTAAGGTTTCTGTGCTGTTGTAGGAGTGCGGGCGCTGTAGATCAGCACTCATTAGCACGGTTGTAGAACATGTTGTCTTGTTTGAAATGGTTTTGAGAATTTCCAGAGCTCTTCAGGAGCCTTTAAGAGCCCTTCCAGTGACCATGTTTTATAGTTTTCTAATAGGTAAAAACAGAGAGGCTTTCAAATTTATTAAATAAAGAAGGAACACAAATACAGAAACTCGACACAACGTCTGTGACTCAAATGAGCTTGTTCAAAGTTCAGAGTATTTTTAATTTTTAAAACTTTTTCATTTTACAATGGTGGGTACAACGCCTAAAGCAGACTTAAAAGACAAGGTTCTACTAGATATTGTAGCAAGCTATAAATACAAAATTACACAATAAATATTTTTAAATAATCATTAACATATGTTAATAGTTAGTAAATGTAGGCATTCTTCAAACAGCAACTGAATAGAGAACGTTATAGGTTTTAGATCTGATTTGATAACTGATTTAAAATAAATAGCTCTTTTGTTAGTGTGCTGTGTTACTCGGGGCTATCATGATTTTCACAGTGTACTAACCAACGGGAGAGAACAGTGTCATATGAGAACAAGCCCACCTGAAAATGTTTGTCGTATTTCAAGTGAGAGTTGAAGTGATTTACCTTTGGGCAGATTATGTAAGGGTCACACCTTGAGGCTTGGGTTATATCCTTGATGCTAGCCATGAATATATCCTTTGATTTTTGCTACCAGATTGCAAAGTATACACTACTCAGGTAAAAATTACAATAAAGTACTATAAAATTTCCTTGCATAGTTAGATTGAATCAACAAAGATACCTCATGTATGATGAAATCCCTGGCGACAGCATGATATAAGTCAAGAAGGGAAAATGTCAGGTAAAGTAATGTTGGGAAATGAAATTTATATCATTTGTTCAAAATATAATATATTTATATTTATATAATATATAATATAATATAAATATTTCCCTAAGCTAGCATTTTTCTTTATTAAAGAAAGAAACCTCACAAGAAATTCCCACTAACATATTTTAATTCATGAGGCAAATTTTTTTGGCATATTGATAATTGTTATTTTCTAAAAATCAATGGACTCATAAATATTGGTAATTTTAGAGCATTATGTGCATTAAGTATAAGCCTAGAAATATATAATTATTCAGTTAAGCCATATATGGTTCATAATAGTTATAAATATGACAAAAGCTATAAAGATCATGTACAATTTATTATAAAATTTCCCACCTGACTTTAGTAAGTTTAAAAAATTAAGTTTCCACATTAAGAAACCAAGGATTTTTGAAAGGACAAACCAAAGTGATATGCACGTTTCTTTACTAAACAGTACATGCCATAGCCAGTTAAAAATCTTTCAAATGAACAGATACACACACTACTTTCCATATAAACTCATATTTTTGCTGTGTGTTTTCTCTTGTTCTTGACATCATTCTCTCCTTCATATCTCGCTTGCTCTCCAGCCCTGCATATATGAATTATCATGTATCTTATGTAAGGAAATACATAATTTCTGTTACTTTGGCTTGTGATAATAATGTTAATTTCTGGTTAATTTGTTAGAGTTATTTTTATAAACCCTGAATCTACTTTGCCACTTGGTCTTTTAATATCTGAGGATCATGTGACAGAGCAGGCTATATATTTTACCATTAAATACAGCACATCCGCCCTTGTTCCCTTTTGCATTTTCTGTCAGTCTATTTGGATAGCGGTATTCCATACTTATCAGAAATCATCTGACTGCTTGTTCATCCCTTCAACATTTCCTTACATGACACTATTTATGAGTATCAAGATCCCTCCCACATGCACATCCCATCCAGCTGACTTCTCCCATTGACCTCCAAACTCAGAATTTCAACTGCCTCCTAGAACACACCAGCTCCTTTATTCTAGTATAGTCCTCCCTTTACGGCACTGAGTTCATTGAAAGACAAGGCTAATTTTCTGCATAATGTTTTACCTTCTCATGAAAGTATCAGACATGATAAAATTTAAACAATCTACATCATTAACACAAGCCAAAGTAACAAAAGTAGAGGGGCCAAACTGCCACAGGATTACTTTAAGATGTGGACAACTGAGCTGAAGTTGTGAAAGATAAAGAAGGATATTACACAGTATTTTGAACATTTATTTTTCTTATGAAAATCATAAATTCACAATTAAGCATGTTTCAGTTTATGGAGGAGACCTCTTTAGGCTATATATAAACTTGTGCCCACATGTTTTAATTCACGAGCACACTCATTAAATTAGATTAGATTACGGGCTCTTGATGTTTTAGCTGTTTTATACTGAAGGACTTGTGACTGGATCTTTAATGTTTGTTTTACACTTACTGTTCTACCTAGAAAACTGGCTGAGAATTATCATCACCCACACCACTGTCATGTGTCTGCTTAAAATCCAGCTAATTTGAGCACAGACTCACTTTCATTTTAAGTTGTAAGGTTGCAGAAGGTTAAAAATGGCATTATTCTGTGGCAAAGTGCATTGGGATATTTTGAAGATTATTTTAAGATTCTGATGACTAAGCTGAGGTTGTGAACCCTTAGATGTTACCCTGGTGAAAGGCTTTGTAGACAAACATTTTAGGCACATCAACAAAATATGAAAAGACTCCAAGGCATAGTTAGAAAACAATAGTATCCAGAGTGTTGCGATTGAAAACAAGCCAGATGGTCTTCTCAGCAAAAGAGAAAGAAGTGAAGATTTTGAGAAAAAGTTTTGGATATATCATTATCAAGCCTGTTGTATGAACAATAAGACCGTAGATCTAGGCCAGACAGGATCTACAAAAAGCAAAAGTTTAGGTCCTCACATAGAGAAAATAATACAGACCTTAGAAAACCAGAGGGGAAAAGGTCGAAGCATTCTGTTTTGACATTTTTTTGAGGATTGCACACATACATACATATGCACACAGACATATGCATATGTATATATACATGTATGTATATAAATACATATATACAGAGACAGAAAGAGACAAATAAACAGAAGGGAGTGTTAAGGAATAAGATACAGAATAAGATCAAAGGTGAATACAAAGGAAAAGTTAATGAAACATAGAAAATTGACACTGGCTGTGCTGTGAAAACTTAATTCCAGAAGCGCTGGACTTGAACTGTCAAGTGTGTTGTCCTATCATGCCTGTATGCTGCTCCTCAAGAAATCAGGACAATTTCTGCACAGCATAAGTCATTGGTAGAGACTTGATAGATAAAAGGAGATTCTACTTGGTTGGAGTTAGAAAGAAGGAGCTTTTAAAAAGCCTTCAGAAGTCCCTAGCAGTCACCTGCTCTACACTGCCTGTTTTATTTTATTTTTAGTAATTTATTTATTTGTATTTTATGTACATTGGTGTTTTGTCCACAAAGATGTCTGTGTGTAAGGATGTTAGATCCCCTGGAACTGAAGTTGCAGACAGTTGTGAGCTGCCATGTGGGTGCTGGGAATTAAACCTGTTTTCTCTGGAATAGCAGCCAGTGCTCTTAACCACCATCCCAGCCTGTTTTATTTTTATTTTTTATTTATTTATTTTTAGTTAAAAATTTCCACCTCCTTCCCTCCTACCATTTCCCTCCTCCTTCCCCCATTCCCCTTTCCCTCCCTCTCCAGTCCAAAGAGCAGTCAGGGTTCCCTGTGGGAAGTCCAAGGTCCTCCCCCCCGTCCATCCAGGTCTAGGAAGGTGAGCATCCAAACAGACTAGGCTCCCACAAAGCCAGTACATGCATTAGAATCAAAACCCAGTGCCATTGTCCTTGGCTTCTCAGTCAGCCCTCCTTGTCAGCCATGTTCAGAGAGTCTGGTTTGATCACATGCTATATCAGTACCAGTTTAGGTAGCCTTGGTGAGCTACCAGTAGATCAACCCCACTGTCTCAGTGGGTAGGCACACCCCTTGCAGTCCTGTCTTCCTTGCTCATGTTCTCCCTCCTTCTGCTTCTCATTTGGACCTTGGAAGTTCAGTCCAGTGCTCCAGTGTGGGTCTCTGTCTCTATCTCCATCCATCGCCAGATGAAGGTTCTATGGTGGTATGCAAGATATTCATCAGTATGGCTATAGGATAGGGCCATTTCAGGCTCCCTCTCCTCAGCTCCCCAAGGATCTAGCTGGGGACATCTCCATGGATACCTGGGAACACTTCTAGAGTCAAGACTCTTGCCAACCCTAAAATGGTTCCCTAAGGGAGCCTGTTTTATTTTCAAGGAAAAACTTTTATCCTTACTACTATGGATGTTGTTATAGCAAGCATATAAGTGACTTCATTTTATGGTCTAGCAATCTGGATTTGCTATTCTGGCCAATTGTTAGGGTGTCTCTGCAGATCTTAATGGATTCTAATTTAGAAAACAACTTTGTGGAGTTTAGGGATTATTTGGTACAGGCTGGCTAAGTGAAGAAGCCACTCTTTTAGTAAGAAGCTAGGTTTCAGTACCTAACTGAAGGTGGAACAATAAAGCCTGTTTTAGGAAGCTCATTGTCTATTTATTACAGAGTTAGAATCTAAGGTCAAGAATTTAAAACGTTTCTTCTTATAAAATTATGGCTTTAGGTGGTGGGGCAGGATATTTCAGCCAAGGCTACAGAAATTACCTGATCATATGAAGCTAAGGTATTTGGTGTAGAAAGGAAATGGGGAAAGAGAAATTATTTAAGTAAGTAATTTTCTTTATAAAGCACACAGTTAGGTTGTTTGCTGAGTAGAGAGTTGTGCCGAGATTGAGGCCCATTGCAGAGGCTACAAAAATCTCATAAAAGAAGTAAAAAAAGCCAAGAAACAGCAAAATTGATAAGAAATGAGAAGGTCCTTTATGATGAGATTTTATTTAGGAAAAGGAAGAACTATCAATTGTTTATAAATTATGTGTGTTTACATATAGGGGCAAATATTTTGCTGTAGCAATGTGTAATGTTTGTAGAAATTGGATAGGTAGCTATAGAAAGGACTCATATTTTGGTATTTTTCTAAGATTTTGTGTTGTGGTTTGAATATGAATGACCCCATAGACTCATATATTTGAATGTTTCATCACCAGAGAGTGGCATTATTTACAAAGATTAGACAGATTAGGAGGTATTTCCTTCTTAGAGTAAGTGTGGCATTGCTGAAGGAAGTGAGTAACTAGTCAAATGCCCATGGCAGGCCCAGGCTCTCTCCCTGCTGCTGTGGATGAAGATGTAGCTCTCAGCTACCTCCAGTACATGCCTGCATGGAACAATGCTTCCAATCATGACATTAATGGATTAAACTTCTGAAACTTTAGGCAAGCCCTGAATTAAAAGCTTTCTTTCACAAGAGCGTCTGTGTTCATGGTGTCTCTTCACAGAAATAGAACAGTGGCTAAGGCAGTATATAATAGATGGATAGGAACTAGGATAATCAAGAATGCAGTGTGATATTAGTTCATATGGTGCATATATCCCATGGTGTGGGTACTCATTAAAATCAAGGGAAAAGGTTCACTGGAGGGTAAATATTCTCTCTGTTTTAGATATCCTCAGAATGTGAACATGAGAGACTAGGCATGTAGAGGCATTTTTCAGACTGGGAGTGCTAATATTCTTATTGTTTGGTAGAACTGGTTAAATCAAAGTCAGAATGCAGTGCCAGGGTATTGTGACCAAAGTGGATTGAGAATAAAAGCATGGATGTTAAAATAGGTCAAGATTTTACAATTAGGATTATAATTTGGGACTTTGTAATGTTATAATGAGAATTATGTTCAAAGTCATGGGTGGCCTCGCATGTTTGGGAAACTTCTAAATCACTGGGAATCTGTTGGAGAAAGTGACAGGGAAAGGTGGAATTTGATGGTGCTAACACCTCACATGGACACAAGCTATTAAGAGAGATGATACATTTAACAAAGTATGTTGTTCACTCCAAATCCTACAAAAAGCAAGTTTTCAGAGGAGTTAGTCCTCCCAAAAAGGGGAGAATAATCTCAGTCAGAGGATGAGGCGAGAGAGTAGAGACACAAGACACATCTGAAAAACTTGTGGGAAGAAGCATGGCATAGCAGAAGAGAAAGAAACAATGGAGTTTAGCACATAACATTCTCTGTTAGTTTAGTGGTGGAAGGTTGCTGGCCAGGACCACTACAAACCAGACTTTACCTTGTTTTTCTTTTTTGGTTGTTTGGTTTTGTTTTACCAATTTTAGGTAGCTAAGGGGCCCAGATATAATATCTTGCCTACTGTTAAAAATATGAAAATAAAATATTTAAAATATTTATCAAAGTCTCACTTTGTGTAAAGATGGCTGGCTGATTCAGAAGAGTGACAACTGCAGCCAGGACTGAGGTGAGAATTGAAGATGAGCGGGTCCTCATTGAGGGTTTGGACTCCATAAAATGGGGAGGAAAAAGGAGCAATGATGAAGTCAAGACTCTGCAAATCTTACTGGTTCTTATTGCATTGGGAAAGTAAACAGGAGCTATTGCATGTAGTTTAAGAATAATTCAAATGAGCCTTGATATTCAGCTTCTATGGTCCCACTTTTCAAATAAAGACATTGTTCTTGGTTTAATGAACCCTTACTGCTCTTCGGACAGGAGAGGGAGGGGAGTGGAGGGGAGGAGGGGGAGATAAATGGGAGGCAGGGAGGAAGTAGAAATTTTTAATAAAAAAATATTATGAATGTTAAGTTTTGCAGTGCAAACTTTGTACTAGAACCCTTAGAAGTGCAAATTTCTTTCATTTACTAATGACAATAATTAGGATACACCTTTTCTAAAAGATCAGTAATGAGATTCAATAACAAAGATACCATAAGCATTATTCAGTTATGCAGATAAAGCATGGTGAGATGGGTATTTATTTGTCATTATTTTCACTCAGTTTACAAATGAGTTTATAAAAAAGTTTATAAAACCATTAACTAGTATATGTTTACAAATATGCAATCATTGTCTGCTTCTTCGTATATTGTTGAAGATAGTAGAGAGCTTGTGAGATTGTTCAGAGGGTCAGCTGTCTCATTGGATGGCAAGATGGGAGTTCTATAGCCACTTGCCATCCATCTGAACCCTATACATTTCACTGTCAACAATGCAAGAATATAGAGAAAAACAAAACAAACAGAGAAACAAAACAAACAATTTTGTTAAGGAGGTTACTCTGAAAAAGAACAAGGAACAGATGTTCCACTTCTCTGGTGGGCAGCAAATCTGATCCTCCCAACCATGGCATTGAATTGGTTGGGTGTTTAAGACAGAAATGATTTTTCTCTGATAGTTCCTAGTTCCTATCCTCTTGTCATAAAATAAGAGCTATACGTGTTGTAGCTGGCAAACAGCCTTAAAGAGGCAGGTGATGAATTCAAACTTCATGGGGGAAATTGGATGACAGAGGTCAACAAGCTCTGAGAGGTGAGAGAGTAAGGAGGGATAGATGGGGATCGAGAACTGGGCAGAGGTTGAAGCTGTCATGCAGAGAATATGCAGTTGTTTCGGGAACCCAGTCAATGAATTCTGGTCTTTGAGAAATCATCAGGACAAGGCAAAATGAAAAAAGCTTCAGTTTTGGCATGATAGCAAGGTACTTGGAAAAGGCAGATGGACCAGATTACAAGAGCAAAGATGTAATAACATGATGAGATGTCTATTGGTCGAACTGAGATGTAAAAATAGAGCAATGTCACAAGGCCCATGTGATAATTAGTTGTCTGTGCAGATGAAAGGCGTGCTTGGCCAAGAAGAGTGTCTGTGCAATGTTCTGGGATTAGATACAGCTGGGACTAAGTTCCTGTGCTGGATAATGATAGAGATAATCCTAGTGAGCTGTAACCACCAATCCTCCTTCTGAAATGTCATCCCATGCCTGTTAATGTGTACAGTTGTTACAGAGATAATTAAAACAAAAGAATTCTTAAGGGAATCATATTAATTTTGCTGATTATTTCTAAGATATAAACAATAAAAGGAAAAAAGTAGATGAATTAGACCTTACAAAACTAAGATCTTTCCCACTTTACCCAATAAATATTCACAATTGTTATGTGCCAAATAAAAATACAGGTATATTCTTTTTTTGATTTTTTTCCTCATTTTTTTTATTAAAGATTTCCATCTCCTTCCCTCCTCCTCCCCCTTCCCTCCCCTCCCTTCCACCCATACCCCCACTCCACCCCTCTCCAAGACAAAGAGCCATCAGGGTTCCCTTCACTATGTTAGGTCCAAGGTCCTGCCAGCTCCCCCTAAGTCCAGGAAGGTGAGCAACCAAACTGACAAGGCTCAATTCTTTAAGTGTAATGGAGTGGAGTTTTAAAGAAAGTTGACTAGGCACTTACCTCTAAAGAAATGTGTGTTTGCTTAGGGAGAAGAGGGTGGACAGCAGCACGTTGCTCCTGGGAGAAGAGAATGCAGATTTAGCACAATTTAACATAGGACATGCTTGATTTTGAACTTTTTTTTAACATGCATTTAGAACATTTGGTATCCATGTGATATTAGTTAAGCTTAATCTAATAATGAATTCAGGTTCATTCATTCATTCATTCATTCATTCATTCATTTATATAAGGAAGCTGGGGCAGGAGGATTGCAGCAAGTTTGTGACGATCCTAGGGTAAAAAAAACAAACCACTACCACCACCAACAACAGCAACAACAAACCCAGAAATTATTTCTAGGCTTTGATACATTGGTCCTATTACTAAGCTCTTGAATTACAGATAATATGAAAGAAGATATACATTTAGGCAAAAAGGATGGGACTGTTTAAAGATTGGAAAATTGCTTCTTTGATATATAATGTCAAATTGGATAATCAAAAAAAGTTTTAAAATTTTCTTTGGAAATTCTGTTTCATTTTAAAAATAGGCATCTTAGGAGGATGCCACTCCAATCCTAAAAATGAGAACATATAAAGTATAAAATCATAACTTGTTTTGAGTATATCAGAGAACTAAAGTCCTGGGATATCAAGTGAATTGAATTCTGAAAGGTGATTAAGCCTTAGGAGAGAGACAGATCACATACAGTAACAAAGAATGGAAGAAAAAAGAGTGTCAGAATGACTCAGAAGGAAATAACAGATGCATGGAACTATTACCATCCAAACATGGTGTCTCTGGGATTCTAATGCTGTGATGAAACCATCCTGACCAAAGCAACATGGAGAGTAGAAGGGTTCATTTCGCTTACACTTCCTCATCACAATTCATCATGAAAGGAAATCAGGACAGAAACTCAAGCTGGACAGGAGCCTGGATTCAGGAGATGATGCAGAGACCATGGAGGGGTGCTGCTTACTGGCTTGCTGTCCATGTTTTGCACAACTGCTTTCTTATATCCCCCAGCACCACCAGCCCAGGGAGGGCACTACCCAAAATGGACTGGGCTCTCCCCCATCAATCACTAAATTAGGAGAATGCCCTCTACAGGCTTGCCTACAGCCAGATCATACAGAGGTATTTTCTTAATTGAGGTCCCTTCCTCTTGAATGCCTCTAGCATTTGTCAAGTCGACATAAAACTACTGAGCACAAAAGAATCTAAAGGTATGTCAGAATCTATTGCAGCAGAGGAGAGAGCTCTTGCCCTAAGACTCCCACCATAGATAGCTTCACAAGAAAGATGAGGTTGCAGTGACCTGGGCAGAAATTATCTGTGTTCCCCACAAGTCTATCTCACTGAAGCAACAGTTGTATTTTTCCAGAGAAGGAGCAAGAACTCCTCTGGTCCTTTGCTTTCTGATAATACTTGACATCTGTTGAAAAACATGCAGACACAAAACCAGTCGGCTAACAAGAGAGAAGCAACAAAGATCCATGAGGTCCACACCCCCACACCTATCACTACTAGAACATCTGGATATTCTGCCACTGAAAAACTTAGGATACTACTTTCCAACCACAACATGCCATGACCAGCCCGGGGCAACAAACAAGAATGGGGAGGAAAGGCATTCTGGGAACTCGAGACAGTGACGTTCACCTGCACTATTCTGTCTGCCATTGAGGTTTAAGGGAACTCAGTTGTATTACATTATTATAGGGGGACTGAATCACAGTTTTGTCAGTCAGTCTGGGAGGAGACACATTCTATTGATATTACAATCTTGAACCCCAAATCTGCACGTGGGTAACTTGGAAGGGCTGTTATTCTACATTGTTATGGCTGCATTACCTCATTGGGGTGCTAGTTCTGCTCTTCAGGCCTTTAATTAGTTGGATATGAACCAGCCAATTATAGGGACAACTTGTTCTATTAATTGTGAGCTGATTTGAGACTTAACATCTAAAACCGTGTCTCTAAAACAGCATCCAAACGTGAATTTGTCCAAATTACTGGACAACATAACCTATTAAGGTTAACACAAAATTAACCGTCACAGCGAGTGCTGAAAAGGACTCTGAGAAGAAGGATCATGAGTGATGAAAATGAGGACTTGAAAAGAAGCAGATTTCTTAAAGGAACAGAGTAATCCTAGGCCTGTAAGTCTAAATGCTAGAGCAGGAGACTTACGCAGTTCTCTGTGTAACCAGCAGAGCATGTAAACAGAAGAAAGACAAATTACAAATATTTGGATAGGAATACCAACCATTGTTGCTTAATTAACATGTATAGAACACACCAATCAACAATTGAAGAATTAAGATTTTCTGGAAAAGCAAGTTTCACAAATTTGAGTGGATTTAATAATTGATAGTTGTGTAATATTTGCATCTTGAGAGCATCATACTAAAAAGACAGCCACAAATGGCTTCAGACATCATTTATATGACACTCTACAAAAGGAAAAATGATCGAGACAGAAAACAGATAACAAGTTGACAGTAGTTGATTTGAAGGGCTAGTGACTGACTTCAAAACATATAGAGAATTTGGAGTATCATAGAAATTTTCTATATTCCTGTGGTGGCTACAGGAATGTCAGTATTTGTCAAAACAACTCAAATTATATAATTATTAGTTATTATTTTATTCTTAGATAGTCCACACCAAAATAAATGTAATTAGTAAGAATAATTTTAGGTAAACGTGTTCAATTATTGGTATTGTGAGTGTTAAATGGATACATAAGCCTCTATGAAGATTTAAAAGCAGAAACAAATCCATTTACTTAGAATAGCATTTTAATGGGAAGTATTTTCATCTTATCTATGCTTATAAATTCCTTACTAAATTTGTTAGTGAAAGAACTCAGAGGACCAGGGTAACTATCTTGACAGCGTTTCTAAAATTGGATGCTTGAAACATCCTTGGTTGGGTTTTCATAGACTTTTAATATGTAAAACTTTGTTTTGTTGAGTGTAAAATATGAGAAATGTCAAAAATATATTATTTTCTTTGTATTAATATTTATTTAATATGTATTTAAATTGTTAATTACTGAAATAAGTATAATGAAGACTTCTAAGTAAATTGTTCTAAGTTTTACTATATATGCTACATGTATATAGGATTATAGCTTTATATAATTATTTTAATTGTATATTTAATTATTAAATGATTCCCATTTCCAAATAGCCTCCTTAATATAATTGTGAATTATGCAAAATTAATATTAGCTTTATGTTATTGGGTTTTTAATTTGATCTATGACTTTATTTTGTAAATGATTATTAAATGTATGCTTCATCTCCTTACTGGGTAATATAATAATAAAAAATATAAATAAACAAATATAAGGAATTTTTGTCTGCCAACTTACAAATATTTACTGACTTTCATTTAGAACATTCTTGTATTTCTAATGAATGAAGCTTTAAATCAAACAAAAATTACCACTGGAAAGCAATCATCAACAAATATTTAAAGGAACAATGACTGCAATTATGTTTACCTTTAATAATTACACAGGCTGAGTTAATGGTAAAGAAACAAAACCTGTATTTATGATGTCTACAAGGAACTCAGTTTTAAAGATGAACCCCACTGTAGAGAGAAACGATGGATGAAAATGACGGAAGGGCACTGCATTCAAATCATGGGAACGATTAACCCAGTAGGCACTGTCATCCAAAACATCTATGCACCAAACCTTGGTATACCCAGTTTCATAAAAAGCATACTCTTGGAATGAAAGACACAAGTTAACATCAATCCATTACTAGTAGGTGACTTCATACATTATCCATTAGACAGGTCATCTGGACAAATGCTTAGCGGCTCACAGAGGTTTCTCCATAAGAGATCACATGCTGGCACACAAAATAAATTTTAACAAATCTGGAAAAAAAAACGAAGTAACTCCACATATCCTATCTGACCATAATTCAATAAAAATGAAAATTGGTGTCAAACACATCTCTAATCAATATCTCATGGAGATTAAATGACTCATTACTGTATGACAAGTGGGTCAAAGAAATTTTTAAAATATTCTGTAACTAAATGGAAATGAAAACACAGCACAACAGTACCTCTTGGCTATACCAAAAGCAGCCCTACAAAGGAAGCTTATAGTTCTGAGTGTCTTTATTAAAAATATAAGGGACAAAACAAGATACAACAAGACTAGGAGGCCTGATATTTTCTGAGGAGGTAACAGAAGGGGGTAGATCTAGGGAGAGGGGAGATGTTACTGGGGAGATGGAGTTGGGAGGAGTGGAGGGATAGTAAACTGGGGTCTGGATATATTATATGAGAGAAGAATCTATTTTCAAAAAAAATAAATAAAATCATAAGGGACACAGATAAATTACTTAATGATACAACTCAAAATTTCAGAAATACAAAAGCAAATCAAACCCAAATCGAGTAGATGGCAAGACAATAAAAATCAGAGCAGAAATTAATGAATTAGAAAGGAAAAAAAACATAGAAACAATCTATGAATCTAAAAGCTGGTTCTTTGACAAGATAAACAAGATAAACAGACACAAAGAACTAACCAGAAGAAAGGAACAGAGGGCACAAATTAACAGACTCAGCAATGCACAAAGGAGCATGGAGACATCATAACACACACCAAAGAAATTCTGAATATTATAAAAATACTTTTGAAGCTTTTACTCTGAAAAGGTTTAGATTTGAAATTCTAGACTCATCCAAACCACCAAAAATAAGGAGAGATCAACAACCTAAACAAACCTGTAACAAATGAGGCTTTTGAAATGTGAAAAAAAGCTTAAACTTAAAAAGTCAAGATCTAGATGGATTTCCAGCAGAACTCTACCAGACTTATCTACACCTAATTCTACCAGACTTCTGAAGATCTACATTGAATTATAAAATTATTAAACAAAAAGGTATAGGAGGTACATTCCTAAGCACTTTCTAATATCAAAACTATGTAAGAGAAATAAATCAATCAATAAAACAATCATAAAAGTGTTAACAGATCACTATCAAACACTTTCAAAAAGAATATGGATGTACATTGAAAGGATTACATACCTTCACCAAATTTGCTTTGTTCCAGAGATAGTTGAACACATGCAAAATAATAAATGTAATAAATCACATAAATGGAATTATAAATAGAAGACAGATGCGCTTTATTGTGTCTTTTTCTCAGTTTATGAGTTATATTTATAAGATATTTAACTCCCTTATGTGCATTCTTCTGTCATATTATTTTGTATTTTTAGTTTTATAATCTCATCCAAAATATTGACTATAGCTAACAGATTCATCACTTTATACATGTTTTTACTAATTAAATTTAATTAAATGTAATCACATCATTCTGTCAACCTCCCTCTAACACCTTGTTTGATTTTATTTATATATATGTGTGCATATATATATATATGTGTGTGTGTGTGTGTGTGTGTGTTTGTGTATTTATGTACATATACAAGTTCAAGTTCAACTTGGTGAGCCCTTTAGTGCTGCTTTTATGTACATGTTTTTTTTTCCTCATTTTTTTTATTAAAGATTTCCATCTCCTTCCCTCCTCCTCCCCTTTCCCTCCCCTCCCTTCCACCCATACCACCACTCCACCCCTCTCCAAGACAAAGAGCCATCAGGGTTCCCTTCACTATGTTAAGTCCAAGGTCCTGCCAGCTCCCCCTAAGTCCAGGAAGGTGAGCAACCAAACTGACAAGGCTCACAGTGAGCCCGTCCATGCTGTAGAGTTCATGTTCATTGCCGTTGTCCTTGGTTTCTCAGTCCTCCTCCACTGTCAGCCACATTCAGAGAGTCCGGTTTGGTCCCCTGTTCCATCAGTCCCATTCCAACTGGACTTGGTGGTCTCCCGTTAGATCTGTCCCACCGTCTCAATGGGTAAACGCACGCCTCATGGTCCTGACTTCCTTGCTCATGATCTCCCTCCTTTTGCTCCTCATCGGGACCTTGGGAGCTCAGTCCGGTGCTCCTATGTGGGTCTCTGTCATTTTCTCCATCCAATGCCAGGTGAAGGTTCTATGGTGATATGCAAGATATTCATGAGTATGGCAATAGGATCTGTACATTTCTGGCACCCTCTCCTCAGCTGCCCAAGGACCTAGCTGGGGGCGTCTTCCTGGACACCTGGGAACCCCTCTAGAGTCAAGTATCTGCCAACCCTAGAATGTACATGTTTTTAAGGTTGACCATTTTGCATTGAATAACCAGTTAGTAGGCTAATCCCTGAGAAAACTGTTTTTCTCTTTTCAGCAGTCCATACTTGCTTGTGGATCTTAACCTGCAGGTGGAGTCCTCTAACATTTCCCCCTATGCATTGGCATGTCAACTGAGATTGTCATTGTTCAAGTATGTTTTAGGCAGCCACATTGTGAATACTTCAGGGTTTTAGCTTCACTTCGTGACTCTTAGTGGGGAAGTGAGCATATCACACCAAGTAGTGTAGCTTCATTTAAAACTATGTGTATATAATATAGTTATGTGTATTTCATGTTTTTTAAGTAGACATGTCTTAAAATGTATTTATTGATTATTAGTTTGTGTTTGCATGTGTTCATGTGTATTTGATGTGTATGTGAATGTGAATATATGTGTGCCACAGCACTCTTTAAGATATGGTTCTTGCCTTTCCATGGGTTCTGCAAACTGAATTAGGTACTTAGGCTTATAAAGCAAATGCCTTTTCTGGCTGAACTATTTCACCCACCTGTAATGTTATCTATTTCTGACAATTGCACACATATATAGACTATATTGGGTATTATTCACCCCCTATTATCCCACCATTCCTCCTTTTCTCTCTGCAACTCTTGTTGACTCCCTTCTTTACTATACCCCATACCCCAATGTCTCTCTATTTCTTTGTCTTTCTGTCTCTGTCTATATGTCTTCCCCCCCCCCTCTCTGTGTGTGTGTGTGTGTGTGTGTGTGTGTGTGTGTGCAGGTCCTGTCCTGCCTGTGCAGATAGCCTCATCTTTGTGATCATAATTGTGTCAGGCATAGAATACCTAGAATACTGAATTTCCCATGTGTTCTAGTTCTTAACATTCTTCCATGCCCTCTTCTAAGGCCTGCCTTTGCCACACCTCCTGCATAATCCAGAAGGGAGGGCATTTTGTTTTCAATATGATTAGAACAAAAAACAAACATTGTTTCTAGGAATGTGCTATTTATAGTCCCTTTTAAGGTGACCTTATTTGCCACAATTATACCACTTGACATTTCAGTTTTTCCCTCAAACCTCTGGAAGTCACCTCTCTTATCCAAGCATCATCATAGTCATGAGATTCAATATTGATTATATCTCAGATCCATTCCTCCAAGGGTGCTGACCTTATTTTTAAAGGCCTAATTATCCTTTGGCTTTGAAAATTAGCATTCTCAAAAGTCAGTGGTTCAATTATTATTTGTATAGCTTCTAAATTTGATGTCATTCTGTTTACTTCTGAAATCAATCATTGTAAGAAGTCTGTGGGGGCTTCCTTTGGACCCTGTATAACTTTAGTAAATGACTCAGCTTTCTTTCCTACTTCTCCAGTTCTGTCTCAATGCTGCTGTGTGGCATAAAGCCAGGGTGTGGTCACCATATAAAGAAAACACCTTTAACCAAGTCTATCTAGACGGAACATGAGTTTAACATCTGCTTCACAAAAGGCATGCCATATGAGAATACTGCTTCCCTGAATCTCTATAAATCTAACATTTTCACAGGATCTATTTAACTCTTGCACAACTTTGGAGATACTTATCATTTGGCAGTTGTTTCTGTAAGATTACTGGATATATTAAGGTTGGTTGTTTGAAAACCCTAGGCTGTTCCTCTCCTACCTTATAATGCAATACTGAAATTGGTTCTCCATTAAATTCTTCTGTATGGATCTGAATATCTCTATGATCTGTTTTATTAATTCTTTCTAAGGCCTATATCTCTGCAGTTAAACAAAACAGTTTTTAAGAGATAACCAAGAATTATAAAAACAACAACAAAGACAATAAAAATGGTAATTAATAGTATGTCAATCCTGGTTAATTTGATTATCCCTTCATTTAATTGTTCCATTTTTAAATCATCCTTATATAGTCATACAGAGACCTAATTTTTTATCGTAATTGTGTATCCCATTTTTTAATGTGAGGAATAACTCTCCCTTTTAACTAATTTCTCCCTTAAAAAAATCCCAATTTTCTCACCTAATTTGCCACTGATGATGATGAAGATGTGAGGCTTATTGCTGCTACATAGAAGAGTAAAAGGCTGACTGGATTTTAAGGCAGCTACCTGATTTGGCAGGAGCTAGAGAAGGGGGTCCAGGGAGAGCCCACCAAGAGAGAAAAGAGAAAAACCTAGCCAGAAGGGCGGTAACTCCAGCAGCGTGCAGTAAACGGGTTTAGTGTGAATTTGCACCCCAAATATTTGGCATCAGATACAGTATGATTAATAAAAACGCAGAGACAAATATTTGTGTTCAAGCTGAAGATCAGAAAATCAAAGTAGTCAATTACTAGAGAGTTTTACCTCTATGAAATCTTCAGACTGAAAAGAGCGCAAGTTCCTGCTTCAAGCCATCTTATATTCCTCTGTAGTACTGGTATTAAAGTGTACACCACCACCACCTGGCCTCTGTAGGTAACTAGTGTGGCTACTGGGATTAAGGGTATGTGCCGCCATTGCCTGATCTGTATGACTGTTGATTTGTGTGGCTAGATTTGCATTCTGATCTTCAGGCAAGCTTTATTTATTAAAACACAAATAAAATATCACTTTAAAGGAAGGACAGAAAATATCAAGGTGCTAGGACCCAGAGCCATCTCCTAGCGTTCCAGGCTTCTGCTACTTTGAAGTCTCTGTCCCACCTGACCATATTTATCTCCTGTTTCCATCACCCACACCCTAATCTTAAGAGATAATCCCAAATGTTCTTAGGGAATTTTGGTGACATTTGACCTTGTTTCTTTAAGCGGAGTGTGGTTACCTGTTGTGGCCATGTAGGCTCTACTCCAGGTGGCCTATCTAAGGGACTCTGGGAATGCTGAATAGAATTTATTGTCTTTTACGGCATGGAGGATGTTGGTATAATAAGAGTCCAACTTACAGTTTTTTTACCTTAAAAGTATTTCTTTTGTTAAGTCATTTGATCTGAATTATTGTTGAAAAGTGAAGCCTGCTTTTTGCCCTTTTATTGAGACATACATTTTTCCTGCCAAATGTTACAAATTTTTAGTTTAACTAGGTTTTGCTTTTAAATTTTTTTGATAGTATTCCCTGGCTACATTTTTATATCAGTAGATCAATCCAGTACATGAAATTCACAGTTCTTCCTGGTCGAGAAAAAGAATTGCAGTTTGGGGCCATGAACTTTAAATCATTATAATTAGGCACAAACCTGCCTTTATTCACCAAATTAGGAACCATTGCAACCAATATGGTTTTCTTTTGCAAATGAGAAATAAGTTTGTTCATTTCTGTAGCATGAAAATCCAGACTTTCTTTTTTTTTCCATCCTGTTGGGAAGGGGTCGGGTGGTACAAAGGATGATGCAAAACGTATTAATTTGTTAAACCGTGGAAGTACTGTTTGCAGGATGTGTATTGGGTCTTTACCATTGCGCAAAGCAGACTGCAGATTATTCATTGGCAGAGCAGACTTTTCAGACTGCAATGGTTTTTTTTTTTTTTTTTTTTTTTTTTTTTTTATCAGCATTCAGAAAGATAAGGACAGGCAGCACAGTGATCATGGTAATTTCTTCTTATTTCTTTTGTTTTCTGTTTGTGTGTTTATCTTTGGCAAGTGTTTCAGAGCCTTTAATTGGCCAGGCACTGAGCTGTTCATCACCAATTGACGTATATGGTGCACTTTCCCCATTCTTTACACCGTGATTGAGAAATACTTTCTTTTGCACAGAATAAGAGTCACTGTTCAAAGTGATAGTTTTGTTTTTGCTCAGCATCACTCTGTGAACTGTTTTACTTTTCTGATTTGCTTTAAGTTTCCAGTAATCCTCAACAGGTCCTACACTCTTTGGCTACCACTCCTGTGTTCATAAATGGATCAGCTTTGAGAATTCCTCTCAACTGCTAACATCCACTGACTCTTCTCATCTTCAAGAATTAGCAAGAGGAGAAAGCAAAATAGATTCAGTCCTGGGGCTTGGCATGATACAGGTGCCTTCCAAGGAAGGAGTGCAAAGCTGTTTCTGTGGAGCCTGATGAAGAAGGAGACACGTGAACAGAAACAAAGGGGTGTGAATCGACAGTCGGGAGCAGTCAGGGAGTAGATAAGGGCTGTGTGCTCAGGAGAGTCATGGTAAAATGGGAATCCTTACTGGCAGATTTAGGCCCTAGAATTTTTTGCCTATGTACATTATTAGATATATTGATTTAATACATCAGTATACTATAATTGTAGTAAAGAAGTTCTGACCAATTTAGTGTTTATGTTAGAACAAAACAAATGCAAACTGGAATGACTCCTGTATTTATCAACCTGCTTTTGATTTTCATATCAAAGTTATGATTTCATACTTGAAGATGAGATTGGATGAATGGGCGTGATTTTTCTTTGAGTGACTTCTTTTTTAAAATTTATCTATTTATTTATTTTAAAAAGAAAACAATCTTTTATTTTACATACCAATCCCAGTTTCTATTCTCTCCCCTCTTCTCCTTCTGTCTACCTAATGGCCGATCTTACCTACCTCCCCTCCACTCTTCAGAGAGGGTAAGGCACATTTCTTTGGGAAAGGTTTGTGGTCCTTCCTATTATATCTAGGCTGAGCAAGGTATCCATCCAAAGAGAATAGGCTCCAAAAAAGCCAGTACAAGTAGTAGGGATAAATCCTGGTGCCACTATGTCTGCCCCAGCCATGCAACTGTCACCTGCATTCAGCGGGACTAGTTTGGACCTATGCTGTTTTCTTCCCTGGATGGCTGGAGTTGGTGAGCTCCCATTATTAGCTCAGGTGAACTGTTTCATCAAGAGCATGTTCTCACTCCTTCCACCCTTCAACTGGGCTTTGGGAGTTCAGTTCAGTGCTCCAACACAGGTCTCTGCCTCTGTTTCCATCGAGTGCTGGATGAAGTTTCTATGGAGACATTCACGATATTCATCAGTCTGACTATAGGGCAAGGCCAGTTCGGGTACCCTCTCCTCTATTGCTTAGGGTCTTACGTTGGTCATCTTTGTGAATTCCTGGGAATTTCTCTAGTTCCAGGTCTCTTGCTAGCCCCATAATGGCTCCCTCAATCAAAATATCTCTTTTTTTTTTTGCTCTCATCTCTGTCCTTCCTCCATCTCAACTATTGTGTTCCATTCCCTCAAGTTCTCCCCCACCCATCTTCCCCCTTTTTCCTCCCTACTTCCCCTACTCCTATGTTCCTAATTTTGTCAGTGATCTTGTCTGTTTCCCCTTCCAGGTGGATCTATATACATTTTTCTTTGGGTTCACCTTGTCACTTAGCTTATCTAGGATCATGAACTATAGACTCAATATCCTTTGCTTTTTGGCCAGTATCCACTTATAAGTGAGTACATACTATGTTCATCTTTATGGGACTGGGTTACCTCACTCAGGGTTTTTTTCTAATTCTATCCATTTGCATGCAAATTTCAATATACTGTTTTTTTTTTTTTTATCACCGAGTAGTACTCTAATGTGTAAATGTGCCACATTTTCTTTATCAGTTCTTTGATTGAGGGGCATCTAGGTTGTTTCCAGGTTCTGGCTACTACAAATAATGCTGCTATGAACATACTTGAAAAGTGTCCTTTTAGTATGATTGAACACCTTTTTGCGTCTATGCCCAAGAGAAGTGTTGCTGGGTCCTGAGGTAGGTTGACCTTGTATCCTGCCACATTATTGAAGGTAATTATCACCTGTAGAAGTTCCATAGTGGAGTTTTCAGGTCACTTATGCATAATATCAAGTCATCTGCAAATAATGAAAGTTGACTTCTTCCCTTCCAATTTGAATCGCCTTGATCTCTTTTTGTTGTCTTATTGCTCTAGCCAGAAATTCTAAACTGTGTTGTATAGATATGGAGAGAATGTTTAGCCTTTTGTTCTTCCTGATTTCATTGGAATCTCTTTGCGTTTCTCTCCATTTAATTTGATGTTGGCTGTCGGCTTGCTGTATATTGCCTTTATATGTTTAGATATGTTTCTTGTATCCATCATCTCTCCAGGACCTTTATCATAAATGGATATTGGAGTTTGTCAAATGTTTTTTCAGCATTTGATGAGATGATCATATCATTTTTTCTTTCAGTTTATTTATATGGTGGATTACATGGTTAGATTTTCATACATTGAACCATCCCTGAATCTCTGGGATGAAGCCAACTTGATCATGGTGGATGATTTTTTTGATGTGTTCTTGGATTCAGTTTGCTAGCATTTTATTGAGTATTTTTGCATCAATGTTCATGAGTGAGATTATTCCATAATTCTCTTTCTTGGTTTAGTCTTTGTGTGGTTTTGGTATCAGGGTAACTGTAGCCTCATAAAAAGAGTTTGACAATATCTCTTCTGTTTCTATTATGTGGAACACTTTGAGGAGTATAGGTATTAGATATTCTTTGAAGTTCTGGTAGGATTGGACATTGAAACCATCCAACCCTGGGCTTTTATTGGTTGGGAGGCCTTTGATGACAGCTTCTATTTCCTTGCAGGTTATAGGCCTATGTAAATTGTTCACCTGGTCTTGATTTAATGTTGGTATATGGTATATATCTATTTTGGTATGTGGTACCTATCCAGAAGCTGTCAATTTCTTTTACATTTTCCAATTTTGTGGCGTACAGGTTTTTGTGGTATGACCTAATGATTCTCTGGCTTTCCTCAGTGTCCGTTGTTATGTCCCCATTTCATTTCTGATTTTGTTAATTTGGAAGTTCTCTCTATGCCTTTTGATTAGTTTAGTTATGGGTTTGTCTATCTTGTTGATTTTCTCAAAAAATCAGCTCTTTGTTTGTTGATATCGTTTTTATGTATTTCCTTCTGTAGTTCAAATAAAGGTCAATGTTTCCTGTGTGCTGTGAATTATAACGGTTTCTTTTTGGGAAGATTTAGGCTTTTGTAAATATAGCAAGTTCATGGAGATCGAGTCACTAAGTATATTGATTACTTTTCTGTCCCCTTGATAATCATGTCCACACACAACTAAGAGAAAGATTTCATTTTGGCTTATGGCCAAGGAGAACTGCATGTCCATAAGAGAGGGAGGCATGGTAGCAGGAACTAAAAGCCGACAGATCATATCTCAACCACATAAAAGGAGAGAGCAAAAGCTGGGAGTAGAGCAAGGCTATAAATCCCCAAAGTCCACCACAAGACCCACTTCCTCCAGAAGGGCTGTACCTTCTAACAGTTCCACACCCCCTTAAACAGCACCACAACTAGGGAGCAAGTGTTTAAATCTCGGGGCCTACAGCAGGCATTTGTTTAAGAGTCCTACTCTAAAGAGCAGTATCAGTTTCTTATGTGATACCAGCAGTTTCTAAAACTTGAATGGATGCAATAAATTCACAGTGATCATTTAATTCCTAAGAACAATTAAAACTACAATTTTATGGTGATTTGCCATATACCCGCCTTCTCAACCTGCTTTTTCCATTTCTGAGAGATTAAAATACTTGTTAGTTTATCAGAAATTTAAATTGGCCCTTGAGTCATCTGTTGTTTAGAGACACACCTAGAAACATATTACCCAAAGTGATGAGTATTATTTTCCAATTTTGTCTTACTCAACTATGTGAGACATATGATTTAGTAGAATAAAAGGCTTGCTACATTTTTATTAATGTATCTTTATCATATTCAAATATGAATAATGTAAACACAGTTAGGGCTTGCATTCACAGTGAATACTACACTGTTTCAGAGTTTTCATTATCAGGATTTCCAGTTGGCAAGTGGCCATCCAAATGCTTTGTTATGAGATTCCAATGCATCCATCTTAAACTGAATTTATATGAATGTTACAAAATATTTTTCTTTGCCTCTTCCTGCTGCTTTTTCCTCATGTTTTTGCTGCTGCTCTTCTTCCTCCTTCTCCTAGGCTTAGGGTTAAGGTTAGGGTTAGGGTTAAAAGGTTAGAGTTAGAGGGTTAGGGTTAGAAGGTTAGAGTTAGAGTGTTAGGATGTTCTAGATAGAATACAACTGTGTATCTAAGGCTAGTTCAGAATTCACTTTATAACAGAGGCTAGAATCAAATTAATGGCAATTCTTCTACTCTACCTTCTGAATGCTGAGATTCTAGACATGTTACAGAATGCATTGCTACAAATCTTTATATTTTCTTCTAGCAAAGCTGTTCATCTGTGAAAGCAAGTTCATGTTAACGCTAAAATGTTTGTTCATTCATGCTTTCTATCATTCTACCAATTACCCAGACAAATATAAATCCTTTGTTAGTGTTGTGATAAGATATTGTGATGAAAGAAAATTAAAGAACATAGGTTGATTGTGGTTTATAGTTCCAGAGGAACAGAGTAAAGCATAGCAAGGTATCCATGGCAGCAGACAGCAGGTGCAAGAAGCTGGGTTATCACATTTCTATCCATACACAAGAAGAGAGAAGGAACAGCAAGTGCGAAAAGACTATCAAGCTTCTCAGCCCACGCCCAGTAATATACTTCTTCCGGATAGAATGCACATTCTGAAGAGGTTCAATTACCTCACCAAATGACATACCAAATGGGGACAAACCAGGTGATCAAACACACGAGCTTGTCTATGAGGAACATTTTTCACTAAATACACTACTTCTGAAATGGCACTCAAGTTTCTCTCGGTTGGCTTCAGTCATCTTTATGACAGTCCTCAATATTTTATTATTTGTTGTAATATTCTTTGTTTTGGATAACACTGTAGTTACATTAACTTGCAGTAGAGGGAGGAGACATAGGAACAATAAGAATTTATACATAGTCTTTGCCAAAATGAATCAAAGAAAAATTCTGAACCTGTATTGCCCATAACAGTTCTGTAACTTACAACAAAAAAGATGAAACACAAGTTAATAAATGTGCATATGTTTATTTAGATGTTATTTGCAGTTACTAGAACTTGTAGAAACTGATAATGACTGTTTCTTCTGGTGGCAAGGCTCTTGAGATAAGTAATTTGTATTCTTAGTATGGTTGTTTCCTTCAGGGTTGCTAATTCTTAAGGCTCTTACTATACAGTTAATTCTTTATTATTTTCTTATTATTGTGCAGATTTTGTAGCTTCCTCCCATTGCAAATGTACTCTGTGCTTCTCTAATACCCACCCCATCTTACTTGACCATCAACATAGCAGATAATATGTTAATACTGTGGCCTGGGAATTACATAAGCAAAGATTAAAATATATTTACAGGCTAGCCTTTAAATCAAGCAAAAAGCCTTGATTTGTGGTTAAATCTTTCTCTCTCTCTCTTTCTCTCTCTCTGTCTCTCTGTCTCTCTCTCCTCTCTCTGTCTCTCTCTATATATCACACACACACATGAGAGAGAGATCGAGATCAATGTTCTTAAATGAAAGTCATGAATGAACACAAGTTATACAAATTGTTTCTACAAGGCTAAATTTTAAACATAAAAAAGTAATATATTTTCAGAATACTTATAGGTTTAAAAATATACTTTTTCTTATAGCTACAGTTTTTTGCTATTACTTTTGATCTGGTGGTACTACGTTGTTTTTCTGCCAATGCTTAAACCGTGCATGTTTCATTCTTGATTTGTTCCTCAAGGCAAAGTAGAATATTGTGTTAGCTAAGTACATGATTCTGAGGGCTTTAGGTAAGGAGTTAACCACAGCCATCTTTCCTGTAGTGAATATTTTACAGGGAGTCAGTCCCAAGTTGTTAGACACCTCCTGAAAGGGCATCCCTGAAAAGAAACTTCAGAGGAAAGCCCTCTTTCTGCCTGTGAGCAGGCTGAACCAGAGATACCTTGGTTCTAAGGTTGTTTTCTTGGATCTCCTTCATTGTTCTCAACCTTCCACAGTGCCGTGTGTTTCAGTATTAGGCTACAGTGTTCTGAGAATAATGACAATCCATAAAACAGCATGTTCTACTCTCCAGAACTAATGGGGTTGCTTTTCTTTATCTAGGTTTTTGAGATATGAATACTGAATATTGAACAATTGTAGGCTTAGAAGTTAATACTAACAATTTTGTTTAATTTAACAGGGACAAAGATGTTACCATCCATGAGTGTTAGATAGGTATGATATCTGTATATATTTCTGGGTTTGATCAGATATTTTCCCCAAACCTATGAATTACTAAATTCATAACCTAAACTTGTGAATCCTTACAGTGTATCCACTCCACTAGGACAATTCCATGATTTGGTTTCTAGCACTGACAACTCCCCTTCAAGTGCCTAATTGAATATCAGTTAGGATGTGTTCAGCTGCCAGGACACTGTATGAGTAGCGGTAATATAAACACACAAGAAATCTCATTATCTCACACAGTGCAGCCTGGTTGACAGAGTCAGCTGTCATCTGTAGTTGTTGTAGTGAAGGAAAAATAATTTTCTCTCTGCTCAGTACAGTCTCTGTGACTCCCTGCAGCAGATTAACAAGAAATCACAAACATATTTCCATATGAACCTCATGTGCATACGGCAGAGAGCATGGAGAAAGAAGTAGGTCTCTCCAGCAGACTTAGGGCTCTGAAATCCCATCCTTTCATAGAGCATGAAAGGTGTAAGGGACAGGTTAGTTAAAGTGAGATTGCTGAGAAATGCTCCCTAAGCAAAGGGAAAGTTTGTTACCCAGATTTAAGCCAATGCCTTCTCCAACTTCAAAATCCTCTGATGACCTCTTGCTTTCTGATGTGGGAAGTGGGTTCTGTTTCTTTGTAGATATAGATTATCTCATGAAAGAACAGATTTTCAGTTTGATTTGCAAATCTACAACTTCTGGAAATAAACAACTCAAAATAACTGACATACCAGAGAATCATTTCTTGGCATGGATGCTCTGGATCTTTGCAATGATATTTTTGAGGTGTTATTTCTTGAGCTACATTACTGCTCCGTTTTTGTTCTTATGGTCGTGAGATGTGTCCCTTTACTTCCTCTCATGATAGAGAACATTAAAAGAAAAAAGCACAAAGGATAAACGTTAGAGAGCAACGCCCTTGCCACTGATATAGACTTGTAATCCAGCATTTGGAGAAGCAGAAAAAGTTCTAGGCCAACATGACATAGTAATTAAAAATAATTCATTTTTTTCTTGATATACATGAAAGGTGTTTTTACAAAGTTGTTATTGCCTGAGAGCGGCAATCAGTCTTCCATAAAACTCATGCTTCAAGTTGTTACCAGAGAAACAAGTTCCCTGTTTGGTTTCTTAGTCTTAATAATAATAATAATAATAATAATAATAATAATAATAATAATAATAATAATATAAATTAATTAAAAACAACCTCAAAAAGAAGAAAATTATGCTTTTTAATTACAATTTGAGAGTATAACCAAATAACAATAACAACAAAACATCAAAACAACAAGCAGGGAAGGCAAGCTGTAAATCTTGGTGATGGCTATAAGGAGAGAGATGGAGAAGAAAAGAGAAAGCCATGGTTATCCATTAGAGAACAGCCAACTGGTACTTGGTGGTTCAGAAGGGGGACTTTAGAGAAAGAGTAAGAATGCCCAGATTGCTAGGAAAAGCTTGCCCAGGATGGACAGCATATGAAAGAAAAAGATATTAAAAATGAGGAAAGGACAAAGTTATGCTTTTCTGAGTACATGAGGAAGGTAAGCAGGTTCCAGCACTGTGTGATAAGGGACTGATGGAGAAGTTAGATAAGTTTTCTGGGAATATAAGTATCATTGAAAACATAATTATTCTTTTTGTCTCCTTGGTGTGGCTTCAGGAGTGTCAGCTTTAATGTAGGATGGATTCTAGGCTAGGAGATTGACAGGCATAGATTGATTACTTACTAAAAGGAGGGTACAACACTGTATACTATTTTGGTTTGCTTAAATGGTCAGGTCCCCAGTCAGGGCCAGATTTAAGACCTGTTCATTTGGTCAGACAGAAGTAGCCTCGCCTTAATGTGCCCAGGCAAAGCCCAGATCCTTCTGCATTTTTATATGGCGATATAAATCCTAAGAAATGGTGAAAATAAAGTTTACCAGTTTGTGCTTCTAGAGAAAACAGGAGATGGGATTATAAGCCTTTAATTTCCATATTTCCTGTCTTGGGCTCTTTGCTGTTTTCTGGTAGTTTTAGCATTTATTGATCCATCTGGCTTGTCTTGGAGTCCAAACTGACTAATGAATGGAGGTTTTTATATACCTCTGGAATGTTTTAAAATCTGATGGTAGTAAGTTTAAAAAGAGATTCAGAATTAAGTCTGAGGAGCTAGGGGTTGACCATATTTTAGGTCCCTTGTGGACCCAAGTGAGTCAATGCACTTTAGCCTAAGTCATTCCTAAGTGCCTATACAATGTAGTAAAGAAGGTCTAAGTAATATTTATGAAGATGTTTCCTATCTCAATTAATTTTTTTATTTAAGATAGATGATCTTTAAATTTCTGTAGGTGAATCAACTTCCGAAAGTAAAACATTTTGGGAACTCTGTAACATATGTCAACTCGCCAAAAACAATTCTAAAACACTTTTTAAAAACTATGTGTTATAAGTTTCTTTAAAAGAGAGCATATTTCTCAGCCTAGAATGTGACATTATTGTTGCTCAGCAGGAAGGCTGATGTGTGCAGTGTGTGGCACTCATCCAACCATGCCATCAGTCAATGAAATTTGGGGGGATGATTATACTCCAGCACAACTCTACAGTGTAGAATTGCTCCTTTTCCGATGAGCTACCATTTAAAGAATGTCTTTTGAAATGAAATGTGTGATTTCCTGCTAACAGCTATAGAAAAGAGATGAGGAAAGAAGGAGGGAGAAGAGCATCACTATGGTGAGAAGAAATGTTGGCACTGTAGGAAGGGGAAGGCTTAAGATAGCTATGTCCCCAGAGGGACAGACAAATTACTGCAAGCGCTCTACATCCCAGGTTTGTACATCAGATTATTTTGATGTGCCCTATCAACTTTTAAAATATGCCATTTCCAAAATAAGACATATCTCTTCTTGGTGTGGTTGCCTCAAATAGTATAATATTTCCACACAGAATTGGCCATTCTGATAAGGAGTATATTAGATAAAGAAGGAATTTATGTTTTTAATCACTCCGTGTTAGTCACTCTCATAAATGGGTCCCTGTTTCTCTAATGAGTAATGGAAGTAAGGACCTTAAGAACTGAGGAAAATCATCCAGATGACATGGGGATTTTTAGTTAGCATTGTAAGAGGCTAGGAATTTATGGTGCTTGCGAGGAGGAACTCAGCTGCTCAAAAGGAAATAAAAGCATTGTTCTTTTCCTGTCTGTGACAAACTCTAGCATGGGTTTTGTTTTACTAGAGACCATTGAAAAGATGAAAAAGAAATTAACAAATGATGATTTCATTTTGGAAACTTCGACCACTATTCACTAATTTGAGCAAAAGAATCCATTCAAAGCAGAATAAGTAGACATATTGTCTGAAGTTAACACTGGAGGTTCAAGCCTGGGAAACAATCAGTTAAAGGAACTCAAATAAGTTTCTTGTAGAAAATTTTCCTGGTATTTAAAAATTTCCTTTGGGGCTTGGAATATTGAATGGGGGCAGTGGGTGACAGGCTTCCTCCTAGGCATGTTCAGGGACTTCAGAAGCAGATGTTGGTGGTGGTGGTTGTGGTGTTCAAGGTGGTGTATTCAGAATGGACATTCATTTCTATCATCTTAACAAATGGGTCCATGTCTATGACCTTCTAAGACTGACGAAACCACTTTAAAACTTTGCATAATAAACTAAAAATGGAAAATTTTGAACATCTTCATCATAAAACTTTTCTGCCATGAATAATACAGAGAAGCATCTACTGTATTAATAATGCAGACAAGAAACTAAGATTTAATCAGAGTACACACACACACACACATATATAGTGTATTGTAATAAGCACCATTCATTTTTGTGTATAATTTGAAGTAGACCTCTTTGGTAGTTTTCTCTGAGCTATTTCTTGTCTTTGTATATTCTTTTCTTATGATTCATTTCATAGTAAGAAATAGGATATGTGTAATCTTTAGAAAGAATATATTGGATACAATTTATACGTAAGTGCTTTATTCTGTTGCATGTATTTGCCATATTGATAGGTTTTCTTTGAAGTGTATTGTTAGTTAAAAATGAAACATGGATCAAATTGAGAGCAGAAATCAACAAAATAGAAACAAAGAAAACAATACAAAGGTTCAATGAGACAAGGAGTTGGTTCTTTGAGAAAATAAACAAAATAGACAAAACTTTATCTAAAAATAACTCAAAGGCGGAAAGAGAATATCCAAAAACTAAATTCAGAAATGGAAAGGGGGAAATAATAATAGACACTAAGAAATACAGGGAATCATTAGGTCATAGTTCGAAAACTAGTCCTCTACAGGATTGTAAAACTTAAAGGCAATGAACAATTTTCTGGATAAATGTCACTTACAAAAATTAAATCAAGACCAGATAAGCAAATTAAATAAACCTATGAATCATAACACGTCAGATAGGGGAACCCAAATTAAATAATCCCACACTAGCTCCAAAACTAAGGTTTTTCTTTATTAAAAGGGACACTCATGGATCACAAGAAGGAAAAAGGAACGAGGTCCAACATTCAGGTGTGGTGAGTAGGGAGAGACCAATGGGCCTTTTCCTATCCAAATGCCATGCCCCATCTGGTCCACCATCTCAAAGGCCATTGGCTGAAGGAAGTTCTCCATCTAAAGAAATAGAAATAGTCATTAAAAGTTTCCAACCAAAAATAAAGCCCAGCACCAAAGATTTCAGTGCAGAATCTACAAGATTTTCAAAGAAGAACTAATACCAATGCTCCTCAAATTGTTCCACACAGTAGAAACAGAAGAAACATTGTCACACTCTTTTTAGGAGGCTACAATTACCCTGATACCTAAACAACAAATCAATCAAGAAAGAGAATTTTAGACCAAGGTCAATCATGAATATTGATGAAAATACTCAATAAAATACTGACAAACTGAATTCAAGAACACATCAAATAAAAAAATTCCAACATGATCAAGTTAGTTTCATCCCAGAGATGAAGGGATGGTTCAACATACAAAATTCTGTTAATGCAGTCCACCATAAAAACAAACTAAAAAAAAAAAAAAAAAAACCATATTTTCATTTTATTAGATGATGAAAAAGAATTTGACAAATTCCAACACCCCGTCAAGATAAAGGTTTTGGAGAGAGCAGGGATACAAGGAACATATCTAAACATAATAAAGGCAATAATATACAGCAAGGCAATAGCCAACTTCAAACTCAATAGAAATTCAGAGTGATCCCACTGAAATCAGGAACACACAAAGTTGCCCACTCTCTCCTTATATATTAAATATAGTATTTGAGGTTCTAGCTAGAGCAATAAAACAATACAAGGAGATCAAGGGGATACAAACTTGAAAAGAAGAAGTCAAACTCTTACTATTTGCTGATGGTATGGTAGTTCATACAAGTGTTCCCAAAAATCCTACCAAGGAAATTCTACATCTCATAAACACTTTCAGTTATATAGCAGGATACAAGACTAATTTGAAAAAAATCAGTACCCTCCTTTAAAAAGATGATAAGTGGGCTGAGAAAGAAATCGGAGAAACATCACCCTTCATGATAGACACAAATAACATAAAATATCTTAGAGTAACTCTAACCAAACAAGTGGAAAGCCTATATGACAAGAATTTTAAATCTTTGAAAAGAGAAATTGAAGAAGATACCAGAAAATGGAAAGATCTCCTATGATCTTGGGTATGTAGAATTAATATAGTAAAATGGCAATCTCACCAAAAGGAATCTACTGATTCAATGCAATGCCCATCAAAATTACAGAAAAATGCTTCAGAGACCTTGAAAGAAAAATACTCAACTTTATATGGAAAAGCAAAAAACATAGATTAGCCAAAACAACCCTTTACACTAAAGGAATTGCTGGAGGCATCACATCCCTGATGTCAAACTAGACTACAGAGCTACAGTACTGAAATCAGCCTAGGATTGGCATAAAAACAGACAGGAGGGCCAATGAAACCAAATTGAAGACCCATATATCAATCCATGCACCTACAAACACATGATGTTTGGCAAAGAGGCAAAAAACATAAAATGGAAAAAAGAAATGGTGCTGTTATAACTGGATCTCAACATGTAGAATAATGAAAATAGATCGATATCTATCACCATGCACAAAACTCAAGTCCAAATGGATCAAAGACCTCAACACAAAACCAACCACACTGAATCTTATAGAAGAGGAAGTGGGTAGTACACTTGAATGCATTGGCACAGGAGAACACTTCCTAAATATAACCCCAGTATCACACTGAGAGAAACAATTAATAAATGGGACCTCCTGAAACTGAAAAGCTTCTGTAAAGCAAAGGACATGGTCAACAAAACAAAATGGCAGCCTACAGAATGGGAAAAAAATCTTCACCAATTCCACATCAGACAGTGGTCTGATCTCCAAAATATACAAAGAACTCAAGAAATTGGTCATCAAAAGAATCCAATATAAAATGGAGTACAGACCTATATAGAGAACTCTCAACAGAGGAATCTAAAGTGATTGAAAGACACTTAAGGAAATGTTTTACATCCTTAGCTATCAGAGACATGCAAATCAAAACAACTCTGAGATTCCATCTTACACCTGTAAGAATGGCTAAGATAAAAAACACTGATGACAACTTATGCTGGAGAGGATGTGGGGTAAAGGGAATACTCCTCCATTGCTGATGGGAGTACAAGCTGGTATAGCCATTTTGGATGGTAGTGTGGCAATTTCTCAGAAAATTAGAAAATGACCTTCCTCAAGACCCAGTAATACAACTTTTGGATATATATCCAAAGGATGCTCAATCGTGCCACAAAAACATGTGCTCAACTATGTTCATAGCAGCGTTGTTTGTCATAGCCAGAACCTGGAAACAACCTAAATGCCCCTCAACCAACAAATGAATATGCAATACATAATACACACACACACACACACACACACACACACACACAATGGAGTATTACACAGCAGAAAAAATGACATCTTGAAATTTGTGGGCAAATGGATGGATCTAGAAAACATCATATTGAGTGAGGTATTCCAGACTCAGACAAATATCATGTGTACTCACTGATGAGTGGCTTTTAGACATACAGCAAAGAAAAACTAGCCTATAATTCACAATCCTAGAGAACCTAGACAACAAAGAGGACCCTAAGAGAGACATACATGGATCTAATGTACATGAGAATAGAAAAGGACAAGAGTAAACGGAGAGTATAGGGACCATGGGAGAGGGTAAAGGAGACAGGAGAGGAAGGGGAGTGGAGAAGAATATATAGCTCATTAAAACAATAAAAAAATTAAATCAAAAATTAAAAAAGCTAAAAATTTTTTTAAATAAGACAAGGATATGTTTGGTTTAATTCATTGCTTACTAAACTATTATTTTGATTGCTTTATTATGAATAACTATACACTAATTATTTGAGGTAGTAGTCCATTGTAAAATGCAATGCTATTGTAATTTGTTCTGTCCTTGTGTGTATTAATTGTTTTTGTATAGGAAGGTAAATATTTCTCTGACAATATATGTGAGTTTGCTGTTTCTTAAGGGAATATAGAATAATAAAACTAATTCATCTGGATTATATACATTTTTACATGACATGACAAAAATCTTTAGACTATCAGAGAAGAGAATTTCTTTCTTCATATATATATATGTATATATATAAATGTGTTGTTTATTATTATAAGAAATACTAAATAAAATGGATTTTAAGGATTCAATATATCATGTGTCTAAGAAGCTGGCTCATAATCCAAAGGGAATATATTGAATATTGTTGTAAGTCATGCACTTACTCCACAACACCAATGTATGAGTCAACAGAAGTAGTGAGACATCTCAAAACACAAGAGACAATAAGGCCTAAAAACATCAAGGTCATATCCTGCATGCTCAGGTTTATGAAAACCTTGTCATTTCTGTCCTCCAAAGACCATCATTCTCTTTGTATGGAGATTTAAAATTCAGCGAGTGAATAAACTGTTGTTTTGGGACAAGTCAGCAGTTTGTTGCGAGCTGTCATGGCTATGATAGTAAGTATAAAATGAAAATTGTATCAATCTTAATTATTTGTAACTTTCGCCAAAAGTATCAACCTTTTATTGTTCAGACTTGAAGGCTTGTGCAGCAGCAAGATCAGGAATAAGAAAACTAAAGCCTAAAGGTCAAGGAACTGCTTGCCTTCTAATTGCTGTCCTCGGTCTTCAGGCTGTCAGCAAACAGGGTTAGAAGAGGGAATGCTTACTTTACATGAAGGTTTCCCGCTGCTCTTGACATTTCCAGCACCTTAGCAGTGAGGCCAGAGGAAACGTGAAGCAATGAATCTTGAAAATGAGGAAGGAGCACTCACACAGAAGAACTGTCTCAACCTAATTATCATTCAAGAAACAGATGGAAAAATGAAGCCAAAAGAAAGAATAAAAATTATAGGAAAATTATGGTGCTTGATAAAGACAGGCTGTAGTTGACAGACAAGATAAAAATGGGAAGTTCAGTCATCTCTGGTTTCTAACAAGACTGCAAAGATTTCAAAAATTCTTTGGAATTTTTGACAGGTTAGAGATTATTAGGGAAAGGAAAATTAATATACATGAAACTTGAAGAGTATAACATTTTATATGATATCCATAAAATTCGTCAATATTCAGAAGGCAAAATTAAGCACATACGATGACATATCAAATAATACAGAAAGAATTTTCATATTCTCTTTGTATTAGCACCTCATCAACATATACTAATTGGCTAGGGATATATGTCATAAAAGAAGAGATTTTTTTCAAAATTAATTGTAAATAGGAAAAGCTCTTACCATGACGAAGTTTTTATTACCTTTTTAGTGTATGAAAGCCATGTCATGAGTAATAATTTTAAAATATCTTCCATTCATTCATATGCCATGGATATTACTTTATTTGCTCTCCAGTCCCCTTAATTAAGAAGATAGTTGAAATACTCCTATTGTGTAAATTCTCATATAAAGAAACATTATAAAAAACTAAATGTAAAAGTTTTAACATCAAAATGATCTTATTTTAATTTGTCTAATTACAGTATTTTACTTTGACAAAGTATGTGTGATAAGCATTTATGTGTGCATGTAAGTGTGCACGTACATGGGTACATGTGTGATGATATACATATGTCTGTAGGTGCACATGCATATTGTGTGTTGAGATGCAAAGTTGATGTTGGTTATCTTTTATCTTTTTCTATCATTATCCATTTTATTTATTGAGGCATAGTCTACCACTGAACCAGAGGATTCCTGATCAGCAAGTCTAGCTAGGTACTTACCTAAGGATTCCCTGACCCTCTCTCCAAAGTGCTCAGATTACAGGTAGCCACCAGGACTCACCAGCTTGCACATGGATTCTGAGGATCCAAACTCAGGTCCCCATGCTTGCATGCCAGGGGGTTTAATCTATGGAGAAACTTCTCCAGTCTTCTAATAAAACTCTTATTCATAATGAACTTAAAATACTTCAATAAATTCCAAGTACTATGACGATTTTCTTTATTTCTACAATCACAAATAGGTAAAATGTGAAAAAGAACAATTTTCTGGGTAACAAAGACCCAGCTTGGCAATTATTTATCTGGTGCTGCATGCTATAAACAATGTATCTGTGCCATTTAATGTCTGGTGTGTCACACTTATGCTCAGACGAAATCAGGAAGACTGTATTTCTATTTTTAGGTGGAAGCCAATGCCTTGTTACTCTATATGAAGTAAAGACTGTCTCTTTTTGTCTCTATTCAACAGTCTCTCCTCAAACTCTTTACCAAGACACCTCCTGGGCCACGTTTCCCAGTGTGAAGGTTTGAGTGAGAGCACCCCCCATGGTCATTTTATCTGAGTGTTTGATTCCATGCTAGTGGACCTATTTGGGAAGGATTAGAAGGTATGGACTTGTTGGAAAAGATGGAGAAGGTCAAAGGAGAATGTGCCAGTAGCATTGAAGTTTCAAAAGCCCATGAAGTTCCCAATGAGCTCCTGCTTGCCTCGTCCCTTTCTGCTTCCTCTTTGTGGGTCAGGTGTAAGCTCTCATCTTCACCAGCATCACATCTGCCATACTCCCTGCCATAATGGTCACGAACTCTAACCCTCTGGAATGTGAACTTCCAAAACGAAAGCTCTCTTTCATAAGTTGCTGTGTCATGGTGTTCTGTCACAGCAATAGAAAAGTAACTAAGAAACCTGCCTGCAGTTTGTTGCCACAGGTTCAGCACATGGTCAAGTTGGATGAGATACTACAAGTTATATTGTGAAGAGGTCAAACAAAGAAATGGATGGCAGAGAAAGCAAAAAAACCCTAACAGCTGATGTTCATTTGCATAATAAAAAGTGTGAAAATTTTGGGAAGGCTAGAACTACAACCGCGGAGTGCAAGCACATGAGAAGGGCAAACAAACTTTCTTAAGAATTTCTACTTCTATCAACAGTGCTTTAAGGTCAGAGTCAGAAATGCTATGACGAAGCCTACAGGGTTCTAAATTCAAGGGCAGTCTGGGCTATACAGTGCATGAGATCATCTCTCAAAACAGAGCAAACAAATCAAAAATGAAAGCACATGATAACAGACAAATTAAAATGTAAAATATTTATAATAATTATTCCTGGTTACTTCTATTTTTCTTTTAAAGCTGAGCTTCTGGTCACAATGATACTATCTCAAGATTATTTGAGGAAAAGAAATCACACATGATAAAACAGTGAGATAAATAAAATAAGATAAATCATAATTATGGCATCCCATTATAGCGTATGGGCTTTATCAAGCTAGCTGGAAAGATCCTGGTCATACTAGCAGGGGCCCCTCAGATAGTTCAAGCTTCGGGGAAATGGAAATCAAAATGATTCAGATACCATGTTATACCTGTCAGAATGGTTAAGATCAAAAGTACTGAGGACAGCTTATGCTGGAGAGGCTGGGGAGTCATAGGATCACCCCTTCACTGAAGGTGGGTGTGCAAACTTGTACAGTCACTTTGGAATTCAAGTATGGCAATTTCTCAGAAAACTGGGAATCGATCTACCTCAGGACCCAACCATACTGGAGAGATGGCTCAGAGGTTAAGAGCACTGGCTCAGAGGTCCTGAGTTCAATTCCCAGCAACCATCTATAAAGGGATCTGGTGCCCTCTTCTGTCAGAACACTGTATATTTAATAAATAAATAAAATCTTTTAAAGGTGGGGCAATATCATTTAAAAGAAAACAAGATACTTATAACATTTTTGTTTTTCTGGATGTAAGTGTAACTTATTTTGCAAAACTTGCTCTGACTTGTGTAATTTTTGCTAAATTGCAATATTCTCCTGAGGCTCAAATCTATTAATAATACCATTAAAAAAGATAAATGAATACGTAAGATTATAATTTATTAAGTCTAGGTTTGTTTATTTTGGCAGAAAATAATATAATTATGAGTCAAATAATAGATTGGCCTTTATTGAGAGCAACTTATCTAACTGAATGAGATATTATACTAGATTAAACTATAGAGGATAAAATAATACTATGCTTTGAATTAAACTGGGTTTCCTTTGTTACTCCACTGTTGGACTCTCTTCATTTTGTACTGATGATATGAAAACTCCAACATTTACTGTTATTTAATATGAAGAATTTCTCAAGTTACCATATTTGGAATCTGAACAAACCCAGCTCTTCCTGAATCCACGCCAGCTGCTCAGCCTGTCTGAGTTGTGCCTTTCTGACTAACCACATCCTTTGTGCCCTTTGTCATTCGGTCACTTCCCACTTTCAACACGGTTCCCTAATTCCATCATGCAAAGCAGAGGCTTGTGAATTCTTGAACCTGCATGAGGTGGGTCAGAGATCAAGAGGATACGGGGTATTAAGTAAGATTAGGTAAACAGGCTTAAAGGGATGGTAGTCCCTGCAGACAGGTAAGAACTGTTCTCTACAGTGAAAATCTCTCTCTTTCTTTGGGGCAAAACACTCAAATGTGCACAAGTTACGCACACTCATATTCACATGCATGTATATGAGGCATGTTTATATTTCTGTAAAGTTACCTCAAGTCCGTTTCAGAGATGTTAATTCTTCCATTTCTTGCTGTAATACATGCAGGTTATATTTCTAAATATCCTTCAGGGAAAGAGATTTGTCATGATAAAACCCTTACCGAGAAGAAATCTGACTTCACATTTTAGAAGAAAATCAATTCTGTTTCACTAATATATTAAAGGGGATGTGAAATGGAAATTTTTATATGCATAACAACACAGAATTCTTATAAATTGCTGAAACATGAAATAACCAAATAAACTTTATTATTGAAATGGGTTTCTTAAGAGCATAAACGTGTAATATAACTAAGTTCTCGAACTTGTTAAACCATAAAGAACTACAGCAATTTCATAACATAGAGTACAGTGTATATAAAATCATGTAGCATAAAAATTCTCAGCTGTTCAGGTAGCAAGAATGTTCCAGGAGACAGTTTCAAATACTGCCCTTCTTGCCTTGACTTCCCCGTCCCACTTAAGCAAAACAGTGGTGTGATATCCTCTGCCTCTGGAATGTGCAAATTCCGTTAGTTTGTGCATTTTTAAACCATGTCTTGTTCACTAGAATATTCAACAACTTACAGAAGAAATCTTCACAATATTCTGCATATGGCAATGTTCCAATGGAAAACCACATGCCCATGAATATATTATAGGCAGCAAGTATTGGGCTTAATGGGTGAAAAAAGTAAAGGACACAAAGTTGGCTAAGTATGTTCGGGGTGAGTCTCAAAACAATCGAAGGAGAGTGAATATGGCCAAAATGCAGTGTACAAAGATTCAAGGATACAATAAAATAAGTGAACTCAGTGCTCTGGAGCCTATCTTAAAAATGACTGACACAGAATGAAAAATTCCAATAATATGTATCATGAATAAAATGATCCTGGATGCATTTCTAAACTGATAGTGTGGAAGAATGCTGTACTGCTACAAAAATAGGTGAGTATTATAATAAAATGTGTCTGGTAACTTACACTCCAGTGTCTTCTTAGTACTTGGCTCCTTCTTGCCAGCACTGTGGTTGGCGCCGCCAGCCATGTAGCAAAGCAAGAGAAGTAGCATTGCTGTCCCTCCCTGCCCCTGAACTGAAAATTATTGAACAACAACAAGGTGATTTAGCTGTTATGATCCCAGTTAGGGCAATGTTAATTAGACCATGAACTGTTAAATACTCCGCCTTGTTAGTAAAATTTAATGAGATGCTAACCCAACCCTGACAAAGATTTTAATATTATAATTTTTAAAATTTGTAATACCATGGAAGTAGTGAGTGTTTACTTACAAAATCTTTCTTAGTATCTTTTGGAAATTAACGAGACTCGATATCTTCATTTGCAGGTTTCTACCTACTGCTGTGCTCTGAACACACATTAGTTTTGTGACTTTTGTTACATTTACCTTTGCACTTTAAGTATACTTGTTTTTAAAATGCTTCAGTTAGGCATTGAATTTTCTGTAGAGCAGTAAAAATATGAACACACTAAAGTGGCATCTGCATTAATGACAAGCATCTTCAGGGTAAATAAATCTAAAGCCATTATCTTGAGTTGCTACTGCACATTCTTGGTTAATGTTCTCTTTGTTCACTTGTTCCAAAATTCTTATTTTCTACATCATGGCTAAAAATATTTTTAGAAATGCCAGTCATATGTCATTCATATACTTTATTCATCTATTTTCCTTTGATATCCTAAAATACCCAAGTCTGGAAAATATGAAAAGCAAAGAAGCTTATGTCTTCATAGTTCTGGGAATCACAAACATGATGCTCATTTCTGTGCAAGTCTGGCAAGGATATGTTGGCAAACTGCATCACAGTGGTGGGTGTGCATGTAAGACAGGATACCATAGGAATTCAGGGATCTATAACAAGGCATCCTTATGAGGATCAATATTGTAGAATTCTATTTTTTAATTTATTAGGCTTTTTAAAAAATACCAATCCAAATTGCCACTCACTCCCCTTCCCATATTCCCTCCACACATCCTCCTACCACATCCCCATCCAATCCTAAGAGAGGGTAAGGCACATTGCTTTGGGGAAGATCCAAGTCCCTCCCCACAACATCTTGGCTGAGCAAGGTATACATATAAAGAGAATAGGATCCCAAAAAGCCAATACATGCAGTAAAGATAAAACCCGGTGCCACTACCAGTGTTCCCCCCAGTCTGTCCCAGCCACACAACTGTCAACCACATTCAGAGGGACTAGCTTGGTCCTATGCTTGTTCCTTCCCAGTGCAGCTGGCATTGGTGAGCTCCCATTAGCTCAGGTAAACTGTTTCAGTGGATGAACCCATCATGGTCTTGACCTCTCTGCTCACATTCTCATTCCTTCCACTCTTCAACTGGAAGCTCAGTCTAGTGCTTTGATGTGGGTCTCTGCCTATGATTCCATCTGTTATTGGACAAAGTTTCTATAGTGATATTTAAAGTATTGGGTCCCCTCTCCTCTATTGCTTAGGGTCTTAACTGGGGTGGATTACTGGAAATTTCTTTAGAGACAGGTTTTTACTAACCCTATAATGGCTTCCTCAATCAAGATATCTTTCTTTGCTCTCATCTCTCTCCTTTCTCCATTTTGACTATCTCATTCTCTCAAATTCTTCTCAACTCTCCCCTTCTCCCCTCCTCTTGCCCTTCTACTCTTTCTTCTCTCCCCCTCTCCAATGCTCCCAAATTTGTCAGGCAATTTGTCTGTTTCCAATTTCCAGGTGAGTCTATATTTGTTTTTATTTGAGTTCACTTTATTATCTAGCTTTTTTATGATCATGAACTATAGGCTCAATGTCCTTTTTTTATAGCTAATATTCACTTATGAGTGAATACATACCATATTTATCTTTTTGGGTCTGGGTTACCTCACTCGGGACAGCTATCCAATTCCATCCATTTGCATTCAAAATTCAAGATGTCATTGTTTTTTACTGCTGAGTAGTACTCTAATGTGTAAATGTGCCACATTTTCTTCACCCATTCTTCAGGTTGTCTCCAGGTACTGGCTTTTACAAATAATGATGCTATGAACATAGTTGAGTAAATGATTTTGTAGTATGATTGAGCATCTTTTTGGTGGTATCGAAGAGTGGTATTGCTGGATCCTAGGTAAGTGTATTCCCAATTTTCTGAGAAACCACCATACTGATTTCCAAAGTGGTTGTACAAGTTTGTATTCCCACCAGCAATGGATGAGTGTTCCCATTACTCCACATTCTCTCCAGCATAAGCTGCCCTTAGTGTTTTGATCTTAGCCTTTCTGACAAGAGTAAGATGGAATCTCAGAGTTGTTTTGATTTGCATTTCCCTGATAGCTAAGGATGTTGAACATTTCCATAAGTATTTTTGGCCATTTGAGATTCTTCTGTTGAGAATTTCCTGTTTAGTTCAGCACCCCATTTTTTAATTGGGTGATGGAGGAGTGTCTATATATTACTTTCATTGGTTAATAAAGAAACTGCCTTTGCCCTTTAATAAAACAGAAAATTAGATAGGCTGAGTAAACAGAACAGAATTCCGGGAAAGAGAAGGCAGATGCTTCAGGCAGTCGCCATAAGCAGTCGCCATGCCTCTCCTCTCCGAGATGGATGCAGGCTAAGATCTCTCCTGGTAAGCGACCACCTCGTGGTGCTACAGGGATTACTAAATATGGGTTAAAGGAAGATGTGAGAATTAACCAATAAGAGGCTGAAACTAATGGGCCAGGCAATGTTTAAATGAATACAGTTTCCATGTAATTATATCGGGTATAAAGCTAGCTGGGTGGCGGGATGCAGCCCCACTGCCCCATCAACAGATTGGCGCGCAACGTGGTGACTAAATCCACTTAAAAACTGAGAGGGCTTTAAATAAAGGAGAGAAAGAGTTTAACACAGCTTTTTGCTGTTTGCTAGGACATGCCATAGAGAGATTTCCTGTTTCAGCAATAGTGGCAGAGAAAAAGCTGAGTCATTTTAAAACGCGGCTTCCTGGTGCTGTACCGCCACTGCAAACTCTGTTGTTAGGTCACCCTTTGCATTACTCATCTTGTTAATTTGAGTGTTTTCTCTCTGCCTTTTGATTAGTTTGAATAAGGGTGTGTCAATCTTGTTGATTTTCTCAAAGAACCAGTTCCTTGTTTCATTGATTCTTTGTATTGTTTTCTTTGTTCTTATTTTATTGATTTCAGCTCTCAATTTGATTATTTCTTCTACTCCTCCTGGCTTTTATGGTTTCCAGTGAAAATTCAGGTATAATTCTGATAGGTTTACCTTTATATGTTACTTGACTTTTTTCCTTTGCAGCTCTTGTTCTTTATTCTGTATGTTTTGTCTTTTGATTATTATATGGCAAGGGGATTATTTTTTGATCCAGTCTATTTGGGGTTCTGTATGCTTCTTGCGCCTTCATAGGGACATCCTTTTTTAGGTTTTGAAAATTTTCTTCTATGAAAATATATTTCCTGTGCCTTTGAACTGGAGTTCTTCTTTCTCTCCTACCCCTATTATTTTTAGGTTTTGTCTTTTCATGGGGTCCCAGATTTCTTGGATGTTTGATGTTAAGAATTTGTTGGATGTAATGTTTTCTTTGACCAATGAGTCTATTTCCTCTATAGTATCTTCAGCTCCTGAGATTCTTCTATCTCTTGTATTCTGTTGGTTTTAGTTGCCCCTGTAGTTCCTGTTTGTTTACCCAGATTTTCCAAATACAGAATTCCTTCTGTTTGTGTTTTCTTTATTATTTCTATTTCAGTCTTCAGGTCTTGAACTGTTTCCTTCAACTGTTTTTTTCTTGGGTTTCTTTGAGAGATTTATTAATTTCTTCCAATTGTTTCATTGTTTTCTCCTCCATTTCTTTTGGGGAGGTTTTCATTTCCTCTTTAAAGGTTTCCATCATTTTTATAAAGTTACATTTAAAGTCATTTTATTCTGCTTCTTTTGGGTTAGGATGATCAAGTCTTCCTGTTGTGTGACCACTGAGTTCTGGTGTTATCATGTTGCTTTTTAGGTTGTTGGAGGAATTTCTGCATTAACACCTACCCATCCCTTCCTTTAAATGACTCCTGCAGTGTCTTTGTGTCTTGGTCCAATCTTTGCAGTGGGTATCTGAGTGTTCGGGAGTTTTTCTTGGTCTGCTCTGTACTATCATTGTCTGTCTCAGAAAGCCTCTGATGTGTCTCTACACCTGCTCCCTTGGTGCTGTTTCTTAATCCCCTCAGTGTTGTAGCAAGCTCTTGGCCCCTCAGTATTATAGCAAGCTCTGAGCTCTTAGGTGGGGTGTGGCTAGCAGCTTGAGAGGTCCAATGGAAAGGTTTGGATTTGGGGAAGCCTAGCCACAGGAAACTCCCTGCTGGCTGGCTAGAAAAGGCAAGGGGTTTGGGGGAGGGCCCAGAGTTTTGTCTCACTAGAAAGGACCTCGGGAGTGGGGCATCCTGCAGTGTGGCTGTTCACTCAGATCTTAAGTGTTAGTATTGCAACCTGTAGAGTACTGCTTTAAAGTGTGTTGCTTTTGTTTATGCTGTGGAACATTTGTTTAATGATGTAAAGATTGTTGCTTTTGCTTATACTATAATTGTTTAACTCTGTGATATTGTGATTCTTTGCTTGTTTAAAACACATGATGGTCTAATAAAGAACTTAATGGTTAATAGAGAGGCAGAAGGAAGACTAGGTATGGCTGGAAGACAGAGAACATAAATAGAGGAAGAATTCTGAAGAGGAGGAGAGAGAACAAGGAGAGAAGGAGGGGGGTCAGCCACCCAACCACCCAGCCAGCCATGGAGAAAGAGTGAAAGTAAGATGTATGGAAGTAAGAAGAGGAAAAGGCCCAGAGACAACATGCATATGGGATAACTTAAGTTATAAAAGCCAGCTAGAAACAAGCCAAGCTAGGCTGGGCATTTATAAGTAACAATAAACCTCCATGTGTTTATTTGGCGGCAACCCACCCAAAGAATAAAGAGTGAAAAAAAACCAATAAAACAACATTTTGGCATTCCAGTATGGGGCTTGAGTCAAAAACAACCAAGAACAGGTCTAACCACCTCTTTTTAGGCTTCACTACGTAAAAGTTAATTCAGCTCTCACCATGTCACACAGTTCCTCTCCTTCATCCCAGTAACCCTTGGGAAATAATAAAACATATCCAGATACATACTCACAACCGTGAAATCATTAGGATAAATCTGCCTTTGTTCTTTAGCCTCTAAGACACTGTATGCCCTTATTGTGGCTGTGCTCACATCTCCCTCCAACCTCATGCTGGTCTGCCTTGTTTGTCCTCCTTAGTCTTCGTAGGTTTCTTCCACTTCTCTGAATGCACTAATTCCCATCAGTCTTGTCCGTTTTTCAACAAACAGGCATCTGTGCCTGGAACTCTGTCCTGAGGGCACCCTGAAGGTGCTTCCTACTGCTTACTCGGGTTTGAGTTGAAATTTCAGCTCTGTAATCAGAGCTCCCCTCACTGACTCATGGAAAAGAAATTCTTCCCTCCAGTCATGGTCATGCTGCATTGTTATGGTTACTTTGTAGCTAGATTATTTTATTTTTCCTCACTTGTTCATAATCCCATGAGAGAGACTGCGCCTGTCTGCTTTTCACTCTACACCATATTTCATCTCTCAACAATATTTGTTTAAGCAATGGGAAAAGTTAATGTTTATATCCTGATGCATATCTAAACATAAGATGCAGTTAGTAGATAAGGAGTAGTCAGGGGAATAGTATGTGTTTTGTTGTGGAAAGCCAGAGGGGAGCCAGCAGCTCTGAGTGTGTTTTCTTTAAGAGCAAGTAGGTAAATGGTAACCCAAGGTCACAGGACACAAGTTATTTTAATGTTGATTTCTTCTCAACCCTACTCTGCATCTTCTGTTTGGCAATAATTAGAGCCTGTGAACCGAAATGAAGGAAACATTCACAATGTTGAATTACCTAAAGCAAAGACAAGGGTGTCTAATTAGTCTTTCTTGTGACAATCTTTTTTGGAATAATATTCTTCCCTTTGAAAACTTCCCTTTGTAACTGTGGTGCTTATGTCACCAGCTCTACTGATAATTAGCAGTGTTCTCCATACACCTACACATATTCCCTCCAAAATATCCTATGGAACTCCACCATGAGAAAAACAGGTTCAGTATAGACAGGCTAGCATTTGAGTAGCTATCATGTGATCTTGAAGAATGCTTCCTATTATAAAAGAGAAAAAAACCCTCTCAGCTACAAGACATTATTTTATGTAGCATGCCTGGTATACTGTTTAACAAAACACCTCATGGATACTTCATCAGTACATGACTTGATTAAAATTCAGAATTAGCATGCACCCACAGCTTCTTTTTTTGAACCTCAAAGATGTTTTCTTGTGCTATTTCCACCCTAGTCACAAGCTTATTAGCTTGGGAATGAGGTGACAAGGCCTTTGTCTTCGTGACTTGTAATTATAATTAATAGTAAGTTAAAGAAAAGCAGAAAGCTTATATTCAAAGTTTAAAGTCAAATGACTGTGTGGCACTTGGAACAGGTGCTGGGAAGACATTTAGTGGAAACTTCTTTATTAGAACTTTTGGAAACATCTTGGCGAGAAGAAGTCAATATGTAGTTGTAGATAGACATGCATTTGTAGCAGATTCCAAGAACAGAACTCCTGCTAGCTTCATCTGGGAGCCCAGAGCCTAGCAAGGGTCAGTTCCTCTACCTGAGCTGATTGGAAATCTGACAGCTGTAGACAAGGAGTCTCTACAGAACTTCCTGACTCCACTGGGAAAGAAACCTCAGAAATATCCTTATGATCACTGTGAAATTGTTATTTACAGTAGATTAACTTTTACAGAGAACTTACTACCTGTGGATAGCTGACCATAATCAGTTGGTGCTTTCAGTGTGTATGTACTCTTGCACATGCATGTGTGCATAAGGGTGTGTGTTCACACAAACACAACTAATTATTTTCCTCACAAAACTTCTATGAACACAATCTTTTATGCTTATTTTTTGCTTGATTTGGTTTTTGTAGACAGAAGTTTCTATACCATTCAGACTCACAGTCATTCTGTCCCAAAGAAAACACAGAGGTTTATATTAATTATAAACTGTTTGGCCTATTAGCTCAGGCTTATTACTATCATCTAGCTCTTACAACTTAAATTAACCCATAATTCTTGTCTACATTTAGCCATGTGGCTTGGTACCTTTTCTCAGTGAGGCATTCTTTTCCTCTATATCTTGCTTTCTCTATATCTGAGAGGTGACTGTGTCTCTGTCCTTCCTCTTCCCAGAATTCTCTTAGTCTTGTCACCCTGCCTATACTTCCTGCCTGACTGCTGGCCAATCAGGTCTTTATTAGACTAATATGAGGGACAAATCTCTATATTATACAAGGGCATTATCCTACAACATTTCCCTTTTTTTTCATTTCAAAAGAAAAGCCCTGAATCTAATCTCCTTTGTTTAACTTTTTCATGACCATTATCCATAGCTAGTTGTAACTAATATGTTAAACAAAGACAAACATCCATAATCCATTTTTTGGGGGAATATGGGCATAGTTTTTTAGGTTATTTCCTGATGATTGGGGGTGCTGAGAAAATTAAGGTTTATGGTCAAGTCCTGATTGATGTATTCTGTGAGACTGGGTCATCTTAGACAGCAGTCCTGAGGCTGTTCTGGATATAGAACTCAAAGGAAACTGCAACAGAGTTGCTCTGAAACATTGGATAACCTGGACCACCTATTCCCATTGGAAATTTTTCAGGTGATCTCCTCAATCAAGCCTTATTTTTCTTAACCTAGAATGAATCCACAGCTCCTCATTTGCTGTGGAAACAAAAGCAAAACCTCTTCTGAAAAGTAACATATCTTTTAGTGAAATTTTGAAGTCAAGGCATTTTCAAAATATATATGTTGGATTACTTCATCAGTATTTATAATCAAATACCTTTTAGCAGCTGTTGCTTCTTCCTCAGCAATCAAATAATTTAAAGACAACACAATAACATACAGTATCCAGATTCTCTGTGTATTTCCATCTTTATGTAGCTTTAAAAAAAAACTCGGTTTCTTTTATTTTTACCTTTTACGTTTTTTAGAGACAGTGTCTTTCTGTGCATCTTTCATTGTCCTGGAACTCATTCTATAGACCAGGCTGGCATCAAACTCACAAAGATTTGCCTGTTTCTGCCTCCCAAGTGCTAGGATCAAAGGCTTGTATCAACACACCCAAGTACTTTTTTCTTTTTTAAATAACTTTATCTTTATTCTTTTCTTTCTCAAGGCTAAAACTATTTTTAAACACAGTGTACACTGTTTACAGGTTTTTTTTTCTTGTCTGAAGCTGTTTTACTGTGTATCTGTACCTTTTTCTGACCATAGGAGTCTTTAATCTGCTAACCAATATGTCTAGGATTAAAGCAGTGGTTTTGGCAGCTGGTTTTACCCCATTTCTTAGCTTTTTGAGAGTCTAGCTTCATGGCAGAGGTACTGGTGAGAGTCACATTTATTGACACAACTCTGGGTGTTTTTGTGTCCATGCCACCACCAAGCAGCATGCAGGTGACTGTTCATAATCACCATTTAAATATTTGGTGGCAGGGCCTCATAAAAGAGCTACCATGCAGTTTTTGCTGCTAAGATTGAGTCAGGAAGCTTTTCTTAAAGAAGCAGGGCCTCTTATTGCCACCAGCAAACAGAGCCTACTCAAGATAGTTATCAAGAAGCTGTGCTTGACTCTGTTTTTGTCTGTCTAGAATCCTTTTTGTTTAAGCTTTCTCAAGTTATAGTGAAAATTCTTAACCCACATTAGGCACTATTCGTATGGAGGTTTCTTTCCTACCCTATCCCGCAGCTGTTCAGCCCCCCCCCCCCCCGCGCCCAAAATACAGAGACATATTAATTATAAACAGATTGGCCTATTAAATCAGGTTTATTATTATTATTAATTTAAATTATCCCATAATTCTTGTGTATGTTTAGCCACGTGGCTTGGTATCCTTTTCAGTAAGACATTCTCATCTTGATTCCTCTGTGTCTGATTGGTGACTGTGTCCATGCCTTTCCTCTTTCCAAAATTCTCTTAGTCTGGTCACCCTATCTATACTTCTGGCCTGACTACTGGCCAAACAGTGTTTTATTAAGCTAATATGAGTGATAAATATTTAAGTGTACAAGGGCATTATTCCACAGCAGGTTTTTATGTAGCATTGTCTGACCTAGAAATCACTATATTGCTAGGCTCAAACTCATAGCAATCTACCTGCCTTCTTCTGCCTCCCCAGGGGTGATTAAAGGCATACATCACCACACCAGCTCTCACTCTTATTTTTAACACACTTTTTCAAAATGACTGACTAAAACTAGTGAAGCTACTTCTCCTTCAAAATGACACTCCGCTGCATATAATAGTGTTCCTTGTGTCCTAATCTTCCCAGGACTGCTCCAAGTCCTTTGTATGTATGAATTTATGAAGCTTCCACAAGTCTATTGAATCAGTATTCTGATAGTTCTATTCTTTACATAAGAGGACAATGCTTAGGCTAATGAAATGCATTTGAAGATAGGCAACTAATGAGACTGGAGTAGAAATGTAAACTCACTTCTTACTACTAAACCCACACTATTAAACATTAGTGTATTCCATGTTATGAAAATTCTACAGAAAAAGTCATCAGAAAACTCCAGCCACAGGCCAAATGTGACCAATACTTACGTTTATAAATAAACTTTTATTCCTTCACACTCTTGCTTATCTATTTAGTCTTTGTCAATTTACCATAGTAGCACTGAACAGTTGCATCAGAAATCCAGGACTCATAGATTAAAGTGCTTCCAATATGTTAATTTAGAAGAGGAATAAACAGGCCTCTGCTTCAGACCACAAGCAGTTCTTTTCCAGTCAGCTTTATTTGATCCATCATTTTATCAATCTGAACATAACCAGTGTCCAGTTTTCAAGAAAAACATCAATAATTCTAGCTTTTTATATAGTGTTAGAGAGAATTTAAAAATGTATACCTATTCTTTAGAAACATCTAAAGACATCTTAGTGAATCCTCTAACATAACTGAGATAGTATTCTCTGCCCTTGTTATCTAAAAAGAAGAAATGATAATTGAAGTTCTGCGTTCACTTTACTGAGGAATATAAACTCTGAAGACACTCATCTCAAGTTCATAGCACATCCTGGCTCTGCCACCTCCTGACTTCATGACTTTGTGTATCATTGAAAATGGTGATGTGCTCTAGTAACTCCTGCAAAAATTATGACTATGCTTAACCCATCTTATAGGAGTATTATAATGATTAAATAATTGATTCCTATAAAGTATTGATAATCACTCCTTCAACTTCTTCAAAAGACTGATTTAGAAATAAACAGAATTATAAAAGCTGAAACCTGAATATGATGGGGGAATGTTCAGTGAATTAATCACCTTCAGAACTGATGTATATCAAATACTCTTCTACTTGTTTATGTAAAGATGTCTACGGGAAAAGTTGAATGAAACATCAATCTCCTTTTGACTCATAATATTAGAATAAGTAAAAGAAGTGTAATAACATGGAGTCTATACTGCCAAAAGTCTCTGTGAATGATTTAGGACAGCTAATCCTGGCCAGGCTTCTCTAGTGCCTACAGAATGGAGCATCTTAGCTGCAAAGGATAGGTCTTCCAGTTCAAGACTAGTATATAATGTGGTATTGTTCATTTTCCAGATGAGTCCTTTACCTTGGATTTAACCATGACTAAATGACTTAAGCATGTACAAGGATTGGTAGCATATAAAAGCTCTTTCAAATTAGTTATCAGTATTTGTAATGTACTTACAAATAAAAATTATGAAAATGTGTATGTGTTAGCAGTAACTAAAATCATCTGCCCTAAAACCAGACTATCCTGGACTCAATGACAGCTTCCAACCATTTCCAACTGTGAGACTAAGCAGCATACACCCTAACTGTTGACATGGGATCAAAAGAGTAACACAAAACACCCTAGCATCAGTCACTATCCGACTATATCCGACATGTATTTATTAAATAGGTATTATGTGCCACACACTGCTGAGATTGAACATATAATGAACAAAGCAAGCAGAAGGCCCTCTTCTGTGAGTTTTCCTTACAGTTGTAAGAATTAACCATTTAGTTCAAAGTGTGAAAGTTTAAAGGAGTTTGATATCTTTCTACCATTGATGAGAGCTGGGAATGGCACTTTACTTTTGTTTGGGGAAATATTCCTGGATTTTTACCTCAAAATTTTGAACCTGGGTTTTCACCTCTTGATTTGGGATAAATTCATTCAATAAATAATTAAAAAATGTCCTTATTGATTGCTTGCTCCCAATTTTGCTTAAATATTTCTATTATTTTAAAGATCTTTTTCATGGATGAACTAAAATGTTAAATTTTTTGCAAAATAGAATATCAGTGCTTGACTGAAGTTTTTATATATTTAGCAAAAAAAGATTGAACATATAAGTATTTCAAGCACACTTCCATGTACACATGGAGTATATACATATATACATATATATCATGTATGCATACATTTTCAAAAATGTATATAAACAGCCTCTCATGCTTGAATTTACCTTCTATGACATTATTTATACATGGTCAATTGTTATCCAAAATTTTAAACAGAAAATTTCAGAAACAATATGATGTGTAAAATGCACATGATTATATGCATGTAATACAGCAGAATCTGTGCTAGACTGTTGCTTCTTGGCTGGAATGGGAAGTATCTCTCTTGCCAACAAATACACTATGTGTGAACTGCCTTCCCATTAGTCACTTTGTGATAGGATTCACTAGAGTCATGATCTCAAAGCACTTGTGATTAAATAAATACTCTAAAAAAACTTTATAATGACTCCAAATGCAAAAGTTCTTGACAAATTAGATGTGTTCCAGAAAAACCATAAGGTTTCTACCTTAGGTGAAAAGGCGGACATTCTTGGCTTACTGAGGGAAGACCAAAATTGCTATATATAAGTAAATAAGTAGATGGACACCTAGATAGATAGATAGATAGATAGATAGATAGATAGATAGATAGATAGATAGATAGATAGATAGATGGATATGTATGTGTATACACACACACATATATGGATGGATGGACGGACGCACGGACAGACAGAGAGACAGACAAACAGATGTACAGGTAAAGAAGAAGTTTTTGAAATCCAGGGCAAGAGAACATCTGTTCATAAAATAGTGGAGAAAAATATATTTGTGCTAGTTTAGCTGCCAGATGTCAGGTTTCAAAGCTGCGGTCATAGTGTATGGAAAGTGCTCAGTGGAGATAGAAAAGACGGTCATTGGTGAGTAGAAGACACGAGCAGAAAATATGTTATATATTTCTATGTCATCACGAGTTATTGCTGTAATCACTTATGTCACCCAATTTCTAAATTTAACTTTATCACAAATTATATGTATATAGGAAAATGAAAACAGTGCCAAGGATGGAGAATTTGGTGTTGTAAGTGGTTTCTCATGTTCACCGGGGAAAGTGACGTGGACTGTGTTCTCTGAAGATAGGTAGAGGCTACTCTGCATGTGTAAGCATGTGTGCACATGCACAGACACACACATGCATGCACATATGCACACAGACATGGAACAGTAGAACTTGCTGCCATGTGACACAGGAGGCATTAGTGTGGGAGTACTATGGAGAGCCAGAGAAGACATTTCCAAATGAATTTGCTTTTATTGAGTTTCTGCTTATATCCTGCCCTCTGCCTTCTACAAATAGCTCCCTTCACTAAAGTCATTTTGGAAACTTATCTCCCAAAGTTTGTAAAGACATCAATGATTTTAGTTATCTTCACTTAAAGACGGTCATTTATCATTTAGTCAAGTGTGCCTGTGTCTGCCAGGAAAGCTGTGAGCTGACATATATCATACTCAGTAACTCCAAGGATTTGCTGTGCCTTCTAGTGTGTATTTGAATACAGAATTCATTTCCATCTGACATTTTTACCTCTCATCATATTTTTCTTCTAATTAAGTTCCATAAATGCATCCTTTAGCTGTTTGAGCTGTAATAAATTTCTTTCATGAATTGGCCTTCTGAAAGTCAAAACCAACATTGTGCTGAACTGAAGTATGAATAATTTTCCTTCTACTGTCTTTGTTTTGAGCAGTAAAATACTGAAAAAGTGAGTGAAACAGTTGTGCCCAAACTGGAGTCTCTATCACAGTGAATTCATGTCACCTAACTCTGGCTCCAGTCTATCTCAACTCCTAACCTGGAGTCTTGATCACGGTGAATTCATGTCACCTAACTCTGGCTCTAGTGTGTTTCAACTCCTAACCTGGAGTCTCGATTGCAGTGAATTCATGTCCCTAACTCTGACTCTGACTCCAGTCTGTTTCAATTTCTAATCTGGAAGTTTAAGAGAATTGATGTAAGGAATAGATAATGAGGATACAATGCTTGTCACAAAAGACCTGCAGTAATAGATCAGACACACAGTTTCTACAGAAATTGATTTCCTAAAGTCCCTATTCCAGAACAAAATAATCAGGCCATTCATAGACTAGAGAAACGTTCTGTTCTTGCAGTATTATTTCTAAATCATGTTTTGTTTTGTACTGTCTAGGTAAGTAAGCATCTTATATGTTTAAATTGTAATAACCAAGCACAAATTTATATTTTTTGCTAATGTTGAAGTTGGTATTTTAATAGGTACTTAGCATGAGACTCATCTGTATACATTGAATTATAAGGCACAGATAAGACACTGTAAATAAGATTAAAGCATTGCCATAGACAAAATTAACTTGTCATGCTCAATTTTACATTAATTTAGCCCCTATATTTAGTAGTCACACTCTTCTACTTGTTTATGTAGAGATGTCTATGGGAAAACAATAGTGTTTGATGTGTTAATCATTAATTTGCATTTTTCTTTGTCATTTCACCCTAGGCCTTTATAAATTTGGAATTGCCTTATACATCTTGAATTGATTGCCATAATTTGTGTGCTATGCTTTGACTGAAACTAGTTTAAGTATTATGTTAGCAGAGTTGATCTGCTCTTGAGAATTCTGGGTAAAGACTTGATGAGCCTGCCTTGCTTAAATGGGGTAATCATTGATGTTCCACTATTTGCGATGGGAAAGTGCTTGCCTTCATCTACCCATAATGCCCTTTCTTCCTCCTGTGCAGCATCGTCATGCACCCCTGCAAGGACATTCTGGTCTGCTGCAGTGAGGATCGCCTCTGGAAGATGGTGGGCCTCCCAAAGGGCAATGTACTTCTTACAGGATCCGGCCACACTGACTGGCTGTCGGCCTGCTGCTTTCATCCCAGGTTGGTGCACAAAATCCCTCTACAGCCCAACAAAAAGTGACTGTTCTGCAGCCATACTGTATACCTTTGAAAGAACGGCTGTTTGTGTTCTCTGAAATTTTACACCCTCCTCACAATGCAGAACGATGTAGATAAATGTGCCTTTGGCTTTCATTATATTAACTGTAGATCGGTTGCCTTTGATATCGACACATGTGAAGCTCAGTTCACATGCTGACACAGTTAGCAAGGGTAAAAAGCTTTCCAGGACAAGCATTATAAACGCTGCTTTTGTGCACTATGTGCCTCTGAGAGGGCACATGGGAGTCTAGTCAATAATGCATGCCACTGTGTGTTGTGTCTCTGTTAATCTGCAGGATTTCCTTTCAGAATTAAGTTATTTACCTAAGAGGATCAGAAGACATGATCAATTTCCATTAAAATCCAATGGCATTCAAGATAGTACAGAGAACCAACAGATCTGAATACGATCCAGAATTCACTGACTCTATCCAGAAGACACAGGGAGTGATGGAAAGAGTACTCTTAAGCACACAGGTGGCACAAAAGTCTACCTCTGACTCCTTATTATCAACTTCTGCCAACAAGGCTTGCCACTTTCTGCTGTTCATTCTTATTTTTAACAGTTTTTGAATGCTCATCTTTCTGCATCTTTCTACTCCAGTCTAAACATCTTTGGTTCTTGGGTTCATTTCTAAAATTCCATTCAGTAGCTCTTTTCTTAGGAAGATTCCTCATTGAATCATTTTCATGTTCCTTTTACCGAGTTCCTTTTGCATTAATCATTTTTTGAAACTATATTGAAAAAATAAATAAGCTCATTCAGAATTCTGAAAAGGCAATGACAAGCCTGAAGCAGTTTTTTTCCTTCCTTTTTGCAATTTTTGAAAACTTCCTAACGTTAATTTATCTTTACTACTGTATACTTGAATTTAATTTACAAATGTGTCATACATCTCTCATCTGATCAACAGAGCCAGGCCACCCTCTCACCCCTGAGAAGCACAGAGCCCATCTTGTAAGTAGGGACAGCACAATTAGAAGTGTGGCCTATCTATCTCTTCAGTATCTCCTAGGCATACAGATCAGATTTTGATAATGCCCTGTTACCATGACAGCCGGTGACTCAGATGTTTTCTCATTAGTGCTCAACCAGCAATGGCCATTATAATAGATCTTCCTGTTTCCTCAGTCAATTGCTAAAATTAGAACGAGGTTGGATACATCATTATTAACTTTTAATAGAAATTTGCATTCAGTACCTTCTTATGGTAGGAGGGTTGTGAATGCTACTGTGGTGTTTTCTACAGTGTAGGAGATGCAAGCAATGAGGGAAACCCATTGTTAAGCGAGTGACTTAAATGGCAAATGTGCTTCCAGTATACTTCAAGGCAGATGATTATTAAAAACAGCCACCAAAACTTAAAATTACTTGGGCAAGAGATAAATAATGACAGAGATTGTAGTTTAGACCTCAAACATTTTATAATACTTAATATTTGTAGCTTATCACTGGAGACTGTATGTAGAAAGCTGTAGAGTCATGATTTTTGAAATTTAAATAAGTTTAAATTTATGAGATTTGATTTTTCACTTTGCCTGCTTAAGCTAGTCTAAGAAAACTATTGTTGAAATGCTATTTTCTTGTTTTTCATCTATATTTTAAAATGACTTGTTGAGAATAAGAAAGGTTTTGGTGGGTAATATAGTGGGACAAAAATGACTGAACATTGTTACATATGTGTGTGAAATATTCAATGAAAATCTTAAAATGGAGAAATGCCAAACTTAAAAATAATTTAACCATGATATTTTAATCTAACTTGACCCAATGGAATCAATCATAGATAAAGAATGTAACCATAGTCTCCCTCAATGTAAACTATGATTGTTTAATTTTTTTTCTGTAGACAAGACGTAGGTGAAGATAGAATGTATTATCCTTAACTTCTCATGTAAAAATGAACTTGTAAATTTTCTTGTCAATTCGTATTTCTCTTTTTTGGTGACTTCTGCAACTTTCAGCTGAATATGATCTTGGCCAACTACAGAGATACTTTAAAGAATATTTTATGGACAGAATGAATCATTTTGTTTCTAAAACATATTCACCACTAAAGTCTTGGGAAATGGAAAAAGATAATATTTTTATTGAATCTTCAAAAGTTTCATACAAAGTATTTTGGTGATATCCAACCGCATTCTTCCCCTTAAGGTCTCCTAGGTCCATGTTTACCTCCACAACCCTTCCTAATTTCAACTTGCTGTTGTCTTTTTAAAAATTAGCCCATAGAATCTAGTTTTTTCCTGCCCATATAACCCTAAGTGTGGGATTGTCCACCGGAGTGGGATTACTCCACCAGGGGCCATGACACTGAAGAAAACATTCTCTTCTACAGCCACCATCAACAGTCAGTATCTCCTCAGTTGGGATGGAGTCACATGACCCCCCTACTTCTGTGCTAGAATGTTGGCTGGTTTGATTGCAGGTCTTGTGCCCACAACCATAGCTGCTGTTGGTCCATGACTGTAGCTGCCTTTGCACATCCAGAAGACACCATTTCACTCTGGTCCTCTCTGACTGCTGGCTCTTATAACCATTTTATCCTGTTTTCCTTGATGGTGCCTGAGCACCATCATGGAATGGGGATGGGGAATGTGATAATATTGCTCCGTTGTGAATAAACAATTCACCAACACTTATTCTCTGCACTTTGGTCAGTTGTGAGTTTCCGTGTTAACCATAATAGACTGCACTAGGAAACTTATCTAATGAAGTCTGAGAGATATACTAATTTATTTTATAATGATAATAATTTAAAGAGCACTTTGATGTGGTGTCCATATAGCATAATAATAGCAACAAATTTATCCATTGGACCTATGAGTTTCCAACTATACGTTCTTAGCCAGATTTACAGTACCAAGAATACAGGTCTTCTTGTGAAGTGGATGTTAAACCTAATCAGAGAATAGTTGGGTACCCCATAACATTTGTGCCACTATTGTATAGGTGGACAATCTTATCATGCAGATCATTATTGTAGTTTGCAGCATTCGCAGCTGGGTGATACTGCCGAAGACTTTCCCCTCCAATAAACTTCATAGTTACCAACAAGGAGGAAGCTTCCTGGTCAGTACCCACTAAAGAAATATGTCCCATTACCAAAGTGCGCAGTATCTTCAAAAATAGGGTCTCATAGTCAAGTGCTTGCGGACAACTAACAGCTGTAACAAAACTTACTTTTCTCCAGGTATACTGACTTAACTAAAAAGAAATCCTGAAGCTGGGCTGGAAAAAATGGGTCAGCAGTTAAGAATGCTTACTTATCTTCCAGAGGTTCCAAATTTGGTTCCCAGTACCCATGCCAGTTTGCTCTTATATAACCACCTGTAACTCCTACTTCAGGGGATCCAATGGCATCTTCTGACCTCCACAGGTACCTACATACATGGTACACAAAGACATACAATAAAAAAGTAATATTAAAAAACCTAGTGGCCAATCCTGCTTGATATGACAGTAGTACACCTGATTAGTTGGTTTTCCTTTGCTGTTCTTATTTTGACATAAACATCTGAAATATAGAAACAATGTAATGGTTAACACAATGTTAGCACCAGACAAAGGAGATATATAGGTAATAAAATAAGTCCAATATCTCTTGAAATCTCAGATAATATAGTAAAAAATATAGCAAATAGAAGACCTTAAAAAGAAGACTCAGTATTGACAAAATTCAGTCATCAAACTCAAGTTTCAAGTCTTTGTTGTGAAAAGATTTGTGTCTTAAAAGTGTGGGAAATGCAGTCAAGTCAACTTTAAAGACCTTTATCTCACATTAGTATATAGGAGATTAAACACACTTGAAATGATTATATACAACTAAATACTTTGACCTCTCAAAAGACGTATATTTGCACAAATCTCTGAGCCTTGTGTTAAAATGACAACAGAAGTGGATTTTGGAACAGTCAGAAATAATGACCTGATGCTCTGAATCCAAAATATAAGTGAAGGTAGGAATTAGGTTGAAGTGTGCAAGATAAAGTCAGATGGATGAAATCATAGACATTACCTAAAGTTAAAGCAGAAGTTGGCATCTGCTTGCCCCAGCTTTCACATAATAAATAAGTATCGAGACCTCCTTATATCTCCAGTTACTATTCATTCATCTGTAGATGTTGGTGAAATTTCTTTCTTAAGATATTTCTTAAGTAATTGTACTTTTGGCATTTTGTAACATAAGCATAACTGAAAGAAACAAATAAGTGAACAAAACTTTAGCTATGATTTCTTCTTGTGTGTGTGTGTGTGTGTGTGTGTGTGCAGGTGTGTGCAGGTGTGTGCAGGTGTGTGCGGGTGTGTGCGGGTGTGTGCGGGTGCATGTGCTTATTTGCAGCCATACAGAGGACAGAGGAAGATACATGGTGCCTTCCTGGATTACTTTCTGCTCTCTGCCTTGTTAAGACTGAGCTCAAGTTTCACGGTGTTTAGGCTGGAGTGGCTGGCCTCTAGGACGCGGTTGTCTTATTCCCCTCCTGCCCTCCGTAACTGCAGGCAATGCAAGTACCCATGGCAGTGCCCCAGCTTTAATCCTGGACCTAGAGACTCTGCACTCAGGATTTTATTTGCATATACCCCACCCCCACTAGCCTCTTATCTATAAATATTACACAATTATGAGTGTTTTATACACATTTTTCATAAATTTTTCATAAAATAATCTCCCGAATCTTTACCAAGTCAAGATAGTATAGCTCACGCAGCCTATCATCGTCATGTATTTCTACATTTAACTGGCTATGTGTGAGTGTTCCCTCTGTAAGTTCTTTAGTGGGATTTGTTTCTGAAGAGATGGGGAAAACAAAACAAAACATGGGTAACTCATTAGAGAATATCCCGCTGTTACCACATAATTACCACTAGATGGCGATCGTGCATTGATAAGGGAAAAAACCCTTTGCATTTACTCGGAAGACTGATGAATTGGCCCTGGAAAGTAATTCATCAGTTGCTGAAGATGATGAATGAGGGAAAAGATGAGGGGAACGTGCACTGAGCTGTCCGTGCACTATTGAAGGAGCAAAATGGATGATTCTAGAAGGTGGGAATGTAACCTCACTCCAGTGGGAGACAGAGGCTGTGCTTCAGAACCACTCAGAGCCAACGTTTCCGGTGTCCGTGTTAGAATCCTAGACAGAGCAGCTGCTTACCTTACTGGTTTTCTTGCCTACGGCATGTTGGTTGTGACGATGTCGCCGTTTTAAGTTGATTTTTTAAGTCAAATGCTCTATCAAATACACGAATGCTCTCACCTGGCAATTGTATACTCATTCAGGAAGGGTTAGCTGCTTTAATTTGTTATTTCTTTTCATTTATTTATTTATTTATTTATTTATTTGGCGAGGTTTCTCTGTAGAGTTGGAACCTCAGGCTGACTTGGAACTCATGGAGATTCACCTGCCTCTGCCTCCCGAGTACTGGGATTAAAGGCGTGTGCCACTACTACCCGGCTCTAATTTTTTATTGATTGAACTCTTGAGAATTTAGCTCATCTTAGCTCATCATCATTTAGCTCATTTAGTCCCACTGATCTGGGACTTCAACGCAAATCTAAGAAGGGTCCATCGAAATGCCCGTGTTACTCATCAAGTTCCTCAAGGAAAATGTTGTGAACCCTTAGTGAGATCATGCTTCTTCAACTTCTCCCTAAATTAAACAGGAGACTGATTATGAGCTTAAAAATGAATACAATTGCTGTAAAAATATGTATGTTATGCAACTGTTCTTACATTTTATATATATATATATACATGTACATATATAATTTAAAAAATTATGACAAATTCATTATTTAAAAAATTCTACACACAGAGAGGATTCTACATAACATTTTGATATATATGTTATATTTTAGAATCCTTTGAACACCTGCAAAATTACTTTTGGCTCTGGTATTTTATATTTTAGAAATTTAAAGGTGTGCAGGGCCTGTATGCCTCTGTCCACAGGACTGCCCTGCCCTGCCCTGTTGTTGCCCTGTTTGGAGTAGCCCCGGGCCATGAAATGCAGAACTGCATCCATCTGCAAGTGTGGATTAACAGTCCAGTGATGCTCTCAGTCGGCCGTGACCTTTAGCAGGGCACCGCTGGCTCACAGCAGTGTGGTTCTGAATGTAGCCTAGTGTCCAGTGCTGGGTTTGCTTTTATTGCTGCCTGACCAGTGCTCATCATGAGAAACAGCACACATACTCTCTATAAATAAAAAATCACAACTCTCTATAAATAAAAGCAGTGGAATTAGTGGCTTAGACAATTTCACAATGCCGTGTTTTATCCAGTGTCCACTGCCTGAGGGAGAAACAGAACTGACAGCATCCTATTAAGCAAACATCTGCCCTTATGAACCGATTGATGGACTGAGAATAAATGGGCTCTGTAATACGTCACAGTCACTCGTCCCTGTGCGCTCTGCCTACTCCTGTATTTACATAGTGCCTGGCCCATAAACTGAAGGTTGCTTGATACGATATTAGTTCTTTTTTTTTTCTTTTTTTTTTATTATTATTTTTTTATATTTAAAAATTTCCATCTCCTTCCCTCCTCCTCCCCCCTCCCTCCCCTCCTTCTCCCCCTTCTCTCCCCTCCTTCTCCCCCTTCCCTCCCCTCCCCTCCACCCATACCTCCCCTCCCTCCCTCTCAAGGCCAAGGAGCCATCAGGGTTCCCCACTCTATGCTAAGACCAAGGTCCTCCCAACTCCCCCCAGGTCCAGGAAGGTGATCGACCAAGCTGAGAAGGCTCCCACAGAGCCCGTCCATGAAGAACAATCAGAGCCCAGAGCCATTGTCCTTTGCTTCTCAGTCAGCCCCCGCTGTTGGCCACACTCAGAGAGACGGGTTTGGTCGCATGATCCATCAGTCCCATTCCAACAAGGGTAACTTTTTTTTGACATAAGCATGAAACCAAGAGTTTAAATTTTCAGTCCTGTGGAGCTATTGATGTGTCACCTACCTGAAGCCGTGGCGTCCCACACTGTCTTCAGCTGCAGAATGAACGCCACCACAATCTTTTCAGATTTCGACATGCACTTAAAAAATAATGTTGTTCTTCTTTATTTTCTTAGAAGAAGTGCATGTTATACCTTGTACTTAGTAAGATTTGTCACCTTTATGTGAAGTTACTTAGCACTGAGGACAAGAATGTTCTTTAAACAGTTATGTTGTCAAGTCCTGAAAGTAATGAATGAGAGTAAAGCTTTCAGAAAATATTTCCCAGCGTTCTATTACCTGTGGTGAAATACATCCCCATAAAATCCACACTGTAAAAATGAATTTGTGTGTGTTTTCAAACACTAGTTCGTCTTAAGTTACCTAATTATTGGAGACATTACATTTTAGTCATTCACACTATATGCATGTATTAGTGACTTGCTTAATATTCAACCAGTCAGTGGTGTGGGAGGAAATTCAATTTGAGAGTGAGCCTCCCCGATCTCTCTCTTCTGGACAAAGGGGACTAAATGCTGACAGTGTTACAGCTTAAAGAATATCTGATCTGTGTCGTGAACTGCAGGAGTGAATCAGGGAAGGCTGTCTGCGTTTACACAAGTCCTCCTCCTCCACACACAGGACTCTGGATTCCACCTCTTGCTTTTACTTGAGTCAAGGTCACGGGATGAGTTAAGATCGCTGAAGTCTAAATGGAGGGGCACTTCCAGCTGTGGCAATTGAAGCAGAAAGTGTGTTTCTCCATTCTCCTGCCCTTGCTCTCAGCACTGTGTGACACAGTGGCATAGATTTGTGGAGGAGTAGGGAACCTCATTTTGCACTAGACTGTGATATGATCAAGACAAATAAGACATCTTTGCATTACGGTGCAGGTGGAATGCCTTGCCTATTGTAATCGCTACTGTTAATTAGCGTATAAGCCAAATATTCTGCATATCAGAGATAAAGTCATGAGGATTTTTTTCAGTAAGTTGTTTGCATATGTAGCCTTAAAGTCAGACTTATTTTTGTTGTAAAGATGAGAAGTATCTGGTCTGTTATTTCACTTCATCTTGGGAGCCTTGGCTAGCATTTGAAAGTCAGGATAATCTAGAATAGGATTTCCTGACCATTGCATAGAGAACTCTCTACACAGAACTTGTCACAGTCCCAGGCTCAGGGGAAACATATTACACAGCGTTATTGCTTTTGTCTTAAGCAAAATTTTAATGTAGGCCCAGTTTTCTCTCAAAACATACTGTCATCGGGTCTATTGGCATCTCTCTCTCCCTTCCTCCTTTCCTCCCTCCTTCCCTCCCTTCCCTCCCCCTCCCTCCCTTTCTCCCTCCCTCCCTTTCTCCCTCTCTCCCCCTCTCCCTTTTCCTCTCTCCCTCTCCCTCTCCCCCTCCCCCCTCCCCCTCCCCCTCTGCCCCCCCCCTCTCTCTCCCTCTCCTGGCAAGAAAATAGCAAACTCATAGGAATGTCAAAATCAATCAGTAAGGACAGAGTTGGAATCATGTCTGTTCTGTATCCCTGAGGCCCAGAAACCAACAGAAACATTGTAATGAATTTTGTTGTAATTAGGAAGAACAAAAGTGAAAATGGTGGACCAGGAGTGTGGACACTTTGTCTCATCATTTCCAAAGGTTCTTTGCAATTTTAGGGATAAATACACACACACATTAACACTTACATTGGCCAGTCCTTGTTTCTGAAACTCCACTATCAAAGCAGCTAAACAGCAAATGTTAGTCAGTTATATCGGTTGATATAAAGACAATGAATTCAAAATCTATGAATTCTGCACTGAAAATAAATTTTATTCAAAAACCCTTAATAGAAAGAAAGAACTCCAGAATTTCAGAACTGCAGAATAAAATATGCTGCTCTACAGACAGAATGAGTGGTGAAAAACTTGTCAAAATCCATATTTTTCACAACTCAAAGACTTTTTTCTATTGAAAACATTTTTTCTCAAGTAATATATCCTGATTACTGTTTCCTCTCTTTCTTCTCCTTCAGTTCTTTCCCCATCTCCTTCCCTTTCTGTTTTTTTATTATAAAACAAAAAAGTTTCTAAAGGATTAGCATTTAGAGAGATTTATGAAATAACCATTGATGAAATAAGATAATAATAAAAAATAAAACAAAAACTAACGCATCAGAATAGGACAAAACAAAACCAACAGAAGAAAAAGAGGCCAAGGGAAGACAGAAGAGTCAGAGACCTATGTTCTTACAGACCCAGGAGTCCCATAGAAACACTAAACTGAAAGCCATAATATGTAGGGTGCTGGTGCAGACCCATGTAGGCCCTGTGCATGTTGCCTCCCTGTCTATGAGTTCGTATGTGCAATGATCTTTTGCTTAAAGTGCCTTATCTTCTTGGTGTCCTTCATCTCCTGTGGCTCTTGCACTTTTCCCACCTCCTTTTCTGTGGGGTTTCCTGAGCCCCGAGGGAAGGGATTTGATGGGTACATCCCATTTAGGGTTCATTGTTTCAAGGTCTCTAACTCTCTGCATATTGTCTCACTTTGGACGTCTGCATTTGTTCCTGAATGCTGCAGGATGAAGCTTCTATGGTGATGGCCTAGCCAGGTACTGATCTATGAAACTGGAATGTCATCAGGAGTCATTTCATTGCTATTTTTTTAAAAAAAGAACTGTAGTACATGATTTTACTTTAAGTTTTATGAGCTATCTAGTTTTAGGTTCTTAGTCATCCAATAACTGTCAAATATAGGATCCATCTGGACAAGTGGACTTTAAGTAAAATCAGATATGGGTTGATTACTGCCTCAAGCTTTATGTCACCATTACACTGGCATGTTTTATGCACAGGGCATTATTTTCAATCAGCGGATTTCTGGATTTCTGCATTTTAGCATTTCTCTTTTGACACTGTGCTGAGTACCTTCTTGTACCAAAGAACCTAGAAGGTAGGGATGAAGGCTCTATGTATGGAACAGCTTGAATTTTCCATTTTGAATGTATTGTATAGTTCAGCAATGGGGCCTTGCTGCCAGTTTGGAGAGCAACCTACAGCTGTGGCAATGTCATGGTTGTTTAGTGATTTTCATGGTACTCATTTGGCCAACAACTCAATTAGATGAACCCAATCTTAGTACTAGAAGCTTCATTTGGTGACAAGAGATTGTCAGCTGGTGCTCTGTCTCCTTTGACACAGGGTTCTCATTGGCCCGGAGCTGACCACTGAGGCTATACTGGCTGCCCAGTGAAACTCCTCTGGACTGCATCTTCATCATTGGGATTAGAATCAGGTTCTATTGTTCAGACTCTACGGGGTGCTGGGCTGAATCTTGGGTCCTCATGCCCTCTTGTCCTTATAAGACAAGTGCTTTACCAGCAGAGCCATCTCCCCAGCCCTAGAATTCTATTTCTGCTTCATCTTTTTGTGCATTTTTCTGACAGTTAATATACATGTGACTCCTTATATTTTCAGCTATTTTTATCAACTTCAACTTATTTTTCTCTGCTCATCTCTCAGGAATGAAATTAAAAACCAGTTCCCCGCTTCATAATTAGCATTTGGAAAGGTGCTCTATTTACAGCTGCAGTTGCTCAGAGTTTAACTGGATACATCCCACTGCTGCATGGAAAATATTCAGAGTTGTGACTATTTTATATGTACCTTAACTAGCACACATGTATCACCCAGTTCATTCTTGCACACTATCTTCCTCTGGAAGATCTGGGAGCAACCTCAGCTAACTTTATCCTCCATCAGACACTCACTTGCCACTTACGTCTGTCTCTTGTTCCCTCGGTGTGATGGCTCATCTTAAAAGAGCTTTAATTGGTTCTACATAAAATTTAGTTGTTTCTGTTTTGGTGTATCTCAGTTAATTTTTATTGCTGTGATGAAACATTGTTACTGTGACAAGTTATACACAAAAGATTTTAATTTGAGCCTCACGGTTCCAGAGGGCTAATGTCCATTTTCATCATAGCAGGGAACATGTTAGCGAGCATAGTGCTGGAGCAGGAATTAGGAACTTATATCCTTATTGGCAAAAAGGAGGCATAGTAAGACATTGGGCCTGGTGTGGACCTTTGAAACCTCAAAGCCTTCCTCCAGTGACATATGTCCTCCCACAAGACCACACCTCTTAATCCTTCCCAAACAGTTCCACCAACTAGAAACTGAACATTCAAATATATGCTCCTACAGGGGACATTTTCATTCAAACAATCACATGTTGCCATTAAAATGATCATTTTTTTTCAACCAGACATCAAGATTTAGTTTTGGTGTGACAGAATAAATTCCCACATGCATATTTAAAGCTCAAATCCATACTCATCGGACTTCAGTTGATGTTTTCTTTCACACTGACCTTTCACTTAGGAATCTAAGGGTGAGTGATGTTGCAAGTCACTTTGTTGCAGAGAGCCTAAGCTCCCTTGACTCTCCATCTTAGCTTCTTCTGTAACCTGCTGCATAGTTCTTGAGTGTCAGCCTCAGAAGCAGCCCAAAGCTTAAATCTCAGACTGTGTCTGGAGAGGTGAACTGAAAATGTACTTATCCAATTTGTGGGAAATATTTGACTGGGTGTAATTGATACACTCAGTTTAATGAAATGTATATTCAAGCAATATAGAAAGTATTAGGCTTGAGGATATAGCTCTGTGTTATAGTGCTTACCTAACATGTACAATGCCTTGGGGCTAATCCTTAGCACCTCAAATTAGGAAAGAAGAGGAGGAGGAGAAGGGAGAGGAGGAAGAAGAGAAATAACGGACTTACATAATTTTCCATTACAATAATGGACAAAACAAGATTGGTTTGATATTATGATATTACCTTCACAGAGTCCCCATTCCTCACTATACTATAGTCTCTTCATCTCAAAATTCTTACAAATTAATACTAATTTCTCTAATTTTGTAGGTACAAGTTTGTTTGATGCTCAGTAATCCTGAGCCTTTGAAATTAGAATATTGCAGCTTTGTAATTTTTCTTTTCTTAGTTAATGAATACATTTTAGAGAGAAGTATTTTCTCTGAATCTTTAAGAGTCTGCCTGTATTTTGACTTTTGCATCATTCTGAAGGCTTTATTTCTTGGGGAAAAGAAAAATTACTCATTTCAAATTCATCTAGGTGTTCTGGCTTTGCGTTTATTATTTCTTGCCCATTTATGAGAGAAATGCTATGTTATGAACCTTCTGCTTCTGCTACTCCATTCTCCAAAAGGAGGGCTTGCTTCTTAGGCTTGGTGACTCACTTAGTTTATTCATACAACTCTTTAGGCATCAACACTGAAGATTCTGTGTGTCACTTCTTCTAGAAGAATAGCATGGTTTCAATGTTTTTCTGCATATTTTAAAAAAGAAAATTGTTCTCACAGATCCTGTGGTTTCTATAATCTTTAGGCAGATTCTTCATAATGCTTCTGCTCTTGAGTGAAAGGAGAAAGCGTACACGAAGCTTTATGCATTTCCAACTCACTTGCTCTACCGTTCTCTTTACAGCTGTGTTCTCTTGACACCTTGGGTGCTGGATGACAGGCATTCCTATTTCAGGGGCTTTAGAGCATGTAGCCCCTTGTTTTCCAGTCATTCTTGTGACTGCTGCATGAGGAAGGACAAATCTGGCTACATGTTATCATTACTCAGAAACTGGAATTTATTTTTTAAAAATGATTAAATATAATCTTTAGGGCATTCTTACTCTTGAGGGTTTTTTTGTAAACAAATTTTGAATATTTCTATAGGCAGAAATTTCTCAGGTCAAAAAAATGTTGTCAAAACAATGGAACTGTTAGATATCATGAGGAACTAACATTTTTGCTTCTAGTTAAAGCAAGAATCATTCAGCTGTATATAAACAGTAAATAAATATTAACTTATATGACCCAACCTTACTGATTGATGGTCTGATTAAATTAAAAGAAAATCTTGGCAAATTACTACTGTTTGTAGGAATTTTTGTTGCCACTAAAATTTTAGTATAGCTCTCAATTCTCACCTTAGAAAGACATTTCAATATGACATCACCCTGAGATTAGGAGTTTCCACCCCGAATCTGCAATGCATTTTAATGTGAACATGCTTTAGGGCTACACTGATTACTTTTTTTCTATGATTAAATACCATGACCAAAAGCAACTTACAGAGGAGCTGATTTTGACTTCCAGAAGAATAGATGCTAGCATTGACAAGGAGAGCATGCCAGAGGAGGCACGGTAGTAGGAGCAAGAAACAGAGACACATTTCTACCTCATACATGGAGCAGAGAGAACAAGAATGGGATATGAGACAAGGCTATAAACATTCAAAGCCTGTACACACAATTCCATACTTTCTTCCGTAAGCCTAGAGCTCTAAAAGTTCCACAACCTCATCAAACAGTTCTACCCACTGGGAATCAAGTGGTCAAACATATGAGCCCACTGGGATCATTTTTTGTTCAAATCACCACACTATATGTATGGGCAAGCTGACATGTGACATTGCAATTGTTTTCTTTTCAACTCTCTTAAAAGACTTCGTAAAATTCTCAACATAGCTCAGCCTAGACTGATCAGTAGCCATAATCAAGATAGTGTTACAACAAGTGCTCCTAGTTGATATTATTGTCAACACATGAGGCAAGCCATTCAAAAGTCTGAGTAATCTATTAGGCACACTGTATTTGCTTTTACTGTTATTTTTACCATGGAGTATTAAAGCTTTTATTAATGATGGTGAAGAGCAATGGCAAAGTTTAAGCAATTTGCATTGCTTATAGATCAATTTAAATGAACTTCCAGTATCAACTGGATTTCTTCAAGTAACTTGTTTAAGACCAACTAATGTGGGTGGTTCAGTGTCTTCTTGGAACATCACCTAGAGATCATAGAGATAGAGAGAGAGAGAGAGAGAGAGAGAGAGAGAGAGAGAGAGAGAGAGAGAGAGGGCAGAGTCAGGGGGATACCATGTAGCTGCCAAAGGAAAAGGATATTCTAGAACCTTAGGAACCTTACGGGAGACCACAGCCTCATGGTGATACACATATTGATAGAAATGGGTTAACAGCTTTCACCCAGCAGACCCAGAGCTGGCAATAAATGTACGTCAGCCATATTGAAAGACCAAGAGAGGTAGAGCCAGCTGCTGCAACCACACTGCTTACTATTTTAAAATGCTCCTTGTCAGAAAAGGATTTCAGATACTCAATAGGACAGATTCAGATATTAATCCCTCTGAAAGAGACACGATGTGTTTAAGAATATACATAGGCTTGGAAGAGAAAGGAAAAAGAATATGGGCAGTTATAAAAAGAAGTAAATAATTTTTTTTTTTTTTTGGTTTTTCGAGACCGGGTTTCCCTGTAGTTTCTAGAGCCTGTCCTGAAACTAGCTCTTGTAGACCAGGCTGGCCTCCAACTCAGAGATCCGCCTGCCTCTGCCTCCCTAGTGCTGGGATTAAAGGCGTGCACCACCACCGCCCGGCCCGTAAATAATTTTTTAAAATAAAACAAAGTCTTTAAAGAGAAAGCAAAAATAATATAAAAGAGTACAGACAGTAAAAGACAAAAGGAGTAAAGAAAGTAAAAAATGATATAGAAATAAGCTACATAAGGACAGAATATACACAGAGAGTCTGTATTATGTATATTATTGTGTTTTCTTTGAATTTTTTTGTCTGCAGAAATACATTTCATTCTGGTGGCTGCTAAGCTAAACCAACATAAAGGTATCTTGACATCAAAATTTGTTACTAAGGATATATTGCTTTGGAAAAGAGGTTCTGCTTTTGTTTCTAGAGGAGGAAAACCTGTGTATTCCTTCCAGACTAATGTGGTGTGATGGAACAAGACCCCCTGAAAGTTCTCTGTGAACCCTAAAAATACATTGCCCAACAAAAAACAGGAAGAAGTTTGGAGAATATTATGCCCAAATTCCCAAAATAATAGTTTATAAATGTTTCTTTTAATTTTAAAAGGGTTGGTTGTAATAATGGTCACACTCAATTTTTAAAAGAAAATGGGTATGATATAGAGATGAATACTTTGCATTGGTAAGGAGTCTGGTCTATTGATACAAATTTAAGGTCAATTTTGTTACACTTTGTATGTGCATTTCTGCTCTTACTTAAGGTATTGTGTTTATACAGCTGATATAAAAATGTAATGTATAATTAAAAATTGCAGATTAATAAGTAGTAATTTATAATAGTCAAACTTATAGTCATGTTTGTTAGGTTTTCTAGAAATATAAAGATATATTTCTGTTAGTTAGATAATCTACACTACTCCAAAGACCTACAGAATATGGAATTTAAAAGATTTTAAGAACTTAGACTTTTCTCAACAGTGAGACATGTCTGCTTCTGGCAGCACCAATTACTTCAAGAAGATGATAGGCATTAAAAAAATCTTGTTATGGAATTTGCCTTCAATGTGACAAGGCTAGTTATTTGGGCAAGAAACTGCTTTTGCCTGGACTTCATGATAGTATGCTGTATAAACTGGACATGCAGGACCCAAAGAAAAGTGGCTGCTAAACATTTCAAAAGATAAGATGATCCTTCAGGGTTCCTGCTTCACAAAAGAAACTGCCAGACATTCTGCAGAACACAGAAGAAAGCAACTGATGGACTTTATCATTACAAGAAGAACACATCTTCAAATTTCCTGATTCATAAAAAAGTCTGCTGGATACTATGGGCCTGTTGGGTGAAGATGGATGCCACATATTACAGAAGAATTTTGGGTGACTATTAAGGTAGCGAGTTATCTCTGTATTTCTAGAATTTTGAAAGTTGTTACAATGTACTTCTTGTTTACCTAGGTAATATTATATCCTTCTGGGGTCTTTGAAGAATTGAAGAAATATATAGTTTTTCTTAGTTATGATAAAAGCGAAATTATATATAAAACTTTAGACTCACAAAGATAGTATAGATGATAGAGTATTTTCCTTAATTTGAAACATAGTAAATAGACTAAATATTATAACTATAATTCTTGGTTTATAACTCTTTCATATATGCAATCTTACTATGTTAAAGCTAAAACCTTTCTTTTTAATTAGACAGAACAAGGAGATGATGTGAGATGTCCTTCTGTATATGCGTTGCTTTTTATTGGTTGATGAATAAACCTGTTTAAGCCAATGGCTTAGCACAGTAAAGCCACACAGGAAACTCAAACAGAGATATATATAGAGAGAGAGTAAGTGGAGTCGGGAGACACTATTTAGCTGCCAAAGGAGAAGGACATACCAGAACCTTAGGAAACTTAACAGTATGCCACAACCTCCTGGAGATACACAGATTGATAGAAATGGGTTAATTTAGGATGTAAGTGCAAGCTAGGAATATGCTAGAATCATTCGTGAAAACAGTGTTATAATTAATATATTTTATGTGCTGGGAAATGAAAGAGTGGTTTCTTTCTATGCATATTTTCGCAGGAAATCTCAGGCTCAAATGCTGGCAAGGCCAGTTATGTAAGACAGCAAGCAGAAGTGTGCTTGGTAACAACATATCCCAGATACAAGGACTGTGGGAACCATAGAACTAGAGTCAAGGACTTAGAAACAGATGGTAAATTCAAACAACTTGCCCAATTTTACCCTATTTATGAACAATATAATCATGTGTCAGATATGCTCCTAAACATCTTGTTTTGTTTCTTATACCCTCATAAAGTACCAGTGCCACACAGTTACTCTAAAATGAGTTAATTTGGTAACTAAAGTGAGTATTCTTTTTCTGTGTGCGAAGGAATATTGAATGAACAAACTCTGTAATGAAGTATAATGTTCAAAGTGAGAGGAAGAATTAGGTTGTAGTTAGAGTCCATGGAAGAAGAGCCAGGGAAAAAGGTGTGTTCCAGTATAGAATGGGTGTGAAAAGAAACAGACAAGAGTTCTGTGTGAATGAAGGGACTAACAGGGCCAACAACGGGAAGATGTGAAAAACATTATGGGATGAGCATGTCTGCTGTGCTTGTCAACCTGAAGGGTGTTTGCTGAATGTAATGAGAGATTTCAGAGGTGTTACTGCATTAGACTGAAGGGATGGCACCAAATCTTGTGCATGTGAACTCTATATTTGAAACTTTTTAATGCACTATCCTTGGTCTTCCATGTAAAACAATCAGGTCTGGAGTCTCAGGATTTCTCATGTTTGAATACTAACTGCAGATGCCAGGCTAAGAACAAATATGTAAGACCTAAGACACACGGTCTCGATTTCTTCCCTATCCACTATTTTTGATACCAAATGAAAATAGTCTGTTGTGGATCCAAGAGAAATTATTTTAGTTTAGCTTATTATGACTATAAATTAACTTTTCTTTGTATTTGGTGTCTTTGATTGGCATAAATCTCAATACCTATTGTAGTTCTATTAAATATTAACCATGACATTACTTTGTACCATTTGGGAAGTTACAAAAATTTAGCTTGATCCAAAAATCTTGCTCAGGATGTTGAACATGACAACTTCAAAGCTTGCCAAGACATTGTTGACAATTGTCCTAACTTTGATGAAGCTAGTAAGAAGTAAAAATCTCCCTGGTAGATTTCCTATCAAAAGCTTTGAAGATTTGACATTGTGTAAAAGATTCCACCTGCCAGCATGTGCAGCCTTAATGGTAGTAAATGACATTAAAATTTTGAGTAACATAACCTGCTATTGAAACATGAAAAGATTAATGATTTTCAGAACCAAAGGTAACTAGCTGCATAGTATATAAAATAATAGAAAAGTCCAACCAGTTTTGACTTTATAACCATAACAAAAGAAATAAAAGGAGGAAAAAAGCCCATGATCTCATATCATCACACTTTGCAAACCTATTTTGTGTAAGTGGATATCAAATTCCCTTTGGGATTTTTCAATTTCATTTATTTTATCAATAAGAGCCTGCTTTTGGAGAAAGGAATAGATCACATTTAAATGAAATACAAGAGATTATGCCAGTAGCTGAGCTCTTTGCCTTGACTAATCCAATAGCCTGGGCCAAATATCTCAATGTCAAAAGCATTATAAGTATTCTACAAGGTAAGTCTGGCAAGGAGAAATCAATAACAGTGTATTGGATTTGATTAAAATGTTTACTTCCCCCTTCCAACCTCCCCCTTCCTAAGCTAAATGGTCCTTCCTCATGCTGATCTGATCTGTGTTATAGTAATTGGCTTCCCTGTCTGTGTCATGATGCCTTAGTCTTAGACTTATTCCTGAACCATATACTTTCCTGTGTCTCCATGAGTGTTAAAGGCCCTCGCTTTTCGGTGGCACTGAACTCAATAATATATTAAGAAGTTTTCACAGATCATTTATACAAATAATGTATTATTGAATTTGCAACTTTAGAATGCAGTATGTTATTTTTGGAAGGAGAAAGCATGCACTGCAAGATAGCTCCATCCAGTGTTGATAAACTCAGTGGTGATAGGTGCATCTTTTTTGTTTCTTTTTTAAGGTTTATTTATTTATTATGTATACAACATTCTGCCTCCATGTATGCCCGCATGCCAGAGGAGGGCGCCAGATCTCAGTACAGATGGTTGTGAGCCACCATGTGGTTGTTGGGAATTGAACTCAGGACCTCTGGAAGAGCAGCCAGTGCTCTTAACCTCTGAGCCATCTCTCCAGCCCGGTAGCTGCATCTTTAAGTGGTTTTTCTTACAGAAGATCCTCCAGGGTCATAGGAAGCCAGAAAACTGATCTTGGTGTTTAATCTCATCCGTCAGGGCCTTTGCAGACTCTCTTCTTTTTTTCCTCAAATATTCTTGAAGCATTCTTCCCCTCAGCACTCGTGCACTTAATTCTTAATCTTCTTTGGGGACTACTTTCATATTTGCTTCCTAAGGACATCTTTATTGATCTTCTAAATTAAGACATTTTATCCATAACTTTCCCACCCAGAATTTGCCAGCATCCGTTTCACTATATATTTCTGAAGACGGGATTATGTGTCTGAGAACCATGAAGCTTCATTATTATCTTGTTATGGAGAAGTGTTTGCTGTTTGACTAATAGTCCTCTTGTTCAGGTCTTTCTGACTGTATGCATCGTATACATGGTATGTCTCCAGTCCATGCAGCCCATGTCTGACTGGTTTTCTTGTCCTTGTAAACTAGCTTTATCAGAATTATATTGAGGAGATTTGTGCTCCCACCATCTGCTTTTAAATAGAAAACAATGAACTTTTGGAGCGTGATATTCAAAGACTTTCAGAAATGTACCCAGATGAACTTTCTGATTTTGTGGTATCCTCCTCCTTACTACCTAGAGTAGCAGATGGATTGGATCCAGAACAGCTCCTGCTGTTTCCTGAGGACTTATCTATCTTCATCATCCGCTCTCCATCTTCTCACCTGTCCGTCAAATCCGTTCCCCTTGTGAGGTCCCAAGGCATTTCAACCATTTTTGAGAAGGGCCTTTCTTAATTGATTTTTAAAATTACCTTTAAATATCACCTTTTTGATTGTTGCCTTATAAAACTTTGTCATTTGCCCTGAAGAAGCATTTGATTTCTACTCTATCACCACAATGCTTCAAAGGTTTGGAAAATTGAATAGTAAACAAATATCTTTACCACATATGTAAAATGAATAGTTTTCCTTAAAAATCAACCAATAATTTGTGTCTCATAATGTATACTTTTGATGGCAACAAGTTAGCACCATACTTGGTAAGATTTAGGAAAAAAGAACACATTGAGAACAGATTGAGGTGGTTCATATACGATTGTGTCCCTTTTCTGCTTAAATATAAATAAAAATAGAAATATATGACAAAAATTCACCAGAACTTATGGAAAATTGAGATCTGGGTATGCTGAAATGAGTTTTAATAAAAGTACTCAAAAAAGTTCTTTTGTAATGTTCATATCTCCAGAAATTCTCAATCTTACATATATTCTCAGGAAGTAAAGTTTCAAAATACTAGAACTTTTTAACAATAATCAACAATTTAGAGATATTTAAAGAAAAGACAAGGCAACTATAGGGCAGGGAAGACTTCAGAGCAGAAATCTGCCACATACCACAGTTTGCTTTCATTATGGAAGTGACTTCACCTCCCAGGGCTCCACATGTATCAGTGGAAAGTCCCAAGTGGTAAGTCCAGCCTCAGGAGGAAACAGTGTTCTAGAAATGCAGGCACGGATAGAAGAAAGACCATTTCCAAGTATATCTCTTTTGTCTAGTGTCTATACCAAAAATTTCCATCATTCAATAAAGCTTTTTCTGTACCTAATCACACTTGAATACATATGCGCAAACATCTGTATACCAACTATCCTCTGCAGCTAAATACATATGCACATACCCACATACCAACTGCAAACCACATTTTACATACAGTCCACACACTGTCTCACACTAATGTTCCCAACACTATATACACCTACACACCCAGTGTACACACAGTGTGTGCATGTACAGACAGTACGTATATACCCAGATCTCCCTTACAACCATATGTATTAGCAAATACTGTTACACAATACACTACACACACCTAGACCTTCCATATACCCCTAGCCCACAATGTATTACAAGCATCCACACACACTAAACATACTCATATGCTCACATATCCAGACCCCTCACCCCCACACACATACTCACAAATACTCTACACATTCATATATGCTCATACACACTACACATACACACATAGACCATCCACTATCCCACACACAAACAACTTTCAAACCCCTGTCCATGAAACTGGTATAGACATGAAGAACACATCTTTGTCTACTAAACCCCTGTGGAAAGGACAAACGTTAAGTAAGTAATTAAGGTTGAGGAGAATTTACTCCCACCATATAAAAGCAAAAGATTTAAAAATAAAATATATAATACTGATAATGTGAGAGACAGTTCTTGCTGGTGGTGGTGGAGCACAGCTTTAATCCCAGCACTCAGGAGGCAGAGGCAGGTGGATCTCTGTTAATCTGAGGTCACCCTGGTCTACAAAACTAGTTCCAGGCAAGCTAGGACTGTTACAAAAGAAACCCTATCTGGAAAAATAAAATAAACAAACAAAACACAAATTCTTTCTCAAGGAAGCTTTCAAATATCACTGTAACTATAGAGCAAAAATGAAAATTGTTGTAAACAATGGGGAGAAGAGACCCAAAGTGCAAAGCCGATGCTCCAATGCAGACCTACTATCGTTTTCACGAACCAGAAACACACACTCAAATGCACTGGAAAGCTTCTTTAAGTGGGAAGTCAACGTAGAAACCAAAATGGAAGTTGTAGGACATAGTGATATCAAGATGCAGCCTTGTTAACTATGGAACTCCAATAGCAATGAAACACACAAATGACCCGAGAAATGATTTACAAAGAGAAAACAGAAGCAGGCTATTTTCACATTTTTCCTCAGCAGTCATGACTGCCAAAGATGGTAAAGCCCTGTCTCCAAAGTGTTAAAGAAAACTTCGTTCGCTGTGCATCATGTCTGCACAAGCATTGTGAAGACCTAAGAAATTATACATGTACGCGTCTTCCCTCATTGAAAGAAACAAACACAGCAGCAGTACCCAAAAGCCCAGACAAAAGAAGGTAGAGGCTCAGGGACAAAGTGCTAAGGGAGCATTCTATGTGAGGTCATGCTTGAGCCCAGTTAACATGTGAGTGAAAGGAAGCAAGATGTTCACGCATCACGCAGTCCATAAATGTATCGGAAGTTGAGGGCAAACGGTGTAAGCGCCGCTTCGAGAGAACAACAACAAAACACCTGGCCAGCTTGCTATCGGACCATAAAAGCAGACTAAAGATAAAGATGGGAAGGGATACCTGTGGATAAAGGTGACGCCGAGGCCGTTGAAGGTTAGAGTGCTCTATGTGGGAATATGTTGTAAACCATGGGGAGTGTGCACCTCTCCTAATCTGATAAGAAGAGAAGTTTAGCAGCCTAACTCCTGTGTGCTTCAAAGCCTGGCATTGGCAGGCATGGTGTGAAAGCAAAACATGATTTTTCGGGTTTGTTGTTATGTTATCAATTTTAAACTTTTCGACATAGTTTTAGATCACAGGAATGCTCCAGTCAACTTACCTAATATTAATATCTTACATAAAGTTAGTAAAATTAGCAGTACATTGATGTTGGGACACCATTTTTAGCTGTATATTTTCATAAAAACTCACCACTCTCCCACCCCGTACGCTCCGTGTTCCAGGGCTCAGTCTGGGCGCTATCATCGCAGAGACCACAGATGCCCCCATCTCTGATCTCTGTGGTCCATCCCATCCTCCCCTCCCTTGGGATCCTGGCGTTCTGGGTAGAGTGCTGGCAATAAGTTTTGTAAAATGGCCTTCAAATCGCATTTGTCCTGTTTTCTCCCTCTCAACCATGAGGACTTCTGAAAAGACATCGGATTTGATGGATCCTAATGCACTCTATCATATGATGCTTATAATTTAAAAATACTAGTAGTTAAAATTTTCCATATTAGACTAGAGTGAAACAAAATTATCAGCTCTAAATTTCTTATACTTTAACACATTTGTTTTCAGAACTCAACTACCAGCAATTACTAGAAAAATAGGAAGTTAGAGGAATGAGTAACATAATTTCAATTTTAATCAAATGTAACCTAAAACACAGTTGTACTGTAATTTCCTTCCTCCCTATTCTGTCACATCTTTATCTATTTCTGTGTCTCATTTACTTCCTGTTGGAAAACAGGTGTGGAAAAACCTAAAAATGAGTTTTGTTAAATACTGACTACAGTTGTTACTGGTCAGTAGAATTTTGGTATATATTAATAAATTTACCTTCTTCATTTTTCCTTATGATTTTGTTCTATTTAATTCATTTTATTTATATGGCACATTATAATTCTGTATTCTTTTTCTTATTTTATTTTTTTATTTTTTTTCCTTTTTATTAAAAATTTCCATCCCCTCCCCTCCTCCCATTTTCCTCCCCCTCCCCCTTCCCCTTCCTCTCTAGTCCAAAGAGCAGTCAGGGTTCTCTACCCAGTGGGAAGTCCAAGGTCCTTCCCCAGGCAAAGGGTAAGGGGATAGGGGGAGAAAGAAGGGAGAAGGGGAGGATGGGGAGAGCTTGGGGGGAATGGGATGTTTGGGATGGAGGAAGGGTGGTTATGGGAGCAGGGAAGTAGGTATCTTAATTAAGGGAGTCATTTTAGTGTTGGCAAGAGACTTGACTCTAAAGGGGTTCCCAGGTGTCCAAGGAGGTGTCCCCAGCTTGTTCGTTGGGCAGCTGAGGAGAGGGTGCCTGAACTGGCCCTATCCTATAGCCACACTGATGAATATCTTGCATATCACCATAGAACCTTCATCTGGAGATGGATGGAGATAGAGACAGAGACCCACATTGGAGCACTGGACTGAGCTCCCAAGGTCCAAATGAGGAGCAGAAGGAGGGAGAACATGAGCAAGGAAGTCAGGATGGAGAGGGGTGCGCCCACCCACTGAGACGGCTGGGCTGATCTAATTCTGTATTCTTAAAGAACGCATTAAGTAGCGTTATGGTAGAGAACTCACCCAGCATGTACAGGACTTTGGGTGAGATCTTCAGCAGTGGAAAGAAACTAAGTGAAACAAATAATGGCAGTGAGTTTGTCACTAGTTTCTCAGCCTGACAGTATTGCTCTGCGAGGAAAGAGAGTTGCTATCTTATTAATGTTGAACCCTTGTTGGAGAACAAGTTGACCCTCACAATAAAGATATTCTTTAATACTTTTATAATTAGATTTCTCTGCTCTGATAAATCATACACTTAAGTAATATTCTTTTTTTTTAAAAAAAGTAACATTTTTTGTATGCATTTTAAGATGGAGTAGATTACTTCAGGTTTAAAGCCCCTTAAATGTAAGTACCATCACTGAGAATTTATAAGAAATATTATAATATATAAACAAGATTATCCTGTTGAATATTAAGAACCAATTGGATAGATTTCTCTGTTCCAATTGAACCTGCCCTGCCCTGCCCCCACGTCCGCCCTTGTGTCTGCGGTGGCCCTGGAATACCCGGTATCCCTGTTTCAGTGCTGAGGATTTTCTTCTATCCAATTGGTGATGATTGTGAAAAAGTGCAAATGGAAATAATCTCATTAAGTTTAGTGTAAATCATCTGTATAAAATAAACGTGAGCAGTGAAGTGTGACGGTCGGGCGGCAACTGGAAATAATCAAAAATACCCTTGTCCGAATTAATCAGCTTTAATAAAGGAAGGAAGTGGGGTAAGCGTACAGAGCCAAGGTTCCAGCAAAGAGCAGGGAACCAAGAAGAAAGGGAGGAGCTTACCAAAACCCAGTTCTTTTAAAGGTATTTTTTGCCCTGGAGCGGCCACGCCCCTCAGACAAGGGATTGGTCAGCCTCCCCAACAGAGCAGAAAAAAAGTAAATATTCTGGGACCCAAAGTGTAGAGGAATCCAAAGTGCACACATTTTGTCTAGGACAAGTGATATATGGCTGGTGCTTTGGTTCAGCAATGAGGATTCCATCTTGTATTGTATCATAAATAGTAAAACAAACCAACATCTTTATCCTAATTTTCTGATAAACAACAAAATTTCACTAAAAATTCATTTCTGTTTTAAATTCTTGAGGTTGTGAGGGACAGTGTGAAAACTGAAGGCTTAGGCTCACCTTGCAGCTTTATTTCTCCCTACACATCATCGTTTTGCTTTAGGTTTAAATAGACTTCTTAGCGTGCTTAGAATGAGCAGTCTATGTCTGCTCTTCTCTTGGTCTTCCTTAGTGCCTTCCCTGTTCCAAGCCTAAGGGATACTGCATTGGGAAAATATGGGGCAGCCCTGTAGGTTCTGTCTTTGATGTATTTTCCTGTCAATAGGCAACACAAGTCTGTGTCAAAGTCACCATGAGACCATATTTGACTCTTTTTTGTTTGTTTGTTTGTTGTTTTGTATTTTTGAGACAGTGTTTCTCTGTAGCTTTTGATCCTATCCCAGACCTAGCTCTTGTAGATCAGGCTGGCCTCAAACTCACAGAGATCCGCCTGCCTCTTCCTCCCGAGCACATTTGACTCTTTTAACATTTTTAAGTGCCCATTAAAAATAATTTAAGGGGTTATACAATTTATTTTTTGTTTGTTTTAAAGTTTCTTTTTTTTTATTAAAAATTTCTGCCTCCTCCCTGCCTCCTCCCTGCCTCCCATTTACTCCCCTCCACCCTCTACTCCCCCTCCCTCTCCTATCCAGAGAGCATTAAGGGTTCCCTGCCCTGTGGGAAGTCCGAGTTCCTCCCCCATCCATCCAGGTCCAGGAAGGTGAGCATCCAAACAGGCCAGGCCCCCCCAAAGCCAGAATGCATAGTAGGATCCAAATCCAGTGTCATTGTCCCTGGCTTCTCAGCAGCCCTCATATACAATATATTTTGATCATGGTTTTTCCACTCCAATTTTTCCCAGACTACCTCTTCCCCTCAATCTCTCTCTTTCTCAAAACCAAAACAAACAAAAATTAGAATCTAAACAAAGAAACAACAGTAACAAAAAAAAAACCCAATAAGACAAAAATATAAAAGCAAGACAAAATGAAACAAAGATCCCAGAGAAAACCATGGAGGTTGTTCTGTGTTAAAAGACATGGAGTTTGTTTTGTGTTGATCAACTACTCTTGAGAAGCCATAGACTGTGGCTTTCATTTGCCAGGAGCATTAATTAAAAATATCTTTTTAGTAGGGATGGGACCCCATGTCTACTTCCCCTTTTAGTACAGAGACCCCATCTGCCTTGAACCTGGGCAGATCTGAAGCCTGCCACCACAGTCACTGTGAGTTTATATGCGCATTAGTCCTGTTATGTCTGAGGACACCGTTCCTTTGAAATCATCCACCACCACTGGCTCCTACAAACTTTCTTCCTTCCCTTCCATATGGATCTGATCCTTGAGGGGAGGGTTTCCCGTCATCAGCCCTTACATTAGGACAACTCAATATAATATAGGGTTTCTTTATTTCTCCACAGAAATTATTTAATGATATTTTCATCAGATTTCCAGTATGGTTTCAAACAAATTCGCCATGTATTAAGATGTCTTTAGTATAGTAAAAAATTATGGTTCTATTAGAATATTTTTTAAATTTTATATATTCTTCATCTTAGTATTTCTAATTATTAGTGCACTATTGCTTTGTCCATCCAAGTAGGATTGTTAATCTCCTTAGGACTGTCATAACCTTAACCATATTTGTATGCTTCACAGCCAAATTATATGAAGGATTACCATAGAAAGAAAGTTAGGTTGTAAAAAGGCTATAATGATGCCTGTTAATATAAGAGAGTTACTACATCCTCTTCTCAGATAGTTAACACACACTTCATATATTGCAAATATCAAAGTTTATAGTTCACATGTATTCTCACAGGAATCTAAATTATAGATTCAGGTCTGCATAGATATGTTTTTATATGTACACGTGAAAGCAAGCATATTATTGTCAATGCGATTTGCTAAATTCCATAATGGAAAACATGCTTAGGACTGTATTAATATATTCATAAGGCTTTACTCAGATGATTTTTTAAGAGCTTCAAATAGTGTATGAACTATATACCTAAAAATGAAACAAATTATGTTTAAAGAAGACTGTGGTGAGAATTGAATTCTCTGTGATTTGAAAGCTGTTTTTACATGTTTTTCAAAATTTAACATGCAACGTCATCACTGGTGCACCTGTTGAAACATGAATTTTCGACACAAATCATAGTGTATCTGATTCAGATGGTCTTCAAAGGATCAGAGAGATTGCATTTCTCCAAGTCTCTTCAAGATGCTGATTCCAACTGTCAGGGACAGGTGTGAGAAGTCCTCCCCTAGAACACAGAAGACAGATCTGCACGCTAATTCACTCAAGTGGGGAAACTCTGAACCATCTTTACCTGTGTCTTCTTTGATTATGATTCCTTTATGGTTTGCTCATTGGACTGAAGTTTTTCTGGACTATTTCGGATTATGTGCTGACTCTGGAAAACTCATATTTGCATATCTACTCTTTTTAGAAGAGATGTGTAATTAAAAGACAATGCAAAAAGCCACTTGCTTGCTGAAGAGCTAAGGTTTAAGCTTACCCCTCATTTTTATTTATGTATTATTTGGTGATGTTATTGTAAAACAAGCTAATTATTTTAGCATTATGGCTGTTCTGTTTAACTGTTTGTTGAAAGTTACTTTATCATTTTGTTGATACCATGGGCTTAATGGCAGTCTTATATACCTGTTCCTTTAATCTTTCAACTCTGCATCAGATATTTTTATCACATCTTTCCATTATGAAAACAGGAAGGTATTTCTGAACCATCTTATTTTATATTGTTTCCAGGCATGACTTTAACTACCTGTCAAAGACTATTGGTCCTTTTTGTTGAAAAGCCACATTAAACACACAGGTCTGACAGCTGCGACCACATATGAGGAAATGATGGGAAAGTTGCTGTTGTTGCCACAGCGACCCCATGGGTCAGAGGGACACAGCAGCAGTCGCTTTTCTGAGGGAGAGTTGTGAGAATCCTGTTCTGTGTCTCCTGAGAGTCAGAATCCCACTGTTCCTTTTTATTGAGAACACACTGCTATCATGTAACTCACGAATCCAGGGGGAAAGCACATATTCCCAGTGAGGCCAGTAAAAAGTGAACGCAGTGCTGGAGAGAATGTCCCTCCCCTCGTGCCTAAAACGGAGCCTGATGCTTATCCTAAGAGATTCAACGAGGCTCAGTCTCTATGAGCATTGAAATACGATTTACACGGATGATCTGGGATGATAACTGTATTTCTCTTTCATTGTTTTATTCGTTTTTCTTTTAATTGGAAGAAACTTCAGAACCTTGTAAGATATAAAGAATGAAAAAATTATCAGTTGTTATCATAAAGCCAGCAGCTTAAGTTATTTTGCCTTATATACTTCATAAACCATATTTCTTAATCTTAAAGAATTTTGCAGCTTGTTTAAAATTTTAGAAAGCTAAACTTTATAGTGATAAAACCATTTATATTTAAAATATTAATTAAAATGCAAATCTGCAAAATTGTTTAGGTTCATGTAACTTCAAAGTTACAAAAATACACTCTTATATTCCCAACAGTACATTTGAGACTTGAAAAGGATAAATATTTAAAATATTTGAATATTTATTATAGGTAAAATCTTTTAAAAGAAACCTGAATTCCTATAAAAACTATTTTCTCAACACATTACACTATAGTGCAGAATAAAACTGCACACAATCTACTAGATACATTATTATTATACTTATCCACTAAGAAAGCCCTAGGCTTATTTTTCTAATATTTCCGTGAACAGCAAAATAGATATTTTTTCTAAGTATATTTCAACATAGGGGAGAGAGTAATTCTGAAAACTAAAATTTGCCTCAGTAAAAACTCTCTGCTTCATAGCCTCCTTCCCACTTTCAACACCGAATTATCTATTTCAAGTAACTGACCAAGTTGGCATAGTTGGACTTCACAATTCTCTTGGTTGTAAACCTCAGTTTTTCTGCAGAACAAATTTCCTGGAACTTTGAAGTTGGAATGATCATCACCGATCCCACAAACAAACAGAAGAGGAATTTTCTGTTTCATTGTTACATTAAAGTCTCAAAGCATCATGTTCCCTGCAAGTCACATGTCCTTAAGAATTTACAAAGTTTCTTCACTTTGGAATATAGTCTTAGTTTGATCTGCCCTGTGGAGAGGTGTAATTTGTCTTCTACAGATAATAATACTGAAAAACTAAACATTTCAAAAGCAGTATGGTTTTGACAAGAGATGTGACTAGAGCAGATAAGTTCTAATTGTGACTAATCTCTATTTTATCTTTTATACCCTGAATGGAGAACTATTGCATATTAAATTTAATTCACCTTATGCTTGTGGTGAAGAACTCAGAGTTGATACTAAACTAACTGCCTATCACGTTAGAAAAATTCCATCTCTAGTGAATGGTGTAGCTTTGGTTTAGGGTACCTGATGGGCATGTTAAGCTTTGTGATATTGTGGGGCAATATGGGATACTGCCTAGTCACAGATACAACTTTCCAATTCATTTCTGGGAACTATTGTGTTCCTACCAGACCAGTGAGACCCTTGGATTTGATTGTTCCTATGGCTTCTTTCTCTCATCTGCAGTAATGGAGAGACAGGAGAGTAAATTAGTTACATTTAAACATGTCTTAGATTAATGGTATTTAGGTTAGATAAATGGTATATAAAAATGGCTTTGTAAACTTAATTGCTCAATAGAGTTTCAGGGTAGGAATATAATATAGCTCTTATTAGAGTCAGCCATGTATTTGTTTAAAGAAACTGATCTAATCAACAAGATTAATACCCACATGAGGCTAACGAAAATAATTTGAAAATGAAACATGAGAAGGAAACAGTAAGGGTATTTAGAGCCTGCAAGTGAAAGTTAAATAAAATGAATCTTATATTTTAATATGTAGGCATCAAGTATAGTCTTATGCTCAATGCCAGGACTTAAGGTAGTGGGGAAAAAGTTGAAATAAAATGTTGAAAATATATGTGCTGTTGAATAAAGATAAACCAGTTATAAGCTGGAATAGTAGGTGCAGTTCTATTGGCAAAATGCTTTCCAAGTAAGCATGAAGATCTGCTTTTAATCTCCAGAACCCACGTGAAAAGGCAAGGATGATGGCACACACTTCTAGTCCTTGCACCAGAGAGATGGAGTCATGATTAGGCAAGTCCCAGGTCCCACTAGGAGGCTCTGCCTCAAATTAATAATGTGTATGATGTCTGAACAATGACACTAGAGACTGGCCTCTGAACACACAGGGACATGTGCGTTCTCTCCCTCCCCTCTCTCCCTCCGTCCTTCCCTCCCTCCCTCTCTCTCTCTCTCTCTCTCTCTCTCTCTCTCTCTCTCTCTCTCTCTCACACACACACACACACACACACACACACACACACACACCACCTGATAAAACAGTGTACAGACAATGTGGCATATGGTAATCCTCCAAAGAGATAAAAAATGAAATGAAGTTGTTGTTCCACTCAAGTGTAAGACGCTAAGAGCATGGCTCACAATCTAGTGGTCAGAAAATGTCTGATAAACTACGCACGTAGTTCTTTGTTCTTTGTGAGCCCATCAGGCATCTGGAATCACAGTGCATACATGGGACAAAGCAGGTGTATGCATGGAGGAATGGAATGTAAATGAGCTATCAATGGCAGAACCAGAAGAGGACTGGTGTCATACCTGAGGGCAGGAGGGAATTGACTGCCTTCTGTCATAAAGTGCTAAAGTCTGAGTGAGGCAGGACCACCCCTACCTAGAAGGGGTAAAGAGAAATAACATCCTTTGCCATTGGGTAACTGAGAAGGGGTTATTGGTACAGGACTCAGAGGGACTCTGGACCCACACTTGACATAGCCACCAATAAGAGCGCTGATGAGTAAGAGCAACATCCTAACCTGGACCCAGGAGCAATATTGTTTCTGTTCCTGGTATAAAACTTAATGATCAATAAGTTGTGTCAAGTCTGACTTGACAGAAGGGATTCCCCGAAACTTACAGATTCTTCCAAACAGATCTTTCTGGTGACTGGTGGGAGGGCTGGGATACTGAAGCGAGCATCCCTGGGTGGAGTTCCTGAGAAGGGCCAGCACTCTAATGGGATCATTCATCATGCAAAAGGAAAGAGAGAAGATATTTCAGAGAGTGAGTTTTAAAAAAGTAGAATAATTTGTAAAAGTAATTAAATTTAGAAATGTGTGATTGAATAAGATAGATTGCAATGCTCTCTGTTCTTGAGATTATAAAATCTGAAATACTGTCATTGTGATATCATCATTGTGGAAAGAATCCAATTTTATACCAGGAACAGAGACAGCATTCCTCATTTATGGTGGGATGTGGTCCTTACTCATCAGAGCTCTCATTAGTGGCAGTGTCAAGTGAGGGTCCCTAGTCCCTCTGACTCTGCATCAATAGACCCTTCTCAAATATTCAGTGGCAAAGGATTTTTTTTAATTTATCTATCTATTTATTTATCCCTTCCAGGTAGTGGTAGATAATAATTGTTGGTAATGGTTTCGCTATGGACATGACTGGGCAGTTTATTAGCAAGTCCCTAACCTAATTAGATAGTCCTAGGTCTCAGAGAGTCAGTGACCACTGATCTCTACATATTTGCACACACACAAACACACAGGAACATGGACACACCCAAACACACACTGACACATGGGACAACACACACACGCAAAGGAAATACTGTGCCCAATTCTATTTGTACAAGGGATTGAACAGTTGAAACTTCACTGTTCTTACCTTGGCAGCTTTGTGATCGGGTCATGGCAGCAGTGTGGAGAAAGGATCGTATTCCATTCCACACTTATTTTGGGCTGCAGGTGTCGGACAGTATATTCAGTCTCTGCTGACCTGGAGTATATTGTCAAATCAATCCTCATAAGACTTGAACTTGATGCCACACTTGCGATTTTTTGGTTACGATGTACTCCTGAAAGTCAGAACAGACTATATTGAAAATTTCTGTGACTCGGGAATTTTACTCACTCAGCTCAGAGGTCAGAGACAGGTGCAAAAGCAGCAGCCTCCCAGGAGCGCTTTTCATTGCAGGAAGAGCACATTGCTGTATTACAAGTTAGACTTGGAAAAATGTCTTTGCTAAGTAGTGCATATACATGCAAGGCTGAGACCTGGTCTCAAGACTCATTTGCCTCATCCAGGAATGATTGTTAATAAGGAAAGCACAGATATCAAATTAATTCGGTTCAATATTAAATGCAAGTCTACATTAGAAATGTTTATAATTCCCCACACAACTCCTGTCCTGCTCCTGTAGCAAGCCAGCCCTTCCTGCTTTTAAAATTAACCTCTGATTACACCTCCCTAAGGCCGTCTGACACCCTGCACAGAGCCTCATTCTGTAAGACTGCAGGAACGGCCTTGGTATTTGGTGGTTGCTTGTCCACCCAGTTTGATTTTCTATTACTTTTTTTTCTTCTTGAGTGAAAAAATACTTTAAAATCTGAGAATGTACAATAATTTCCTGCAGAATATACCCATCCGTCTAATTACCTATTTTTATGTTGTAAACATTTGCTTATATGTATAGATTTTGTTCAAATGTGTCACCTTTTCAAGACTGTCCTGGCCTTCTCAGCCCAATCACGTCCCTCCTCTCTATTTATTTGGTAAAATTCTTAGGTAATACTTGTATTAATTGATTATATACTTATGCAACATACTTATACATGAAGTCAGTGAAGAGAGAGTATATCTTTGTATTTCTAAAATAATAGCACATTTTGTGAATGTTAAACTATATTTTAAATCCAAGAGATTATGAGCCTTTCAAACATGAATTTTTTGAGAGATAATTAAAATGAGAGATAGCTTGATAGGAAAAGCAAAACAAAGACAGAAGCCCAGTTGACATATATAATGCATGTAAATGGATTTCCATCTTTTCTATCAGTGAAAAACTGTGAATTCACTAGTGATCCCCATTGTCAACAAAAGAAATCTGAAGCGGTTCAGTGACCCAACTGCAGAACTCCCCAAAACGTTGCACCCTTGAATCCACACTATAAGGCATGGTGTTATTAGGTATCAGTTCATGGAGCAATGGCTTCAGCTATGGCATCTCACTGACAAGACAAGCAGGGTGTGTCTCACTGACAAGCAGGGTGTGCTCCTTGTCCCTCTGTTCTAGGAAGGAGACTCCTGAGATAGTGTTAAATGCTGCAGCTGAGTGAATGCAGTGACAGAGAAGACACAAGACGCAGAGACCCACCTGTTCGTACACTCAGGAGTCCTTGTTTGTTTTGTCCAATTTGATATCTATTTTTGTTTGATCACATCTTATTTTATTATATTATACCTTAAAAGCATCTCTAGAAGCACAATTTAATAAAACACTTATTAAAATCTAGTATGGGAAAGGCATAGTCAAAGAGCTGATCATTGCCAGCATAAAGAAACAGACCAAAGACTAAAAATAATAAATGGCTTTGATAATGCTAAAAAATGAAGAACAAAGAAGGAAATGCCAGAGAAACAAAATATTGAAGATATAATTTTAAGCAGATTTTCAAACAAGTTCCGTTTAGATTCCCCTCTGTGATATGGTGGAATTGAAGGAAAGAGTAAAGCTATGGAAGCATTGGGTCACAGCTTCCCAGTGATGGACAAAATCCACAGATGCCCTGCGGGAAGATGGCTTTCTGTGCTGGTACCACAGGGGAAGATGGATTGAGTTGTCTTGCACTGTACCTGTAGCATTTTTATCAGCTGGAACATGAATCGATAAACCTCCTGGGTAAAATCTCAGCACTTAGGTAGCCTTTCAGATATCTTTATGAGCAAGGGTCAGCAAAGACTTCTCCAGTTGGCTTATCTTACTTTCCAGGCCACTCCATATCTCCACTCTGCCCCAGTCCTTCAACCACCCACGTCACACTCCCTTTCAGATTCCCTTGTCTTCTTGATCAAGTCTTGGCTGCCTTGGCGCTTGTCCCTAGAACTTGTTTTAGTTTTGGAATTCTGAAGGGGATTCTAGGACTCCTTTTTCTTATTTCCAGGATAGCACCATCAGTCCTGATTTGTTGAAAGTTGAATAGACTAGCCTATAAGTTTTCCTATCCTTCTACAACCTAAACAAATACCAGGTATCCATGTAGAGCCTGAATATTCATGTAGGTAAAACATGCCTGGGTTTGAAAATAAAATAAATCTGAAATGAACATTCATATAAGATAAGCAGTCTATCAATACAATGATAAGAGATTATGTGTGTGTCCATTTCTCTGTCTCTTCAATTCTCCATAATACATGTGGTTTAGAATTGATTTTATTGTAGGTACAGGGACAAGACCTGTACCTATGAGCTTATGGGGGCCGATCTTATTAAAAACATCACATGCACACATCTATCTTAATGTTCTCTTGCTATGAAGAGATGCTGTGATCAAGGCAATTCAAATAAAAATCATTTAATTGGAGAGTTTGCTTACAGTTTCAGAGGGTGAGTTTTTTCTTTTTTTTTCATTGTGGCAGAAAGCAGACAGGCATGCTGTTGCAGCAGTAGCTGAGAACTTGACATCTAGTTCCACAGGCAGCAGAAAAGAGGAGCTCTAAACTTGGCACGAGCACAGAGCCTATTCCTAGCAACTGACTTATTCCAACATGCATATATACACATACATGCAGAAAGAGAGAGAGAGAGAGAGAGAGAGAGAGAGAGAGAAACACTCAGATACAACATCTAAAAAATTAAAAACATGAAAAAGAAAAATATATGTTTTTTTGACTCTCCCTTGTGCTTAGCACCTGAAGGAAATGAGTCACCTTATCATTTGCATGCCGTCACCTTTTCTATCTAAATTCATTGATCCTGTTATATTTGCACATGCAATTGCACACATATTTTACATTGGGAGTTAGGACTTTTCGCATATAGATCTTAGCAACAAGGGGCATATATGCTTGCCCTTTGAAAGATTTGGCTGCCCCAGGGCATTTGGGGAGATGCTGGAGAAAAGCTAACTTATGTCACTGAAGGATCATATTTTATACCCCATTTCACATGTGTTCTCGTTCTGTCTCTATCTCTTTTTGTGTGTGTCTCTCTTTAACACACACACACAGACACACACACACATACACACACACTGCCCTCAGCAATGCCCTGTATCTTCACAAGAACCAAAAGCATACTGTGTTTCATATTTTAATACATATAATTTGAAAATATTTTAAAAAGAATATTCAGGCTTGTGTTTACATTCATGAACTTTATTTTTATTTATTTATTTTAAAAAAGAAAACATAGTATCTTTTTTCATTATACTTACCAATTCGAGTTCCCACTCCCTCTCCTCTCCCATTCCCTCCACATAACCCTCCACCCCACCCCTACCCACTCTTCTGACAGGGTAGAGCACATTGCTTTGGGTTAAGATCCAAGGCCCTCCCGACTCTATCTAGGCTGAGCAAGGTATTCCTCCAAAGAGAATAGGTTCCCAAAAAGCCAGTACAAGCAATAGGGTAAATATTGGTGCCACTGCCAGTGTCCCCTCAGTCTGCCCCAGTCGTGGAACTGTCAACCACATTCAGAGAGACTAGTTTGGTCCTATGCTTGTTTCTTCCCAGTCTGGCAGGAGTTGGTTAACTCCCATTAGCTCAGGTAGACTGTTTCAGTGGGTGTACCCATCATGGTCTTGACCTCATTGCTCATATCCTTATTTCTTCCACTCTTCAACTGGACTTTGGGAGCTCAGTCCAGTGCTCTGATGCAGGTCTCTGCCTCTGCCTCTGCCTCGATTAGTCGCTGGTGAAGGCTCTACAGTGATATTTAAGATAATCATCAGTCTGACTACAGGGCAAGTCAAGATTGGGCTCCCTGTCCTCTATTGCCCGGGGTTCTAGGAGGGGTTATCTTTTTGGATTCCTGGGAATTTCTCTAGAGTCGGGTTTCTGCTAACCCTATAATGGCTCCCTCAATCAAGATATCTCTCTTCTTGCTCTCATCTCTGTTCTTCCTCCATCTCGACCATTCTTTCAAGTTCTCATCTACTCTCCTCTCCTTTCCTCTTCTTCTCAGACCTTCCTCTCTCCCCCACCCCTATATTCCCAATTTGTCAGGTGATCTGTCTATTTTGACTTTCTAGGTGAACCTATATATGTTTTTCTTAGGGTTCACCTTGTTACTTAGCTTCTCTAAGATCATGAACTATAGACTTAATATCCTTTGTCTATGACTGCATCCACTTATGAGTGAGTAGATACCATATTTATCTTTTTGGGTCTGAGATACCTCACTCAGGATGGTGCTTTCTAGTTTTATCCATTTGCAGGCAAAATTCAAGATATCATTGTTTTTCACTGCTGAGTAGTACTCTAATGTATGAATTGCCACATTTTCTTTTTTCCATTCTTCAGTTGAGGAGTATCTATTTTGTTTTCAGGTTCTGACTATTACAAATGATGCTTCTATGAATATAGTTGAACACATGTTTTTGTAGTATGATTGAGCATCTTTCTGGTAGATGCCCAAGAGTTGTTTTGCGGAGTCCTGAAGTAGGTTTATTCCCAATTTTCTGAGAAACCACCATACTGATTTCCAAAGTGGTTGAACAAGTTTGCATTCCCACCAGCAATGGAGGAATTACTCCCCTTACTCCACATGCTCTCCAGTATAGTCTCTCATTGGTGCTTTTGACCTTAGCCATTCTGACAGGTATAAGATCGTATCTCAGAGTTGTTTTGGTTTGCATTTTCCCGATGACTAAGGATGTTAAACATTTTCCTAAGTGTCTTTTGGCCATTTGAGATTCTTCTATTGAGAATTCTATGTTTAGTTCTGAAACCCCCTTTTTTTATTTGGGGTACTTGAAATTTTGATGTCTAAATTCTAGAGTTCTTATACATTTTGGAGATCAGTTCATTGTCTGATGTGCGGTTGGTGAAGATCTCTTCCCATTCAGTATGCTGCCTTCTTGGTCTTTTGACTGTGTCCTTTGCTTTACAGAAGCTTCACAGTTTCAGGGGGTCCCATTTGTTTATTGTTGCTCTCAGTGTTTGTGCTACTGGGGTTATATTTAGGAAATGGTCTCTAGTGCCCATGCATTGAAGACTACTTCCAAGCTTTTTTTCTATTAGGATCATTGTGTTAGGGTTTAAAAGGAGGTCTTTAAAACATTTGGACTTGAGTTTTGTACATGGGAATAGATATGGATCTATTTTCATTCTTCTACATATTTATATCCAGTTATATATGCACAATTTGTTGAAAATACTTTCTTTTTTATTGTATAATATTTGCTTCTTTGTCAAAAATCATATATTCATAGGATTAATATAGAGGTCTTTGATTCGAATCTGTTGGTCAATCTCTCTGTTTTTATGCCAGTACCAAATTGTTTTCATGCTGTAGCTCTGTGATAGAGCTTGGTGTAGAGATGGTGATGCCTCTGGAAGTTCCTTTATTGTACAAGATTGTTTTGGCTATCCTGTTGTTTTTGGTTTTACATATGAAGTTGATTATTGTTCTTTCAAGGTCTGTGAAGAATTGTGTTGGTATTTTGATGGAGATTGCATTGAATTTATAGATTGCTTTTGGTAGAATTGCCATTTTTACTATGTTGATCCTATCTATCCAAGAGCATGGGAGATCTTCACATTTCCTTATATCTTCTTCAATTTCTTTTTTCAAAGACTTAAAGTTCTTGTTTAACAGGTTTTTCACTTTTTTTGGTTAGTGTTACCCAAGATATTTTAAGTTATTTGTGGCTATTATGAAAGTTGATGTTTCTCTGATGCCTTTCTCAGCCCCTATATCATTTGTATATAGGAGGTCTACTGAGTTTTTTAGTTGATCTTACAGCCTTCCACATTATTTTAGGTATTTATCAGCTGTAGGAGTTGAGTCTTTGGGGTTGCTTATATATACTATCATATCATCTGCTAATAACGAATGTTTGACTTCTTCCTCTCCAACTTGAATCCCCTTGATCTCCTTTTGTTGTCTTATTGCTATAGGCAGAACTTTAAGAACTACTATGTTGAAGAGATTTGTAGAGAGTGGACAGCCTTGTCTTCTTCCTGATTTTAGTGGCATAGCTTTGAGTTTCTCTCCATTTAATTTGATGTTGTCTGTCTGCTTGTTTTATAAAGATTTTATTATGTTTAGATATGTTCCTTTTATCCCTGATCTCTCCAAGACCTTTACCATTAAGTTCTTTTGGATTTTGTCAAATGCTTTCTCAGCACCTAATGACATGATCATATGGTTTCTTCTTTCAGTTTATTTATTTGATAGATTACGTTGATAGGTTTTTGTGTGATGAACTACCCCTGCATTTTTGGGTTGAAGCCAACTTGATCATGGTGAAGGATTTGAGTATTTAGCATCCATGTTCATGTTTGAGATTGGTCTGTAATGCTCTTTATTGGTTGAGTTTTTGTGTGGTTTGGGCATCAGGGTAACTGCAGTTTCATAAAAAGATTTTGGCAATGTTCCTTTTGTTTCTATTATGTGGAACACTTTGAGGAGTACAGTTATTAGCTCTTCTTGGAAGCTCTTCTAGAATTCTGATCTAAATCCAGCCCTGGGATTTCTTTGGTTGAGAGGTTTTTGATGACAACATCTATTTTTTTTGTTGCAGTTTATAGGTCTATTTAATTTGTTCACCTGGTCTTGATTTAATTTTATTCTATGGTAGTTATCTAGAAAAATTTCCATTTCTTCCATGTTTTTGAATTTTGTGGAGTACAGGTTTTGGTTGTATGACCTAATAATTCTCTGAATTTTCTCAGTGTCTCTTGTTATGTCTTCCTTTTCATTTTTGATTTTGTTAATTTGGATGTTCTCTTTCTACCTTTTGATTGGCTTGAATAAGGGTTTGCCTATCTTGTTGATTTTCTCAAAGAACCAGCTCTTCGTCTCATTGATTCTTTGTATTGTTTTCTTTGTTTCTATTTTGTTGATTTCAGCCCTCAATCTGATAATTTTCTGTCTTCTACTCCTCCTGTGTACTTCTTCTTTTTGTTCTACAGCTTTCTGGCATGATGTTAAGTCACTGATGTGAGCTTTCTCCACTTTCTTTATATGGGAAATTAATGCTATGAACTTTCCTCTTAGCATTGCTTTCACAGTGTCCCATAGGTTTGGGTATATTGTGCCATTATTTTCGTTGATTTCTAAAAAGTCTTTAATCTCATTCTTTATTTTTTCCTTGACCCAGGGGGTGGTTCAAAAGTTCACAATTTCCATGAATTTGTAGACTTCTAGGGAGTAGAGTTGTTAAATTCTTTTTTTTCAATGATGTTATTTTATTTAATATATTTTTCAATTTTAAGGTACATAATACCACTATGTTTGTCTTATTGAAAGCTAATTTATGCTTCTTCACAGTTAAGTAAAGACATGTAGTCTAAGAACCATGAAGCATGGCACTCCCAGGGATAAACTCTTAAAGTGTTGATGAAGATTTTAATGCACATTGCAGGTAGAATGAGATAACTCCAGAATTCCATACTTCCTCATTTCCACCTGGTAGCAACTTTTAGGTCAAATTCTCTACAAGATTCTTATAAACATAATTATTTATTTTTAAGGCAATAATTTCTATTGTTTTTAATTATGTGTGAGCATGAGCTGGATTTATAAATTGTTAATGTCCTGATGTATAAACTGGTACCCAAATCCCAATTCTCTTACAAAAGTCGTATGTGCTTAAGCTGTTTTTTTCCCTTTTGCTGTTGTGCCCTGAGTTGTTAAATTCTAACTTTAAATCATGGTGATCAGATAAGATAGACGGGGTTACTCCATGTTTTTTGGTATCTGTGGAGGTTTGCTTTGCTACCTAGAATGTAGTCAGTTTTTGAGAAAGTTCTGTGAGGTGCTGAGAAGAAGGTACACTCTTATATGTTTGGAAGGAATGTTCAATAGATGTCTGTTAAGTCCACTTGAGGCATGACATCTGTTAGTTCTCTTTTTTCTTTGTTATATTTCTGTCTGGTTGAGCTGTCCATTGTTGAGAGTGGAGTGTTGAAGTTTCATACTATTAGTGTGTGGGGTTTGATGTTCAATTTAAGTTTTAGTAATTTCTTTTACATATGTGGGTGCTCTTGTATTAAGGAGCACAGATGTTCAGGATTGAGACTTCATCTTGGGTTGTTCCTCTTATGAGTATAAAGTGTCCTTCTCCATCTCTTCTGATTGAATCTAGTTTGAAATCTATTCTGATAGATATTGAGATAACGACACCTGCTTGTTTCTTAGGTCCACTTGATTTGAAAACCTTTTTCCAACCCTTTACTCTGAGGTAATGTCTGTCTTTGAGGTTGAGGTATGTTTCCTGTATAGAGCATAAGGGTGGATCCTTTTTTTATATTTATTCTTTTAGCCTGTGTCTTTTTATAGGTGAATTGAGACCATTGATATTAAGAGATATTAATTACTAGTGGTTGTTAATTCCTATTATTTTTCAGTAGTAGTGTTTATGTGTTTCCTTTCTTTGAGTTTTGCTGACTGGTGGGAGCTTATCCATTGCCTGTGATTTTGTGGGTGCAGTTAGCTTCCTTGGGTTGGAGTTTTCCTTCTAGTTCTTTCTTTAGGGCTGGGTTTGTTGATATGTATTGTTTAAATATGGTTTTGTCATGGAATCTCTTGTTTTCTCTATCAATGGTGATTTGCTGGGTATAGTATTCTGGTCTTGCATCCGTGTTCTCTTAGAGTTTGCAGCACCTCTGTGCAGGATCTTCTGCTTTTCATAGTTTTCATTGAGAATTCAGGTCTAATTCTGATAGGTCTACCTTTGTGTGTTACTTGACCCTTTTCTTATGCAGCTATTTATATTCTTTCTTTATTCTGTATGTTTTACATTTTGGTTATTATATGGCAAGGGGACGTTTTTGATCCAGTCTATTTGGTGTTCTGTTTTATTGTACTCTCATAGGCATATCGCTCTTTAGGTTGGGAAAGTTTTGTTCTATAATTTAGTTGAATATATTTTCTGTGCCTTTGAGCTGGAGTTCTTCTCCTTCACCCCTATTACTCTTAGGTTTCGTCTTGTCATGTTGCCCCATAGTCCCTGGATGATTTGTGTTAAGAATTTATTGAATTTAATGTTTTTTGACCAATGAATCAAATTCCTTTATAGTATCTTCAACACCTGAGATTCTCTCTTCCATCTCTTTTATTCTGTTGGTTATGCTTGCCTCTGTAGTTCCTATTCATTTACCCAGATTCATATCCATAATTTCCTTGATTTGTGTTTTCTTTTTGCCTCTGTTTCATTCTTCTAGTCTTGAACTTTTTGCTTCACATGCTTGATTGTTTTTTTTTTTTTGTCTTTTTCTCCATTTCTTATCAAGTTTTTCATTTCCTCTTTAAATGTTTCCATCATGTTCATAAAGTTACATTTAAAGTTGTTTTCTTCTGCTTCTTCTGGGTTAGGATGATCAAGTCTTCTTGTATGACCACTGGGTTCTGGTGTTAAGTTGCTTTTTATGTTGTTGGATGAATTCTTGCACTGGTGCCTACCCATCTCTTCCTTCACATGAGGCTGGCAGTGTCTTTGTGTCTGGTTCAATCCTTGCAGTGGCTGTCTTTATCTTGGAATTGTTCTTGGTATGGTCTGTACTGTCAATGTCCATGTCTCGGGGAGCCACTGAGGTCTCTCTAAGCTTGCTCTCTTGGTCTTCTCTCCTGGTTACTCTCTTGATGCTCTCACTTGTTCCGCTTGCTGTTGTAGCCAGCTCTTGCCCCCCACCAAGTAATGTAGCAAGCTGTGTTTCAGAGCTTTGCCAAGGTTCCAGGAGGTTAGATGAGTATGGAAATGGGCTGGGGCTAGTAGCTTGAGGGGCCCGGTGGATGGGGGTTGGTATTGGGGTATCCTACCTGCAGGAAGCTGTCCTGTTGGCTGGCTAGAGGAGCCAAGGCAGTTGGGGGAGGACCTCAGAATTTTGTCCCACTATGGAGGTCTTAGAGAGTTGGGTGTCCCACCAAATAGCTGTTCACTCACCTCTTGTTCCCCTCAATACTGTAGCAGGCTGTATTTCAGAGTTCCACCTAGGTTGCAGGAGGAAAGGTGAGTTTGGGGGCAGGATGAAGCTAGTAGCTTGCAGGGTCTGGTGGATAGGGGTGGATATTCCATGAACTTTAATTTTAAAACTTCTGAAAACATTATTTATTTTTATTGTTAAATATCAGCTTGTGATACTTATAAAGAAATGGCAGTACAACATCCCAGTTGTATTCTAAATTAAAAGAGTATATTAAAGTGATGTGGAGAGTTCTTAGCCAAAGGCAAAAAATCTCAGTAGTCATTCTCATCCTAGACCAAGGCTTTGATCCATGGTAGCCTGCTAACCCATAAAAAAATGGTCAGAGAAAAAGGAAGAAATTGTTTCATGTTTTGTTTAAATATTTTATTTTATTTTTTTTCATTCTCATGGTTTATTTTTTTTATATTTAAAAATTTCCATCTCCTTCCCTCCTCCTCCCCTTCCCTCCGCTCCTCCTCCCCCTTCCCTCCCCTCCTTCTCCCCCTTCCCTCCCCCTTTAAATATTTTAGATAAATGTATTTTTTATTGTTTGGTGTTCAATACCAAACTCTAAAAGTGTAAATGGCAAGTGCATGAATGAGCAAATGGTCACTACAGAGCAAAGAATATGTTTATATTCTCTGTAGCTGTGAAACATGACTGTCACAGAGCAATTTTCAGCTATGCTAATCTAAAGGAAAGTCTTTGCTGACTTTAATGGGAATGTCTTCAGTCCATATAATCCACTGTCCCTGTAGCATTTTCTAGAGCTCCCTGTCAGTGCTGGCCACTGCCTCTGTACAAATGAAAATTTCATATCCCACTTAAAATAAAAAGAAGCTCACTATTAAAAGCCAAATAACTTTACTATATTGACATTTCTTTTTGTAATTTGACTAAAATATAATTACATCACTTCTCGTGTTTTTCCCTCCCTCCTCACCACCTGTGTGTGACACCTCGTCCCTTCCAAACCATAACCTCCCTTCTTTAGCCATTATTGTTATGTGTACAAAGGAATAAACATACACATATAACTTGCTGTTTCCATCCAGTGTTGTTTGCATGTACATGTTTCTAAGGCCACTCCTTGGTATGGGATAACCAATCACAAGGATTGTCCCTGGGGAAGAATTTCAGCAGTTGCTATCTGCCTGTAGCTCCTCATCTAAGGGTGAGTCTATCGAGACTTTCCCATCGACACTGGTATATCAACTGTTATTAGATTGTTCGTGTCTTGTTTCAACCATCATGTTGTGGAGATTTAATGGATGCCACTCTGTTTACATACAGAAGACGTCATCTAACAACACACTTTCTGGTCCTCTGCCTCTTAGAATCTTTCTTTCCCCTCTTCCGTGATGTTTCCTGAATCTTGGGTGTGGACATTGTGTTGCTCATATATAAACTAAGGCTAGGTACCAACCTGTCACTTGTTCTCCACATTTTGACTAGTTGTGGCTTTCTGTGATCATCTCCTGCAACTTTGAAATGACGTTTGCTCGATATAGGGTGAGATCTACACTTATCAGTGGGGATAAGATTAGTATTTAGAATGGAGTTAGGATCCATGCTGGTTTAGGAAAGTGGCAGTAGATATACTTTCCTACTCTATTCATAGCTTGACTTTATTCACACATTCATCCAATTTTACTTCTTTACAGTGGGGTGTTTTCTGAGCACCTTAACTAACCAAGCATGATGCTAAAAGCACACCGAAAAGATGTGTCTCCATGATGAAACACAGGCTGAGGCAGAGGCCACTATGAGTCAGTGGGTGAAAGCTACCAAGGGAATACAAAGAATATTCTAGGTCAACTCACATAAAGATGATGAAAGTGTAATTTGTTTGCAGCTGATATTTTGCCCGACACCCCGGAAAAGTTATTTGCTCCTGATCATGGGCAGACACAGTTTCCTTTAACTGAATTTAGTGTCCACTCTTTGAAAGCCACAGCTTTGAAAATATCTGCTAATAACTTCAATGGAAAAATTCAAAGATTCATTGTCAATTACTCAGTACCTTAAAAATCTCACTTTAATGATATAGCACAAAAAACCTTGCCTCATTCTTCATCTTCTTGAAGATTTAATCAGTGTTACGTGGGTCAATGACAACAGTTTTCTCCTTATTGTGTTTTTGAAAGGTCTTAAAACATCTAGACAGTTTGCATTTTGAAGTCTCCCTTTTCATATAGTGTAACACATAACCTTGAACTCAACTCAGGCTAAAAAGGAAAATGCTATTTTGGTAAATTAATCAGAAGCACTCTAGAAGATCTAATTTAAAAGTACACATTAGCTGTTTATCTCATAGTATGAATTTATAATCAATCAAAGTAAATAATTGAGTAGACTCAAATATTATGATGAAGCCTAGCCATTTAAGTGTATAACTAAAGCAAACAAACCTCAATTAAACACACACCTCTCATAATAGAATATATATGTACAAATATATATATATATATATATATATATATATATATATGAATGTACACATGGTTCAAAGAAAAACATGAATGATTTTTTAAACCACTTGTCTTGTTTTCTTGAAAACAGTGGCAACAAGTTGGCTACTTCAAGTGGTGATTCCACAGTTAAATTATGGGACCTTTCAAAAGGCGAATGCATGCTGACCTTTGAAGGACACAACCACGCAGTATGGTCCTGCACATGGCACTCTAGTGGTGACTTTGTGGCCTCTGCCTCACTGGATATGACTAGTAAAATCTGGGATGTCAATAGGTAAGAACTACTTTTAACTATTATCGATCTATATTGATATGAATTTGCATGAATAAAGTGTGTTGTTTTCCTCAATGCTGCCACTGGAAAACATTACAAGAAACTATTCATTGCTAAGATTACAGAGAATGGTATAAATAATCTTTATGAAATCCATTTCTAACTCTATTGATCTTTGTTGATATAATAATTCCTTTCTGAGTGTCGAGAACAAGATCAAACCTGTGTTAAAAGATTAGGGCTGCGTCAACTGGAAGCCATTTATTAGAAGTGGATAGAAATGAATATTTATTTTAAGTAGGAATTTTGTTCTGCTGAGCACAGGGTTGCTGTATCTCTGCATGGTGGAAGATTTTTGGCAGTTGTGAATATTATGGAATTGGCTTATGCTCAATTTTTATTGATATGTTGGTATGTTTTTCCAAACCAATAATTTTTAGTAACTCACAAAATGTATGATATTCCAGATGTGAGAGTTTTATATTTATCTTAATTAAAAACAGACACCCATATCATTTGCAATACCAATAACAGTGTTGTAATATGTTAATAGACAAGTAAGTTGCAGAAAGAGCATATTAGGATATCATAAAATATCTTAAGTTTTTCAGCTTAGGGGTTATCTGCCAGGCTTTGAGCCTTGTTTGTTGTTGAAACTATGTCCAGGTTCCAGATTGTGGAATATTAGGCAAATTATTTTATTATTAAATCTAATTAGCTTATTTTAGAAGAGAATTATGGAGCCACCATAAAGACTGAGACTTAGAATTAATTCTTGGATATGCAGTTGGTCCCTTAAAAACTGCCTCCATTGTTTTCTGAGTTATGAGTGGCATCTTGAGAGCAGAGGACAATTGGGTGGCTTGGGACTGTTATCAAGATTTGTGGGAAGCTTTGGTCAAAGGTTGTCTTAAGTTCCACATATAAATGATTTCCTAAGGCTGTGCTTAGCCTCTTCCTCTCCATGCTGTGTTCTGTTTCCCTGATGCCACCACAAGGCTCTGGAAACGTTGATAACTGATATGTCCAGCTCTATGCAGAGCCGGTGAATGCAGCAGATTGTGAGTCTCATGATGGAGAGACCTTCCTTCTTACTATCCCTTTCCCCTGGGCACTGTGTAGACATTTCCATCAGCCCACCCACTGTCTTTACCGCAAAAATACTGTTCTCATCACAGCAGCAGAATCAACTGACAGGTTTCTCTCTGTAGAAGCAGCCTCATTGGGACACCATACAGAAAGGAAGACTTAAGCTAGCAGATATTGCTTCTCCTAGGTCTGTGTTCCCTGTCTTCTCAGAATATAACCTCTAGGCAGAGAAAGCCCATCACCAGCATAGAAATGCTATCTCCTCTGAGGAATGACTTTGGCCACTTCAACTGTGGGAACTTCTTCTTCAATTCTGGAATTTTGGTGAATGCTACGCAGTTCAGCATCATTTCTACTGTATTTCCTTTGTCATTCTGGTGATTAGGTTGATCAGTCTTCCCTGATGGAGTTTGTCTGTTCCTTAACACTCTTTTCTTCTCATTAGTTAGTGTACAACTTACATAGTTTTCAGTCCTATTCGGTAATATTTGATCATTAAGGTAATGGTAGCAGCTTCTGGTCCTTACGAGACCCTGACAGATTCAAACATGGGAAGATAAATAACATAACTCATCTGAGAGGAACAACTAACTAAACTTTGCCTATCCTGTGGTAAGAAAGCATGGCTCTGAGTGATCCATTTCTACTCTCTTCTATCTAAACAGTGGCAGTTGTTTTCTCAGTGGGGCATAATTTTTTTGTAATAATCAACTTGATGCAAAATTCCAATTATGTTATGTTTCTATATAATATGATCAGGTTTCATTAATATTTACAATACTGAGTCATTGGAATTTCAGTACAATTATCTAATTTTATTTTTTAATCAAGTTTGACTTAAAGACTGTAATGTATTCAAAATATATCTTCAAATCTATTAATCATTCAGAATGAGCAAACCCAGCTATGATTAGAAACTGATTCCCAATGAACCCCACTCCCCTTAGAACAATTTCAAACACTGTGATTTGACAATCTTCCCTTTGACTGTGACATAAATACTGTCATCTCATTGATGTCCAGTAGATACTGATATAGCAGATCAAAATTACTCTCGATTAATGTCAAAATCCTCTAATTTAAATTGTCTATCAATACCAGGATCTCAATCAAATACATCACCAATGGCAAAAAAGGATACTAACTTTGAAGATGAAATATTGCTCACAGAAACAAGTGAAGGGAGACTCTGATTACTTCTGAGGGGCTGCCGATAGGTCTTTCAGAGATTTAATCATAACATCAAGTTTGACTTTGTAATTACCCAAAGGTCAGAGTAATATAGGTCATGTCTAAACTATGAGAGTCTTGCTTTAAAGTCCCACAGGTTGCTTGAAATTGCTTAGCAACTTCAGGGGAGAGGTTACTTTTAGTGGTAATTTGGATGTTGACAGAAACTGTGTCTTGTTGTGTTTCTTAGTCTTCTATGGATGTTGTGTGGTTCTTAAGGACAGAATATTTTGAACTGATATATGTTGTCATTTACTTTGCTGTTTGGGAAGAATAACCCATGTAGATTTCCAAATAAAACTTAATACTTGCTAAGCAACATAAAGATTTTCCAATCACTGTCTGTGGTTCTGAATATTGTTAAAGCATCACTCTACAGAAGTTCATTATCACGCTTTGGTGGTCTTGCAAGGATCACACATATGAATGGATAGAAGTATGTGTTTTAGTTAGAAATCAATATTTCCTACTTCAATTTTAAAGTATGTCCTTTATTATCAAACACTAAGCACTCATGCACACTTGAAACACATATACACACATGCACACATGAACATATGTGCACAAGCACATACGTATTCACACAAAATACATGCACATATGATGCACACACATGTACACACACAAACACACATGAGCAGACATACACATTACAGACACACATACACAATTTATCCTGAACACAGAGTGTTTTGCATGTGACTATTTATTTACACAAATGAATAAAGATTGACTTCTCGTGAAGAGTGTAGAGCAGGGCTTTTCGTTTTCCATATCCATACTCAAGTTGTGTTTCAATTTGCTATCTTATCTTACACAAATCTATGAAGTGATTAAAATTGGGTAGGAGTATTAAAAATGATCTCAGCCACCTCTACAAATAATTTATGTTTCTTTTCCGAGGAATTTACACAAAGCACTAATGAATAAGTGTTCAGGAGATTACTTAACAGTATTGGGCTGTTATGAGATAAGGAGTCTTTCAGGCTCAATCACTGTCCTCAGCGAGATTATAAAGCATTTCAAGTTGTAGGGATTTGGAAGCAATCATAGAATTTGCAATGCATCTGCTCTCTGTGTTTCTGCATCAGGTATTCTGGGAGTGTCCTGGCTATTTTGTTCCAAGGAAACTGTATTTGGCTAAGTAGCCTCATCACATTGTCACCACGGTGTTTGGAAGGCAGACCGTGCGTCTGTTCCACTTGTAGCTGGAAGGAAAGGGGTTGGAAACAGCCAAAATGTTGCTGAGTGTAGCTGCTTCAGTTCCTTCAACAAGACAGCACAAGGGCAGTAATTTAGCCGTTCATATAAAGAATAGAAAGGGACAGGGGGACTTGGAAAATTCAACAGCTTCTCCCTCCCAAATGATGGGAAATAAATGTAATGGCCTTAATTCTCTGGGTATTATTTCAGATATCCTTGAAATTCTGTGGAGAAGGAAAACAAAGCAAGTTTAGGAATCACATTCATGTTGTGGTTTTCACTGTATTTTATTACTAGGAAGCAAATTTACCAGAAACCTGGGTTCATGAGAAAATCATGCTGACAAAGAAACCATGAGCCTACAGGTAGTAACTCACTCATTCTGAAATAGTCCTTGAGGCCCTAAATGTGTCCTTTAGTCACAAGGAGAAGGTAGAGCACAGATCCTACTGCAGAATCAACCACAGGGAAGAGTGGACAGGGAAAACCTGCTGTGAGACAGAGTCAGAATACATACAAGAATGCAATCAAAACCAAAGCAAACGCTGAAACCACAAACCACACAAGCAAACTGGAGTGGGAAAAGCATTCCTCTGGTGAGCATGCCATGGCTCATGTAGGGAACTTTCCTTGGTGCCTTGGAGAAGTTCCTTGGTTTTCTTTGTAGAACTTTAATACAATCCAAAAAACAGATGGTTTGTGGTTCCCATTCTGTTTCTCTCTGTTGCCAGTTGTACAGCTGCTAGCCCTTTCTTGCCCCATCATAGTGCATTAAGTCTGTGGTAGAAGCAGACAGCAGAAACTGTTTTCCTTAGTTGACCAGCCTAAGTAACCACTCTGACCTCATTGGACAGCTTTAGTACCATCTACAAACCATGGATTACAGAATACACACAGTGGCTCATTGTGATTTGAGGTGGTCTCCACTTCTAGGCTGGGAAAACATCAGCAAATACTTTTGTTTTTGTTTTGGAGGCAGAAAGGTAGTGGAGATGTTACTATTCATTTGTTTTGTTTTTTTCTTCTTTCATATTCATTAGAAACTCCACCATCTGAGTGCTGTTTCTCAGCTTTGCTATTTTTCAAGTGTGGCAGCACCAGTAACTTCTATATAGCAAAACAACAGTTAAACTGATCGGCACCATTTCCCTTTTATGGATCTCCAGGATATCCAATGGCCACACTAGTCTTAGAAGCCAGCTGTTTTTCTTTTAAATAAGAAGAGTGAAACTCTCTACCTGCTTGGATTGCAAACTCAGGAAGAGGGGAGAAGCTAAGTTATTACTGTCGTTTTATCCCAGCCTCTTTGCTGGGGTACTTGCTCCCACTGGTCCAATACAGGCCTCCTTTGAATATTTTCTAGGTGATATATTCTCCCTCATGACTTACTTTTAAGGCAGCAGGGATAGATCTTACAGTATTTGCCACCATTTAGATGGGGTCGCTTTGTGAAAGTTCTGTGCTGGTAGTCAAGCCCTCTTCCTCATGTTATGTCCATATATGTTTCAATACTGCTGGAGCCGATGAAATAGTAATTATCAGCAGATATACCTATAAGTATATTAATTGGTTTTCATAGGTTATAATGCTGTAAGAGTGGTTGTAAATTGTTTAAAAAGTACAGTTATTATTCATGTAGCTCTATTAGTAGAACTATGATTTAATAACAAGGAATTTAAAAACACCGAGATTTAAAGTTTATGTAGCCATGACTTTATTCATGGGAGGATTTTAAAGAGTCAATTTTAATGAATATAGTTAGATATTAAAATATAAATAGCATCTTCCATATGGATAGTGCTCTAGTTTCCTTCCTTCCTTTCTTCCTTTCTTTATTAAATATGTGTTATCCTTACTTAAAAATGTTTTTATGTATGTGTATATGCGCAGACATAATTATCTACATGTGCACCATGTGCAGACATGCACCTGTGAATGAAGTCAGGTTCTTGGACCTGGGGTCACTATCAATTATGAGCCGTCTAATAGAGGCAAAGAGCAGTGAGCACACTTAGGTACTGAGCTATCTCTCCAACTTTACAGGATTATTATTTGCTTATAGATCCAACAAACAAGCAGTTACGCCCTTATCTAATGTAGTATTCTAGTCACTATAGCAGTGTAGTGGTTTGAATGCGAATGTCACCACAAAAGTCACCAGGAAGTGGGACTTGTTGAGAAGGTTTAGAATGGGTGGCCTTGTTGCAGTAAATCTGGCCTTGTTGGAGCAAGGGTACCACTGCAGGTGAATGTTGAGGTATCAAACGCCAGTGTGAGAACCTGTCTCTCTCTTTCTGTCTCTTGCTTGTGGTTCAGAGCTCTTAACTATTTCTCCCGTGCTGTGACTGCCTGCTGTCATGTTCCCCATCATGATGATCATGTACTAACCCCTGAAACCCCTGAAGCAAGGCCCCAATTAAATGTTACTCCTCTAAGTTGCCTTGATAAATGTGTCTCTTCACAGAAATAGAGCAGAGACTAAGAGAAGTAGTGAAAAAATAGATGATATTGTATTGGAAAGAAAAAAATATATCAAATGTTAGAGATGAAGGAAAGCATGGGAGATGATCAGACGTTTTGGTCATGGGAAATGATTATATTTTCAAGGGGGTAATCCTTACCGTAAAGCTGACTGATGTTTGCAAAGACTTGATAAACTGAGACAAGTAGCTAAGCTCTTCTGAATTTTTCTGTGGTGATGTCAGAAAACTCACGTGACTATTGCAAGGCGAGTGTGACAACAATAAGTTTAGCAGACAGTTAAGACCCTTGTGTGTGTGTGCATATTGCAAAAGGCCTCATTTTCAATTAAATGGAAGACACCTGGTGGCTTCAAGCACAAGGTTTGATCTTCTTTGTATATTAATAGATGGCAATGGTGAAATTAGAGTATGGAGAGGAGGAGTAAAAATACAGATGTGGAAACACCGTTAAAAATGCACTGCCTAGTCCAGGCAAAAGATCCAAGCTTGGGCCAGTGACAGCAGTGAGACCTCCTTGTATCCTGGGTAAACATGGAAGAGAAAGCCAACAGGAGTCTTTCAACTACTATTATTGTGAGAGACAGAAAACAAATGACCTATTACATATTGTGATGACTAGAAAGCAAAAGGTTCATTCTCTTTATACTGGCACATTTTGAAACTAAGTATAAGGGGGGAATGCCCTCTGATTTGTCTCTCTAACAATCCTATGGAAGAGAACTGAGTCTTCCTCTGTCCACTGGCATCGCATCCTTCCGAATTCAATAATTCATCAGTCAAACAAAATCTTGGGCTGGATGAGAGGAAAGAAAAAGAAGGAATTAGTTAAAAGTAAGAAAAGGAAATGTGAAACACTAACATTCTGGTCCAGTGAGTTATTTCTTTGTTAGTGAAATGTAGTATTTGTTTCTTTTGGACAAATAATATACTAAATTGAACTTCAAAATGAGAGAAAATTCTTAATTTTAGATCAAAATTTCTTTATTAAAAAGTAATAAAACTGGGGCTTGATATTTATAATATAAAATATTTCATTAGTATACTTCATGTTCATTGTGACTCACTCAAAATGTTGCCTGTGCTGGTAAAAAAAAAGGACATATTGTACAATACTAATGGTTTCAAGACATAATAATGTAGAAAGAAGTATTAAGACTCAAGGGCATGGATTATTTATGCATTAATACTTGTGTTGTGAGGGTCTCCAATCTGCCTTGTTATATTTGAAAAAGCACCCAAGGCAAGTATTAACTGATTGCTAAAGTAATACTTAAAGTATCATTATGCTATATTAAAAGAAATGGTTAGGTACCTCTGGTGATTAATAATACGTCCTCTTCTACCCAATAATGATTTGGCTTTTCTGTTTGCAAATGAATAGTGCCTTCTTGGAATATGGGTCTGAAGAGTTTTCTAAATGTAGAGCATAAACAGAACATGAAAATATTTTGACTTTAATTTCTTTCTCCAAGAGAGAACATATTGCATTAGTGAAGAAATATCATTTTTTATAAGGAAAAAATATCAAAGCCAAGGTTCATACTTTATTTAGAAAGTTTTAGTATGATTTAAAAATTTAGCAGTTCTTTTATAACTAATATGGCTTTGTCTGGATTTGTGAAGAACGCCTACAGCAAATGCCCATTGCAATAAACTTGATGCAAAAGTTCTTTTATATCAGTATGAATGAATCAATAAGATACATTTCAAGAGTTCTTTGAAATTTAATCCTTAACACAATATTTTATATAAATAAGCTGTATATTTCCTATGTAACTTCTCTTAAATGACATGTACTTTCTCCTTGTTATCTTATATGCCAAATAAACTAGATATTAAAAAGAATTTGTGTGAATAAATGAGATTAAAAATATCCCAAGTTAGTAAAATATTTCATATTATATTTTTACTTTATTACTACCAATCAAAACAAATACTATTTTAAATCAAATATACCATTGTTATTAAAAGTTGACTTAATAGAAGAAATTTTATTTTCCTCATTGCTAATGAATAAAAATATTTAATATATTTCTCCACTAGTATCTTCTGATGTGAAGTTATAGTAGTCACAGACAACATAATTTAACAGATAAGAATCACATTTTTAATGGTTTAGATTTGTATATGCATGTGAAACTTTGAGTTGCAGAATTTTATTATCTATTCTTATTACTTTAAATGAAGTAATATTAAACACTCAAATTAATCTTAAAATGATCTATAAATATTTTTCTATTTTAAATAGATAATGAAAATTAATTTTTACTTCTTTATAATTTGTCTGAGCTCCAAAACACAAAAAAGTTTAAAACCATTCACCTGAGTAAACAAGCACTAAATGTTACAATATCCCACAAATGCTGCTTAAGAATTTTTAAAGCAATTCTCATCAAAAATAAATGCTAATATTCAATTCAATTGTTGTTGGATTGAGTTTAATATCCATGTCCTTCAAATCAAAATGTAAGAAATAAATTGTTGTACAAATAGCAAGAATTAATCTTTTGGAAAAAAATGGATACTCCTTCATGTATGTCTTCATTGTTTGTTATGGAAGTTCTCTTTATGTCACAGTGAATGTAAATACTTAGAGCACTAGGATACATCATACAACAAGTGCTTAAATTATGTTACTTTCACATTGCTTGACATCGGTTGTGAAAATCTCAGCGTCTACAAAAATGCAGAGCTTAGTAACTTTTCTATGGTGAAAAGGAGAATTCAAGAAGGTAGAAGGAAGATCCTTTGTCTGAGTTTGGTCATCCAGCCACCAAGAAAACAATGCACAGTGAAAACAATATTTCTAACAGAGTTTTCCCTTTGAGAAAAGTCATCTATGCAGATTTCCCTTATATTATCTTGTGTTGTTTACCAGACAACATTATATAAGTACTAAAACCTTCTTTCTTAGGTATTTATTCTTCATTAAATAATTCAACATGTGTCCTCTGTGTTTCTATCTCTGGATACTCTATGTCCATACCCCTGGAGCTGAGATTACATTCAGAACTTAATATCAAGTATCTTACATGACTCTAATATTACACAGCTCAACACAGTAGCTGGTATCCACACTATACACATTATTAGACAAACTCCAACTCTGTCACTTATCTCTGTATCAGAAAGGAAGACCAATCAGAGTAAGGTTCTCTTCATTGGTAGTGAGCATGCTCCCTAGCTACTGCGAAGATCACGCAAGCTTGGAGCACACACCACTGAGTGGACAATGAAAATCCAGACTTTCCTGTCTTCCTGTACATTGTGTTCTTCATTGGAGTATCACTCTCACCAGCTGCTAGACACTATCACATAAACATCCAACTACATGTCTTCACACAAGGCTGGGTTTTGCTATGATCTCACTATGGTTTGGGATAATTATATGAGTTGGCTTTTTATTTTGAGTGAGAAAGAAATTGTTGAACTTTATAATAGCATGTTACCAAAAATCAATCTAAAACACACCAGAAATACCGGTTAGATATAACTATGCCACATGAGCTATTGCCTAGTCATTTATGATTAAAGTATTTTCTTTTTGTAAAAGAAAGGGAATATCTAAATTATGTAGTTTCTTACATATGCAGCTGAGCTCAGAGACATGTTAAGATTCATATTTTTTATTTATTAAAAATAATACTGTTAATGATGAAGATGCAGGATGAATTAAGCATGGGTGCTTGTATGTTATTATCATAGCATATGTCTAAGTGACACTTCTAACCCATAAATTAAAAACTTACTATTAGCAATTAATGGTATCTATTTGTCTGTATGTCTGCTTGCCTGCGTATCTCTCTGTCTCTCTGTCTCTGTCTCTGTCTCTGTCTCTCTCTCTCTCTTCTGTCTCTATCGGTCTGTCTATGAGGCCATATTTATTTAAACCACCACATTATCTAAATATGCATTTATTTGCATCAGTGCTTCAGTGTGTGTACTTGTGTTTGCAAATGTGTGGAGGACAGAAGTCAGTGCCAGGAGTCTGCCTCACTTATTCTACACTCTGTTTTTTGTTTTTTTTTTTTTTGAGAGGTAGTCTTTCCCTGAACCTCCAGATCACTGTGTCAGTTCAGCAGGTAGCCCTCTCTCCTCCCATCTCTCCATCCCCAGTGCTGGGATTATAGGTGTGTACATTCACAACACTTCTGTGTGGGTGCTAGGAATCAGGACTTAGACTTTAAGCTTGCACAACAAGCTCTTGCCAATGGAACCATCTTGAATCACCTAAATATATATTTAAATATAAAACATTTTAATATAGAAACCTTATATAAAAGTCATAAATACCATGAAAAAGTAGACATTTAAAATTATTTTTCTGATTTACAAGTTTATAATTTACAAGTTTATAATAACATCTAATGAGTTCTTTCTTAGAGGTGACCTATAATTTATTTCATTGCCTACTTTCTAGTTATGTGACAAATTAAATATACTTTTTAGAAAACTGTTATTACCAATATTTTCAAAATAAATGGAAGTTTACTATTTTACATATATGAATTAATGTATCAAAGGCATATGAAAACAGTAATAATAAATTATGTCTGTATTCCCCAAATACTATGTGCTTAAAAAAACTCATATAAATATTCTTTTATTTAACAAATTTGTGCTGTTTATATGTGCAATCACACTTTGTTCTTGCTTTAATTTTCTAATTAGTCACTTCTAGACTCACTTTAGAATATAGGGTATAGTGACATTTCTTAACAGTAATTTGCCTCTTCATTATCTTTTTTACCATGGTTTTCATTATCTCCATTCACATGTCTTCCTCCACAAACTAAACTCCTAGCTCCCAAACAGAAGCAGACTATCTTCCTCATTCTAAAATAACATTGGGATTAATCCCATTGAGCTAATAACCCTCTTTACCTGGGTCACCGCAAACATGCCAGCCATTGTATTCTAGAAATTGTCCATATATTTACCAGTCAAACTTCACCTCTCACTCACCTCTGATTGTCTTTTCACTGCAGACTTTGGAACTCAATGCCTTTCATCAGCAAAACGTTCTCTATCCCCAACCTCTTCAATGAACTATTTATCCTCTTGTTTAAGCTGGTGCTCCCTGGAGAATATTGATTCCCTTTTCTAATGGAGCCTGTAACTCCCTCCCTTTAATCCTACTCAAGAGACTTATAGTTTATAATGAATAATAAGCATCTTAACTGAGATACATATTATTTATTTTGGAATTTTTATAGATCTATTATGTGGTGTCTGTATGTGTGCATTAAATTTGTTCTTGGAATAGTAACACAGACCTCATCCTTCTGAACCTGGAGAGTTTCTGACATGTTTGCTGCCCCTAGCCTGAGCAGGACTTCAACTATAACTGAGAAACCAGTAAGTGTTCATCAGAATAATATATAGACTGATGATTTATTTTCTCTCTTTGATCTTTATTGTTGCTTGTATACCACATTTCCTTCTCCATTGTTCCTCTAAACCACACTTTATTGCAAGCACATTCTTCAATATGGGACTGTGAGCCACTTTCTAATTTTATCATAGATACTTATATCCTACTCACTTCATCACATTTTGACTATATTGGTGCTTGATTTACTGTCTTTATGAGTTTCAACATCAGTTTCTCAAAACAACCTAGATTGCTAACACATTCACTGCCTGTCCCCACCACTTCCCTGTTTAGTTTCCCCCCTCCAACTCGTGTACTTTAGTAGTACTTGACAGTGGGACAATGATCTTGTACCCAGTAAAGATTTGTCACTTGTATTGGTTTAATAAAACTCTGATTGACTAGTAACCAGGCAGGAAGTATAGGCAGAAAGTGCCAATGTGGACAACTACATCCACATAAAACTTGCAAGAGCTTGGAAAGTAATTTCAGAAACAAAAGAACAGAGTTAAGCATGACTTAGTAGCAGCATTTTCTTGGAGGGACTATTTTTGCTAGAAGCAAGCACATCTCATTTAAGAGAGGCTTCCTGACTCTTTAGCTTTAGCTTTAAAAACCTTAAAGTTCTTTTAAGAGGCCTCACCACCAAACACTTAAATGGTATCTATGAATAGCCAACAGCATGCTTCTTGGTGGTGGCGGGAACCTTGAAAATCCAGAGTTATGGCAATAAACGTGGCTCCTGCTAGTACCTTACCATGAAGCTAGAATCTCGGGAAAACTAAGGAATGGGATTGATCTATCCGTCAAAGTCACAGCTTTAATACAGCTTTAATCCTAGCCATATTGCTTAGCAAATTAAAGATTGTGTGGTCAGAAAAAGAGAGATATACAGTAAAGATAGATTCTTTTTTTTTTAAAGCCTCTAAACAGTTTACAGTGTATTTAAAAATATATGTAGGCTTGGGAACAAACCAAAAGGGATGAAGTCCTTTACAAAGAGAGAGAGAGGGGAGACAGAGTCAGAGAGAGAGAGAGAGAGAGAGAGAGAGAGAGAGAGAGAGAGAGAGAGAGAGAGAGAGCTCAGTGGTGGTGGCGCACACCTTTAATCCCAGCACTTGGGAGGCAGGGGTAGGTAGATTTCTGTGAGTGCATGGGCAGCCTGGTCTACACAGTGAATTCCAGAACAGCCAAAGATAAACAGAGAAATCATGTCTCAAAAAACCAAAAATTAAAAATAAAAGTAAAAGAAACAGAGTTTAAAATAAAGTCATATAAAGATGGAAAATATAAAGAGATTCTGGATACTTTATGTTATTGTGTTGTCTTTGAATTGTTTGATGGCTGAGGAAGGAGCAGCAGCTGCTGAAAGATATTTAATTATAAATGCTTCAGGATTAATCCAACCTATTATTTGAAAATGCCTTGACTTCAAAATTTAAGTCAAAAGATATGTTACTTTGGAGAAGAGGTTTTGCTCTTGTTTCTATAGGAAATGGGAGGCTCTGGATTCATTCTGGCTTAAGAAAAATCAAATTTCATCAAGGAAGATCCCCTGAAAAATCTCCAATAGGAGTGGATAGCCCAGTTGATTCAACATTTCAAAGGACCTCTGTTGGAGTTTTCTCTGGTTTCTACATACAAAAAAGCCTCAAGATTGCTGGCTAAGATGATCAAGCCTCATAGACTATTCCAGTCAGGACTTGACCATAATCCTAAACTTTCTTTAGGTCCCCAGAAGATTATCAGTGCCCCTAATCAGCAGGAAGTAGCCTAGAAAACTATGCCCACATTCCCAAAAAATGGATTATAGATGGTCTTTGTTTAGAGTGTTGGTTATAAGTTGTTATGGATAATGGTCAGGAAAAAAGTTAAACAAAGGAGACTTGATTCAGAGTTCTTGTTTTGAAAAGGAAAAAAAAGGGAAGTACTGTGGGACAATGCTCTTGTACCCTGTAAAGGTTTGTTGCTTGAATTAGTTTAATAAAATGCTGATTGGCCAGTATCCAGGCAGGAAATATAGGTGGGGTGACCAGAATGGGAGAATTCTGGGAAAAGGAAAGTCTCAATCTGGAGTTATCACCCAGACAAGAAAAAGCAAGATGAGAATGCCTCACTGATAAAAGGTACTAAGCCATGTGGCTAACACAGACCAGAATTATGGGTTAGTATAAGAGTTAATAAGAAGCTTGAGCTAATAGGCCAACCAGTTTATAAATTAATATAAGCCTCTGTGTGTTTCTTTGGGACTGAATGGATGCAGAATCAGGCAACAAAGAAATCTCTGTCAACAGTACTCATTGCAACTGCTCTTGAATTCCGGTAGTGTTAGAAAGAATTTCCACAATGTTCCACTTCTTAATAAAAGCCTTGGTATTACACGAGGTGGTTTGTAGGAGAATGACTCTCATAGGCTCATATGGTTAGATACTTGCTACCCAGGTGGTGGAACAATCTGGGAAGGATTGGGAGATATGTCCTTGTTAGAAGAGGTGTGTCACTTGGGGCTTTGAAGTGTCAAAAGCCCAAGATATCCTAAGTTAGCTCTCCTTGTCTGGTTCTTGGTCCAGCATCTGCCTGCCTACCTCCTGCCATAATCCCAACCATGATGGCCATAGACTAAGCCTCTAAAACTTTAAGTGGTGTGGGAAGTCCTTCTGTATATGTGTTGCTTTTATTGGTTAGTAAATACAGAAGCTGCTCCTGGCCAATATCTTAACAGAATATAGCCAGGATGGAAAAGATATATAGAGAGTAGGTGGAGTCAAGTCAAGAAGCCATAGAGCTGCCAGAGAAGAAAGGTGTGAGCTGCCAGCCAGAACCTTGCTGCTAGGCCATGAGCCTCATGGTAAAATACAAAATAATAGAAATGGGTTGAACAAAGATATAAGAGCTAGCTAGCAATATACTTAAGTGATTGGCCAAGCAGTGATTTAAATAATATAGTTTCTCTGTGAATGTTTCATGAGTCTGGGCACCTGGGAAATGAACAAGCATGCTCTTTCAACATTTAAGTCTCCAATGGTCATTTTCTTCTATAAGTTGCTCTGTCATTGTCTTTTATTGCAGTAACAGAAAAGTAATGCATCACAGTGTTCTCTTCCTTCTCTCATCTGTGAATTCTCTTGTCAATCCCTCCTCCATATCAATTATCTATGAATTCTTTGCTGATGTTATTTCTGAACATGGTTATTTACCATGACTAAGAAAAAGGAAAATACCTTCATGATTGCTAGTTTTACTTGATATGTATAACTGTAATTCATAATTCAGAGTAAGCTGCCAGAGGAATGATTCATTCCTCTAACTTCCTATTATTAATACTCTCTGTAGTTCTTTCCTCTTTGAACTGAGGACTTTGATTTTTACTTCACTGAGAAAATAAGTTATATCAGAAAACAAATTTTTAATCTTTTACCAAATACATCAATGATTATAATTTCTCTCCCTTTTCAGCTATTGCATATTCCATTCTGTTCTAGTTTAGTTTGGATTTAGTTAATCTGAAATAACTCTATTCAAATGTCTGAAATTTCATGAGAGCACAGATGTGACTCTACAGTATATCATCTATCAGTAAGCATGTGGTATTGGAGGGTCTTCTTTCTATGTGTTGCTTTCATTGGTTGAATAAAGAAAACTGCCTTGGTCTTTTGATAGGGCAGCCATTAGATGGGTGTAGAATACAGAACTGAATTCTGGGAAGAAGAAAGCAGGGTCAGAGATTGCTGCTATGGAACCATCTGCCAGGTCAGACATGCTCAATTTGTCCCGGTAAGCCACAACCTTGTGGTGAACACAGATTATTAGAAATGGGTTGAATCAAGATGTGAGAGTTAGCCAATAAGAGGTTAGAGCTAATGAGCCAGGCAGTGATTTAATTAATACAGATTTCCATGTATTATTTCAGGGATTAAGCTAGCTGAGCTGGGAATGCAGCCCGCTCCTCTTACAACAACCATGCGTCCATCATTTTTATCATCAAAGGGTACAGTATATCGTCTATCAGTAAGCATGCCTCTATTTACCCTCAGACCTTACAGTATGTCGTCTATCAGTAAGCATTCCTCTATTTACCCTCAGACCTTACAGTATGTCGTCTATCAGTAAGCATGCCTCCATTTTCCATCAAAGGTAGCTAAGCAGCACAAAAGAGTGTAAGACATATTTTCTAAACTTTTACTTATCTTAGTGTTATTGCCCAAAGTGGGCCAGTAACATGGTCAAGATTAGAGCTCACTTGGGATTAAATATCTGAGAATTGGCATGTAAGGAAGTAAACCTGATGGAGGTGGGTCATCTGTATATCTGTTGTTTTTGTTGGTTAATTAATAAAGAAAACTGCTTGGCCTGATAGGTCAGAACATAGGTAGGCAGAGTAGACAGAACAGAATTGTGGGAGAAAGAAAGCAGTCAGGCAGACGCTTCAGGCAGTCACCATAGGCAGTCGCCATGCCTCTGCTCTCTGAGTTGGATGCAGGTTAAGATCTCTCCTGGTAAGCCACCACCTCATGGTGCTACCCAGATTACTATATATGGGTTAGTCAAGATGTGAGAATTAGCCAATAAGAGGCTGAAACTAATGGGCCAAACAGTGTTTAAATGAATATAGTTTCCATGTAATTATTTCAGGTGTAAAGCTAGCTGGGTGGTGGGACGCAGCCTTGCCGCTCCATCTACATAAACCTGACAACTGTTCTGGAATACATATTTGGGACCCAACTACAATTCATGCTGAAACCCAAGTATGTAACAGGGACTTTGGGGGAAACTTAAGTCATAAGGATGGTGCTGTCATTGATTGGATTAGTGGCTTTAGAAAAAGACTTGGGAATGATGCCTTTACTGTCATTGTCCACCATGTAATGGGGTGTAAGAAGACAGTCATCAGCAGACCACAGAGAAGGCTAGAATTTTTTTTTTCTGCTGACAAATTTGATATCAGAATTATTAGCTTGTAGAACCATGAGAAATAAATATCTGTCTTAGCTACACATTGTCCATATTAAAACAGCAACACTTAGTAAGGCCACATCCACTTGCAAAGAAAATGCCCTGTTTTTGTATCATTGTTCACATTACAGTAATTATCTTGTAAATATAGATGTATGTCCATCTCTTATCTATATATCATAGGCATAGAATTGGTGCAATACAAATGATCTAAGATTGAAATGTGATTTTGACACAATCCCTAGATGACAATGAGACATGACTTAGGGAGGTTTGTGAAAAATACTTAAAAAGCATCGCTAGAGAAACCTTAGGCTATGTGTACAGACCTCCTCGGCAAATTTTAGATATCTCTATTAATTTTTGCTGCTTTTTATTTTAACGTATTTAGTATATTAAGTTGAAATGGACCCACTTTCTCAATGGTAATTACATAATTTTGCTTTTCATCAAATCTAGGAAATGCACATTAGTACAATATTATTAACTGAAACAGGTATGTTAATTGAATTTCACCAGATGCTTTTTGTTTCTCTCTCTCTCTCTCTTTCTCTCTCTCTCTCTCTCTCTCTCTCACTCTCTCTGTGTGTGTGTGTTTGTCTGTCTGTCTATGCATGTGAAGTTCAAAGCTTTATGAACTGTGCAGTTAATATCAATAGTCAGATTATACAGGTGCACCACCATTAAATTCTTCATGTTTTCTTCAAGCCATGCTCTTTCCCCTGCCTAGCCCTTGGGAATCACTGAAATGCTGCCCTTCTCTATAATAGCCAATCCAATATCATATAGCTAGAATCATACATGTTGTCACTAATAAGGAACAGCTTTTCATTTTTCAAAAATTTGGCACTATAACCCAGAAATTCATTCAACTGTTAATGCATAGTTATGGTGAATAGTTCATTCTTATTTCTTGCTGAATAATAATTATTGTATACACAGTCCACATTTGTTTTGTTCATTCAACCCTTGAAGGACATCTGGTTAGATTCTGGTTTGGGAATTTTATAAATAAAGCTTCAGTGAACATTTATGGGCAGGTTTTTGTGCAAATCTAAACCATCATTTTTCTGTACTATGGTAAATGTATATTTAATGTTGCAAAAAAGTTTCATATTTTTTCCCACTGTAACTATTTATGGTCTCATGGTCAATACCAGAGAAATAGGGACTCAGCGTCTTTGCCTTCTTTCATTACTATCAATGAGTATTTACTGCAATTGTTTTTATAGATATATAGTGGTATCTTGTCATGATATTAATTAGAATTTTTCTGAGGGCTGATAATAGTAAATATACTTTTGCATATTTACTTTGTTTGATATATCTTCTTTATGTAATATCCACACAAATCTTGGTCCTTTTTTGACTGAATTCTCTTTTTCCAAATATCAAATAAGTTTTAAAATCATATCATATGATCCCAACTTCTACATTTTTCCTTATTTATTTACTTTTTGCTAATTATGTTGAGTGCTTTAGTTTCATTATTGTGAAAGCCCTACTTTTTCCTTTGCCAGACAATCATTTAGTTTATTCTACTTGTCATCAGCAAACTTCATGTTCCTACCTTATTTATTTCCACATATTAGCATCCTGCTCTTTGTTAGTGGTCATTCGTAATGTCCTCTACTCATTTATGATGACCCTAGATTCTTTTCCAGAGATTTACCTATACTCTCTCCCAAAACAGTGTGTTGACGACTCAACTATCCTGGCTACTCTTAATTTCTGATGGCCACATTTTTCTTTCCTATTAAATACTTACATTGGAGTGAAATTGTGAGTTTGAGTGTTTAAGACTTAGCCACACACAAAAATGCCCTCTTCCCACATGTCATCAAAACCTTTCAAACCAAAATAAACAAAAAAAAGCAAATAAATTTCATTTTTTTCATGAAGGTCATATTAGTGTGACACTATTTATCACATAGTGAATATTAAATTATTTTAAAAGCCCCCCTTTTTCTAAATTTTTCTCCCGTGTGTCTGTCTCTGCCCTTTTGCCCCTTTGGTAATTTGATGCAGCTGCTTCACCAGTGCCTAAGGCACACACATCTTTTTTGTTGTGCTTTTTTGAATAATTTGTTCTATGTCATAAAGCATTCCTGTTTCTGCTCTAGTTGTTGTTCTCTTTATTGTTTCTCTGCCACATCTTAATAACTGTTTTCTCTCCCCTTAAGCTAACTGAAATTCCTAATAGTTAAATATGAGTTATAATAGCTCATCCTCTGTCTCATTACTTCCCTTAGCATTTAATCTTAAATCTTTACTGTTTCAAATAAATAGTTATTTTAGATATCCTTTCTCGTGAATTTCTTTGCATATAGCTAAATTGCACCCCATATAAAATTATATATCTCCTGGTGCCTGAACTCAAAGGAATGATTTCATACAATTCTTTTGATCCATTATCTTTCTGCTATAGTCTCTATGACTTTTTTCTTCACATAGCTGTATTGAGCGTGAACTTAAGAAATCTGAATACTTTTGAAAAACTCTTTCAGATGATTTACTAACATAATATTTATAATATAGAGCAACAAAAATGTTCACATTGGATGAAAATAGTGTCTGCATTTGCTTATGTCTAGGGGGCAAGGGTGCCAGTCAACCATAAGATTCTCTCTGATGTGCAATTTCCCCCATCCACTGTTGCAAATCTCTAATGAATTAAAAACATCTTGTCAAAATAATCACAGCTTTTCACTTTTAAATATGTATTTGTTTGAACCATGAGAACATCTTCCTTCACCTTGTTCATCAAAGCATATAAGTTGCAACAAAGAATCGAGAGATTATGCTTGCTCACTGCAAATTTAACTTCAAATCCTCCTGCCAGGCTCATGTGTGCCCTGTATTTTGATTACATAATGAAGCATATGAAATCGGGTTTTAGTCTGACAAAGTTGAATCCTAGAGAAACACGTGCAGAGACGCCTGTGATCCTGCAAGCAGGTGAGGTTGTGCAGCAGTGGACTCAGGGCATTTCCTAAGCCAACATTAATTACAATGACTTCTTTCTTCCCACATAGCAAAACGTTGTTGTATAAGTATGCTTAAATAAGTACAAACATGTTTGTGCAAATGTACCTGTCATTCAGATGGCACAAAAATATAGGCTGTCGGATGAGGAGTGCCGAGGCTTCTTACGCTGCATACATCTATACTTAGGCAACATGGACTGACACGTATTTCTTATTCATGAGTTCTACTGCATGAGGAAGCCTCGCCTGAATCTTAAACTGTTATGGGATATGAACATATTCTAGCTTAGAATTAGGTAAACTGATCATAGCATATCAGAGAGAAGTGAGCAGAGGAGCCACTGCCTGCCTAGCATGCTTTTCATGTGGGCACTGACTTTCATGGTGTGTTCCAATATTTCTAAGTTCACCTTTATTTTCCTACACTCCTTAGAGATTTGTGGTGAAAGCGTATACTTCCAAGCCTCCTCGTTCCTCTTCAGGTTCTCACTGGTTTCCAGTTATTGGGTCTCTCTATCTGGAGGGCACACATGCATTGGAGAATCATTGCCTCCTTGAGACTATCTTCACTTTGTCTGTTTTCACTATAGTGAATATACAGTCGACAGAGCCCTTCAGCAGTGCTTTGTCCCTTAGAGGGCATCTACTGGTCATTTGGATAGTTAATGTCTGTAGCTTCCTGACCTCATGCTTGAAATAGATTATTCTGAAGGTTACTTCTTTTGTTTAAAGAATAATTGTTTCTTATTTCACCACTGACATGATTTTCTTTAGAAAGCTTTTGGAGCTGGATCCGCGTGGTGGTAGCACATGCCTTTATTTCCAGTACTCAAGAAACAGAGGTAGATGGATCTCTGTGAGTTTGAAGCCAGCCTGTTCTACAAGAGCAAGTTCCAGGACAGACTCCAAAGCTACAGAGAAACCCTGTCTTGAAAACTAAAAGAAGAAAAAAGAAAGAAAGCTTTTGGAATAGTTTGGCTAATAATTTCAAAACATTTTTATTTTGACAATGAACACTTTTTAAGTATTATTCTGATACTTAAACCCTCAAGTCAATAGATGTCAAATTATTCAACTGAAAATTCAGGATTTTGTAATCTGAGGATGGCTTATAGATTCTGAACAGGTAATAATATCGAGGGAAATTTTACTGTAAAATGTACTTTACTATATTTTTAAAAACTATGATGTTTAAATTTTGGCTACTGTGTTGACACAAAATAGACATCAATAAAAACATAAATTATAATGAAGTGAATTTTAATTTCTTTTAAATGTAGCAGAAATAAGAGAGGGTAGGTGAACTCAAGATCTCAGTCATAGCTTGTCTGTTTACAGTGGAGTAGCATTTATAATTACAGCGGCAACACAGAATGCGACATTAAATTAATTTAAATTGCTATTCTAAAGGCACAGGCATGCAAACCACAAAAATTATTAATAAGAGGAAAACAGAACCTGAATTAGGCTTTCTGCTCTTAATTTGATTTATGTAAGTACTCTTCTTTACCAGAAAGGAATTAAACCAGTCCACAAGGATAAATATAATATGGCAAAATTTAAGTTAAAATTGGAGAAGAAAACAAAGGGAAGATACAGGGAAAATAAAATAGAAACTGGAATATATCAAAGTATATGCTAATATGTTGCTATATAAAAATGTGTTCTGTACTAAACCATTTTTATTGTTGATCTACACATTGAAATTTAAGCTTTTAAGCTTTCAAATAACCAAGCAAAGGCAATAGTCTGTATTTGTATGAAAACGGATGCTTTAGATGTATCCAAACTAGGATAATAAACAAATATGATATATTAAAAGATAATTTTAAATGGAGTTGATCATTAGAGAGAAAATGTTCTCAGCCGCAGCCTCGTAATGAACATGGGAGGCAGAGACAGGAGAACCACTCAAAGTGGAAGTACTAAATGGTCAGCATAAAAAGTTCTGGAAAATTCTAGACTGTGGTATTTATACCATATCTTTACATCCTACAATGAGTGTATCAAGCTATAATCAGCCGTTGGCCTGACTTTGAAGACAACTGGGTGATATGTCTTCGAACTCATTCTAACTGTGTTAGCTGGGTAACAAGCATAGGTCAAATACTCATTGGTGATGGAGTGGAGTGGACCAGTAGAAACAGCAGCTGCTTACAGAGAGCAGACCTCGGGCAGAGCGAGGAGGTGCTCCCTCCAGCCATGGCACTATTTGTGACTTTACTTCCAATTGGATAACTTAGGTAGGCTTTAAAAAACACTAAGTTTTGTCACTAGATGTCCTAAATTTCCCTTAACTCTATTGGATTAAAACAAAAATATCCTGGATTAATAGACACCTAATTTGGAAGAGAAAATGTACTGAACACTGGAAATAATAGGAAAAACTCAGTTATTTCCTGTTAATAAAGAAGTACACAGAAAATACCACATATGTGAAAAAGGTCAGTTAGCCAAAAAGGGGGAATATAAAAAAAATTTAAAAATTTGATACTACCCCTACAAACAGTAAAGATAGATTTAATATGTTAAATGTGGATAATTTTAAATACAAGTTACTTGCCTGCAAAAATGTTATTTCTGAATATTTAAAGTTATAAAAGACGAGATAAAATACTGAAAACTGAAAGAAAAGTGAAAATCTAATGATACCAAAGATAGCTATTTGAAAATGTGGTAAGGGACATATAGACAAAGTGAAAATTTTTATGGGAGAAAAATTGTATATAAGAAATAATACACAAAAAGGATTTCCCAAAATTAATGAAATATTTAGGTTTTTGAATACAAATCCATGCCTGAAGAATTAGCAAAGGGAAATTTAAAAAAATCCAATACACAGACATACATATTGGCATATTCTAGTAAAATGTATAATTTAAAAAAGGAAAAAGCCATGAAACAAACTTGTCTAATAAAGTGTTGTCAGAATCTACACTGTGACATATTAATAGGGAGTTAGGTTCAAGTAAAAGATTTTAGAAAAAATAAAGAGTTTTAGGATAATTCAAAAATTTCACCTACAGATAAAGTAACACTAAATTTAAAATATATCTCTGAAGTAATAATGATCATTCGTTACAGTTCATGAGACTAGTCAAAATATGGGAAAAATTATGAGGAAATTCGATATTATGAGTATAGTGTTGTGTGAATTACAGAAAACATTAGAAATGTCTGTTTAAATTCTGTGAGAGGTATGTGTTTATATAATAAAAAGTAATACAATATAGCATAATAATAAATATATATCACCCAAACTACATTTAAGGTGGACAATTAATATGTTTAACATTCCACGGAGTTGTACAGCCATTGTCTCAATCAGAATATGAAAAAATTTTGCGTTATAGAGAAGTCTCTGGGGCAAGAGAGTTGACTCAGTGGCTAAGAGCACTGGCTTCTCTTCCAGAGAACCCAGGTTTGATTCCCAGCACCCTCATGGAGGCTCACAGCTGTCAGTAACTCTAGTCCCAGGAGATATAATGCTGTCTTTTGGTCTCCTTGGGCTTTGCTTGCTCACACACATGCGAGTGAAACACCATACACACACATAACTTAAAAAAAAAAAAAAACATGATAGAAACCTCATCCTCACAGGGACTGACCCTTCATTTCTCCTACCTGTGAGTGTGCAACAAGTAAGGAATGTGCTATGTATGTCGTCTCAGCTCTTGCAAACATTTATGTTAATGGAATTCACACCATCTGACTTCTGTTTCAATTTTTCCTTTTATCATAATATATTTACCCATAAGACACTGGTGAATTCTGAGACGTTTTCCTATTTTGACTAGTATGAAGTACATGACAATAGATAGGTATATGTGTTAACATATGGTTTATTATCAAATACACAGATAGGAATAGAGTTTCTGGATCATCTAATAAGGCTGTGCTTAACATTTAGTATAATTAGCAAGTGAATTTCCAGGTATCATTTTCATTCCCACCAGCACAGTATAAAGAATTCCCATTCTCCCCCACTCTTCAATGCTTGTTGTTCCCAATTTTAAAAATGTCTTCATCTCATAGTCATCTTTCTTAGCAGTTATGAAATTATCTTACATTGTGGTTTTGATTTTCATTTCCCTTATGGATATATATTAATGTTAAGTATTTTTCATGTTTATTATTCATTTGCATATCTTCCTTCAGAAAATAAAGTTCTATTGAGATCAATTACCTATTTAAAATTCTGTTATTGACTTAGTTGTAGGACTATATTTATGTATCATATATGTTAGAGAAAATTATTTTGAAATATTTTCTTCCCTTTTGTAACTGTCTACATATTTTTCAAGAATTGGTCTTAATTCTTTAAACTTTGCTAACAACTATCAATGAATTCCTCTCAACCTCATTCTTTTCTTTGAAGTAACACATTTCCAAGCAGAAATGACCAGATATTGGAGCTTAGAGAGAATATAAGCTACTGGAAAGACACAATCAAAAGGAGTCCTTAATTTTTTCTAAGAAAGAAATAGGATCAGGAGATAGTTAATAATTTTCTTAGTTTCCATCAGAAGGGAGACTTTGCTAGGATTTGAACATTTGAAAATTGAATGGATTGGGAGTGTTTCCTCCCTAAATCCGTACATTAAAACCCTCACACGAAAGTAACTTTATTTAGAAATGGAGACTTTAAAGAGATGAATAAGTTTTAATGACTGTAAATAAAGTCTTATCAGAAGGATTTGTGTCCATAAAAGGAAGGTACAGTGTCTGTGCACACGGAGGGGGAGCATGCTAGGATATGAAAATGACAGCACAGGAGGCAGTGAGAGAGATCTTGGGAGAGACTGGCACTAACACACATGGATCTTCGTCTCTTAACTCCAGAAATGCTGGTTAAGGTATCCAGTCCAGGGGAGTGAGCTATGGCCTATTAACCACATGTCAATTAATATTTTCAGCTTCCTCTTGGGTAAGTTTCAGGAGTTGTCTTTCTAAAAAAAGAAAGTTGTCTTTCAGTTATGAGTGTATCTCCACCACAGACTGCAGTCAAAGCATGCCCTTAGGCACTATTCTAACTATTCTTAGAAACACTATTCTATGGAGTGCTAGTGTTACTAAGTTCGATGTCAATGTATCCACAGTATGGCAACCAGAGAAAGGAAGGTGCAGTTCACCAAACAATGGCTAAGGGCCGGAGATCCTGCTGACAGAGTAATGACAATGCAGGATGAAGCTAGAACAAGAGGAACAGAGATACCCAATCAGAATTCTGTAGTCATTGTCCAGTGTCGGATAATATTCAGCATCTTCTCACTTCATTTGACTGTAAAGATGTATGACCCACAGTTATTCATAACTAACATGGTAAATAGTGTCTGAGTGGTATGGTTTTAAATAGAAAACTACATGAAACAAGACCATCAGAGGCTCACAGGGACCTAACCCTGTCTTCTCACTGAAGAAATGTGGCTAAGCCTTTCCTAGAGGATACTGCTGCTGACCATACAGAACCAAACTATGAGAATGAATTGTCTCTGCAGGCTGTTTTATGTCATCTCCTTTTAACTGAGGTAAAAAAGAAGCAATGTGGCATTGATATTTTCTGTTGGACTTAACCTGATTGGAAGTCTGTTGTTGTTAATGCATATATCTGCCTATTAATTGCTTCCAACTTGAAGAACATATAAATTTTCTTATGTAAGGTTTAATTTTGACATTCTTTTAGTCTTGATAAATGAAAACTTTTTTGATAGGTTTTTTTTTTTAATTGAGTACATTGACTTTGTCATGTACAGACTTTCAATGTTTCAGATCCAAAGTCAGCTGTTAATATTTGAGGATTTGTTAATATTATCAGTGTGATGCTACAGTTATTTATAAGACTATTGATTTGGGTGTGAATCTTTGATTTTCGCCCCAAGTTCTTTGAGCTTCTTGAAAGAATAAATTACATTTTAGATGTTTAAAGACATAGTCTCTTTTACAATTCTGGATTACTGCTTTAGGATATTCCCAGTGTATGAATGTTGATGGGAATAATGTCTCATATTTCTTCACTGATGTCTTCACCTTTTTAAAATGTATTTTAATTGTTCTCTTCAAGTTTCATACTCTACATTTCCTCAAGTGTGTTGTTTCATTCTTCTGACAACCTAAAAACTCTTGCTAAACTCTTCCAGTGCATATTTTTTACCTAAATTACAGTATGTGAAAATCTGAAATTGCCTTTGCTTCTTCTCACCAAGTCTGTCTTATTACTGACATCTTTACTGGCATCAGATCTTGCTTTAATTATTGAAAACACTCTTCAGTTTTAAAAACTCATTTATAATCACTCTTTTGAAACCCTTGTTTAGCAAGTGCAGTATCCTGACCTCTCAGGGTTCACACTGCTTCTATATTGACTTGTGGATGAGTCACTCTGCTTGATTTCTTTGTGTGCCCCAATTCCTTTTATCTATAAATTGGACATTTGCGATGATAAAATGCAAACTGGGCAGTGATTCCCCTCCTCCTCCCTGAGGTTTATAGTTCAAAGTGCATTTGTTCAGTGACTTTATCGATGATTAAGCACAGTCAGTTTTGCCTGCACTGTGCAGCTTTTGAAAGTGTCTCAGCAGAGGATGCAGTCCTGGGTCCAGATGTGAATAACCAGTCATGCGTTTCTTCCAGCTTCAGTTTTAGAGCATATTTGTTACCTCTTTTTCCTGCCACAGTCTATGTGTATCTCCCGGTATCACACACAGCTATCAACATGCAAGGCGGCTGACTGATCTATTATTTTGGAGATTGTCTCAGGTCAGAAATGTCCCACTGTTTATTCTAGGTCATACTTGAGTCTCTTTGTCATGTCATTCTTTGTGTGCAATCTCTTGGCCTTGCTCTTCCCCAAATGCTATTTTTGTTTTTAGCATCATTTTATCTGTATCTCTTTCCTATGTATTTTACTTTTATTACCTCTGGGCTGCAAGCCTTTGCCTAACTGCTTACTACCACCACCCACCCCACCATTTTCTACAGGCTTGTTAAGCCAGAATTGTATCCCTGCTTGTGTCTATATATAATCAAACCCCTTGTATAGAGCCATAGAAGCTTTCTGAATTTATGGACTATATTGCTCCTTGAGTAGAATGTTTTTCCAGAGAGCAGTTGCTTCTTTCTTAGAATAACATACCTATTGGTTGAATACAGTACATATTAATGGTGGCACTAGTCTTCTCTTATGGTATATGCATGTTAAGAAGGAGCTGGACTAACGTTGTCTGTGTCCCAGCATTTTAACTATTGAATTTGGAGTATAATTTCTACCCAACAGTGAAGGCTTTGACCTTCCTAGCCTGTAAGAAATCGGAGCTCTGGGCTAGGATATGGAAGGGCATGGAAACTCATCTTGTTAACATTTGAGTAGAGTAGGGTTTCTATCATAGTTATCCTGAGTATTTTAGAAACAAATTTTAACACAAACACTGTAGCATTTCACTTTTCTTAATTAAATTCAATATATTTTCTTAAATAAACTGTTACTCATTCAGGTCTCTTCTTTTGTACAACTTCCAGTGACTTTAAATGGTTTAGCTTATGCTTTTGTAATTCTCATCACTGAATATTGGCTTGCTTGGGAGAGAGTGGGGATTCCTCACAATACTGTCCCTTCTGGAAACATTTTTCTCTCAAATTAATTTTATATCATATTATAAAATATAATAACTTAAAACATAAACATGCATATACTTTTACATATTTGAAGACACATTTGTACCCACTTCTATGAGCATACGGGCATGATGCTATTCTTAGTCAAGTTACTGACATCGTTTATAAGTATCTGGGATGGCAAATAATTGTAGATAAAGGTAAAATTTCAAGAAGCTGATTGTTTAACTCATTAGTATCTGTAAAAAGCTTTGGGAGAATTCTGCTTATTTGAAGAAAATATTTTCAAATGATATATCTAACATGGTTTTATATTTGAAATGTGTGAAGAACTTCTATGAAAATATAACTATTGTCCTAACCAAGAAAACAGAAAGTTGAGATAGACATCTCTCTATAGGAGATATACTAATAGACAACAAACTATATCAAATTGTCATTGGTCACTAGGGAAGTGCAATCCAGTCTATGCTGAGCTATCTTTGGACCCATTTAGATGATCATTGGTGAAAAAGCAAGGGTTCTCAAGGATGTTTGGAAATTAAGAACCTTTTCAACTCTTAAACAGATTATAATATAATGTCACTGATTTTTGAAAACAACTGATAGTTCTTCCAAAGATTAAAATAAAATTGTTATATAATCCAGCAATTTGACTTCTGTGTATAGACCTAATATATTTAAATTTATGAATTTAAGGTATGGTTTCAGACAATTATCCTTCATAATCATTTCAACATTATTCACATAATGAAAAATGTATAAATAACCCATGTATACATAAACACATGATTTCATAAACATGTGATACATTCATTCAATGAAACATTATTCAGCTTCATAGAGGAAAAATTTGACACATGATACAACATTGATATTATTTGATGACAGGATGCTATATGAAAAGGTCCATTTACAGAAAAGTTAAGTATTGCAAGGCTCTAGGTCGATGAGTTACTGTTAGCCAAATCGACAAAAACAAAGTAGATTGCCAGGGACTGTGGGAAAGAGGGAATAAAAAGTTTTGTTGAATGATGGGATGAAGTAGGCTGTGCTGGGCTATGCGAGCTGCCCAGAGTTCTTACATAGGCTTTCACAGTGGGAATGTACTTAGCACTATTCCACTGTTTGTTTAAAGTCGATCAGGTACTAAATTTAATGTTACATGTACTTTACAGCAATTGGATGATACACCATTACTGACAAAGAAAAAGTTGAATTGAATTAATTTAATACAAGACTGGTATTAAAAGCATGGGTCAAATCCAATATTACTTCCTGATTCAGAAGCAAAATGACCTTTGAGCAGGCAAAAGAGGAAATGTGGGACAATTTAGGACAATTTGGAACCTATCATCTTTGCTGATGAAACCAGGTATATGCCATTCTAATTTAGGGAGATAGTATTACCCAGACTATGGAGGGTGAACCTACACACTCTTTTTTGTAATACGGTTATAAATCAAGTAAAATTTCCAGAAAACAAGATATATTAAAATGGCAAAAATTGTTACATAATGGAAAACAATAGACTGATTTCACATAAAAATATGCAGTATGTTGAGCCAATAAAATGTATTTTACTCTAAAATAATTAAAACACATGTTTAATCAGCTAGCAATCATTGAGATGAAAAAATGAACATGTTAAAATCTGAACTTAACTAAGAAGATCAAAATATCACTAATTAAACAGCCAAACATGTACACACGTATCATGAATGATGATCCTTATGTTAAGCTAGATGGAGAAACAGAAGCAAGGTATTTATATGCCATAATCCCTTTAAATATTAATATCAGCAGAACTGAGAGAAAACTACAGAAGAAATCATTTTCTTAAGTCTTCCAAATGTTAAACATAATTATGTTTGAGCCCCTTGATTTATAGTGTGCCTCACATTCTTTGATGCATCTTTGCATATTTTAAAATATTTTAGAGTACACACGTAAATCTTTAATAATTAGAGAAATAAACATTTTTGGAAAATAGCAATGCATGTTTTAGACTTCACGGTGTTTAAATGAACTTCACTAATAAATTGGTAGTTGGCTGCTTGGTCACTCTTTCTCTTTCTTCTGAGTGTGCCTCTACGGACTCTACCTGAATATTTCATCTTGATTGCTATGGCATGGGGCCTCTTCTAGCCACCTCTGTCCTATTTATTAAAGGAAGCTCATTGAGAAAATGAGACTCAAACTCAAACAGTTATTTCTTCTGCTTCCTTCTAATTCCAAGCTTCTCCATCTCTTGAAGATTACAGGACGTTTGGAGATTCAAACCATTCAGCTAAGGAAGCCAGAGTTTAACTGGACTGAGCATGAGGTCCAAGGGGCTATCTCAGCTTTTGAATAACTCCAATCCAGTTGCTACCCTTTTGCCTGTAAATTAAACACATCTATTTTACTTCCATTCTTTTTAAACTTTTATATTAGAACTTGTTATGCTCAACATCACTATCCTAATTTACATTCTCCTGAAATACTATTTCAACTCAAAATGTATCATACAAAACCACCCTTCAGAATCTTCTGATAATTTGTATATTTTAATGCAGAAACTAGTGAGCTTCATTATGACATCCTCATGCATGTATACCAGGTACTTTAAACATGCAATGTTCAACCTTCCCTGCCATTACCCACTCATGTCTCCACTGCTGATCCATCTGTTCTCTCTGTATTCACAGGTAGTCTCCTTTTCATGTTTTTCTTTTTTCTAGTCTTGATGGAGAAGTGTCTATGTGTTACTTTCATTAATAAAAAACTGCCTTGGGCCTTTAAGAGAACAGAAAATTAGGTAGGCGGAGTAGATAGAACAGAATTCTGGGAAAGAGTTGGGGAGACGCTTCAGGCAGTTGCCATAGTGAGTCGCCATGCCTCTCCTCTCCAAGATGGATGCAGGTTAAGCTCTCTCCTGGTAAGCCACACCTCATGGTGCTATATAAATTACTAAATATGGGTTAAAGCAAGATATGAGAATCAACCAATAAGAAGCTACAGATAACGGGCCAGGCAGTGTTTTAAATAAATACAGTTTCCATGTAATTATTTCGGGTAAAGCTAGCCGGGTGGCAGGACGTAGCCCACTGCTCCTTCTACATAGTCTGAATACAGTATGTGAGAGAAAACATGAATTATTTGATTTTATGAGTTTGGCTTATTTCTTAATAATGTTCACATAAGAATGGGCACAATGATGGCCACCACTGGCAGCTTCTTCCTGTGGCACATCCAATGATGGCCACCATTGGCAGCTTCTTCCTGTGGCACATCCACGAGCACCTCTGCTGTCTTTGCTTAGACAGCCACTGGGGAACTGGTTTTCTGTCACTTTGAATTTCACTCAGTAAACCCTTTCAAATTCAAAAGCCAGCTTTTAAAGGTAAATATGCAAATCAAAGAGAACAAGAGAGAAACATCTTAAAACCCAATATGAAAAAATTTATAAAGCTATAAAGTGTCCCTATACAAATGCAGCTACCTGAAGGGAAAGAAGAAAAGAAACTCTTGCTGTCTTTTTATAAAAAAAAAAAAAATCAATGTTAAATAGCATCTACTTTTAGGCTAAATTTATCTGGTAGCATCATAGCTGCTCACTGGTTTTCTGCACATCTTATTACAGGTTGAGGCTGTCCACATTCTCAGCCATTTCTAAGGCTTAGAGCTGAGGATGAAAGCGGTGCTTCCTCCAAACATTTCAGTTGTGACATTTACACTTTTGTGTCTTCTTCAGTCTAGCGTTTACATGAGAGAGAAAATATGTAATCAAGTCGGAAATGTTTCACTTTGTAGTGGGGAGCTGTGGGCTGCATTCCTGCTGCTCTGCTTTCGGCCTCCTGACTAGCTTATGCCCCAAAATAATTACACAGAAACTGTATTCTTTTAAATACTGCCTGGCCCATTATTTTCAGCCTCTTACTCACATCTTGATTAACCCATATCTAATAATCTGTGTAGCACCATGAAGTGGTGCCTTACCGTTTAGTTTCTAGCATATGTCCATCTTGGGCTGGAGCTTCATCGCGTCTGTCTCCCTGAGGAGAGGCACGGCGGTCTGCTCAGAGAGGCTAGGCAGGGCAATTGTCTGAGCCATCTACCTCACTTCCTTCTTGTTCTGTCTACTCCACCCACCTATGTTTTAACCTATTAGGCCAAGCAGTTTCTTTATTAATTAACCAATGAAATCATCACATAGATAGAAGATACAACTACATCATTTCCAAGCAGTTTCTTTATTAATTAACCAATGAAATCATCACATAGATAGAAGATACACCTACATCATCACTTGACACAGTGATGCCCAGCAGCCGAACCTTCTTCCTGTAATTGAACTCATACAAAGTGGCAACAGCAAGTGTCTTTGCTGAGATTTCGATTAGGGAACTGGCTTCCCGTCATATTGAATGTTACCCATGAAAGACTATGATGTATTCTTTTACTTTATTAAATTTAATTTGTCTTAAAATAATAAAAACACAATATACAAAAGAATGAGATATCATGTGATGTTTCAGTACTTGAATTATTTCATATTTAATCCAATTTTATCATAAGGATATCTCCTCAGAGCTTTATCATTTCTGTATGGTGACATATATAAACTTCAGGCACTTGATAATATTAATTTCTTTATCTGCACCAGAATCTTACTCCTGTTTAAACTTATTCTCTCAAATCTTTGATAGCTATTCTATTTTCAACCTCACATGATTTTTACAATCCCACAAGAGTGAGATCATGTGAGATCTTTTGTTTCTAAGGCCTGGCTCCTTTCAGTTCACATAGTGGTCTTCAGGTTCAACTACACTGTCTCAAATGACAGGATCGAATTATTTTCTGTAGTGCTCACTTCTACAGCACATACACATGCTAGTTTGTGTATCTGAATAGTATATTCACACAATACATTTTCTGTATCCACTTTCCAGCCATTGGACACCATTATTGATTCTATTTCTTGGCTACCGTGAACAGCACTAAAGCAAGCTCGAGGGTGCAGGTGTCTCTAGACTACTTGTGCTGTTTCCCATGACTTTGTGCATGCTAGTGGCATTGCTAGATGACATGGGTGTTCTAGTGTTAATATTCTAAGGACTCTTGATAATGATGTCCATAATGGTCACACTATTTTAGCAAACATTGTGCAATGACATCCTTCCCCATGTTTTTAGTGCCATTTGTTATCTGTAGTCCTTTTGATAATAGCCACTGATAGATTAGATCATAAAGGCTCTTCCCTTAGGATACATTAGAGCATTCATAACAGGGACTTCACAAGCAGTTGGCCTGTTGCGCTCTTTGTATCCTCTCTTGCCTGTGAAGATAAAGACCTTGGAAACAGGGCCTGTGCCCTCACCACACCCTGACCTGCTGACTCATTGATTTTGAATTTCTTTCTGGCTTCTATAATATCTCACAGTGATTTTATTTGCATTTCCCCAATGATTAGTGATTCCGAATATTTTATATATTTATGTTTCTATTTATTTATTTATTTGTGTTTTTTTTTTATTTTTGAGGCAGGATTTCTCTGTGTAGCTTTGGTTCTCCTGGAACTCTATCTGTAGTTCATACTGCCTCAAATTTTGAGATTTGCCTGCCTCCATCTCATGAGTGCTGGAATTAAAAGTGTTCTACCACAGCTCAGCTACTCTGAACCTTTCAAAAATGGTATATTTTAGAGATTTCTTTGTGTTTTTAACAGTCAAATATTAATGGCTTTCAATTATAAAGGTAGCATACTTTTCTAATGTTCAGTATACCATATGGGGCTGCCCATATATTTCTTAGGTAGTAGCAGGATTCTGTTAGGGGTAACATTTCACCTGACTAGGAGTCAGAAGATCCACTCCGTTGACATTGCTACTTTCCTTTTCATCTCAGTTCCCTTCGCTAAGTTATACGAAAATGGAATTTGGAGGCAAAAATCTAACTTAATTTTTGCCACCACCAACATTACTAAACATTTGACTTTGGACACATTGCCATGGTTCTAAGACAAGCTTCTAGTAATATTAGAAGCAGATTTCTCTATATAGATTTCCCTCCTCAGGTAATTTGTTACAGCTGTACAGAAAGACTAAGGCAGTCACTAAGGCCTGACTGCCCGAATTCAAGTGTCCTAACGGAACTGAATTGATTTTGGTCTAAATGTGGAAGAAGCGGCTTAGTTTAGCATTCATTATTATAATTACTTAACAATAAAAATTAGTGTAGCCTTTTGCAGTCTGCTTGGACCACCTTAACAACACACCCTTAAGTTCTGGACCCCAAAAGGCTCTTTATTTTCACAAATTTTAAAACAAAATTGAGAGTGGGGAGCCAGCAGGTTGGAAAATGGTACATGCTCACTCATAGCTTTTAAGATGGCCAAAAGTTCACATGGTGGAGTGGATGAAAGATCCATCAGATCTTTTGTACAAGGATGCCAATTGTGTTTGTAAGAATTTTGTGTTCCTGATTTGAACATATTCCAACTGCCCTACTGCTGGATAGATACTGTAGACACTGTCTCAACCTGTGACCAAATATCCAGACAGTAGTTGGAATAAAATATGGCCAGGGAACTATCGCTAAACATTCCATGGTATATGACAGGCTGAGCTAGCCAGACTGAAGATCATGTGTTATGGGACTGATTGAAACCTCACCTCAGTGGAGTATATTGTAGAATGACAATAAGCATAGACATTTCATGTATCATGAATAAGTTCATCACACAGGGGTGATTACTCAAAGACATGTGTGCTGAATTAATAAATGTAGGAAGAACATTTACCTATTTCGTTCACATAATTAGCCCTTTTCTCATAATACTGACAGAACTGACCTAATTTTCATTAAGCATGACTACTGTTTCCTGAAACTAATCATATTAATGTCACACTTATTTTGATCTCCAAGAAAGTAATTAGGTTATTTTTGATGATATAAAATGTAGTGTATATATATTAGGAATCAGCATATGCTTCAGATTTTATTTAAATTTGAATTTAATCAGTTGATAGTGACCTCAGTCAGCTGCCTAATGATGAACATAAGTACTTTTTCTTGAAGCTAATATATATTATTATTCTTAGGGATTATTTAATAATTTAAAAAAAATATAAATTAGACATTTAAGTAAAATTAAGTTGTTGATAGTCGAAGGGTATCCTTAGAGCATGCTCAGCCAGTGTGGGCTCTCATCAGTACACAACTGCATTCTGCTAATGGGTTTTGTTACATTCACATTGAATAATGTACACACACACACACACACACACACACACATATATATATATGAAAAAAATTTGAAAGAACTAATTGTTTATAAAATATTCATGTATTTGAAACTAACTCTCCAAGTTCTCAGAAAGTATATGTGTTCAGTTCTAATTATGTAAATGATACATATCCTACTCAGATATAGGGTAAATGAATTGTATTTTTTTATCACAGGCAGAACTAAAGGGCATGTATTTATCAAATCAACCATTTTAATTGTTTGATTTTTAGTGTCATTAATTGCATTCACCTCATCAAAACTCTTTCATAACCACTCTTTGTAGTTAAAAATTAAATGTAGATGACATGTAATTCAGCAATTCCACTTCTCAAGATATATGTAAAACATCTTAAGGCAGGAATTCAAATAGTATGCCTACTGGTACTTTATGCATGTGTTTAATGGTTTGAGAACCAAGACAGGAGTTTCTCCTGATGGTTATATTATTCCACACTCCTACCAACATAGTTCCAACATTCCAATGCATGGATTTCCCTTCTTGTGTATTACTATTCATCCTAGAGGGTGTACAGATTTAATTGTACTTTACAATTTAATTGCACAATTTAATTGTATTTTCCAAATGACTAATGGTGTTAAACATCTGTTAGGGTTCTTATTACACACTTACATGTATTCTTTTGAAGAATATACATTAGATAATTAGTATTGATCATAAAATTGACCAGTATAAGATACGCAGATTTATATAAAAAAGACATTTCCCATAATGAACTTATTCACACATATATGGAGGCAGAGTTGTTCCATAATCTAACTACTGCAAGATTCAGGCACAAGAAAGATGGTGGCACAACTCTAGACCAAACCCAAGTCTAGATAACTGAGAACATTGGTATCTAAATGAGGTAGAGAGTGCATGCACCTGTGTCTCCATTTTGTTATACCTGGATCCTCAACATATTGGATGATACCCACCTGAATAATGAGCTTAAGCCTGAATAATGATGCAGATGCTCATCGCTTCCAGAAACACCCTTAAAAGATGCTGCATCACTGTCTGAGCATCCAACAGCACAGCTGAACCAACACAGAAAATTAGCCATCACAGAGTCCACTTCCCAGATTTTGAGATCTCTCTTCATTCTTGAGCTGGCAAAGTTCCTCATATGTTCCGGATTTATATGCTGGACATAGATATATCAACTCTCATCAGATACATGTTTACCAGAATTTTCCTCCACTCTGTAGTTTGTGTTTTCACCATCTTACTGATGTGTAAACTGATCAATACTTGATGACTCTCGTCCTAAGTGCTATCCAAGATAGATGAGACAAAAGTACATTGTCTCAGTTTTTGAGCAGCCCCCACAGAGATTAGAACAAACAAGTGCAATGATTTTTTGATTAGCCTGGCTCTTCTCTCTCCTAAAACAGATACTGAAATCCTCTTTGAGAAAGAGGTCTTCAGGATGGGGGTTGGATAAGGCCTAGTAAGAATGCTACAACTTTTTCTTTTTGATTATATTTTGTCTCTTCTTTAACTCAACATTTACTTGGATGTTGTGAGCCCTTCAGTGTTCTGAAAAAGTTGATTCTAACAACAGTTGCTTGTTTTTTTTTTTTTTTTTTTTTGTGAAGTTACAAGTTTGGGGGACTGTCAACTCTGATGTTTAACTGATTACTTGCCCCTGTACTGATATTTTATGTCCTAACTTGAGTTAACGGAAATAGTAAACGACTAACTATAAAACAGGTTTTGCACTAAGTACTATAAGAAGATACATATGTGAACGGTAAGCCTCCAATAACTTTAGGAACTGATGAATTATGGATATAATTATCTCTTATATAAGGTAATTTTATGACTACAGTGAACCAGGGGAACTGGGAGAGGTTTAATAAACTTGACTTTTAAGGTGGCCTTTGGGGGATTGAGTGGAATTTTAACAGGTGACAATAATTGGAATAAAAGAGTCACTTGGAAGTGTGGGCATGAATATAGTAGATAGAGTTTGAATCAGACCTGCATCCCATGCCTTGATTTTACCCACTATTTTTGGAACGACAGTGGAAGTAAGAGGAGATAATGACAGTTTTGCTATTTTAATTTAGATGACAATAAAGATAACAACTCTAAAGAAATGCCACATTTGGAAGTTAATTCAGAAGGTTAGTTTGAAGGTGATGTGCTGATTGAGATTACACATGTATATACAAAACAAAGATAACCAAATTTCTCTTTGTAGATATATTCTTAAATATTGTGTAAATATTCAACAGTTAGTTCTAATTTTGTAATTAATAATTAGAATTTGATATATTATAATTGAAAATCATAAAGCAAAAGTCATCACCTTGTGTTTCTTTCTTTGGAAAATTTTACATTTAAAATAAGGTTGTATTTTGTAGTGAGGATTCAATTCTCTGTTAATAATGATTGTTCCTATCAATGACAGACATTTTTGTCTCTACATTGTAAATATTTTCCTTTATAAATGTCACTAAACTGACTTTAAAGGTCAAAAAGGAAGTGCATGGGGAAATTTCAGTGCCTTCTTATTATAGCACTTGATTCCTTACTTAAAAATGCTAGCATTGTTTTCTGTATATACCCATGAATTCTACATCTGTGGGTTTAATCAAGATGCATAAAAATATTCAGAAAATGTTGCATCTGTTTTAATCATGTAAATATATTTTTCTTGTCTTTATTTCCTGAACAATGCATTTAAACACCCATGTACATAGTGTTTACATTATATCAGGTATTAGAAATAATCCAGAGGCCATTTAAAATACACATGAGATGTGTGATGTGTATGAGGGGACATTGGGCTGTTTTCATGAGGGACTTGAGCATCCACAGATTTTATCTTCATCAGGGTTTCTGGAACCAATTTCCATGGTTAAAATAAAGATCCTACTTTCTATTTAAATATACTCAGAAACACTAATTAGTGCTGTTATATAGTTTTGTGCCAGTAAATAACATTCATTAATTATAGAATAAGTGGTAAGTTGTTACTTTGATCTAATTATTTCAATAATCTTTCACATACAGTTGATATTTAATAAATGTTATTTTCTGACAATCAAATATTAAGGACCTTTATTACCATATTCCTCATAGTTGTAGTTGAGATAATTTATTGTGTTTGATTTTTAAACTATCTTTTGGTTCTACTACCCAACCTTTTTATTCTTGGACTACATGATGCACCAGAATATAGCAATACAAATTCTCAATGTGCATTCAGATATTGAGGAAATTTTACCTGATTTTACAGCCCAACTTCAGGAATTTGTGGAGATACAGTTGGCTTTACCTGACCCTAAACAGATTTAAACATAACTTTAAACTATAGAGGGTAAACGAGGTTCTTCAACCTAGACAATCAAAGCCATACTGCATGCTTGCTGCTGTGAGCCTCCAATAGCTAGTAGAGCGGAACTGCCCTCAGGAGGATGTTGTTCTAACTAGAGATAAAACCAGCACATTATGACATTAACAGGCAGCAAATCAGAAGTCTCTTGTGAGCTACTCCTAGCTCATGAGATTGAGCTGGCCCATGAACATTCCCTTCTTTAAATTTCTCCATACAATAGCAAAGAAAGAGAACAAATGGGAAATTAATCCCTATCCCAACTAGGAAAATACATCATCCAAATTCTAAATTTATAAAAGTATTATAAAATGTAGACCTTTTTAAAATATATTTTAATTTGTTCTTTTATAATTTTGTGCATGTATGTGACGTATTTTGAATATTCTCTTGCCTTGCTATCACTCGCCAGCTTCTTCCAGACATCCCATGTTCATTTCTATAACACATTAAGTTCAATAGCACTGCTTGTTATGAGCATGAGTAAAAGGCCATCCCCTAACACATGGGCACGCTCTCAGTGGCCACATCTAAAAAATGTTTGTCTCTTCCCTTTTAGCTCTCCTAAACACAGAGTGGAAAAGATGGAACTGGGTAGATAACTTTAAAGAAGTAGACAGACAGACAGACAGACAGACGCAGATATACAGATAGATAGATAGATAGATAGATAGATAGATAGGTAGGTAGAATAACAATAGAGTTTGGGACTCAGGAATTCTTTACACAGACTGTCAAATGAGTAGTAAAACTAAAAAGAGTATTTTGCTAGGATTTTGTTTACTTTTAATATACTCATATTTCTAGAAAATATGTCAAAACTCTAATTAAAAAAATCAATATAGTGTTAATAAAGTATTGAATGTTACTTTTATGAAGTCAGGAATCATTCGAAGGATTAGAAGAAAAGGAAAATAACACAATATAATTATTTATCCTATAGAGAAAATTATTAATTAATTTTTATCACAAGAAAAACAGAAATATTGTTTGTAATTTCTTAATTGTTATACAAATAACTCAAATCAATATAGTAAGACAAAAACAAGGTTTTAAATACATAACAATGATAAAGAATGTCCTCCAGATATGACAAGAAATAACATCCATGAACTCTTCTTTTTTTTTTTTTTTTTTTTTTTTTTTGGCTTTTCGAGACAGGGTTTCTCTGCAGCTTTAGAGCCTGTCCTGGAGCTAGCTCTTGTAGACCAGGCTGGTCTCGAACTCACAGAGATCCGCCTGCCTCTGCCTCCCGAGTGCTGGGATTAAAGGCGTGCGCCACCACCGCCCGGCCATCCATGAACTCTTGACAGCTCTGGGTGCCTGCATAAGATCTTCATAGACCACACCAGTTGACCTTCCAGGATGGATGGAAGATAGGCTCACAAGTCTTCACCATAGCAAAGGAGATATTGACAGCTGAGACTGCTCAGAGGGAGAGAGCCGTGTCTCTCTGAAATGTGACTACTGCAGGTTTCCCATCCTCCACAGGATAAGCCCACATATGAGCAGCACTCATATTGAACTTAGTGGTAATTGTGTTGATGAAGGAGAAGGGAGAAAGTGAGAGGTTGATATGATCAAAAACCAACATATACATGCACAAAAATTTCAAAGCATAAAATAATTAGCGTAATACATGATGAAGTATTAGACAAAAAAAGAAAATAAGCATAAAATAAAATGACAACAACATCATTAGAATAAATATGAGTAGATTAAGCCTTCTTTAAAACTATTATATCAATAATGCGTTTTATTAATAAAACTATCCAACCGTCATAGCACCTAAAGTCACAGAATGAAAGGCAATTCAATTAAAAGTATATATTATGTAAAACTGTTACCATTAAAGGAAATATAAATACCTACATAAAAGTTCTTGCATGATGCATAACTAATATGTAAAATCTCAACACACATGACTATGCTTTGAGCCATGCTTATTGGGTGACTTCCGTCTTTCATGAGGTACAAAATGCTAGCTATTGTTTACTTCCTGAAAGCACACTATTCCAAGATCTTGACCTGCGGCCACTTCTGAAACTCACTCAGTAGCCCAAAGTTAGGTGTCATTCATTGTCACATGCATTTTATGTATGAAGATCCTGAGGTCTGAATAAATGAAAGGCCTTGTTTTGCCATGTACCCAATAAATGGTCAAGCTGGAATTTGAACCATTCACTCTGGCTCTTCAGAATTTGACTGTATCTGACACATGACAGCCCTGTCTCTACTTTGATCCACTAGTGCCTTTGAGATGCTGCACTCTTAACCACATCAAAAGTATATATAAAAGTATATATAAATAGATAATTACCTACACACCTTTTAATGAAAGCATTTATGGAAGGCACACGTGAATTTATTAGATAACTGTCTCTTTTTTCCCCTTAATTCTTGTGTTTATTTTATAATACTTCAGAATAAATACATATGAATTCACCACACATCAGTATATGCTATGCCTCACTTACCAATGTTCTCTCTCAGCAAATAATCACATTGATGAATGAAGCTATAGGCAAGTTCAATATTTTATATATAAAGATTTTATAACTTTGTATGCCAAATGATCTAAAATTAGACAGATGTCTGTTTCTGTAGCCACCAAGATTTATCATGTGTCATCTAGTCTACTCTTCCCATAGTAGAGGGATCCGCATATGTGTCACCTGTCCTGTAGTCACCTTGGTTTCCTTTTTAAGCCTGTGTTCAAGATTTTCAGGAGGTCTCCCCTGAAATATGGTCTTTATTCATTTTGAAGAGAACTCTAACTTTTGTTTCGTGTGGAAGCACAGGCATAGCCTTGCCCTCAATGCAACAGTATATATTCTGGAGGTACATGGCACCATTTAGTTTATATGAAATGTGGTGGCTGGGTTTGGCAATTGTTCTAGGGCTCTATTTTTTATGATCAAAGGGGTTTGGTTTGTTTATATTATTTTTCTCAGTGTTAGGCAAGGCAGTGAGTGAGCTTACCAAATATGTAAGTAGCTCATGCAATGTTACGTCATCCTGTTATTTATTAACATATATTTCCTGATTTGGAGATTATTAATATTTTTAATATTATATGCAGCATTGAAAAACTATCCCCCTTTAACATAAAATAGATAAAATTCACCTCTATGGGAGTTTTCATAATGAAATGGCATGAAAATCATGTTTTAATTGATGGATTTGAGTTTGTTTTCTCTCAGCAGCTTCTGAACAGTTTAGATTGATTTTATGTTAGTATAGTAGACAAAACAAATCCATTCCATATAATTGGATCACACTTATATGGAACACATGTTGACATGGTTATCTTTCGTCTAGACACATGCTCATGTACTCACAAAGGGGAGCATGCTGGAAAACAAGCTTTGAGAAAATCAGTTTAAAACTTGGAAATATCCATTTGTTTGGATTTTCATATTTGGATTTCTGAGTTTCATATTCCAAAAATTCTGCATTTTGCACTTTTGCCTTATTTGCCTTCTATTTCTTTTTTCTTTTCTTTTCTTTCTTCTTCTTTTTCTTTTTGAAACAGGGTTTCTTTGGAGCCTGTCCTAGAACTAGCTCTTGTAGACCAGGCTGGACTAAACTCACAGAGATCTCCCTGCTTCTCCCTCCCGAGTGCTGGGATTAAAGGCATGTTCCACCACTGCCTAGCTTTTTGCCTTTTATTTCTTAAGAAGGAAACATTAATCTTGAGACATGGAAGAATTAAAGTAAGTTTAACTAAAGCTATCTTTTTAAAATTCTAATTTATTCTATTTGTGCGTGTCTGATAAGTGTGTGGGTGTGTTTGTATGTGTGTGATATTTGTATTGTGGAATGTGTATGTGTGCATTATGTATATGGTGTGTATGTTATGTGTGTTTGTGTGTGTGGTATATGGTGTGTGTGTATGTAAGGGGCATGTGTATGTAGGGTGTGTGTAGGGTGTATGTATGGTGTGTGTATGCAGATGTGTGTGTGTGTGTTATATGTGTATATGGTATGGTGTATGTAGAGGTATATGTATGTATGTATGTGGGGGTATGTAATAATTGTGTGTGTGTTTTGTGTGTATGAGCTCCAGTGTGCAAGTCTTGGTGGAGGCCAAAAATTTTGTATGATACGGTACACAGTAGATAAACTTTAATAAATGTTATTTTCATAGTGTTCTGATGATTTTTTAGCAATGTTTTGTACACTAAATTAACTTTTCGAAGTTTAATTCTAACTGTTCAAAGTAAAATTTTGTCTAACAAAGTTTCTCCTTGAACATTTACTTTAAATCTTAGAGTTTATTCAACAAACTTATAGTTTCAAATAGTCATGTAGACTGTGGAATAAATATTAACTATTATTATCAATTTGTGAAAATAAAATAAATGTTAAGGTAGGGTTAAACTTATAGTTTTTGTTTATTTTCTCAACGATGTTACAGAAGTTATTTTGCAAATACAAGATCATTAAAAATACTTGGAAATGCTAAATATATCAGTCCTATAAAGGTCATTGGAAAGCGGCTATTTTTCTTTAAATTAACAAGTTTGGAGTTTTCTCACTGAAGCCTCATGAAGAGCAAACCCTGCAATAGAAAGTTTTCCTGAAATAACCTTGGAAATAACTCATGTCTGTCTCAAGTGACACTATGCCCAACTTTGCTTCTGTCTTTCTTGTTACTTGGTCATTTCTTCCCTAGCCTTGATTTCTATAACAGAAGAACAACACTTTTAAATCACATTATGTAAATCAGCAAGCTGAGCAAAGTTTGACATAGTTGTGAAAATACTTTCTGAGTTATATGTACAAAAGAAAAATCTGTGGGCATAGATTGTTCCTTAGTCTATGAATAGCATGAAGTTTCATTTAATTTTTTTTTTTTGTAGACAGAGACTGCTCATTCATTTTCAGCCATCCAATACTGAATAATAACACAAAAACTATATTAATTACAATGCAGTTTGGCCAATAGCTTAGACATATTTTTAGCTAACTCTTATATCTTAAATTAACCCATTTCTATTAAGCTGTTCATTGCCACTAGGCTGTGACTTACTGATGCTAGCATGTTACTTCTTTGGCAGCTACTTGGCATCTTCTTGACTCCACCTACTCTCTATATCTCTTCCAGCCTGGCTATATTCTGCCCTGCCATAGACTGAAGAGCTTCATTATTAATCAATAGTAATAAAACATACTCATCACATACAGAGGGGAATGCATTATCATTTCTCCAAATAAAGATTATTTCTCTTGAATGTTATTTAACTTCTCTGTCACAGTAAGCAGCACTCATTGAGAGTCCTGACAGTGGACACTGAGGAAGCCTCCTCTGCCTGCTGCTTGGTCTGCATGTATGTAAACCATGGTGTAGATAGGAAAAATGGTGAAGATGACACTAGCTTGGTACACAAAGAGCGTCACAATAGGTCATAGTGGCGATGCTGAAACAAGCACTTAAGGTCCTCTAAATTTTTGCTTATATCATGTGCATTCATACAGAATAGATAATGAACGTAGCTCTGAGTGAGATTAGCCTGGGGATTTTCTGTAGCTTGTATAGCACAGTCTTCAAATTCTAACTGGAAGTCTCAGTGGGGAATTTAATGCTGCATATGTCTTTATACACACTAATGACTATGATTGAAATAATTGATATCTTATTCTATCAAATTCAATTACATGAATATTATCAACTAAATCTAATTACTGATTTAGAGAATATTTTGTTGAAGTTTTTTTCTTTATGGGATTTAAACCAAAATCACCTTCAGGAGTGTATCTTGATGTGGGATTCCCCTCTGCATGCTGTGAATATGTTTTATTACCATTGGTTAATGAATAAAGCTATTTCAGCCAATGGCTTATCAGAGTAAAGCCAGGTACAAAATCAGAACAGAGATAGAGACAGAGAGTAGGCTGAGTCAGAGAGACACTATGAAGCTGCCAAAGGAGAAAGATGCCCACTAAAACCTTACCTTACCAGTAAGCCACAACTTTAAGATGATACACAGAGATGTAAGAACTAACTAGAAATATGCCTGAGTCATTGGCCAAACAGTGTTGTAATTAATATAGTTTCGGTGTGATTATTTGGGTCTGAGCAGTCTTCTCCTACAGTATCTCAATTATGTTTTATGGGGAAAATGTTAGGTGGGGTACACATACACATATGTACACACATACAAGCCATCAAACACAAGTGTGTATATGTATACATGAATACAAAGATCAATATGTAAAGACATGCAATATTGTAAAGCCTTCTTTGTGTCCTTTAGACTAGAAAAGCTGGATAGTAACTGTCTAATTCCACCGATTCTTGCCTAGATGTCTTTCCCTTTTCTGTAAATTGTCACCAAGTGTATCAAGGGGCAACAGCAGTGGGCCTTTTGTAAGTATCTCTGCTTGTCAGTGTTTACCATTATAAAACTAGGTTTTATGGGGCTGGAGTTGTTTTGAAGACATGCCACATTTATACCTTCACTGAAATAACTGGAGGTAAAGGGGAGAAAGGGTACTATCATCTGCATGGTTCTGATAACTACCCCTCCTCATAAAGTTGCTATTCTCATCTATGAACAGGAAAATAAAAGCTTCAGTGCAGAGAAGAGGTTCTTGAAATTTTAAGTGTTCTATTGCCTTAACAAGGGTATATAAAACAGGAAAATTTCAAAAGTATTTGCTGAAGGAATGGGTAAATTTTAAATTGTGGTATTTAAAGCAGTGTCTGTCTCTCTCTGTCTCTCTTTGTCTCTCTCTGTCTCTGTCTCTCTGTCTCTCTCTCTCTGTCTCTCTCTGTCTCTCTCTCTCTGTCTCTCTCTGTCTCTCTCTGTCTCTCTCTGTGTATATGTATGTTGCAAATTGTATTTATTTTGTTTTTCTTATTTAAAAAATAGGCTACTACATAAAATTTATTTATTTTTCATTTTAAAAATATTCATATTTCTTTATGTACTTGTTTGTGGACACACATGGTATGGTACAGTCTGGAGTTCAGAGGGGAAATATGTTGATGTTAGTATTCTCCTCCCACTATGTGGGTCCCTGGGGATCAAAATCAAGTCATCAGACTTGGCAACAGACACCTTTATGTGCTGAGCTGTCTAACCATCCATGGTAGAATTTACTGCTTGATACCTTCTTTGTTTCTGTAATTAGTTTGAAAGAGGCTTGACTTATGAAGTAGATGATGTTAGTCACACAGATTTTAAGTACAGTTCATGCTGCTAAAATACACTATAGATTTTATTAAATAAGTTTAAAACTAGAATGAAATAGTTTATAAAACTATTCTAGTCCAAGTGTAGCCAAATATTCTTTGAATAGTCCAAGTATAGCCAACTATCCCTTAAGATAGAGTGTAGTGGACCATAGGCTGAAATTGAACTCTTCTCATTTTCTGGTTCTGCTTTCTCAAGTGCTAGGATTCCACATGTGTGTCACCACACCTGCCTCAAAGGCTACTAAATTGCTATCTGCGAAGATAAAACCCAGATTTTTAAAATAACTTCTTTATTTTGTTTGAAAGGTAGTATTGCCCTAAATCCTCATTTTGAAGTTACTGTCTGTGAGCAAAGGGCTCCACTGAGTTATATGCCAAATCACCAGATTCAAGTGGATAGAATCTAGAAACTGGCGAGAGGCAGATTCCTTGCAGCCTGCTAACTGAAGCAATGCCCATCTCCCTGAGTGTGCCTAGGGTGGGGATGAACAAGGTACCAAATAGGCAGTCATACCACTAATGAATTCTATGACATGGCCAGCAATGGAGGAAGCAGTCAGAAAGTCAGACAAAAGAATGGCAGAAGCTGCTGTTTTATGAAGTCAGAGAATGAGCAGATGTGTATATATATATATATATATATATATATATATATATATATATATATGTGTGTGTGTGTGTGTGTGTGTGTGTGTGTGTGTGTGTGTGTGTAAGAATAACTCTCCAACACACAGTGACTTTGTGAACTCACTCTTTGTTGTGTCGCAGATGTTAATAACGGACATTGGAAACCTCTCTCTGTGTTAGCAATGAGGTGAAGGTGTTGTTTTCTTCACTGCCAAGAAATGTTGATTCAATAAATGAATTATCTGTAATGAGTAAAGCAAAGCAAAAAGTAGTCATTGCTGAATTCATGGAAAGCTCAATAGCCCTATGGAAAAAAGACAAAAGATTATTGCCCTTTTTGTGACATTAAGGGAAGACCCCACAGTATAGCATTAGCTCCACAGACTGTGTTGTCTTTTGATAACAATGCCAGTTTTTCAGAACAATGGGCATGATTCTAAGACAGCAGAGGTTAGCTGTGTTGTATGCACAAGACCCATTAGTAGAAAAGGTTAGCCCAACTGTATGTATTTTTTGCTACCTCTTTTAGGTATTTAAGTATATTATGCTGTGTTTAATATTCCTCTAAACTAACCAATTCTACTTCACGGGTTTGTCAAGATAAACATTTATTTGATAATATTTAAAAACAATGATTTTACAGGACCATATTTAAGATATATTGGTAACTTAGTTTAGAAATACACTGAAGTCCTTGGGAAATAATATGTACAAGTAGCATGAAATAAGACCCTGTCAAAAGTCTGATTTAAAATTTATGGAGCACTAGAGCAGTTACAAAGGATGAATTAAGATTACCTGTTAGAAAACTTCAGTGAAAGAAATAACATACAGCAGCAGGGAGAAACTCTGCCTTCAAACAGCTATTTTCATATTACTCTTCAATTGAAAAACTGCTCATGTTTTCCTGTTTCTTGAGGCAATGTAACCATCATAAACCATGTCTTGTGAAGCTGGGGAAAAAGAAATTAGACTCTCTCTATAACTAGCGTTTAGTGAAATGCAATATAAACATTCATCTTTTAAAATAGTTATGGTAGTCAGCGTGTAGTTCATTTTTGACATATGTTATGACAGAAGCACTTTGTCACCAAAGGCTTTCTTAAAATCATATTTAAATGATGTTAAGACGGAATCTAAATGATCTCCTACAAACCATTTACTTTCACTTACCCTCGATCGGGAGATATTTTTACACTGTGCGAAACCCCACAGGTGGAATACGAACTTCTAATGCTCCTTACCTTGGTAGATTTCATAGTCATGCATTGTATCATCCATTCATTAACTCTACCACCCACAATCCAATCGATATGAAATCCTCCTATATAGTGGGTAGTTTGATACTGGTATTCAAACGCCTTTCCTCTGGCCCTGAGCTCTCTCCTTATTCTATCCGCTTTCTGTCATGCCCTCCTCATTTCTGATTCATTCTGCCTATGTTGCTCATCTATGCTATGACCCCAGAGGCTCAGTGATCTGCAAAATATGGACAGGTCAAAAGTTAGCTCAGGTATTTGGACAGCCCTGGTGTGATTTGACTTTTAGCCTTTGACAGATTTTTGTATATACTAGGTCTCATTTAAAAAAAAAAATTCTTTAAATTTAATGTTAAAATTTAGAGATGGAAGAAAGAATCTCGGACTCTGAAGATACTATAGAGGAAATAAACTCACAGATTAAAGAATTAAACAAATCTAACAAATTCTTAACACAAAACATTCAGGAAATCTGGGACACCATGAAAAGATCAAACCTAAGAATAATTGGGGTAGAAGAAGGAGAAGAATTACAACTCAAAGGCCCAGAAAACATATTCAACAAAATTATAGAAGAAAACTTCCCCAACCTAAAGAAGGATGTTCCTATGAAGGTACAAGAAGCCTACAGAACACCAAATAGACTGCATCAAAAGAAAGCATCCCCACGCCATATAATAATCAAAACACAAAACATACAGAATAAAGAACAGATATTAAGAGCTGCAAAGGAAAAAGGTCAAGTAACATATAAAGGGAAACCTATCAGAATTACACCTGATTTCTCAATGGAAACCATGAAAGCCAGAAGAGCTTGGATAGATGTGCTACAGACACTAAGGGAACATGGATGCAAGCCTAGACTATTATACCCAGCAAAGCTTGCATTCACCATTGATGGAGAAAACAAGATATTCCAGGACAAAAACAGATTTAAACAATATGCAGCCACAAATCCAGCCTTGCAGAAAGTAATAGAAGGAAAATCACAAACCAAGGAGTCCAACAACGCCCACAATAACTCAGGCATCTAGCGACCCTTCACCAGCACAACTAGAAGAAGGGAAACACACAAACTCTACTACTAAAAATGACTGAAGTTAACAACCACTGGTCATTAATATCACTTAATATCAATGGACTCAATTCACCTATAAAAAGGCACAGGCTAAGAGACTGGATACGAAAACAGAATCCAACATTTTGCTGTTTACAAGAAACACACCTCAACCACAAAGACAGACACCTACTCAGAGTAAAGGGTTGGGAAAAGGTTTATCAAGCAAATGGCCCTAAGAAACAAGCGGGTGTGGCCATACTAATTTCCAACAAAGTTGACTTCAAACTAAAATCAATCAGAAGAGATGGAAAGGGACACTTTATACTCATAACAGGAAAAATCCATCAGAATGAAGTCTCAATCCTGAATATCTATGCCCCTAATATAAAAGCTCCCACTTATGTAAAAGAAACACTTCTAGAACTCAAGGCAGCCATCAAACCACACACACTAATAGTTGGAGACTTCAACACTCCTCTCTCACCAATGGACAGGTCAATCAGACAGAAACCTAACAGAGAATTGAAAGACTTAATGGAGGTAATGAACCAAATGGACTTAACAGACATCTATAGAACATTCCACCCAAATAGGAAAGAATATACCTTCTTCTCTGCGGCTCATGGAACCTTTTCGAAAATTGACCATATACTTGGTAACAAAGCAAACTTCCACAGTTACAAAAAAATATTAGTAACCACCTGTGTCTTATCGGATCACCATGGATTAAAATTAGAATTCAACAACAATGCTACCCCCAGAAAGCCCACAAACTCATGGAAACTGAACAGCCAACTACTGACCCACACCTGGGTCAAGGAAGAAATAAAGAAAGAAATTAAAGTCTTTCTTGAATTTAATGAAAACAAAGACACAACATACTCAAACCTATGGGACACAATGAAAGCAGTGCTAAGAGGAAAGTTCATAGCACTAAGTGCCCACTTAAAGAAAACGGAGAAAGCGCTCATTGGTGACTTAACAGCACACCTGAAAGCTCTGGAAAAAAAAGAAGCAGACTCACCTAGGAGAAGTAGAAGACTGGAAATAATCAAATTGAGGGCAGAAATCAACAAAATAGAAACACAGAAAACAATCCAAAGAATCAATGAAACAAGAAGCTGATTCTTGGAGAAAATCAACAAGATTGACAAACCCTTAGCCAAACTAATCAAACAGCAGAGGGAGAACACGCAAATTAATAAGATCAGAAATGAAAAGGGGGACATAACCACAGACACAGAGGAAATTCAGAGAATCATTAGATCTTACTACAAAAGCCTGTATGCCACAAAATTGGAAAATGTAAAAGAAATGGACAGTTTTTTAGATAAATACGATATACCAAAGTTAAACCAGGACCACGTAAATGCTCTAAATCGTCCTGTAAGTCGCGAAGAATTAGAAACTGTTATCAGAAACCTCCCTACCAAAAAGAGCCCAGGACCAGATGGTTTCAATGCGGAGTTCTACCAGAACTTCCAAGAAGACCTAATACCTATACTCCTTAAGGTATTTCATAATATAGAAACGCAAGAGTCACTGCCAAATTCCTTCTATGAAGCTACAGTTACCCTGATACCTAAACCACACAAAGACTCAACCAAGAAAGAGAATTACAGGCCAATCTCACTCATGAACATTGATGCAAAAATTCTCAATAAAATACTGGCAAACCGAATCCAAGAACACATTAGAAAAATTATCCATTACGATCAAGTAGGCTTCATCCCAGAGATGCAGGGCTGGTTCAACATACGAAAATCTATCAATGTAATCCATCATATAAATAAACTGAAGGAAAAAAACCATATGGTCATCTCATTAGATGCTGAAAAAGCATTTGACAAAATTCAGCACCCTTTTATGATAAAGGTCTTGGAGAGATTAGGGATACAAGGGTCATTCCTAAACATAATAAAAGCTATTTACAGCAAGCCGACAGCTAACATCAAATTAAATGGAGAGAAACTCAAGGCTATCCCACTAAATTCAGGAACACGACAAGGCTGTCCACTCTCTCCTTATCTCTTCAATATAGTGCTTGAAGTTCTAGCAATAGCAATAAGACAACATAAGGGAATCAAGGGGATTCAATTTGGAAAGGAAGAAGTTAAACTTTCATTATTTGCAGATGATATGATAGTATACATAAGCGACCCCAAAAACTCCACCAAAGAACTCCTACAGCTGATAAACTCCTTCAGTAATGTGGCAGGTTACAAGATCAACTCCAAAAAATCAGTCACCCTCCTGTACACAAAGGATAAGGAAGCAGAGAGGGAAATCAGAGAAGTATCACCTTTCACAATAGCCACAAATAGCATAAGATATCTGGGAGTATCTCTAACCAAGGAAGTGAAGGATTTATTTGACAAGAACTTTAAGTCTTTGAAGAAAGAAATTGAAGAGGATACCAGAAAATGGAAGGATCTCCCCTGCTCGTGGATTGGGAGGATCAACATAGTAAAAATGGCAATTCTTCCAAAAGCAATCTATAGATTCAATGCAATCCCAATCAAGGTCCCATTAAAATTCTTCACAGAGATTGAGAGGACAATAATCAACTTTATATGGAAAAACAAGAAACCCAGGATAGCCAAAAAAATCTTATACAATAAAGGTTCTTCTGGAGGCATTACCATCCCTGACTTCAAACTCTATTACAAAGCTACAGTATTGAAAACAGCTTGGTATTGGCATAAAAACAGAGTAGTTGACCAATGGAATTGTATAGAAGACCCGGATCTTAAACCACAAACCTATGAACACCTGATTTTTGATAAAGGAGCCAAAAGTACACAATGAAAGAAAGAGGGCATCTTCAACAAATGGTGCTGGCATAACTGGATGTCAACCTGTAGAAGAATGAAAGTAGATCCATATCTATCACCATGCACAAAACTCAAGTCCAAATGGATTAAAGACCTCAATATTAATTTGAACACATTGAGCTTGATAGAGGAGAAAGTGAGAAGTACTCTACAACAAATGGGCACAGGGAACCGTTTCCTACGCATAACCCCAGCTGCACAGACTTTAAGGGCAACATTGAATAAATGGGACCTCCTGAAGTTGAGCAGCTTCTGTAAAGCAAAGGACATTGTCACTAAGACACAAAGGCAGCCTACTGACTGGGAAAAGATCTTCACCAACCCTGCAACTGACAAAGGTCTGATCTCTAAAATATATAAGGAACTCAAGAGACTAGACGGCAAAATGCCAATTAACCCAATTAAAAAATGGGGTGCTGAATTGAACAGAGAATTCTCAACAGAAGAAGTTCGAATGGCCAAAAGACACTTAAGGTCATGCTCAACCTCCCTAGCTATCAGGGAAATGCAAATCAAAACAACTTTGAGATATCATCTTACACCTGTCAGATTGGCTAAAATCCAAAACACCAATAATAACCTTTGCTGGAGAGGCTGTGGGGTAAGGGGTACACTCATCCATTGCTGGTGGGAATGCAAACTTGTGCAACCACTTTGGAAAGCAGTGTGGCGGTTTCTCAGGAAAATCGGGATCAACCTACCCCAGGACCCAGCAATTCCACTCTTGGGAATCTACCCAAGAGATGCCCAATCATACAACAAAAGCATATGCTCATCTATCTTCATAGCAGCATTATTTGTAATAGCCAGATCCTGGAAACAACCTAGATGCCCTTCAGTGGAAGAATGGATGAAGAAACTGTGGAATATATACATGCTAGAATACTACTCAGCGGTAAAAAACAATGACATCTTGAATTTTGCAGGCAAATGGATGGAAATAGAAAACACTATTCTGAGTGAGGTAACCCAGACCCATAAAGATGAACATGGGATGTACTCACTCATAGTCGGTTTCTAGCCATAATTAAAGGACATTGAGCCTATAAATTTGGGATCCTTGAGAAGATAATAAGAAGGTGAACTCCCAAAAGAAGATATAGTAATCCTCCTGGATATTGGAAGTAGACACGATCGCCAGGCAAAATTGGGAACTTGAGGGTTGGGCAAGACTGGGCCAAGGGAAGATGGGGAGAGAAAAGTTTGAAGGGGAGAACGGGGGGAGCTCGGAGGAATGGGGTGCTTGGGATATAGGAAGGGTGGATATGGGAACAGGGAAGCATATATCTTAATTTAAGGAGCTACCTGAGGGTTGTCAAGAGACTTGACCCTAGAGGGGTTCCCAGGTTTCCAGGGAGACGCCCCCAGTTAGTTCCTTGGGCAGCTGAGGAGAGGGAGCCTGAAAAGGCCAGTTCCTATAGCCATACTGATGAATTTCTTGCATATCACCATAGAACCTCCACCTGACGATAGATGAAGAAAATGACAGAGCCCCACATTGGAGCACCGGACTGAGCCCCCAAGGTCCGGATGAGGAGCAGAAGGAGAGAGAACATGAGAAAGAAAGTCAGGACCGTGAGGGAACCTCCATCTGGCGACAGATGGTGAAGGTGACTGAGCCCCACATTGGCGCACTGGACTGAGCTCCCAAGGTCCTGATGAGGAGCAGAAGGAGCGAGAACATGAGGGAGAAAGTCAGGAACGAGAGGGGTGCGTTCACTCATGGAGACGGTGGGACAGATCTAATGGGAGATCACCAACTCCAGTTGGAATGGGACTGATGGATCATGCGACCAAACCCGTCTCTCTGAATGTGGCCAACAGCGGGGGCTGACTGAGAAGCAAAGGACAATGGCTCTGGGCTCTGATTCTTCTGCATGGACGGGCTCTGTGGGAGCCTTCTCAGCTTGGTCGATCACCTTCCTGGACCTGGGGGGAGTTGGGAGGAACTTGGTCTTAGCATAGAGTGGGGAACCCTGATGGCTCCTTGGCCTTGAGAGGGAGGGAGGGGAGGTATGGGTGAAGGGGAGGGGAGGGAAGGGGGAGAAGGAGGGGAGGGTCGGGGGAGGAGGACGGGAGGGAGGGGGGAGGAGGAGGGAAGTAGATGGAAATTTTTTAAAAAAAAAAATAAAAAATAAAAAAAAAAACAAAAACAAAAAAAAACAAAAAAAAAAAAAAAAAATTTTAGATTAAGAACATTCTTTTGGAAACAGAGTCTTACTATATAGGCCTGAAACTCATAATACTGTGTTTGGATTTTATGAGTGTACCATCATGTTCTGGTAAATTAATTTTAAAATGAGTAGTGGTGCTAAGCTAAAAATAATTGATCTTCTCACCAAACAAAGTTCTCTGAAAGCACACACACCAACCACAGCCACATTTCTAGCTCCTTGGCTTCTGCCCACTGATAGAATCCTGATCATAAGTGATAACATAGTTGTCCACTTGGCTGAGATTTAATTTCTCTATTGATAATGTCAAGTTGCATACATCCAAAAATTTATACTCCAATGCTAAGGGATTGAATTATAATAAATAGCACTAAAAACAACATATGTGAGAGGAATGTAATTTGAACAGATTGTAAAAGCTTTCTAGTACGTGAAGAAACACCCCATTTTAATCACATACACATTATAATTTTATGAGCTCGGCAAGTGAAGTGTAAGATGAAAGAGACTAAAAATGTGTGGGTTTGAAATGACTACATAGTAAGTTGTGGGTGTGTAAATAATGGGCTAAGTGTCTGAGCTGTTTTATGGGTGTTCTAGCTCTTTTAAGTAAACCAAGATCTTTCACACCCCCTGAGTGTTCTGAGTACTCGATAGCACAAATACGTGGAACTCCGCTAAAGACATTTTTTTAAAGAAAGAATTTTTAAGCACCACTGTCTACCATATTTCCCTAATTGGGGTTTATTGAGCACTCCATCCCGCAGGAGCACACTGCTCATTCCCTTTAAGGACGCATGGAGCATCACCAAGATACATTGAATGTCAGGTCATAAAACAAGATCAATAAGCTTAAAGTGATTTAAAGCTTACAAAGTATGTTTCCTTAATAAAACTGCATTAAATTAGAGATCAATAATGGAAAGATATCTGGAAAACTGCCAAGTACTCTAAAAATGAGCAAAATTTAAATAATCCCAAATTTGAAGAAGAAATTTGAGTGGAATGAGAAATAATCTGACCAGAATAAAATTAAAAAGTCATTTTAAAATTGGATGTCATTCAAAAAAACTATACGACGCAAGGTCAGCACACAAAATTCAGCTGAATTTATGTGTACTGACAACACAAGAGCCTGAGTTCAATGCCCCACCACAGAAAATTCTCACTATGGTGATGCATGCTTATAATCCCTGTGCTTCTAGAGAAAGGATGGACCATGGGGGTATTCTTCACCTTTTCTGTCCTAATTGGAGGGTTTTGATCCAGTGAAAGACACTGTCTCAAATCAAGAGGACAAAATTTCATAGGATGAATTCTGAAGTTGTTCCCTGGCCTCTACATCACACACACACACACACACACACACACACACACACACACACACGTACCCAGAAACAAACAGGTGTATATACACATTACACACCTCCATTAAAAGAAACCATTTGAAATTGTTCCAAAAATGAAATCACTAAAGTATAAATTTGACAAAAAATTTCAGAATTCACATGCTGCAAACTAAAATACAAGGCAAAAACTCCCAGACCCTGGTCAATGTAAAGCATATACTGTTTGTGGTTGACAAGACTCAATATAATAAGTCTGTAAATTATTCCCAAATGTATTATTCTGGTTTAATGTAATTTTTACTCAAAGCTCATTTTGTTCAATCTATTGCAGTATTACTGGACTTCTTGAAACAACAGGCAGAGTTGTGTAACTAAGGGAACCTAGGTTTCAAGAATTCAACTGCTCAATTCTAACTTTTGCTGGGTGAGGTTGTTGGAATAGTGTCATATGATGGAGATTTATAGTGCATGACTTATCAAGAAGTGTGTTCTGGATTCTACCGTGGGATGAGGTTCCTGTAACAGAAAGTATAATAGCCCAGTGGGCTGGAGAGATTATTCAACCCTTAAAAACACTTGCTGCTCTAGGGGATCCAAGTTCAGTTCTTAGTACACACACCTTATAGCTCACAACAGTATGTAACTCCCTCCAGGGGACCTAACATTTCTTCTAGCCTCTAAGGCAGCCTGAACACATATGGCATGTACTTATGCAGAAACACATGTACACACTTAAATGCAAACAAAACAAAAAGGCCCGGTGTCATCATGCCTTTAATACAACACGAGGAAAGAAAAGGCAAGCAGATGTCTTTAAGTCCTTATAGTCTACTACAGAGAACCTATACAATCCAATTTACATGCAGGGCGAGAATACCAGTTGCATTATACCTGCCTTTGCATTATCACCATAGGATTGTCTCTTTTGTTGATTCTTTCTTATGCTCTACTTTCATCTATTTGCTGGAGCATTGTGGGCTGGATAGTCCCAAAAGCCCTTCAGGATCCTGTAGATAGAACAATGCATGCTGGACTCTTGTTCCCTGCCAGGGTCATTCTTAGCAAGGAGAGGATTAGACTGGCCTCATGGATCCAGGATGCTTGAGACCAGGACCTGGAATTTGACATTTTCCCTGGTAAGCTGTGATCAAATGTTCCAGAAACTAAGATGTAATATGCTTTGCTTACTGTAACAGCGTGTACTTTGCAAAAGGGGAACTAGAGGTCCTGACTATCCTGTATTTCTGCTCTTTGATGAACTTTACTGACACATTTTTAGCTTTCTTATTTGAGGGGCATATAAGAAACTGGTTTTGATGAATTTTCTGGCTCGAGCCATCATTTCTCTGATCCCTCCAGACTTTACCTTGTGATTCTTTATTTCCTCATTCCCAGTCATCTCCTTCAGAAGCCCATCGTGATCAAGGAAGAACCTCTGATCTGGTTCAGTGGAGCATACCTATTCCTTCCTCCTGGACTAAATAAAGCTTTCTCCATAGCTGGCTAGTCAAGGATGGTCACAAATTTACCACAGCATTTTAGGAATATGATACCCTGCAGAAACTATTGCTAATATAATAACCGAGCTCCAACCCCTTAATATGTAGGTGGGGGAACTGATGATAATTTTTAACTATGAGCTACATTTAATGAATATCAAATTGATTTGGGATTTTATTTTGTCATGATTAGCCATAAATGTAGGGAGTATATGTGAATTGCTCACAGCAATGCCAATGACAGAACTGGTTCCTGAACCCACATCTGTGATTGCTGTAGTCTGTGAGACCAGCTCCAAGAAATGCACCAGGGTTGCACAAAGAATGCTTTCAAAGTAGCGGCATTTAGGAAAAATTCTTAACTATGTGATGGTTAGACTTTTCTCTCTGAGGATAAATAAGGAAACATACATGCTTTCTGATGGTAACTTATAAAAAGGAACAAGCGCACCCTTTTCTGATGGTAGCCTTCTCTTTTACTTCATTTAAAAAAACTTTCTCTGAAAATCTCTTCATCACCACACAGCTACATAGCGTGTCTCTATCTCTCATATTTTTCCTCCTACAACAAAGTCTCTGAACAAATATGTTTCACTTTTTCAGAGTTACACAGTATTTCTTTCTTTTTTTATTTATTTTTTGGTTTTTTTTTTATATTTAAAAATTTCTATCTCCTCCCCTCTTCCTCCCCCTTCCTTACACTCCCATCCACCCATACCGCCCCTCCCTCGCTCTTCAGGCCAAGGAGCCATCGGGGTTCCCTACTCTATGTTAAGACCAAGGTCCTCCCAACTCCCTCCAGGTCCAGGAACGTGATCAACCAAGCTGAGAAGGCTCCCACAGAGCCTGTAAATGCAGAAGAGTCAAACCTCAGCGCCTTTGTCCTTGGCTTCTCAGTCAGCCTCCACCGTCGGCCACATTCGGAGTCTGTTTTGGTCTCATGTTCCATCAGTCCCAATCCAACTGGAGTTGGTGATCTCCCATTAGTTCTGTCCCACCGTCTCCATGGGTGAACGCACCCCTCACGGTCCTGACTTTCTTTCTCATGTTCTCTCTCCTTCTGCTCCTCATCAGGACCTTGGGAGCTCAGTCCGGTGCTCCAATGTGGGGCTCAGTCATTTTCTTCATCTATCGCCAAGTGGAGGTTCTATGGTGATATGCAAGAAATTCATCAGTATGGCTATAGGAACAGGCCTTTTCAGGCTCCCTCTCCTCAGCTGCCCAAGGAACTAGCTGGGGACGTCTCCCTGGAAACCTGGGAACCCCTCTAGGGTCAAGTCTCTTGACAACCCTCAGGTGGCTCCCTAAATTAAGATATATGCTTCCCTGCTCCCATATCCACTCTTCCTGTATCCCAAGCATCCCATTCCTCCTAGCTCCCCCCATTCTTCCCTTCATGCATTTCTCTCCCCATCTTCTCTTGGACCCGTCTCGCCGCACCCTCAAGTTCCCAATTTTTGCCTGGCAATCGTGTCTACTTCCAATATCCAGGAGGATTACTATATCTTTTTTTTGGGGGGGGGGGTTCACCTTCTTATTATCCTCTCAAGGATCCCGAATTATAGGCTCGATGTCCTTTAATTATGGCTAGAAACCGATTATGAGTGAGTATATCCCATGTTCATCTTTTTGGGTCTGGGTTAGCTCACTCAGAATAGTGTTTTCTATTTCCATCCATTTGCCTGCAAAATTCAAGATGTCATTGTTTTTTACCACTGAGTAGTATTCTAACATGTATATATTCCACAGTTTCTTCATCCATTCTTCCACTGAAGGGCATCTAGGTTGTTTCCAGGATCTGGCTATTACAAATAATGCTGCTATGAACATAGTTGAGCAAATGCTTTTGTAGTATGATTGGGCATCTCTTGGGTAGATTCCCAATAGTGGAATTGCTGGGTCCTGGGGCAGGGTGATCCCGAATTTCCTGAGAAACTGCCACACTGCTTTCCAAAGTGGTTGCACAAGTGTGCATTCCCACCAGCAATGGATGAGTGTACCCCTTACCCCACAACCTCTCCAGCAAAGGTTATCATTGGTGTTTTGGATTTTAGCCAATCTGACAGGTGTAAGATGATATCTCAAAGTTGTTTTGATTTGCATTTCCCTGATAGCTAAGGAGGTTGAGCATGACCTTAAATGACTTTTGTCCATTTGAACTTCTTCTGTTGAGAATTCTCTGTTCAGTTCAGTGCCCCATTTTTTAATTGGGTTCATTAGCATTTTAAAGTCTAGTCTCTTGAGTTCCTTATATATTTTAGAGATCAGACCTTTGTCAGTTGTAGGGTTGGTGAAGATCTTTTCCCAGTCAGTAGGCTGCCTTTGTGTCTTAGTGACAGTGTCCTTTGCTTTACAGAAAGAAGCTTCAGGAGATCCCATTTATTCAATATTGCCCTTAATGTCTGTGCAGCTGGGGATATACGTAGGAAACGGTCTCCTGTGCCCATTTGTTGTAGAGTACATCCAACTTTCTCCTCTATCAAGCTCAGTGTGTTCAGATTAATATTGAGGTCTTTAATCCATTTGGACTTGAGTTTTGTGCATGGTGATAGATATGGATCTACTTTCATTCTTCTACAGGTTGACATCCAGTTATGCCAGCACCATTTGTTGAAGATGCCCTCTTTCTTTCATTGTGTACTTTTGGCTCCTTTATCAAAAATCAGGTGTTCATAGGTTTGTGGTTTAAGATCCGGGTCTTCTATATAATTCCATTGGTCAACTTCTCTCTTTTTATGCCAATACCAAGCTGTTTTCAATACTGTAGCTCTGTAATAGAGTTTTAAGTCAGGGATGGTAATGCCTCCAGAAGTACCTTTATTGTATAAGATTTTTTTGGCTATCCTGGGTTTCTTGTTTTGCCATATACAGTTGATTATTGTCCTCTCAATCTCTGTGAAGAATTTTGATGGGACCTTGATGGGGATTGCATTGAATGTATAGATTGCTTTTGGTAGAATTGCCATTTTTACTATGTTGATCCTCCCAATCCACGAGCAGGGGAGATCCTTCCATTTTCTGGTATCCTCTTCAATTTCTTTCTTCAAAGACTTAAAGTTCTTGTCAAATAAATCCTTCACTTCCTTGTTAGAGTTACTCCCAGATATCTTATTCTATTTGTGGCTATTGTGAAAGGTGATACTTCACTGATTTCCCTCTCTGCTTCCTTATCCTTTGTGTATAGGAGGGCGACTGATTTTTTGGAGTTGATCTTGTAGCCTGTCACATTACTGAAGGAGTTTATCAGCTGCAGGAGTTCTTTTGTGGAGCTTTTCGGGTTGCTTATGTACACTATCATATCATCTGTAAATAACGAAAGTTTAACTTCTTCTTTTCCAAATCGAATCCCCTTGATTCCCTTATATTGTCTTATTGCTATTGCTAGAACTTCAAGCACTATATTGAAGAGATAAGGAGAGAGTGGACAGCCTTGTCGTGTTCCTGAATTTAGTGGGATAGCCTTGAGTTTCTCTCCGTTTAATTTGATGTTAGCTGTCGGCTTGCTGTAAATAGCTTTTATTATATTTAGGAATGACCCTTGTTCCCTAATCTCTCCAAGACCTTTATCATAAAAGGGTGCTGAATTTTTTCAAATGCTTTTTCAGCATCTAATGAGATGACCATATGGTTTTTTCCTCCACTTTATGTATATGATGGATTACATTGACAGATTTTCGTATGTTGAACCAGCCCTGCATCTCTGGGATGAAGCCTACTTGATCGTAGTGGATAATTTTTCTAATGTGTTCTTGGATTCGGTTTGCCAGTATTTTATTAAGAATTTTTGAGTCAATGTTCATTAGTGAGATTGGCCTGTAATTCTCTTCCTTGGTTGAGTCTTTGTGTGGTTTAGGTATCAGGGTAACTGTAGCTTCGTAGAAGGAATTTGGAAGTGACTCTTGTGTTACTATATTTTGAAATACCTTAAGGAGTATAGGTATTAGGTCTTCTTGGAAGTTCTGGTAGAATTCTGCATTGAAACCATCTGGTCCTGGGCTCTTTTTGGTAGGGAGGTTTCTGATAACAGTTTCTAATTCTTCGCGACTAACAGGACTATTTAGAGCATTTACCTGGTCCTGGTTTAACTTTGGTATATGGTACTTATCTAAAAAACTGTCCATTTCTTTTACATTTTCCAATTTTGTGGCATACAGGCTTTTGTAGTAAGATCTAATGATTCTCTGAATTTTCTCTGTGTCTGTGGTTATGTCCCCCTTTTACTTTCTGATCTTATTAATTTGCGTGATATCCCTCTGCCATTTGATTAGTTTGGCTAAGGGTTTGTCAATCTTGTTGATTTTCTCCAAGAACCAGCTTTTTGTTTCATTGATTCTTTGGATTGTTTTCTGTGTTTCTATTTTGTTGATTTCTGCCCTCAGTTTGATTATTTCCAGTCTTCTACTTCTCCTAGGTGAGTCTGCTTCTTTTTTTTTCCAGAGCTTTCATGTGTGCTGTTAAGTCACCAATGAGTGCTTTCTCTGTTTTCTTTAAGTGGGCACTTAGTGCTATGAACTTTCCTCTTAGCACTGCTTTCATTGTGTCCCATAGGTTTGAGTATGTTGTGTCTTTGTTTTCATTAAATTCAAGAAAGATTTTAATTTCTTTCTTTATTTCTTCCTTGACCCAGGTGTGGTTCAGTAGTTGACTGTTCAGTTTCCATGAGTTTGTGGGCTTTCTGGGGGTAGCATTGTTGTTGATTTCTAATTTTAATCCATGGTGATCCGATAAGACACAAATGGTCACTAATATTTTTTGCTTTGTTACCAAGTATATGGCCAATTTTCGAAAAGGTTCTATGAGCCGCAGAGAAGAGGGTATATTCTTTCCTATTTGGGTGGAATGTTCTATAAATTTCTGTTAAGTTCATTTGGTTCTTACCTCCATTAAGTCTTTCAATTCTCTGTTAGCTTTCTGTCTGATTTACCTGTCCATTGGTGAGAGAGGAGTGTTGAAGTCTCCAACTATTAGTGTGTGTGGTTTGATGGCTGCCTTGAGTTCTAGAAGTGTTTCTTTTACATAAGTGGGAGCTTTTATATTAGGGGCATAGATATTCAGGATTGAGACTTCATTCTGATGGATTTTTTCTGTTATGAGTATAAAGTGTCCCTTTCCATCTCTTCTGATTGATTTTAGTTTGAAGTCAACTTTGTTGGAAATTAGAATGGCCACACCCGCTTGTTTCTTAGGGCCATTTGCTTGATAAACCTTTTCCCAACCCTTTACTCTGAGTCGGTGTCTGTCTTTGTGGTTGAGGTGTGTTTCTTGTAAACAGCAAAATGTTGGATTCTGTTTTTGTATCCAGTCTCTTAGCCTGTGCCTTTTTATAGGTGAATTGAGTCCATTGATATTAAGTGATATTAATGACCAGTGGTTGTTAACTTCAGTCATTTTTAGTAGTAGAGTTTGTGTGTTTCCCTTCTTCTAGTTGTGCTGGTGAAGGGTCGCTAGATGCCTGAGTTATTGTGGGCGTTGTTGGACTCCTTGGTTTGTGATTTTCCTTCTATTACTTTCTGCAAGGCTGGATTTGTGGCTACGTATTGTTTAAATCTGTTTTTGTCCTGGAATATCTTGTTTTCTCCATCGGTGGTGAATGCAAGCTTTGCTGGGTATAGTAATCTAGGCTTGCATCCATGTTCCCTTAGTGTCTGTAGCACATCTATCCAAGCTCTTCTGGCTTTCATGGTTTCCATTGAGAAATCAGGTGTAATTCTCATAGGTTTCCCTTTATATGTTACTTGACCTTTTTTCTTTGCAGCTCTTAATATCTGTTCTTTATTCTGTATGTTTTGTGTTTTGATTATTATATGGCGTGGGGATGCTTTCTTTTGATCCAGTCTATTTGGTGTTCTGTAGGCTTCTTGTACCTTCATAGGAACATCCTACTTTAGGTTGGGGAAGTTTTCTTCTATAATTTTGTTGAATATGTTTCTGGGCCTTTGAGTTGTAATTCTTCTCCTTCTTCTACCCCAATTATTCTTAGGTTTGGTCTTTTCATGGTGTCCCAGATTTCCTGGATGTTTTGTGTTAAGAATTTGTTAGATTTGTTTAGTTCTTTAATCTGTGAATTTATTTCCTCTATAGTATCTTCAGAGTCTGAGATTCTTTCTTCCATCTCTTGTATTCGGTTGGAAATACTTGTCTCTGAAGTTTCTGTTCGTTTACTCAGAATTTCCATTTCCAGTCTTCCCTCGGATTGTGTTTTCCTCATTACCTCCATTTCATTTTTCAGGTCTTGTACTGTTTCCCTTACCTGTTTGATTGTTTTTTTTTTGTTTTTCTTGTTTTTCTTGGGTATCTTTGAGAGATTTATTTATTTCGTCTACCTTTTTGTTTGTCATCTCCATTTCTTTATGGCAGTTTTTTACCTCCTGTTTAAGGTCCTCTATTATTTTCATAAAGTACTGTTTAAGGTCGGTTTCTTCTATATCTTCTGGGGTAGGGTGTTCAATTCTTGTTGTTTCAGGATGTCTGGATTCTGGTGATGTCATGTTGCCTTTCATGTTGTTGGAGGAGTTCTTGTATTGGCGCCTGCCTATCTCTTCCTTCAAATGGAGCCGGGAGGAGCTTGGTGTCCTAGACCAATCTTTGCTGTGACTGAATCTGGTTGGATCTCCCCAGAGCCAGAGCAGGACCTATTCCTTGAGGCACAATCTGAAGAAGCCCGCACTCCCTTTCAGGAATCCTCAGACCTGCCTGGAGGCCAGAGTCTGACCCCTTTGGGTGGATGGCCTTAGTACAGGTGCAGGACACCTGAAAACACTAGGGAAGGCTTGGGAGAGGCAGGGACATGAGAAACAAAGACAAGCCTGCAGTGGGAGCTGGGGGAGGGGGTCTGTGCTCTCTTCCAGGGCAGGTTGCCCCAGGGTCTGCACCCAATCACCAGTCCAGATGGAACTCCAGGGCACAGGATCAGGGATTCCAGGCAGCCCAGGGACGCCGCTGGGACAAAAGGGCCAAGGTGGAGGCAGTGCGGGATGGAATACCACACAGCGAACCTGGCAGCACAATCTGAAGGAGCCCGCACTCCCCCACAGGAATCCTCAGACCTGACTGGAGGCCAGAATCTGACCCCTTTGGGTGGATGGCCTTAGTACAGGAGCAGGACACCTGAAAACACTAGGGAAGGCTTGGGAGAGGCCCACAGTATTTCTTGAGTAAACAATAAGAAACAGACTCATATTGATTACTATTTTCTCTCAGGCTAGGATATCACACTGGCCAGCCAAGGAGTAACACTTGGCTCGGCTCTAAGTGGTCAGGGTTCCCAGATAGACAGTGACATTGAAATTCAGGACTTAAACAATGAACAGTTGCCTGAACATTGAGGTTAGGAATATATGCAGAAAGTCCATTACTGCAAGGAGTTTCTACCAAAGTTACTTTCCCATATAGCTGTGGATGGTCAGGAAGATGATTCTTGCTTAATTGTATAGTTCTGATAAATAGAAATAATACTAGGATTTTTTTTATTACTCAAACTGACACCGGAATATCCTCAGTTATAAAGACAGCCTTTTACACATTTAGCTGATTTTTTCTTTAGAGCAAATTAAAAATAGACTGGTTGCCAATGCAACTGAATACACAAGTACAAGTTTCTAGATGTTTATTGCTGAATCAAGGTCAGACTAAAGTAACTTTGGTTGTTTTGGCAGAAGAAATGTAATGGCCCATAAGAAAAATTACAGATAGAAACAATCAATCATTTAGTCAGTGACCCCATGAACTTTCCCAAGTGGTATTTACATCAGAGAATTATTCATATGGTAGGTTGACCTGCTGAATACAGGTTGTCATCTCTTATATACTCCTACAGCCTCCAGCACATGATGTAGTATTTTAAATTTATACTGTGGAGATTGGAAAAAGTACACATGACCTGAGGACAATTTGATTTATACAAATTATCTTTGTTTTATAAAGATTTATTTGTATATTTATTTATTTGTTTTTAGTGAGTGCGTGTGCTTGCATGCTTGCATATGCACTATATTTATGCAGTTTACTGTTGAAGACAGAAGAGAGCCTCAGATGCCCTAGAACTTAAATTATGGGAACCTGATGCTTCTCACTGTCCTGGAGAATCACTATCTCAATGAACCCATTGATTTTACTGTTTATATTTTATATTCAGTTTTTTCCCAATAAAAAGGACTTGAATACCTATCTATTTAAGGGTGGTTATGCATCTTTCACTTTAAAAATCAGTCTAGAACATAGGTTAGCTGAAGTTGTTCATGGGAAGAAGAAGAATCAGGGGACAAACTGATATGAGTTCTATGTGGAGACAGCTGGAGAAATGGAATATAAGGAAGCCAAGTCAGACACAAACAAGAGTTCAGAAAAGGAAGAAACTTTCTCATTTTAAAACACATATGATTTTGAAGGAATACAAGTACCGTGTAAATCAAAGGAATATTTTACTGAATTTAACTTTTAAAATTAGCAAGAGTTGTTTACTATTGCAAAAAAATCATCTCACTGGCCTGAGTTATATATGCTAAACAGCACACCTTAATGATCTGTATTTATAGCTGTCACATAATGATCCTGTTTGTAGGTGTACCTTCTGACCTTGTCATCATGTGTTGTAGATTTATTTGTATACATCATTTGTATTTTAAAATATGCATTTGTTATAATTTGTTTTCTATATCTTTTTATACTACAGTTAGGGCAATGATTCATTATAAAATTAATATTATCTATTAATTCATTGCAATAGAGTAGATGGAGCTTTAAATATGTTTGTTTTTTAAAAGAACCATTAAATCTCACAGAATTAGGAATTATTGCATAAAGGAATTAAGTAGACTAGTACGAACTAATAGGTACAGAAATTGCATAGTAAGTTATTTAGCTGAACAAAAGAGGTGCTAATTATATTAGCCTGAAGATTTGTTGGGAATAATTGGTGCACTCTCCTCATCATTTGATATTTGTATTGTGTCTAAGTGGTACTATATACAAATGATAAAACAAAGTCATATAAAAGTTAGTCTTATAATACAGATGTCTAATAGGCTTATAAGTCATCCTTATCAGCTCTCAGTGGTGCTGACCAGTCATGTAATGAAAATGGATGGTACCTGAATGAGAAAACAATTATCTTGCAGTCTGAAGGAGGTTAGTCATACCCAAAGGATGAACAAAATACTCCAAGCAAAACTAACAGCAGCATAATGAGCTATGGAGTGACAGGCATGGATGTAAGCAGATCATGTTGACTTGGAGCAAGCAGAGTTGGAGCTGCTTCAGTGCTCCATTTAAACAGGAGCGTGTGCTCAGCATGAGGCTGAGAGGCAGCTAGCTGACAGCTGCCTCCAGCACCCAAAGTACAGACCATCTAGGCAGCATATTAATTAATTTATGCAATTTTGGAGGAAGGAATTGCCTGACATGAACAAGCCTTTTAAGGCTTACTCATTTGACCAGAAAACATCAAGGTTAATAGTTAAATCACACAGTACAGAAAATATTGCCCTGTATATGATACAATGGAGTAGCTGAGATAATTTTAACAGAAATGCTGTTACTGTGCCATCCAAACATGTAAATGTGAACAATATGCTGATTTTCATTGGTACTAAAATATGGTTATTCAAAATTAAATGCTGGAAGGCATAATTTAAATAATACTGCACACACATATGCAGTTCTATTCTGGAAACTGCATCCTATCACATGTACTTCTAGCTTCTGGTGAAAAAGAGAAGGTAGCCACTAAACTGAATGAGATGCTGACTCCATAAACACCAACCTAGTTTTAAAGATACATGTGCTTGGTTGGAAAACAATATTTTCACATATGATACCAGGTTTTGCCTAAGGAAACATATTGAATCCAAAGATAGAGTACACTAAACCTGCAAGAGGACATGTTTCTTGCAACTGTTTTAAATCTTTGCCATGAATAAATGGATATGTCATGTATGGATGTATCACAAAATAAAACAGAGGTCTTAAACTGTAAAGACATTGTTGAATATATTTACAACCTCGTAAAACAAAATGACATTGTAACATCTTAAGTGGGCTACTTTGTCACATCTGTATATGTCCTTCCTGGAAAGCTCCCTTCTTGATTCGAACACATCAAGGATACAAGTGACATTCTATTTATGTTCCCCTTTGAACTGTCTGTCAACTGATAAATCCATCTATCTGCTCAGAACAATCTGTGGGATGGCTCAGTACTTTCCCAAAGATGTATGTAGGTCCTTGCAGATAAATCCTGGTGCAGAGGCAACGGGCGGGAGAAAACATGGTATGATGTGATGCTGCTGAACACACAAAAGCCAAAAGGCACTTACGTCTACTTTGTCCAAACTTCTTCTTGTTTATTTATGTGTTTGCTTATTTCTTCATTTGGTGTGCAGATGGCAGTTTTCCTTATAGGAAATAATGGCTTCACTGCTGGTGCGTTTTCACAGGTGGGAGAAGTGAGTGGCCACCATGGTGGTGGTGATATGCAATGTGACCTCATCTTATTTACAGATGTGATGCTGAGGAGTGTACAGCAGTACCATGCAAGATAAAGATGTAGGAAAGAACTTCCGACATGACTTCATTTCCTAAGGAAGGTCAATAATCATGAAGTGGTACCCCATAGACTAAAACGTTTCTGTGCAACTGAGAAAATAATTTAGTGAAGAAGAAACTCACAGAATGAGGGAGAATCTTTAACAGATATGAATCTGACAGAGGACTAATGCTCACCCAGGATAAACAAAGAGCTCAAAACAAAACCAATCAATCAATCAAACAAACCAATGACCCAATTAAAAACTGGGCTAAGGTATCTAAACTCCTCCTCAGTAGGGGAAATAAAAATAGCTAGGAAATACCTCAAAGAATATTTGGTGGTTCAAACAAGGATGGCTACCATAGACTCATATGTCTGAGTAACTGGTTCCAGCTGGTGGAACTGTCCAGAAATAAATAAGGAGGTATAGCTTTGTTGAACAAGGGAGCAGGCTTTGAAGTTACAAAAGACTCATGACTCAGGCCATTCCTAGTACGTCTCCTCTCTACTCGTACTTGTTGATCAAGATGTGAGATTTAGTTGCTCTTGCAGCCATACCTATGATTCACCTGTGTATCCGTACATCCTATTAACACCTTCTTCTATGTGCTTCCCTGGTTGTGGTGTTTGGTTAGAGCAATGAGAGCATAACCACAGCATCCTTAACAACTAGGGAAACGCAAATGAGAGCAGCTGGGAGATCTCTTCCCATCCCAGTCAAATGGCTAAAATCAACAAAACAGCTGACAGAATTGCTGACAAGGTTGTGGAGAAAGAAAAAACCCTGTTGGTGGGAATAAATTGTTGGAGTTATTCTGAAAATTGGTAGGAAATAGAAACAACCTAAATGTTTTTAAACTGATGAATGGGTAGTGGAAATTTGGCACACATATATGTCTGGATACTATTCAGCTGTAAAATATAAAAGAAAAGAAGTTTGCAGGTAAATGGCTGGACCTAGATAAGAGTACATTGAGTGGAATAATCCATATCTATAAAGAGAAATAGTGTAGTGTATGTTTATACAGCAGAAAAAAACTATACCATTTTTCATAGTCATTTCTGAAAGACCATGGCAGCAGAATAAAGAGAAAGCATTCAAGAAGATTGTTATATACTTGACAAAACTGACAGTCCCCAGGCAGGCTTTCACCAGGTTCTTATATTTTCTCTGACAGTGATTCATCCTCGTTTGAGCATTTAAGAATCTCACTGTTTGCTTGTTGTACATACAAAGAATCCCACATCATTTGCTGACATTTTACAGCTACAAACTCTGAAGTCAGAACCCTCAGACTAATAATATCAAGGGTAGCTACAAAGGACACACTAATTAACACCTTTAAAGGGCTTTTAATTCTAAGAATAGGGATAGAAACAAAGGCAAGAACCTCATAAATCAATTAATCCAAAACACTGGCAGCTTCTGTGGTTCTTGGAATTATGATCTTCAAATTATCTGGTAGTTAATACTCCCCCCTTACTGTTTCTCTTTCCTACTCCCCATCTGTTCAACTTTTTCAGTACAGGGGACTGGGCCTGGAATTTGCACTATATGCAAATACTATATGCGTGTTATGTCCTCATTCCTCATTCTTTCACTTTTTTATTTTAATTGATATACTTAAATAACAGCCACATTCATAATTGCTAGGAAATGGAAACTACCTAAATGTCTTTCAACTGGTGAATGAATAATGAAAACATTGTACATAAACACGATGGAATACTATACAGCTATAAAGAAAATGATCAAATGTCAGTAAGTTTATGACAAATGCCTTAGTATCTTAAGTACACCATGGACAATAATGATCTTTCATTTGAGATTATGAAGATTAGTAGGTTCAATGGTCTCACTCTGCTATTTGTGTCCTATTATGCATTCAGAGAACATGACAGCCTTTATGAAGTGAGCTTAAAACAGGCAAAGACAAGAAAAAGGAGTGTGGTGAGAAGGCCATCAGCCAGATTTCACTGGTGCTATGAAGGAAATAAGGAATGTGTGATGAGTTCTCTGGGTCTCTTAAGGCTGTCACCCTGCCTGCAGTGGAAGGTCTGAGCCTGTGTCTTTTCTCTAGCAATCCAATCTTTGGATTATCTAATCAGTTTTATGTCGGCCACACCTCTTCCCCTTGTGCTGTTTTCTCAGTCCTCAGTTCTCCCAGAGACAGTCTGCTGTGACCTGAGATCTTGCCTTTTATCGATGACTTCTGCCTCATGCACATTTTCAGGCTCAACTCTCTTTCAGAGGTCTGCTATGATAAAATGGAAAGGACAGGACATTCATTGTTTTTGACTACCAATGTGGCTTTTTGTGAGCATAGAATAACAAAATACTTGGTAAAAAGGAGATAAATTGAATATTCAAAATGGATTTTTTAAATTAGAATATTTAAAGTTATATCTCTGTCAACTTAAATCTAAAAGTAAAATTAATTACAGTTATCCTTGAGAAAAGCATTTTTTAATTTTAAAGATTTATTATTATGTTTCTTAGTCATAGGTGTGTGTGTGTGTATGTATGTGTGTGTGTGTGTGTGTGTGTGTGTGTGTAAGTGCACACATGCACATACAAGTGCAGATGCCTATAGAGTACAGAGGCATCTGATGCCCTGGAGCTAGAGTTCTAGGTGTTTGCACGCTACTCAACATGGGAGCTAATAACTAAACTTGGATCCTCTAATATTAATCCCTGAGCCATGTCTGCAGCTACCAATTAGAAAGATATGTAAGATATGCTTCAAACAATCACAAGGCAATAATTGGTTATTTATGGATTTAAATTTTGATTTTTTTAACAATAAAGATGGGGTTTGTTTGTTTATTTTTAAATTGACATAAGTTTGTAAACATAAAAAGTCAACGGCAGATGATCACTGCTGTAAACCTTCACATGTTTTTCCTCAGGACCAGACCCATGAAGGATGATATTCACAGTTCCCATAACAAGGCCATGCTAAAGCACGGGAGCCATTTTACTAAATCTATCAATGTTTAGAAACTCAGACCATCAGAATCAACTCAGCAGGGTGACATTTTAATTCCAGCTCTTTTTGTCCTTTCAATTGTAATTTTATGCCATTATAAACCACATAATGTCATGTCTATACACATCTAAATGCCACAGATGGTGACTAACAATAAACACTAAAAGTAAAAAAAGTATTTGCCTGATATCAAAAATAATAATTTGCTGTTTCATTACTAATAATAGGGTGACTCATAGTTATCCTCATGAATTCACATGATTCACAATATCAAATGAGCTGGATTTTTTCAAAAGCAAAGCAAAAGGAATAAAATAAGGGAAAAAGCACGTTAAAAATTAACACAACATGAAAATATTATCAGAAGATTTTTTAAAAAAATTTAAGTTGTATAAATAAAAAAAGAACTAAATTTTAGGAAAACAGTGTATGTTAAATTTCTCCAGAGAATTAAATGAATAGAGTATATATGGATATGAAGAAATAGAAGTATCACATTGTTTAGCACATCTGATAACAAAGGTTCAGAAGTGGTGCATTTTTCTGTGTGCATGGCACAGATCCGGAAAGCTTGTAGTATCTTTCTAATATAAAACCCTGTTGATTTTATATAAATCTCAATCCCTCAATTTTAGCCATAAAGACTCGGGAGCCAGATGCTGGGGTGAAAACCTACTAGCTCACAGAGGTAGAGAAAGCACCAGGCTGGCCTTCCCCTTCTCCTGACATCACACACAGAGTTCCTACACAAAACTCCTCAAATCTCATGTCCCTCCCTTCTACTTCCTGTTTGTCTCTGTCTTCCTGATTCCCTCTTACTCCCTATGTTTTTTCTTGTAAAAGACGAGTTTCTTGCTCTGCTTCTTAACCTATGTTTAAAATTATTTACTTTCATTTACAATATTCAAGCAGAAAGCTGTTTGATTAAATATCTTTGTTAAGGCTGTGACACACCACAACTTGAAACTGGTTTTTCCAGTAAATAACACATTTTTGGGATTCACAATGTGACCAGATATCCTACAACATTTTTGCATTTTGTCTAAATAGACAGGAAAGATTTTAGCTAACAAAGTAAAACTATTTAGAATAATGAAACTATTTCTGACAAGTTTCCTACAGTATCCAACTTTGTGGTATTTGGCAGTTTTAGGATTAAGTATTTTTTAATTCAGAGTTCTGTAAAATGTTTATGTCAGTCTTATTGACTCAGCAATTTGAATATCCTGGATAGTGTGTACACTGAAACTGATTTTTGGGTGATGTTTGTCAGTTTCGTGGCAATCCTGGCTGAGTTGAACACAACAGTCAATCCCTGGTGGGTTGTCTGTCAGGAAGGAGCAGCCTCTGGGCTAAGGTCGTGACAAGGGTGGTGGTGCTAATCTAGAACCTCAAGGTAGAATTTCAGGCTACTAAGCTCTAAGTGGGCAATACCACTTGCCCATTTTACTCTCTTTCTTGGGGCATTTTCTCTTGATGACTCCTCCTTTTTCCTCTTTGTCCTGTGTTTCCCAGAATCCTTAGTTGGATGTTATTATTATCCTGGAAAGATAAGGGCAAAACCCTGCCCCAACTCTAACTCTGGATGGTTTCTTTCTTTGGCAGATAATATCTTTCCTAGTGCAAAATGCTTTTTGGCAACAGAAAAAATACTCTCTTGCAATTATTTTTTAATATTGAAAATAAATATAGCTTAGCATGTGTGATTAAAATTATTTTCACATATCAATTCAAGGTTTAAGTATATTTATTTTTAGATCACAAAGGGCATTCACTTTGAATTTCAGCCTGCCTTTTCCAAGTGGCTTATAAATTTAAATCACTGTAATTCTTATATTCTTGCCTCTGCCTCCTGAGTGCTGGGATGAAAGGTATGGACTACCAACTGGCTATGGATTCCTCATAATAGTTTTGCTCATAGGTTTATCCTGGTCCCTTAATTTTTAGTTTTAGAGGTAAATTTTCAAGTGTTTTGACTATGTAATCTGTCATTTTTCTTATTTAGCTTGAATTTGTTCCCTAGAAAATTTTAATATTCTAGTCTTAATTAAATGTGATGCCAGTTTGTCCATGATTTCATTATTTTCAGATATTTTGCCTATCTTGCTTGTATGAGCTACATAAAATTTGATGTCTTTGCTAAGTTTTGTTAGGTTACACTACTTCTATTCATGTCTCCTGTGACCAGATATCTTATTTTTGCCATTTATCTGTTCATTAGTGGTTTTCTACCCAGGTGACTATATAACTTTACCATTGCACACACAACATAAATTGGTAAAGATAGAGATTTTCCTTTTGTTTTCCTAGTTGTTTGTCTTATTGCCAAAAGTGTTGCAATGATTTTATGGTTCCTTCCTCAGTGTTGGTCATTCCAACCCCTGTCCTATAAACATATGCTTTCCATTAGTTTTGATTCTGTCGTGGTTGATGAACCATCAGTAAACCATGCATTAAACAAAGGTCATGATCATTCTTTTGGTTCCCACAGTTCAATATGTATCTCTTTCTTGGGGGGGGAGGAGTAAGTGGATTAGGAATGGGGATTATGGGAAACTGAGCTTTTTCCTAAGTGCAGAAAGGCATAGACCCCTTGGCTAACATCCTTGTCATGAGAGAATTTAGATGCATACCAGTTCCATTGCAACTCCTTCCCGTCCATGGCTAAGCCTGCAAAGGACTCTGCCTTCAAATGAATGGAATCCATCATTGTAAGGGGTGCCCTTATCATCATAGGGTGATTGGCAATGACTGAGTATAAGCTTCTCCATGCATTGTAAAATCCCCAGATTTGTTTCTCTAAGAAGGAATATTTATTTTCCATATATAGAAAGTGTCTTAGGAATTTAATTGATATAAAGATACACCATGACCATGGCAATTCCTATAAAGAAAATATTCCATTGAGGTGGTAACTTACAGTTTCAGAGATTCAGTTTATTATCATTATGTTGGGGAGCATGGCAGCATACAGGCAGATGTGGTGCTGGTTGCATCTTGTCCAGAAGACAGCAGGAAGTCAACTGCCTGTCACATTGATTGAAGCCTGACAAAAGAGACCTCAAAGCCTGCCCCGTCTTCCTCAGTTACACACTTTCTCAGAGTTATATATTTCTTGCCACAAGACCATACCTAGTCTGTCAAGACCATACCTTCTAATAGCGGCACTCCCTTTGGGGGGGGTCATTTTTTTTTCAAACCACCACATAAAGTATTTTCAATAGAAGTCAAAGATATATGATGGTGAAGTCTCTTTTGTTTGTAGAGTCCTCATTTGCCAATACACAAATTTTATATATATATATATATATATATATATATATATATATATATATATGGTATTATATTCAATGTTGGTCAGGATTGCTTGCACAGAGAAGAGTTTACCAGCAGTCTCAAAGGCTGTTCTTTGCTACTGTTCCCATTGGAAATTAGCTGATTAGCTGCCTTTTTAGTAACCCTGTAGAGGGCTTTTATAATAATTTGTAAATATGGTATATGGTATGTGATTTTCTGTAGTGTACGAACATACTATTAGGCGCTGTATCCAAGTTTTGTTCCTAGGTAGTAGGATTAAGGGCATGTGCCATCACCACTCTCGACTTTAGTAAACAACCTATAGAGATCTGCCGGTCTCTGCTGGAATTGAAGGCATGATCTATCACCATCCTGCTAAAATATTTGGTTTGATCACCAAATCATTCCATTTCTTAGAGATTTAAAAAACAAATTTGAACTATAGTAACACTTTGAATTTATTTAAAATATTTTAAACCTCTTAACTATGTTTTTAATACCTAATTAAAAAAATACCATGTTTATTTATTTAAAGGAAAATGTAAAAGATGATGTTTAGGATGGCATGGGCCATGTTGCTATCTACAGTCTAACATTCTAACATGAAATTAAGACACAGGGTTTAACAAAAACTTGTTTTTTGTTGTTTTTTTTTTCATTTTATGCCAGTATGGAAAATGTGCCTTTGTTAAATTATTTTATTTTTCATGCCAGATCAAATGAAAGGCATTTGCTAGTCTTCATAAATTAGTTTGAACTGAATGGTCAAGATGTCTGATGTACCATCACCTCTCCTTATTCAGGAAGTCTCACCTGTTAAAATCTAATCTGTATCAATGTTGATGGTTTCTACAACTTTACTTCTCCTGTGGAACCAAAGGCAAAATCTCTTCCCCAATATAACACACATTCAAATTTCCATTGTAAGTTCAGCACATCTTTAAAACATATAGGCTGATTTAATTCAGAAGTTGTTTTTCTTTTCTTTCTGTTATTCAGGGTTTTACTGAAGCTTTTGTTCCCTTCACTTTAAAATTAAAAAACATAAAGTTAATAAAGCATTCTGTAATCTACTTCTGATGGTCTTTATTTTCTTTTTCTATTTAGTTTTTAATTGTTTTTATTGTTATAAATTTTTCTCTGCTCCCCTTTCTTCCTCTCCTCTCCTCTTCTATCCACTCCCATGATCACCATGCTCCAAATTTACTCAAGAAATCTTGTTTTTTTCTACTTCCCATGTAGATTAGATACATGTACGTTTCTCTTAGTATCCTCTTTGTTGTCTAGGTTCTCTGGGATTGTGAATTGTAGGCTGGTTTTTCTTTGCTTTCTGTCTAAAGCCACTTATGAGTGAGTATATATTACATTTGTCTTTCTGGGTCTGGGTTATCTCACTTAATATGTTGTTTTCTATATCCATCCCCCTCTGTGTAGTACTCCATTGTATAAATGTACCATATTATCCTTATCTATTGTTTAGTCAAAGGGCATTTAGATTGTTTCCAAGTTCTGGTTATGACGAATAATGCTGCTAGGAATATAGTTGAGCACATGTTCTTGTAATATTATTGAGCATCCTTTGGGTATTAACCCCAAAGTGGTATTGCTGGTTCTTGAAGTAGGTTGTTTCTATAAAGCAAAGGAAATGGTTAACAAGAAAAAAATGATGGCTTAAAGAGTGGGAAAAAATCTTCCCCAAGCCCACATCAGGCAGAGGGTTTATCTCTAAAATATCCAAAGAATTCAAGAAATTGGTCATCAAAAGAACAAATAATCCAATAAAAATGGCATATAGACCTAAACAGAGAATTCTCAACAGATGAATCTAAAATGGCTAAAAGACACTTAAGGAAATGCTTAACATCCTTAGCCATCAGAAAAATGCAAATCAGACAATTCTTACATTCTATCTTAGACCTGTAAGAATGGACAAGTTCAAAAAGACTGATGACAACTTAGCTGGAGAGAATGTGAGGCAAAGACAGTCCTCCATTGCTGGTAGGAATGTAAAGTGGTACAGCTGCTTTGAATATCAGTATGGCACTTTCTCAGAAAATTAGGAAATAATATATCCCTTTTTATTTATTGAATATATCTTTTGAAGTGTGATTAGATCTTTCTATACCGGCTTGTCCTGTGGGATTGTGTGGTATACCTGTAAAATGGTTTATGTTATAATATGAAAAAAATTCATTTTACTAGAGACATATGTTGGAGCATTGTCAGTTTTAATTTGTACAGATATACCCACAATAGTAAAATCTTCTAATAAATGTGTAATTACAGGATCAGCTTTTTCAGAACTTAAAAATGTTGCCCATTAAAATCCTGGATGTGGATCTATGGTATGGTGCAGATTCTTTAATTTTCCAGTCTCCACAAAATGAAACACACCAATTTTCCAAATTTCATTTCTTTGGGTGCCTTTTGTGTTACTTCCTACAGGTAATGGAGCTTGTTTATAAAAGAACAAGTGGGGTCTTTCCTTATAATTTGTTTTGCTTGTTGCCAAGTATGGAAAAATCTTTCTTCAAACATTTGCTGTTGACATACTGAGGCTTCTAGCACATTTCCTATTAATAGCTAATAAATTTTATCATTGCCTTATGTTAGAGGGCCTGGTAGACCCATATGGGATCTGATATGTGTTATGTACAAAGGATGATTTGTTTTTCTGATTACTTGTTCCAGTTAAATAAATAGTGAAGTTGATTCTAAATTATCTAGAATAAATTAAATGGTTTCAATATATAAACCAACTCTTTCTGTATAATAAGAGTCAGTAGCTATATTAAGATATTCATGAAAATCTAATAATACCAGAAGAGTGGCCCATGGCTCTAATTTTTTAACTGAATCATAGGGACTCTGAGCCACTTTACTTAGTTTTTCTGACTTATAACCTGCCTCTCCTGATTTATTTGCATCAGTATAGAATGTAGGAGCTCTTGAAATTGGTGTCCCCTTCACTGTATGAGGAAGAATCAAATTTGTTCCTTTTATAATCTGAAGTCTCTTGTTTGGGGGATACTTGTTGTAAATCTCTCCCAAAAGAATTATTGCAATCTCTTTGCCAATGTTTATTTTCTGCCCATAATGATGCAATTTCAGCATTAGTAAAAGGTATCACAATTCCTCCTAATTGAAAAAGCCTCATTTTTCATTTCAGAATCAATTCAGAAACATTACTATATAAGTACTTAATTTTTATGTTTGCATGCTAAAATATCAATTCTAAGATCTTTTCTCCTTTTGCATAAGAATTTCTGTGGGAGAATTTGTAGAAATGAAAACAACTAAAATATAGTCAAGCTGTGGTATGAAGTGATGCACATATGCATCCTGAAATTTCTTTTCTTCTCAGAACCATCTGATACTTTTCTTGCACTATTTAAGTCCTTATCACCTTGTAAGGTTTAAAATAAATTACTTACCTCTTCTTGAGCAGTTAATCCAGTTGTGGGCCATAATCAGTTAATATCTCCCAGATATTTTTGAAACTCATTAAGACTCTGTAAATTATCTCTACTGATTTACACTTTCTGTAGTTTAATTTTCTATAAACCTATCTTTTATCCTAGATAACAGCTAGAATCTTTTTTTTTTGCATTTTTATGTGTAATTTTTAACCTCAAGCAAGGCAAAATTCTTTTTACTTCATCAAACATTTTTTTCCTAAGTTGTCTGCATCTGAATCAACCAGTAATACATCATGCATATAATGATGAAATTTAGCTTGAGGAAACTATTTATGAATTATTTCTAATGGTTGTTCTATACAATGTTGACACAAGGTGGTGGTACTTAACATTCCTTGTGGAATAACTTTCAATTGATAACTTTTAACAGGTTGAGGATTTGATGGAGACACTCTGAAGGCAAATTTTTTCTTTATCTTTTTCCTGTAAAGGTATAGTAAAAAAAAAATCAGGCTTTTGTATCAATCTCTACAATAGACCATGGCTTAGATAATAAAGAAGAAAAGGAAATTCCATTTCAAAGAGTCCATTGACTGAATCACCTTATTTATGGCTCTTAAATCTATTAACAGTATTCATTTCCACATTTATTTTTTTTGTGTGTTAGGAGTTCCTTATTTTCTTTTTTTCTCATTTTTTTATTAAAAATTTCCATCTCCTCCCCTCCTCCTCCCCCTTCCCTCTCCTCCCTTCCACCCATACCCCCACTCCGCCCCTCTCCAAGCCAAAGAGCCATCAGGGTTCCCTTCACTATGTTAAGTCCAAGGTCCTCCCAGCTCCCCCTAAGTCCAGGAAGGTGAGCAACCAAACTGACAAGGCTCACAGTGAGCCCATCCATGCTGTAGAGTTCAAGCCCATCACCGTTGTCCTTGGTTTCTCAGTCCTCCTCCACCGTCAGCCACATTCAGAGAGTCCGGTTTGGTCCCCTGTTCCATCAGTCCCATTCCGACTGGACTTGGTGGTCTCCCGTTAGATCTGTCCCACCATCTCAATGGGTAAACGCACTCCTCATGGTCCTGACTTCCTTGCTCATGATCTCCCTCCTTTTGCTCCTCATCAGGACCTTGGGAGCTCAGTCCGGTGCTTCTATGTGGGGCTCTGCCATTTTCTCCATCCAATGCCAGGTGAAGGTTCTATGGTGATATGCAAGATATTCATGAGTATGGCAATAGGATCTGGACAACTATGTTTATAGCAGCATTATTTGTAAAAGCCAGAACCTGGAAACAACCTAGATGCCCTTCAGTGGAAGAATGGATGAAGAAAGTGTGGAATATATACATATTAGAGTACTACTCGGCGGTAAAAAACAATGACATCTTGAATTTTGCATGCAAATGGATGGAAATAGAAAACACTATCCTGAGTGAGGTAACCCAGGCCCAAAAAGATGAACATGGGATGTACTCACTCAAAATTGGTTTCTAGCCATAAATGAAGGACATCAAGCCTATAATTCATAAAAAAAATTCAAGAGAAGATATATAAGAAGGTGAATCCAAAGAAAAACATATAGTTATCCTCCTGGATATTGGAAGTAGACAAGATTGCCGGACAAAAAATGGGAACTAGGGGGTGGAGTGGGATGGGGGAATTGGGGGATGGGGAGAGAAAAGTGTGATGTGGAGGATGGGAAGAGCTTGGGGGAATAGGATGGTTGGGATATAGGAAGGGTGGATATGGGAACAAGGAATTATATATCTTAATTAAGTGTAGAAGGAAGCGGCGGGGCTACGTCCCGCCACCCGTCCACCGGCTAGCTTTACACCCGAAATAATTACACGGAAACTGTATTCTTTCAAACACTGCCTGGCCCATTATCTATAGCCTCTTATTGGTTAATTCTCACATCTTCCTTTAACCCATATTTGGTAATCCGTGTAGCACCACGAGGTGTGGCTTACCAGGAGAGATCTTAACCTGCGTCATCTCAGAGAGGAGAATCATGGTGACTCACTATGGTGACTGCCTGAAGCGTCTCCCCAACTCTGCTTCCTTTTTCCCACAATTCTGTTGTGTCTATTCAGCCTACCTAATTTTCTGTCTCTTAAAGGGCCAAGGAAGTATCTTTATTAATAATGAAAGTAACACATAGACACTCCTCCATCAATTAAGGGAGCCATTCTAGGGTTGGCAGAGACTTGACTCTACAGGGGTTCCCAGGTGTCCAGGAAGACACCCCCAGCTAGTTCCACATTTATTTTTAAGAAGAATTATTCTTACAGAAGAATTCTAAGGTCTTGTCAATTCTTCAATATATTGAACATTTAGCTGCTCTGTACTAGATGCTCTAGTGATGTAATTTTTCTGATGTCAAAAGGGATTGTTTATCCCACACAGGATTGTCAGTTTACCTTTTTAATGGTAGGGTTTTTGAATGATGAAGAGCTTCTGTGTCCTGCTAATATATAATCTGATTGGCCTGTGTGACTGTTTTTGATAATGCTTTTAGTATGTTTCTCAGAAGCATTCTTTATTTTGTGGGTTGTTTCTGAGATTGGAGGATTGCTAATCTGTGTTTCCCATTGCTTCAAAAAATCACATGGCCATAAATTCATGGCTATGTTAGCAACATCTGGCTTTAAATTTCCTATTTGTTCTTCTGTCCTTATACATGTGACCCATCTTGCACTTGTTTTACTTGATACAGTTTCAGTCCCTAAAAGCTGAATATTTACCCCCTAAACAGCCAATCTAGATGTCAAGATTTTAGTGAAATTAGTGTTTCATCTGTTCCTGTGCCAAGTAAACCTTTAACTTCAATGCCATTTATTTTTATTTTTATCTTTGATCCCTGGTCATTTAGTTTGCTAAAATACCTGTTTTCTGGTATTTCCTATTTTTTTTATTTTCTCTACTAAAATTGTTCTGTCCTTGATAACACCCAGAGCACTAAACATTTTAATTAATTTATTTAACAACAGGCATTAAATATTTTAATTGATCTATGAATAAGTTTCTCTGATGCTGACAGGGCATCATTTAATAAGATTTTATATCAATGCCTGTGGGAGGCCCTTTAGGGTATTTCCCAATTGCAAAGTGTTACTTTGCTTATCTCTTGTTGATATGCATTCATTAATCCAATTCTGGCCTTTGTAACACCTTCTGCATTATTCAGAAGCCATGGTCCTTCTGTTTGGATTATCTCTAGAAAAAAAAAATAATTCTAAGAATACCTTGCATACAATCCTTTTTCATATGACCTTCTCTTCCACAATTAAAACACCTGAAATGTTGATTTTCCTCAAAACTTTTAGAAATTACTTCTCCTACCAGAGTATCATTAGGAATGTCAGATCCAGTATCAACTGTAATTCTAATCCATCCATCTATTGGTGCTGATCTGTTCTTTAAGGGCATAATTACCCTTTTGCATTGTGAATTAGCATTTTCAAAAGCCAAAGATTCAATTAACATTTGTCTGACTTCTAGATCTGATACTGTCTATTTACAGGTGGAGTCAATCATTTTAAAAAAATCAGTGAAGGTTTCTTTTGGGTCTTGTTTAATTTTGGTAAATGACTCAGACATCTTCCTAGATTCTTTAACTTTGCCCAAGCATTTATACTGCTCAATGACACAGTGTCAAGGTGTGATCTTTGAATTCAAGCTGCCTTTGTAACTCAGCATATTGACCTTCACCCAGAAACCAATCTTGGGAAGTATTAATACTTCTAGCCCTATTCCCTTGTTCTATGTACCTAGTTTCCACGTTCTACCATGTTGCCATTGTCACTGAGGACCAGCTTCCAATATTGCTTTTGACAGGTCTATCCAGTCTTGGGGGATAATTCTGTTCTGAGTTGCCCATGAATATAGTATCTATTTCACATAGGTTGAAGGCATACCACGTGATGCAACTGCTTTCTTAAATCGCCTCAAATCTAGTATTTCTATAGGATTCCATTTAGCTTGCTGATAACCTTGGGGGTGCCTATTATCTCCTGATAGTTCTTATATAGTAACTGAATAAACCAAGGTTGGTTTTCTAATAAAATTTGGCCACCCCACTTCAGTTTCTTGTCTAAATTCCGTTGTGTCTGAGTAGTTTTCTTATTTTTATATACAAGTCTAGGTCTTGTATTTTTTTCAATCCACTTTTTATATTTGGCACAAAATACTGTATCTATTAAGGATAAAAGATGAATTATCAGACTGATAGTAATTATAATCAACATTATGTCAATTTCAGTTAAATCGATTATCTTTTCAATTTCTGCTCCTATTTTCAAGCTATATAAAGTAGCATTATACATGGTCCTAATCCATCTTAAAAGTGGGAAAGATTTTTTTCTTTCAATATTACTTATCTCTCTCCTTGAGGACTTCCTAGGTTTCTTACAAAATCTGTTTGCAGCTGACATAATTTCTCTGTCCATATTGTCATGCCAGGCATTGGAGTTTCAAATATTGTTTATTATATAATCTAAATCTCTCAATTTTACCAAGAAAGACTCAAGAGTCAGAAGCTAGGGTGAGAACCTACTAAGTCAATGAGGCAGAGAATGTACTCAGCTGACCTTCCTTCTCCACCAACATCCCAGATGGAGAGCTTTCTCCTACGCCATCTCAAGCAAAACTCTTCAAACTGAATGCCCCTTCTTTCTACTTCCTGTGAATTCTCCTGACTCTCTGTAACTGGTTGTGTTGTTTTTTCCCCTATCAAATAGTTGCTTGCTCTTCTCTTAACCTATGGTTGATTTTATTTAATCTTATTTACAATATTCAAGCAGAAAGTTCTTGTTTTAAAAGTGTGTGCTTGGGCTGAGCATTAAATCTTGGGATTCACAGGGTAATCAAATATCCTGCAGCAAACCACAGAACCGAGAACCTGGGAAAGAAGTCCTGATCCAAGACCTGAAGGTGCCAGAATGAGACGTCTGGTGTGAGGTAGACACCCTGAGGCAGACCACTACCTTGTGCTACTTCTTTTTTGTTCTTTCCCAGCTCTAGAAGGACTGGGTGTATCCCACCCATTATTTTCAAAGAAGCATTTTGCTTACTTTCTCTTCTGATTTGCATGTTAATTTGTTGTAGAAATAACTTTATGAAATAATGTTTTTCAGATATTTGTGTAACTTTTTTTTCTCATTAGACTTTCTTGTACCACCAGTCCTCAAATAATAACATGGAGACTTATTATTAATTATGAAAGCTCAGCATTTAGCTTAGACTTATTTCCAACTAGGTCTTATAACTCAAATTAACTTGTTTCTATTAGTCTACATTATACCAAGTACTTTCCTCAGTATGGCATGCCTGACTTGCTGTAAGTCTGTTAGTGTTTCCTTCCTTCCTTCTTCCTTCCCCTCCTCTCTAAATTCCAACTATCCTCTCCTGCCTAGTTATTGGTCATTTATCTCTTTTTTAATCCAATGATAGCAATACATATTTGCACAGTCTACAAATATTCCACAACATATTTGGGCAATCCCAGTCAATCTGCCACATTAAAGGAATCAGTTTACTGATACTGACTGTGCTTCTTAGCTCTACCACCAGAAATTAAAAGTTCTAACTTGATACATCTGCTGACTCTGCTAGCAAACACCCCCATTGTGATAAATCTCAGTGTGCCAATATGAAGTCTGTGAGCCCAGAATTAGGAAGGGAGTGTGCCTTTGCCTCTTGTGACCCTATATACATTTTTCTCTGGATCAGGTTTATCTTCACTTTATCTAAATTTTCAAATGTTTCTAATTGTTACATGTTTGTTTTTTATACATTGAAGAGAATGGCTTAACATAAACTAAATTCCAGATAATGCCTCTTTACCTATAAGCACTGAACTTTTTCTAATAACGAATGCTTATTTAATCTCTAGGAGATATTGTTCTCTCTGAACAGTAGAATTTTATAAGTTGCTCATGGTGTAAGGCCATAAATTGACACTGATTTATTGATAGTAACCTAAAGTACATAATATTAAACTAACTATAATATAAAGGTGATGTGTGATTTCCCTCTGTATGCTGTGAATACCATTGGTTAATAAAGAAACTGTCTTAGGCCTGTGGTAGGGTACAGTAGAGCTAGGTGGGGAAAACTAAACTTAATGCTGGGAAAGAGAAGGGCAGAGTCAGAGAGAAGTAATGTAGCCCCACCAGAGACAGACACTGGAACTTTAACTGGTAAGCCACTGCCTTGTGGCAATACACGTATTAATAGAAATGGGTTAAATTAAGGTGTAAGAGTTAGCCAATAAGAATCTAGAGCTAATGTTCTAAGCAGTGATTTAATTAATACAGTTTCTGTGTGGTTATTTCAGGAGGCTGTGTAGCCAGGAAACAAACAAGTGGCCTTCTACAACAAAGCTTCTGTCCCCAGTACTTACTATACTGACTATTATGCTTCATTCCTTTTTTCCTGTAAACTCACTCATAATTGGATATTATACATAAAACAAAGGATAATGAGCCTATAGTCCATGACCCCAGAGAAGCTAGGTAGCAAGGAGAACCCTAAGAGATACATAATGGATCCCTCTGGGAGGGCAATTAGACAAGATCTCCTGAGAAAATTGGGAGTGGGGGGGGGAACGGTGAAAAGGGAAGGGAGAAGGGGAGAGAGGAAGAGAATACGAGGGAACAGGATAGTTGAGATGGAGGAAAGACAGAGAAGGAAATTCTCATGAAACCATAAGAATGACTCCAGCTAAGACTCTAAATCATAGCAGAGAAGGTACCTGAACTGACCTTCTTCTGTAATCAAATTGATGACTACCTTAATTGTCATCATAGAACATTCATCCAGCAATTGATGGGAGAAGATGCAGAGATCCACAGCTAAAAACTGGACTGATCTTCCAGAGACAAGTCCAAGAGAAGGAGAAGAAATGATATGAGCAAAGGGGTTAAGACCATGAAGGTGATACCCACAGATACAGCTGACTTGAGCTAATGAGAGCTCACTGACTCTGGACTGATAGTGGGGGAATGCACATAGGACAAACCTAGGAATATGAAACCACTGAATATGGGTGACAGTTGTGTGTCAGGAAATCTGTGGGGGCCACTGACAGTGGAACCAGGATTTATTCCTAGTGCTTGAACTGGCATTTTGGGGTCTATTCTTTTGGAGGGATAACTTGCTCAGACTAGATATAAGGGGGAGTGCCTCATTTCTGTCTCAAAGTGATGTGTTTAAGGCTTTGAGAAGCCTTAAACTCTCTGAGGAAAGGATGGGAGGGTTGGAGTGGGGGAAAGGTGGGGAAAGCAGGAGGGGAAGAAGTGGGAGCTGGTATAGGTATGTAAAATGAGAAAAATTGTTATAAAAATTTAATGAAAAAGAATATAAAAGCACTGAATTAGTAAATGCAAATTTTTCTTCTAGGGGAAATGGGGGTTAGTATCCCATCAGCTGATTTATTAACCAATTAATACATTGTTGTAGGAGGCTGCTTGGCTGCATGTTCGTTTGTTGGCCGCCCATACTCCTGAAATAACCACACAGAAACACTATTAATTAAATCCCTGCTTGGCCCATTCACTCTAGCTTCTTATTGGCTAACTCTCATATCTTAATTTAACCAATTTCTAGTGATCTCTGTATCGCCAGCTTGCTGGCGTAAAGTTTCGGCATCTGTCTCTGATGGGGATACATGGCTTCTCCCTGACACTGTCTCCCTTCTCCCAGAATTCAGTTTTGTTTTTCCTGCCTAGCTCTATTTTTTAAGCCACTGGCTAAAACAGCTTCTTTATTAACCAATGGTATTCACAGCACACAGAGGGGAATCCCACATCAATGCATATGTTATATTTTTGAACATTTGTATTTAAATTTACCTTGTTTAATAACTATCACTCAATCATTGACATGAATCCCACAAAGCAATATTTTAACTCACATGTGAATGAAATTTACTTCACATATATGACATTAGCCTTTGCAGACTTGTAAAAGACTAGACATCATTCCATTACCTCTGTGTGGTCATTCTAAACAGTGAAATCACAAATGAAAAAGCACAAATATGTGGGGAAAATGTGGCACAATATAAACAATGAAGGAAACAGGTACAGGGAGAGATTTGCCTTTTTAAAAAAGATTTATTTATTTATTATGTATACAGTGTTCTGCCTGCATGTTATAGATGGTTGTGAGACACCATGTGGTTGCTGGGAATTGAACTCAGGACCTTTGGAAGAGCAGCCAGTGCTCTTAACCTCTAAGCCATCTCTCCAGCCCGAGATTTGCCTATTTTTATCACAGAATTGTAACACATTTTCACTGCTGTGTTCATGTCCATGTCTTGAAATAACCACAGAAGTACCACAGGGCTTGATTTGAGAGCTCATTCCCTGTCAAATGTAAGTTCAGCTGAACATTCACTAATGTAGCAAGCAGTAATGTACTGTTTTCAGAAGGAAGAGGGTCCTGCAGAAACTTAGCTCTACTATGTTTTATACAGACATTTTAAAGAGATTATTAGGATAAAAGATAATAGGCAAGCAGAGACTCGGTAGAGTCAGGCCATCTTGAGTAAATAGTTTATTCCTCTAGCTAAGATTGATTACTTCTTCAAAAGACACTTAAAAATACAAATATTATACATATTTCTGGCTGCCATGTGATATTTCAATATGTATATACACTTAAAATACAAATATTATACGTATTTCTGGCTGCCATGTGATATTTCAATATGTATATACATTTTACAATGTTTAAAGTACATATGTGGGACCACTGGCAGTGTGACCAGGGTCTAACTCTAATGCAAGAGCTGACTTTGTGGGGCTCATTCTCTATGAAGAGATACCTTGCTCAGCCTAGGCATGGTAGGGAGGAGCTTGGTACAACCTCAGTGAGGGAGATGATGGGACAGATTTAGTTGACTTCCCAGGGAAGGCTTTATTTTCTCTGTGGAGCAGAGAAGATAATTAATTAATTAAAAATAAAGCAGATAAGCATATCAATTTCCTCAAATGTACATCATTTTACTTCTTTTTAGTGAAGACATTGAAAATTCTTTCTCCCAGTTTTTTTAAAAAATGTGCAACCAGTTATCTTGATCAATTATCACCCTGCTGATATGGGAAGTCCTTCTGTATATGTGTTGCTTTTATTGGTTAATGAATAAAGCTTGGCCTAGGGTAGGAGAATATAGCCAGGTTGGAGGAAATATATAGAAAGAGTAGGTGGAGTCAAGGAGATGCCATGTAGCTGCTGAAGGAGACAGACACAGGAAACTTACCCAGTAAGCCACAGCCTTGTGGCAATACACAGATAAATAGAAATGGATTAATTTAAGATATGAGTTAGCCAGGAATATGACTAAGCTATTGGCCAAGCAGTGTTATAATTAATACAGTCTCTGTGTCTTTATTCAGTCTGGACGGCCAGGAAACAAATGAAATGCAGTTCGCCTCTGCTTACATCCTGCTGTGCAATGCAACACTGCAATTTATTACTCATTCTAAGTGTAAGGTTTGCTGATGATTATGCTTTAAAGGGTGAGCTTTGGATAGATATGTCAGAGTTGTATAAACACACATGCACACACACACACACACACGAAATACAAAGAATGTCAGCCCTTTTTTAGTAAACTGTTAGGGAGAGTGGTCAGGTGCTTATCAAGTTTGGACTTGAAAGTGAACTCTTCACAGCCCTGAAATTTCTCTGGCAGACACTTGGAGAAGCCAGCTAGGAAAGCTTTGAGATCTTGCAAATTAGCTTAATCTTTAAGTCTTTTTGTGATGGCAAAAACAGTGAGTGGAACCATATTCCTGATAATAGTTTTATATGGCAAAGGTGAAACTAGTTTTGAAGATGGCTCAGATGACTTTGACTAGAGCTTGTTCAAAAGACAAATTAATTTTAGCAAGTTGTGAAGTTTGTGAATATGATGTCACAAATAACAAGGGCTGATTTAACTTGGCATTCTTGTGTGTAAATCTTTGGAACAGTAAGCAAGAAATGTCACCAAAAACCATACTGTAAAATAGAGAAACTTGTCTTAAAGTTATTTGCTTTGGCCTTTATTTTATTTTGCCTTGAATTGTCATTTTGATTTTTTAAAATTTTAATCTTCTGGGTTTTGTTATTCAATTATTTTTTTCTTGCTGTTATCAGGGTGTGCTATTCTGCCATCTTTACCTCCACCTGACTCATATTTCTACTTTCATACAGAAGTATGAATACACATCTCTTATATAAAATGGCATAGTATTGGCATTGGCAACAGTTAATCTTGACTGTCAACTTGGTTGAATTAAAAATCATCCAGGACAGTGGTTCTCAACCTGTTAGTCATGACCCTTTTGGGGGTCAGATGACCATTTCATAGGGCTCAGGATGTTTACAGTATGATTTATAAGAGTAACAAAATTAGAGTCATGAATCAGCAACAGAAATAATTCTATGATTGGTCATCATCACAACATGAGAGATTGTAGTAAAGGACACAGAAAGGTTGAGATCTGCTGATCTAGGAGGTTAGCAGTTTCTCAAGGTGCATCTTTGAGGGTGAGTCCACAGATACCTGAGTGAGGAAGGAAACAATTAGCTCTAGATGTAGGCAGTATCATCCTATGAGCTAGGGACTCAGATCAAATAAAGGGGGGAATTGGAAAAGCACACTAGCTCAGTCTTTATCTCCTCATCCATTCTCTGCTTCCTGACTGTCCTGAAGTGAGCAGTCTCCATTACCACATGCTTATTTACCCATGGTTTTTAATCTCACCTCAGCCTCTAGGCAATGCAATGAGCTTCTAGGATAAGGTGAAATCTGGAGCCAAAACTATTCACTTTTTAATATTATAATTCTATCATGTTATAATGCCAAGCACTTTGTCACAGTAAAGTGTAACAAAGCAAGTAACCTACATAAGACATATAATATAATATAATGTAAATGCTGTATATATACTCATTAGACTTTATTGTTCATATAAGACACAAATTACTATTCATTATATATGCAGTTTTTTCAAACCCTTTCTACCCCTGATTGTTTAAACCATGGATAAACAAACCCTGAATATATAATATCACGGATTTGAGCTTGTCAAGAATTTGCCTTTAGTGTGAATGCAGGTTTATGGCCAAAGAAAAGATACTATGTTCATATGCTTACTCTTCAGAGTGTAGACCAAAAACTTGCCTGAATGATGCTCCAAGGTCATTTGATTTTTACTCTCGCATCCACCCCATAATTTTTCAGAGAAGTTGTCTATGTAGTTGAGGCAGAATCTGTAGTAGATTTTATTTAAACATCAACAATTTTGTTGAATAGTCAATTGAGTTCCATATTTGCAAACAGAGAATATTTTCTGTGATTACATATTTTTATATATTGTTCATCTAAAGCAACATATTTTTTATTAAAAATGGTCTTTATTTGGAAGTAAAAATGTAGAGATAACTTTAATTTATCCCACTTATGTGCAGAATCCTGGAAGATTTTTAAATAGCTAAGATATAAAGTTTTATAAATAAGCTAGAAGGTGCCTTGGATGTTATGAATCACAGTACTGAGATTTTTAGAGTGGACATTTCTGTCTCAAATCTCCATCCTCAGAGGTGGGCCATGTTAGATGTGTAGAGGGCATTTGTGGGGCACACTCATTATCATGAAAGAGTGGGTGAGAAACATGGGTGCAGACTTAGTTTTTCTCTCTAGGGCTCTGCGTCTCTTATTTGGATTTCAAAGTGAAAGTAGATGGGACCTGGGTCTCCGTGGGTCCATAGGCTCCATTCTCCTTATAGATTAAAGCACTGTGTTTCTGCAAGTCAACTGATATAAGAAGAGGGTGAATGCTCTGGGTGCTCTCCTTAGGGAGGGGTAGAGAGACTGTTAGAAAAAGGCTTAGAGTTAATAGATTCCCTTCTCTATATTGCAGGTCAAAGCAGATCGAAAGGGAGACAAATGATCTTTCTGACAAGGCATGTTTTGCATGACTTGCTTATTTCTTACAGAGTCTCTAAACACTAAATGACCAACATAAGCCTATCTTTTCAGCTATGTGTTGTATGTCCTGTAGGAATCCTTATCCCTATGGCCCACATTACACTTTCAAAAGAAAGATAGTTTCAAAATCCCTTCTTCAGAGTCTCTTAAAATTATATCTGTGACTTGCTTTCTATGAATGTTCTGTAATCCCATTTTTTTTTCTGTACGTACTTACATGCCTGGGATTTTTAAAGGTACCACTTTAAATTAACATTAATTATATTAAAATGCATAGAAATAAAGACCCTCACATAAGGTATTTGTTTGTTAGAATGTTTTATTCTTATATTTGTTTTATACATGGAAAATGCAATATAAAGGAAGATTATTTGAGCAGAAATAATATATAAATTCATTAATTTATATTTGCAGCAAATTGAAAATTGAAAAAAAAAAACATGTTACCAAAATAAAATCAAATGAAATACATCAGGAAATGGACTAGAGATAAGCAGAAATATATGATAAAAACATAGGAGGTAAGCTAAGAAATAGCTGTTGTGGGCCACCAAGTTGGCTCAGTTGGTAAAGACACATGGTCCTAAACTGAAGATCTCACTTCTGGCCCCAGGACCTTAAAGGAAGACAAGAAAAACCCCACAGTTCTGACCTCCACATCAGACTGTGGCATCTGTGTGAATAAATGAGAATGAATTAAAAAGAGAAAAAGAAGACTGAAGCAGGGTACAGTGTTGCTCTTTCTGTACAGATGTCCAAGTCATTTCCATTCTGCCCCGTCATGCTCCGTCACTTTACGCCTGCCCCGTCATGCTCCGACACTTTACGCCACGTTCCCCATTTTGGAGGAGTTCTTCTCGAGCAGCTAATAATCCCTCCCAGGTCTGTTTCTTCAGCTGATGGCCCAGGACATAGTCACCTCAGCCAGCGTCTCCCAGGTCTCTTCCTTCAGCTGGAGGCCCAGGATGCATTCACCTCAGCCAGTGACGTCTCTAGATTCCCTCTCGCCTTAAGGAGTTCTCTCTTTCCTTGAGATGTGTGAAGACCTACGTTTTCCGTTTTCTTTGGGGAAGCATATGAGCCATATCACTGAAGAATTTTCTCTATATCTTCCCTGCCAACAGAAATGAATATATTCCCAAATAATTGAATTGAGTTTTAATGATGATAAAAATACAAGTCTGGATATGAGTTATGAGTGTATGCAATATTTTACTATAAGTGCATTTAATGTTAGGACACAATTTACCAATTACATATTTTTCCTGTATATGCATTTATTAAAGAGGTTTTAATAAAATATATTTTAATCCTTTATATTTGCCTAAAATAGTCCTAAAGTTTGCAAATAGAGAGATAGTTGACAACATGGGAAATATGTCAAAACATATACACATATAAGTATATATGTTTATTGTATTCCTGGTAACATATTATTGACACATATATTTGAATAAATATTTTGGTGTTATTTCTAAAACAAAATTTAAAAGAATGTAGCATTTTAAGTTTTTATGCATGAGCACAATGTATTTTGATTTTATCCAACCTCCTCTCAGACCTCCTTTCCACCCACTGCCAGTATCATGGCCTCTGCTTTGGTTTTGTTTGTAAATGACTCACTGAGTCCAAATAGTGCTATCAATATAAGAAGGGTACGAGACCATGGAAACTGATTCTTCCTCCTCCAGTAGCCACCAGTTGTCAACATCTCTGTTGCTGGGTCTGAGGGCTCATTAGCCTATCATTCACTTTTGCTGGAGTGTTGACTGGTTCATCTTGTGCATCCCTTGTATAGGCAACCACAGTGTCTGTGAGTTTATAAGCACAACACTTCTCTCGCAGTCAGAAAACACTGTTTTGCCCCAGACTTCAGCAACTTCTGGTTCTTGCAATCATCTCTACCTCTTCCACAATGTTCTTTGATCCTTGGAAGAAGGAATCTCTCTCTCTCTCTCTCTCTCTCTCTATATATATATATATATATATATATATATATATATATATATGTGTGTGTGTATATATATATATATATGTATATATGTGTGTGTGTGTGTGTGTGTGTGTGAGTGTGCATGTGCCATTTACAGCCTCAGGTGACCCTACTATTATTTTGATAAATGAACATAGCATTAAACTGCTCTCTAATTTGTATCTTATACTCATATCAATGCAGTTTTCGGTACTCATTAGAAACTTACATATGGTCAAAGTGAAGAGAGTAGGTATCTGTGAACCGCTCATTCATAAATAGAGGAAGTTTTAATATAAGTAAAGACAAATTCTATATTTAAACATTTTGATGTTAGAATATAATTCTTATAGGATTAATTGACTCTATTTGGAAAAACCTCTATATTTTATACCTATATCTTTTTTGCTATATTTCCTTTTCAAAATTGGGAAATGGCATTTTAGCTTGCTCGTGTATTGATCGCCTAAATTCCCTTTGTTCTTTTCACACACTAAAGTTTCTGCTGGTGCCATTTTCACTCAGTATGAATAACTTCAATTTAGCAAGTCTTGTAGGAAAGATTTCATAGCAATCAATTTTTTTCAGCTTTCATTGATCTGAAATTTTGTTTTATCTTCATAAATAAAGGTATTTTTAGCTGAATCCCCAAATTCAGCACTTTTGAAAACAAAAGTCAGCCCCCCCTTTTCTTTTTTCTTCTTCTTCTCGTGAGAAGGCGGCTGCCATTGGAGCCTTGTTCCCTTCTATGTTCTGTTTCTTTTATCTATGACAAAACTTTGGAATTTGTTGTTTTGTTTAGTTTTATGCCTTGCTTTGACATTTTGACTATGATATTCTTTGGTACATTGTTATTGGAATTAAAAAATTGTATCAGAACTGTGATATGTTCCTTTAAATTGGAAACAATTTTAGCCATTATTTTTCAAAAATGTTTCTTAGCACTCTACCCTTCTCTGGAAACTCAAGTACTCATGGGTGTTAAACATTCTCATATTTTCCTACTGGTGACTAAAACTCTGAATTTTTATTCTTTTCTGAAGTATCTAAACAGATATTTTGTTTACTCAATGATTTTTTAATTTTCTGTACTTATCTCATTATTCATGAGCCCCCAATTTTAACATTTTTATTTATCTTAGGAGATTATCTCCACAAGCACTGTAACTACATATTCATTTACATACTTGTGCGTTTTGTAAAATATTTTTTGAAGTCTTTGATTTCAACAATTAGTTCAAGATCTGTTTCTTTAATATTTCTTTTTTTGATTGTGGCTCTTATTTTGTATATCTTCATATGCATAGCAATTTTTTTTGAGATAGGGTTTCCCTGTAGTTGCTAGAGTCTGTCTTGGATCTAGCTCTTGTAGACCAGGAGGCAGAGGCAGGTGGATCTCTGTGAGTTCGAGGCCAGCCTGGTCTACAAGAGCTGGTTCCAGGACAGGCTCCAAAGCTACAAAGAAACCCTGTCTCAAAAAAAAATAAATAAAAAATAATATGTTTAAGAGTGTAGAAATGAAGGCAGGCAGTGGTGGTGCATGCCTTTATTACCAGCACACACGAGTCAGAGGCAGGCAGATCTCTGCGAGTTCAAGGCAAGCCTGGAATACAAAGCAAGTTCCAGGACATCCAGGGTTACACAGAGTAAAATATAAGAGAAGAGAAAAAAGAAGGAAAGAAGGAAGGAACAAAGGAACGAAGGAAGGAAGGAAGAGAGGGAGGGAGGGAGGGGGGAGGAAGGGAGGAAGGAAGGACTCCATGAGTTTTAAAAAATGTGATAAATTTAGTACTGTAAGAATGAAGGATACCTTTAAAAATTCAAATATGGGAGCTGGAGAGATGGCTCAAGTTAAGAACACAGGCTACTCTTCTAAAATCCTGAGTTCAATTCTTAAACCACATGGTGGCTCACATCTATAATGAGATCTCGTGCCCTCTTCTGGCCTGGAGGCATAAATGCAGGCAGACCACTATATACATAATAAATAAATAAATCTTATTTTTTAAAAAAGAGTCTGGCAGTGCTGGTGTAGGCCCTTAATCCCAGCTCTCAAAAGGCAGAGGCAGGCAGATCTCTGAGTTTGAGGCCAGCCTGGTCTACAGAGTGAGTTCCAGGAGAGAAATTGTAATACCTTGGTATATCTCTCAGGGGATGCAGTCCATGTTTGTTTCAGAGAAAGTATTAGTATTAAGTATTTTAGGCTCATGGGTCATGTGGTCTCTGCTATAATTATAAAATCTTGTTACCTGAAGTAGAAAGCAAGACAATGTGCATGCGTGTTGGCCTGTTTCTAAAATGTTATAAGGTGTTAACTCACAGGCTGTGGCTATTGATGCCAGTGCGTATTCATATAATAGCTTTAGCCATCAGAATATTGTCAGCCAAGAGACAAAGCACATAATTCCTTGGTACAGTACATATATGCGTTTAGGAGACCCTTGCTTCAATTCTCAGAACCGCAAACCAAACAGATAACCAAAAATATTATTAGCCAATCTCCAAACCTTTTAAATTTGAAGGTAAATTAATACAAAATAATCTTGATTTTTAATAGTTTTATTTTTTATTAATGATATGTTGCACAATACTTCTCTTAATATGCAAAGGGGTAATAACTTGAATCCATATTCAAATTCAGATTAACCCTTAATATTTCTTGATATCTTAAAAAAATGTCAAAATTTACAAAGTGAGGAGAAAACTTTTCCTAAAATCTCTGAGGCATCAGGCTCACAACAACTTCGGTCCCTCTATTTCCTATTGTCACACTTGGTTAACGACTTTTACAGTAGCAATGTGTTGAACATCCAGGTCTTTTCAGTTATGCCATTTTCTTTGCCGAAGGAGGAAATCTGCCACCAAGAGTAAATCCCTTATCCTGATGGATTTTGTCCAGGTCAGGACTGCTATTCAGCCTTCTGTCTCTGGCTCAGGTTGACCCACCATATCATATGATCACAGGCGGCATAGCAAAGCCAGAGAGGAGATGCATAGACAGGTCATTGGTGCTCTGTTAGCGGTGTATGTATGCCGATTTCACTGTTCTGAGCACTTTACTGATCCCACTTTCTCTAGTTTTGCAATGGGTTTATAAATGACATTATTTTAAAATGATTTGCCATAACAGATGAAGGTGATTCTGCCCAGTGCGTGTCCTGTTTTGAGTGACAGTCCATACATAACACGGCAAAGGGTGAAGACACAGTGGCCTCTCCTCCTCACTCATTTCCTGTAGTTCAGATCAATGGCTCTTAAACATCAGCGTGCATCTGAATTCCCTGGAGTGCTTGCTAAAACAGATTGCTGGGCCTCACTCCAGAACGTCTGATTCAATAGGTTTGAGATGAGGCTGAGAATTTGCATTTTGGATCCAGTCCCAAATGGTGCTGATACTGCTAGTCTGAATGAAACACTCTGAAAAACACTTGTTTAAATTCTCATCCCCAAAGGCAAATTACAATTACCAGCGCAGACATTAACACGCCAATTCCTGGATCCATCATGGATCAATTGGAAAGGAATATTTCGGGCTTGAAACTAGATATGAGTACTTTCCAAAAGTATGACCAGTCATTGAAATGTAGAGACAGACTGGGGAACCAAGTAGAAAAATGATGACCTAAGAAATTTGACTTGACCTTTGGGATTGGGGGGAGATTTTCTTTACATAACATGTTCTTTTACTAGTTGGAGACAATTTTATGTATTCATTTCAAGGTATAAATAAACAGTACAGGGCAAGTAAGACATTCAGTGGATAAAAGTGATTGTGATAAGGCTGATGACCGATAGAATCCACAACTGCCCTCTGTCCTCTACACACGTACCTAAAAAAAAACGCTGTTAACAGTAGTATAAGGTAACAGCACAAATTGTTCCATGATTTGAAGGTAATTTAAATGTATTTGATCCTACGAATTATTTTTAAGTGCTTACGTGATTATAAAATGTTTCTTTGAAACTTTTCTTTGATTCTTTGTGACAGTCTGTAACCCATTCCATCCTGGAGCTCAGGGCTACCATGTCTCCAGAGTCTTAGAGTATAGGCATGTGCCACTATGCCTAATATATTGTTATTGTAAATGTATGTGTATGTGAACTTCCACATGTGTGCATGCGTGTCTCTGCTATTTTTAAAATGTTGATGCTCTTCAGTTCTTGGGTTTGCTTTTTATTAGCATTGCATAGGCAGTGCGATTAACAACATTTAGTTGCAAAGTCCTAAATCCTTGTTCTTACTCCCTTTCTACAGTGAACGGTGCAGATATACATTATATGGACACACCGATTCTGTGAACAGCATTGAGTTTTTCCCCTTCTCCAACACTCTTCTCACTGCTTCTGCAGACAAGACCTTGTCTGTGTGGGATGCGCGTACAGTAAGTCAATCACCTGCCCTTTCCCCAGGCTAATTAGCATAAACAGTCTTATTAGCAGCCAGTCTTTAGGTAATAGGTACAACTTTGAAAGTGTTGGGATTCAGGATTACAGAGAATTGTTACACTGTGTGTTTGTGTGCATGTGCGCATGCGTGCGTGCATTCATGCATGCCCACCTGAACATGCACCTGTCTGTGGTGCTGGGAGTACTATATATGTCATGCGACTGTTGTCAGATGACAACTTTTCAGAGTTGATTCATTCCTTACACATCGTGTGTTCAGAAATGAAACTCTGGGCCTTGGGCTTGCCTTACATACTGACCATCTCTCAGATCCCCAAGCAGAAAGAAACTGCAATAAAGAAATGAGTAAAAAGCATAATTATTATTTTAAACACAGATTTACAAAATCTGAAGACTAGTTGATTGTGTTTCAATTTTCATTTTGTCAATATCTGATGAGTATTTTGAAAAGAATCAGTGCTCTGATTGTAAGATGAAAATTTCCCAGCTCTGGTTCCTCAGTAAATAAGGAAAAAATTTTATTGTTAAAATTATATAGTTCAAATTGTGAAATAAAATGAAAATTTCAAATAAAGTATTGATGACAACTCTAATCAAACAATGCTTTAACTAAAACCACAGTAGTACTGGTGACTTTTGTTTCCAATTTTTAAATTTTATTTAAAAAATAAAACACAACTTCTTCCTTGGAATCACTCATCTTTTAAAGTTCAAACTCCATGTTATTCTACAGTTATTTGTCATAATTTGCCTGTCCAACATGAATTATTAATGATTTTTATTCAAATTATTCATGAAAGAGTTAATGTAAGTTGGCATTTCGAGTTGGATTTTATGAGGTGTCGAAAGGGTGGCCAGAATTGTCACTTCTCACCTCCCCGTGATGGTAGGAACTGTGTGATGAGTTGACAAAAGTCAGATTGTTTGATCTGCAGCATCGCTTTATCTCTGGTATTATTCTTCCTTTTAATGATTAAAATATAATAATTTCTTAATAAGTGATAACTTATCTAGGGATACAGAAGGTCTGGACCTGAAAGACAATGAATGACTTCCTTTTCTTATTAGAGAAGCAGTAGTCATTCTCCTTTGTCACCTCAATATGATCAACTACTCTTGAGGCACCTCTAAAATATTTCTGAGGAAATAGGAAAATGCCCAGTGGATTATATTCCCATAAATTAGTTTTAGCTTCCTTTTCCCACAGTCAAACATTTACTAGTCTTAAATCATTAATTCACCATAGCAACTTATTATTACAGGTAATGAATGTGGAGACCTCCCAGTCAGTCTCCCAGCCAACTTGACAGATCTGCTCTGAATTCTGTGGGGGATGAGGAGTGTGATAGAAATCTTTATAATTACCAGAAAGAGATTGTAAAAGAGGAGGGAGTTTTAGACACTCATGAAACTGATGTCTTATGGGGCTGAATGTCTTTTTTCTCAAAGTTGTAAAACTAGTTTATTAAAATTGGAAATCAAGATTGCTTTTCTGTCAGAAAATGATATATAATACAGTAAATTTAGTGAGAAATTATGAAGCCTTCCTAAAAACTTGCATGACAAATCTCCATCCGTGAGTGGTTTAAAGGACTGCTGAAAACAATTGCAGTGTGGATGTTCAGTCATCCTAGACCAGGGAAAAATTAAGGCCACTGGTAACTTTTATGCAAACAATGTGTCTACGGGATAGTAAAACATGAATGACAAAAGGCAAGATGCAATTCTGGACTGTATCAGAGCAGGGCTGCCATGGTCAGCGTGGCTGGCATTTCCTCACTCAGCCAGTCCACAACCTGGGTGCCAGCCGGTGGCCTTGACTGCACACCTGTCCAGGGATAACCTGGTCCAGACTTGACAGTAAGATCCAGGAACTGATCTCTCTGAGTGCCTTTGAAGTAGAGAAACTGAGAGATGACCAAAGAGCTAACATTGTGTCCTGTCTGTGTGACCCCTGTTTAGCCTCATTCTCGCGCGAGTGTTGTGTTCCACAGACCGGAGCTGTGTGCTCTGAGGGGAGCACCTCAGCATTCAGGGCTCAGAATGTAGAGGTCTGGGAGAGCACAGCTGGAACCTCTCCTCTCTGGGTTGTCTTCCTCATTCATTTTCTTTTGATTTTTCTTAATCAATTTTTTTCTCATTTGATGTATCCTAATTACTGGTTTCCCCTCTTGCTACTTCTCCCAGTTTTCCCCCACCTTCCCTCCCATTCAGAACCCTCTGTCCCTCATTAGAAAACAAACAGACTACTAAGAGATAATAGTAAAATATAATATAGTAATATGAAATAAAAAACTAATTCATCAAAATTGAACAAAGCAAATAAAAGGAAAAAAGCCCAAGAGAAGTCACAAGAAACAGAGAGCCCATTATTCAGATACTCATGAATCCCATAAAGACACTAAACTGAAAGCCATACTATGTACACAGTGGACTTGTATGGTTCAAAGACAGAAGATAAAATATATATTAACAAAATAATAAGAAAAAAGGGAGGGAGGAGGAAAAGTCCTGACAGAACATCATGAGACAAGAAACCTTTAAGGATGCCATTGGTTTCATTTTTTGTTGGTCATCTACGGCTGGGCATGCAGCCTATCCTCAAAAGTAATTTGTTTCTCTAGTATGGCTTCCTTGAAAAAAACTAACTTTTCATTTAAAAGTAACTATCAGTTGGAGATTACTTATGGGTTAGGGAGGGGGCATGTGATGTGTCGATTTCTCCTTTCACCTCTGTGACACCCTCAGGCGCAGCCATGTGCAGGGTGTATCAGTCTTTGTGAGTTTATATGTGTATCAATCTGTTTGATTTAAAGGTCCTTGTTTGCTTAGTGTCCTCCATTCCCTCTGTCCCTTACTGTCTTTCTTCCTCCTCTTTCCTGAATATCCTGAGCCCCAAGTGGAGAACTTAATGGAGATTTCCCATTTAGAGCTGACTGAGGACTATCACTTTAAATATTATTCAGTTGTGGATCCTTGCATTTATTCCCATCTGCTGCAGAAGGAAGTGTCTCTGACGATAACTGAACAAGATACTGGTCTAGGATCATAACAGAACGTCATTAGGTGTAATTTTATTGCTGCTTTCTTTCAACAGTATTGTTTGTTTTAACCCTAGGTCCCTGGGGTATCTAGTCTCAGTTCTTGATCTCCCAAGGAGTGTTAGTATAGGTTCCATCTCATGGAGTGGGTCTTCAGTTAAATCAAGTATTGGTTGGTTCTGTCCACAAGTCTTGTGCCACTATTACAATAGCATATCTTGTAGCCAGGACATCATTGATGATCCAAGAGTTTATGGCTGATTTGGTACTTAAGTTTCTCTTTGTTATAGTGCAGAGTATCTTCCTGTATTAGACATGTTGGCATGTAGTGTTTAAGGCTCTGTGTAGGTACTTGCTTGACTTCTTCATGTTCAATAAGTTTTGTAGGTCTTGCCTTCAGCAATTGGACCTTACTGTCAGTCTGTAAGACAAAACTTACAGTTTTGGCAGCAGCCTGGGTGCTTTGGGGATTCCCATAATACCTTTTTGACCAGTCACTCAATCACATGTAACCCAACCCTGGTACTAGAAGCTCATTAGGTGACAAGAGATGGCTCCTCCATCTTCTCCATTATTTGGTAATTTCATTTAGATCACACACAGACACACACACACACACACACACAAAACTTTTTTTACAAAGATTTTTATGGTATTAGGTTTTCATACTACTCCTCAAATGGCCCTTAATTTTTAAGCACCTCTCACTGCTTCTCTCCATTGTCCCCCTCCTCCCTGGACCTCTTTAGTTTATCCTTCTGTTTCAGTCCCCTTCCCAATCCATGCATGACTATCTATTCTACTTTCCTTTCCTAGGGAGATATATCTGCCCCCAATTCTCCCACCTAGTCTCTTACTCTTTACCTAGCCTCTGAGAGTCTATGCATTGTAGCTTAGTTATAAATGACTTGAAGGCTAATAGCTATGTGTAAGTGAATAGATACTGTATTTATCTTTTTGAGTCTGTGTTACCTCACTCAGGATTATTTTTTTTTTCTAGGTCCATGCATTTACCTTCCAATTCTATGATTTCACTTTTTTTAATGGTTAAGTAGTACTCTATTATGTAAATGTACCATGTTTTCTTTATCCATTCTTCTATTGAGGGACATATAGATTGTATCCAATTATTGGCTATTATGAGTAGAGCAGTAATACACATGACTGAGCAAGTTTTCCTGTGGTAGAATGGAACACTATTTAGATATATGCCCAAGAATGATACAGCTGTGTTTTGAGATAAATTGATTCCCATCTTCCTGAGGAACCATCTCACTGATTTTCATAGTAAATATACAAGTTTGCACGCCCACTGGCAATGCATGAGTGTGCCCCTTATTTCACATTCTTGCCAGCATGAGCTGTAATGTGTTTTGTGAACTTACCCATTCAAGATGTAAGATAAAATTTCAAAGTAGGTTTGATTTTCATTTCCGTGATAAATAAGGATGTTGAACATTTCTTTGTTTCTTAGTCACTTGCTATTCCTGTATTAATTATTCTGTTTAGATCTGTACTCCATTTCTAAATTGGGTTATTTATTTTCTGGGTATCTTTTTCTTTTAGTTCTTTACATATTATGGATATAAACCTCTGCTGGATGTAGTGAAGGTAAAGTCTCTTCCCATTTTGTAGATTGACAATGTCCTTTATCATGCAGAAGTTTTTAGTTTCATAAGGTCTCATTTATTAATTGTTGATCTGTCCTATCAGGGTTCTGTTTGGAAAGATTATTCCTGTGCAAATGAATTCAGGGTTACTCCCCACTTTTTTATTCTATCTGGTTTTATGTTGAGATCCTTGATCCATGTGGAGTTGAGTTTTGTGCAGGATGATATGTATGAATCTATTTGGATGCGTCTGAACACAGCAGTTCATTTTGAACAGCTCTATTTGTTGAAGATGTTGTCTTTTATTTTTCAATGGGTTCTTTATCAAAAATCAGGTGTTCATAGGTGTGTGGATTTATGTCTTGATCTTCAATTCAATTCTGTTAATCATCGTGTCTGCTTTTATGACAGTACAATTCTATTTTTATGATACCTTTGTAGTGTAGCTAGAGATAAAGGATGGTGAGAGCGCCCACAGAGCTTCTACAGTTCAGGCCTTTTTTTAAGCAATCCTGGGTTATTGTTGTTTTAAGTGTTTTCATATGAAGTTCAAATTTTTCTTTCAAGATCCATGAAGAATTGTGTTGGAATTTTTGGTGGAATTACACTGAATCTGTAGATTTCTTTTGCTTGGATGGCCATTTTTACTATGTTAATCCTACTGATTAATGAACATGCAAGGTATCTCCATCTTCTGACATCTTCTTCTATTCCATTCTTCAGTGTCTTAAAGTTTTTATTACACAAGTTTTCCACTCTCTTGGTAGAGTTACCACAAGGTGCTTCATAATATTTGAAGCTATTGTAAAAGACAGGGCTCCATATTCTCAATTACCAAGAGTTCTCAACAGGGTTTTGCGTAGGGTCCAGTAAATTTTCACTGCAATAGGTTTCCACCTAAATGACAGCCTGTTCCAGTAGCCTCTCCCTGTACTCTGTCTTTCTGTCATTCCTTCTCTAACCTAACCCCCTCTGTTTCCATACACACCTACCCCTCAATCTATCTGCAAAGTCTATTCTATTTCCCCCTCCCAGGAAGATCCATGCTTATCTCCCTTGTTACGTAGCCTCCCTAGGTTTGTGGACTGTAGTGTAATTATACTTAAGAACTAATATCCACTTATAAGTGAGTACATATCATGCCTTTCTGGGTCTGGGTTCCCTACCTAAGTATGATTTTTTCTAGTCATATTCAATTGTCTGCAAATTTCATGATGTCATTTTTCCCCTAATGGCTGAGTAATACCACACTGTGTAAATATACTACATTTTCTTTATTCATTCTTGTTTGTGGGGCATCTAGGTTGTTTCCAGTTTCTGGGTATTATTAATAAAGCAGCTATGAACATAGTTGAACAAGTGTCCTTGTGATAGGATGGAGCATCTTTTGGGAATATTCCAAGAATTAAGTAGATAGAGACCCAGTTTTCTGAGGAACCACCATATTGTGGTATTTTTTAATAAAAAAAAACATATAACTCAATGTTTTGTCTCAATAAATTTGGGAGCTTTTATTTCTACTGCCACTTAAGCCAGTAGGCTACACTAAATGGCTCATCATCTTTTACAGTTTTTTCTACATTGAATGAAAGGTTAGAGTACAAGGAATGGTGGTGTAAAACATGATTAGATGGGGCATCAGTGATTGCTTATCAAAATATACTTTAGTTCATTGATGCTTTTTTATATTGTTGTAGATTTATATGATAAGACATAACATTTTATTTTACACTGATCATAGTAGCATGCTAGAAACACTTGCCAAAAATGTATTTAATTTCCAATTTCATCCATGACACATAAAAATTATACCTAGTACATGGTATTCTAATGAACTCAAAATTAAGCCTACACAAAGAACAGCCAAGCTGTCATCACCGAAGTTTGAATAGACTGTATGTGCAAAAGAATAAATAGCAGTGACAAGATTATTCCTAAGTAATTTCTGCATGTTGAACTGAAATTTGGGAAATACAGGCAACAAAGTAGGTCAAGCCAACACTATACAAATGTATAATTACAAATTAGCACCATGAGTTATAGTCCCTGCAGTCCCTCAAAGTGACAGCAACAGACCAAACTATGAGCTAAGTGATATGTTATGGAATAATTCAATTTCATTAAGTGCCATTCAACCTTTCCTCCAAGGAGACAGAAGTACAATCCAGAAGACCATGCCACAATTCTCAGATGCCTATTAAGAGACAAATAAATAACATTTGGGGCCACACACACGTGTGTGTATGTGTGTTTGTGTCCTCGGTGCTGAGGCTTATTTAAATTTTATTCTCACTTAAAAAGAAAATCTTGAACTTTAGAGTTTAAGATCGTAACTTTAGAGTTAACATTATAGTGTATCAGGCACAACCAGGAAGTTGCAGAACCTGGATTCAATTTTCTTTCTATGTGACTTGCAAACCCCCATCATCCTGCCCATAAGGCAGAAAAGAGCAGAGGTAATAGAGGATTATCTTTGTAGAGTGAAATATGTTCTATTATTAAGATAATCTCATTATTATATCAGTCTTACTAGTCATTCAATAATATAGGTTAAATTATGGGCTCTGCTTTGGTGTAACTCCACCAATTGCTTGTCCATGTAATCTCACTGAGTCTGAGGGAAGGACTGACAGGGTGAAGGGTAGTGAGGTCAAGGAAAGTGTTCTCAGCATCCTCCCAGCAACACCAGGTCAATGGAATAAGCACTTGCTTGCAGAGATCTTGATATTCAATCTGTCTTTATTTTGTGTGGCTTTAAAATAGAAAAGTTATGATGAATAACTATTAAAATAGAAAAGTCAAAAAGGAAATGGACTTTGATGCTGGAGGGACTAGGTAATAATTACAAAAGGACTATTAATAATAGAGTACTTTAAAACAATATTTAACTTGTTTTAACTTTCTTAAGTAATAACGTTAAGTTACTCTGTAACTTCCAATGCTCCTTATGAGAATTAAAATTTCTAAAGTGTTTCACAGAGCAAATAGCCAGATTATATGGATTGCATTTAATTCCAAGTTGAAAGGAACAATGAACAAAGCTTACTAGAGACTTATCTTTTAAATATATAAAAGTAACATGGATTAAGTAGTCTGTGCAAAGTTCATAGACTTCCATACAATAATTTTCTTATGGTATAGATACTCACCCGGTTGGTCTTTATTATTGAAATTGGTTGTTTATATATAATTGAGAGGTTTATGTCATAAGCCAAATGCTATCTAGAAGTCTGTGAAGTTGGCCTGCAGTAGACACAGATGGTTTGATTTATCATCTTTTAGAGTATCTTTGTTGGAAACCCTTGGGATTTGCTCTTGTGATAGAACAGCATTTTATCAAACAATCCACTGTATCTAAAAATTTGTACAGAAATAATTTAATCTATATAAATCACTGTACATAAACTAAATCAATTTAATAATCATAAGGCTTTGAAATGTTATTTAATTCTGATAAATTATTGCAATCTTGTATATATAAACTTTCCACACAAAATCTTTTCATACACATCACAAATAACATCACTCTCTCTTTTACTTTATAATTAATATAAGCAACATTTTAGTAGCTACCAAAGGGAAGATACTGTTCTGTATATGAGTGCCAGTCTTTGGAAAATAACATTTTCTTTAATAAAACAATGATTTTTGGTTATAGTGTACAAATGGATACGATTTATGAGGTTATAGAAAATCTGTGAGTGAAAGAAGTTATTTGTTCATACAGTATTTAGTCTGTCGTGGTATGTGTTCTATGGCGTATGCATAAGCATCAATGAGGAGAGAAAGGAGAGCAAGTGGAGTGGACTACACATGAAGAATATGGTGTAAGCCCTGAGTTAGAAAACAATGAGTTCTCCGTTTCCCTATCACTTTTCCTTATGCCTTCATCCTTCCTCCATCACTGGACCCTACTATGGCAATTTATTGTTAAGTTGAGGGAAAACTCTCACGAATTTCATGATAGATGACTATAATATGGTATAAGAGTTCCAAAACTTCAGAAACATTGAATTCTTAGGAGTCATATTTGTACATCCTTTGTGTGACTCACTACTTCACATCCATCACATTGATACATGTATGTGTTACTACTGTACACATTTTATAAATGAAGGAACTGTGACCAGTATATTTATGGATTTTGCTCAAGGCCACCCTGTTAATAACTATAGGTTGTGGGTTTGGATCCAGGCCTAAAGTCTATTTGCTCCTGCTGTATTGTGATATATAAAGTGCACACAAGCTAATTGAGTCAGGGACTTAGAGGTAAACAGTAAGTACATTTGACTTTTTAAATGTATGTTTCTACCACATCATTGAAGCCATTAGTCACTGTCTAATATGTTAAATTGGTTAGATTTGCCATTTGGTAGGGAAAATAATGTGTCATTTATCAAACTCAGCATTAAATACTTTACAAAGAAATAATTAGCAAAGTTGTAAGGCATACATAATTTCCTTGGTTGCCTCTCCAAATACCTAACCTTTGAGGCAAAAGAAATTATTGTAGGTGGATGAAGTATGCCTTTAATGACAGAGGCAAATTCACCGAGGATAAGAGGAGATGCAGTTAGGCAGGTGGAGTGATAGAGTGAGGGCTTTCAAAAGATCAATCGTTGTCGCTAATTCTTTGTGCTGAAGACTTGGTATGTTTAAGAACTTAGAGTAACTGCTGTAGAATATTATTTAAAGATGTGTTACATTTATTCATGCTATGTAACATTGTTTTAATGATGCAAAATTTGCAACACTTGTTTATATTTCATCTGTTTAACTGTGAAGCTGTGTTGCTTTTTCTAAAACACCTGATTGGCCTAAAAAAGAGCTGAACAGCCAATAGCAAGGTGGGAGAAAGGATAGGTGGGGCTGGCAGGCAGAGAAAATAAATAGAAGGAGAAAAAGAGAGCAAGAGAAGCAAAAACAAGAGAAGAGGATGCTACAGGCCAGCCACCAGCCATACAGTCAGCCATTGAGTAAGAGTGAAAGATACACAGAAGAAAAGAAAAAAGCCCAGAGAAAAAAGGTAGATAGAATACTTGGTTAAGAAAAAATGCTAGAACGAAGCCAAACTAAGGATGCTCACTTATAAGAAAGGATTAGCCTCTCTGTGTATTTATGTGAGAGCTGGGTGTCAGGCCCCCTCAATGAGCAAAGAGTCAAAAGATCAAAGAACCAAAGAGTAAAAATAATGGACAATGGATGACTTGAAGGAATTAAGAGACACAGTAGTGAGTTTTGGGGGAGCACATGTGCGTAATATGAAGCTCCCCATAGCCAGGTGTGCAGCAGTCATGAGGACAGCCACAGGGTGACTAACATCCCAGATTATCAGAGCAGTTAGGAAAATAGAGGTATTTTTAATTTTGTTAATTTTATGCTAACTTGTCCTTTGATGACTAGAGTCTTCACCATCTTCCCAGTGAGTCAACACTGCCAAGAAGATGTTTTCTGCTCCCACAGAATTTCACACTTAGTTTTTCTTTTAACAAAACACTTTTTTTAAAGTTGTACTGTTGACTAGTGCTTTATCCGCACACGCCCTACCACCGCTGCCAGGTACATATATTCCTGATATGTAAAACTGACCTTTTGTGTGATGGCAAGCATGTGTTAACAGTGCGCAATCAGAAAATAATTTTTAAAAATAATTATACATCTAATCATCCCTTCAAAAAAAAGGTGACATTACAGTGAATAAAAAAAGGTACCACTTTCAAAGGAAACTGCTGCAGAGCATCAGATAACATGTTTGTCAGAGTTTCCTTTGCCAAATCTATTCAAGGGCAGTAATTTTGCAAGTCCTTGTAACAAATTCTTTTATTCTGCAGATACAGAATTCTCTGTATTGTTTTTGAATATTTTAAAGTTTTAAGTATCTTATGAGACTGATGAATTGGCAAAGGTCTGGAAAAATGTTTATCAAAAATATTTTATTTAATTGGTAGATAGCATTACTTCTCTGTGTGTGTATTTGTGTGCATGCACATGTGTAAGTGTATGTGTGTGTTTGTCTGTTTGTGTGCAAGCATGCAATGTGGTAGAGTCTGAGGACACCTAGAAACTCGGCTTTCCCTTCCACCATGTGGATTCTGAGAATTGAACTTAGATTCTCAGACTTTACATCAAGTGCCTTTGTCCTCTGCCCGATGTCACTAGCCCAGAGTTCTTTCAAGATTTTCTACTTTTGTAACAAATTATTTGCAGCTCTTGTAGTTATTAAAGGTAATCACAGATGTAAGTTGTAATTTATTGACTGTGTTAATTAAAAATTGAATCAGAAAATTTTGAAACTATAAGCTTATTGTTATCTTTTTAAAGTAAGTGTCATTTTAGAATAGTTAATATCTTTTCTTAGAACCAACCAAAACCAGATGCTATAAAACAATATTAATACTGCCACTTGTATCACCCTGCTTTTTTCTGTGTTTTTTTTTTATTCTAGAGGTATGTGTGTGTTTACATATACACAAGACCAGTTCATTAGTAAATACCTAAGACAGGTTAATGCAAAAAGTTTCCAAACTTTTATGGTAGATGCTAAAGTGCTGGCTATTTACAGGGTAATAGAAGCGGTCAAGGGCATGAAGACATCAGCCAAAAGTTGCAGAGGCATCCTGCTTTGTGCCTCTGCCTTTGCTCCATTGGCTGATTTTGGGTAACTTATCTATCTTGTTAAGTCTGTATCCCCAGTCCCAGAATGAATAAATGGTTCCCACCTAATCAGATGCTACAAAGCATTATGTAGGTGTTATAAGTACAGTTATTGCAGGTAAGAAATCTTCAGTAAATGCTACAAAAAGCCAAATCAACCAAACAATCCTATATATAAGATATATAATAATTACTATGCTTCCTAAATTAATACACATGTATTCATTGAGGATAAGATTCTGTCTATGGCCTTCTGAGGACCTATGATGTACTTGGCAAAAAGATTTTCAAAAAATATTACTTAATTAAAAATGAAAAAAAAAAGATTTCTTGCAAACTCACAGGCCAATCCAACCAGGTAACGGCCCCGAATCTCATCCCCAACTGTGTGGCAGAACACATGCTGAAGTCTCCACTTCCTATATTGACCCCCATCTTCAACAGATAGATCACTTAGACCTTCTAAACTTCAAATATCCTTACCCCTGCCCATGCCATTATCCCAGCCTCCAGCACCAGCAGGCATTCTCTGAGAGCATGCCAGCTGTGCAGAGCTGTACAGCAGGTAGGGTAACTGCTGATCTTTACCTCTTTCTTCTATCAGTCAAATCCAATCCCCAGTGCCATCCCCACCTCTACAGCAGACTACCTGCTATGTCCTTGCCTCCGTTCCTGTCCCTATCTCCAGTGGATCACACAGCTCTTTCCCTCAAATCTTTATTCCTCTACTCATTGCTTTATACCAGTCTCCAGCTCTAGCAGGCATTGTAGTCCCTCGAAATCCACATGCCACTCCAGCCAGGGAAGTTACTTAACTAAAACTCTTCTCCTTGCCTCCAAATCCAACACCTCCCCGGTCTCACCTCCATCTCTGTACCAGACTATCTGTTGTAGCCTCCTCTCCCTCTCTGCCCCTGTTCCTAGGGGACTAAGCAGATCTTACTATCCCCTATCCTGTGGGCCCTCACAATACTCCCCAGAGCCCATTCCCATTCCTGAGTGTCAGATCTCAATAACTAGAAAAACATTTAACTGGAATCACCAATGGCCTCACCTATCAGCATCCAAGAAGAATTTCCTACCAGGCAACACATAGCTATCACACTCTTCTAAACATCACCAAGGCAATAGAACCTAAGAAACAAGTACCTAGACAATAAAGACAAGACCATATATCAGCACCTAGAATGACAATCTCCCCAAATACAGATGTCTAAATGCCAACATAAAAACACATTCAATAACAGCCACAACAATATGTCCCCATTAGAGCTCAGCAACCCTACCACACACAGTAGGTCTTCACCATTGAAACATAGCTGAGGCACAAGACACAGACTTGAAAATAGATTTTATAATACAGGTCCTTAAAGAGAAAATGAAAAAAATTCCTTATAACAATCAATGAAATCACAAACAAACAATGGAAAGAACTGAGTAAGAGTTTAAGGTTTGAAAGGAAAAATAGAATCAAAAATGAAAACCCAAACTGGGGGAAATCTGGAACTGAAATTTTAGGAACTTGAAAAAGTCATCAGGGGCAAGCTTTACCAATAGAATATAAACTATTGAAGAGAGATTCTCAATCATTGAATATGTGACATATGAAATGAATACCTCAGTCAAAGAAAATCTTAAACAAAAAATCCTATGCAGGTTAGAGGGAACACTATGAAAGGACCAATCTAAGGAAAACAGGAATAGAATAATTTCCCTAAACTAAAGAAGAAAGTTCCTATGAAAGTACAGGAATCATACACATCACCAAATAGACTGCATCAGAAAGGATAGGCCCCTTGGCACATGGTAAGCACTAAACTAAACCCATACAACAAGAACAGCAAAAAGAATATTAGAAGCTGCAAAGAGAAAAAGGCCAAATAACATAAAAAGACAGACCGATTAGAAAAATCCCTAGCTTCTCAATGGAGACTTCAAAACCTGGATGTGTCTGAACAGATTTTTGACAGACTTTAAGAGACCACAGTTGCCATTCAAGATTACTACAAGCAGCAAAATTTTCAGTTACAATAGATGGAGAAAATAAGACTTTTCATGATAAAACCAAATTTAAGTAATATCTATCTACAAATCCAGCTCTAAGGAAGCTACTAGAAAGAAGACTCCAACCTGAAGTGTTTAGCCATGCCTAAGAGCCAGCATATTAAAAGAGGGGAAAGACACACACACATGCACATACACACACACACAAAAATGCACACACCGCCACCACCACCACCAACAGCAACAAAGCAATAGAAATCAACAAACACTGCATGTTGATATCCTTCAAGCTCAATAGTCTCAATTTTCTAATAAAAAGACACAGAAAAACATAATGAATGTGAAAACAAAGTCCATAAGTCTGCTGCATCCAAGAAAGACATCTCAATATCAAGGATAGATATAACTTCTGAATAAATGGATAAAAAAGAAATTCCAAGCAAATAGAACTAATAAGCAAGTTGATATATATACTTAAATTTAAAAAAAAAAATAAACTTCAACCTAAAATGAATCAAAAGAGACAGAGAAGGAAACTTTATACTCATAAAAAGAAAAATTTCCCAAGATAATGTTTCAGCTCTTAAAATCTATGCCCCAAATATGAGGGCAGCATGTCTGTATAAGAAACATTACTGAGCCCCCCTCCCCCTTCCTCATCCTCCCATCTTTGGGGCCACAAAATCCCACAGCTCAGCCTGTTTGGGCTCTGGGGACCTGGAATTGAGTGCACCCAGGCCGGTGGGAGGTCCCCTCCTTCATTTGACTGCCCGGAGCAAGGTAGGCCTTTGTCTGAGAGCTGCTTGGCCTGCAAGGGGACCTCACAGTCTGCAGAAGGATCCATCGTTCTTTGGGGTGAGTGAGGAGTGAGTGCCCGAACCGCGGCAGCTGCCCGGAGAGGGACCACCGACTCTCCACAACTCCCCCTGCCACCAGCACACTTCCTGCTCTTCCTGCAGGGGTTATTCTCCCCGGATACTGCCTCTCTCTTCCTGTCCCTTCCCAGCTTGCACCCAGAATCCTCCCCCCCCCCCCCTCCCCCTGCCTCATCCTCCCGTCTTTGGGGCCACAAAATCCCACAGCTCAGCCTGTTTGGGCTCTGGGGACCTGGAATTGAGTGCACCCAGGCCGGTGGTGGGAGGTCCCCTCCTTCATTTGACTGCCCGGAGCAAGGTAGGCCTTTGTCTGAGAGCTGCTTGGCCTGCAAGGGGACCTGAAAGTCTGCAGGAGGATCCATCGTTCTTTGGGGTGAGTGAGGAGTGAGTGCCCGAACCGCGGCAGCTGCCTGGAGAGGGACCACCGACTCTCCACAACTCCCCCTGCCACCAGCACACTTCCTGCTCTTCCTGCAGGGGTTATTCTCCCCGGATACCGCCTCTCTCTCCCTGTCCCTTCCCAGCTTGCACCCAGAATCCTCCCCCCCTCCCCCTTCCTCATCCTCCCGTCTTTGGGGCCACAAAATCCCACAGCTCAGCCTGTTTGGGCTCTGGGGACCTGGAATTGAGTGCACCCAGGCCGGTGGGAGGTCCCCTCCTTCATTTGACTGCCCGGAGCAAGGTAGGCCTTTGTCTGAGAGCTGCTTGGCCTGCAAGGGGACCTGAAAGTCTGCAGGAGGATCCATCGTTCTTTGGGGAAGAGATGGGCAGGCGCCAATGCAGGAGCTCCTCCAACAACATGAAAGGCAACATGACATCACCACAAGCCAGACATCCCGAAACAACAAGAATTGAACACCCTACCCCAGAAGATATAGAAGAAACCGACATTAAACAGTACTTTATAAAAATAATAGAGGACCTTAAACAGGAGGTAAAAAACTGCCATAAAGAAACGGAGATGACAAACAAAAAGGTAGACGAAATAAATAAATCTCTCAAAGATACCCAAGAAAAACAAGAAAAACAAGAAAAAGCAATCAAACAGGTAAGGGAAACAGTACAAGACCTGATAAATGAAATGGAGGTATTGAAGAAAACACAATCTGAGGGACGACTGGAAATGGAAACTCTGAGTAAACGAACAGAAACTTCAGAGACAAGTATTTCCAACCGAATACAAGAGATGGAAGAAAGAATCTCGGACTCTGAAGATACTATAGAGGAAATAAACTCACAGATTAAAGAACTAAACAAATCTAACAAATTCTTAACACAAAACATTCAGGAAATCTGGGACACCATGAAAAGACCAAACCTAAGAATAATTGGGTAGAAGAAGGAGAAGAATTACAACTCAAAGGCCCAGAAAACATATTCAACAAAATTATAGAAGAAAACTTCCCCAACCTAAAGAAGGATGTTCCTATGAAGGTACAAGAAGCCTACAGAACACCAAATAGACTGGATCAAAAGAAAGCATCCCCACGCCATATAATAATCAAAACACAAAACATACAGAATAAAGAACAGATATTAAGAGCTGCAAAGGAAAAAGGTCAAGTAACATATAAAGGGAAACCTATCAGAATTACACCTGATTTCTCAATGGAAACCATGAAAGCCAGAAGAGCTTGGATAGATGTGCTACAGACACTTAGGGAACATGGATGCAAGCCTAGACTATTATACCCAGCAAAGCTTGCATTCACCATTGATGGAGAAAACAAGATATTCCAGGACAAAAACAGATTTAAACAATACGCAGCCACAAATCCAGCCTTGCAGAAAGTAATAGAAGGAAAATCACAAACCAAGGAGTCCAACAACGCCGACAATAACTCAGGCATCTAGCGACCCTTCACCAGCACAACTAGAAGAAGGGAAACACACAAACTCTACTACTAAAAATGACTGAAGTTAACAACCACTGGTCATTAATATCACTTAATATCAATGGACTCAATTCACCTATAAAAAGGCACAGGCTAAGAGACTGGATACGAAAACAGAATCCAACATTTTGCTGTTTACAAGAAACACACCTCAACCACAAAGACAGGCACCTACTCAGAGTAAAGGGTTGGGAAAAGGTTTATCAAGCAAATGGCCCTAAGAAACAAGCGGGTGTGGCCATACTAATTTCCAACAAAGTTGACTTCAAACTAAAATCAATCAGAAGAGATGGAAAGGGACACTTTATACTCATAACAGGAAAAATCCTTCAGAATGAAGTCTCAATCCTGAATATCTATGCCCCTAATATAAAAGCTCCCACTTATGTAAAAGAAACACTTCTAGAACTCAAGGCAGCCATCAAACCACACACACTAATAGTTGGAGACTTCAACACTCCTCTCTCACCAATGGACAGGTCAATCAGACAGAAACCTAACAGAGAATTGAAAGACTTAATGGAGGTAATGAACCAAATGGACTTAACAGACATCTATAGAACATTCCACCCAAATAGGAAAGAATATACCTTCTTCTCTGCGGCTCATGGAACCTTTTCGAAAATTGACCATATACTTGGTAACAAAGCAAACTTCCACAGTTACAAAAAAATATTAGTAACCACCTGTGTCTTCTCGGATCACCATGGATTAAAATTAGAATTCAACAACAATGCTACCCCCAGAAGGCCCACAAACTCATGGAAACTGAACAGTCAACTACTGACCCACACCTGGGTCAAGGAAGAAATAAAGAAAGAAATTAAAGTCTTTCTTGAATTTAATGAAAACAAAGACACAACATACTCAAACCTATGGGACACAATGAAAGCAGTGCTAAGAGGAAAGTTCATAGCACTAAGTGCCCACTTAAAGAAAACGGAGAAAGCACTCATTGGTGACTTAACAGCACACCTGAAAGCTCTGGAAAAAAAAGAAGCAGACTCACCTAGGAGAAGTAGAAGACTGGAAATAATCAAACTGAGGGCAGAAATCAACAAAATAGAAACACAGAAAACAATCCAAAGAATCAATGAAACAAGAAGCTGGTTCTTGGAGAAAATCAACAAGATTGACAAACCCTTAGCCAAACTAATCAAACGGCAGAGGGAGAACACGCAAATTAACAAGATCAGAAATGAAAAGGGGGACATAACCACAGACACAGAGGAAATTCAGAAAATCATTAGATCTTACTACAAAAGCCTGTATGCCACAAAATTGGAAAATGTAAAAGAAATGGACAGTTTTTTAGATAAATACCATATACCAAAGTTAAACCAGGACCAGGTAAATGCTCTAAATCGTCCTGTTAGTCGCGAAGAATTAGAAACTGTTATCAGAAACCTCCCTACCAAAAAGAGCCCAGGACCAGATGGTTTCAATGCGGAATTCTACCAGAACTTCCAAGAAGACCTAATACCTATACTCCTTAAGGTATTTCATAATATAGAAACACAAGAGTCACTGCCAAATTCCTTCTATGAAGCTACAGTTACCCTGATACCTAAACCACACAAAGACTCAACCAAGAAAGAGAATTACAGGCCAATCTCACTCATGAACATGGACGCAAAAATTCTCAATAAAATACTGGCAAACCGAATCCAAGAACACATTAGAAAAATTATCCATTACGATCAAGTAGGCTTCATCCCAGAGATGCAGGGCTGGTTCAACATACGAAAATCTATTAATGTAATCCATCATATAAACAAACTGAAGGAAAAAAACCATATGGTCATCTCATTAGATGCTGAAAAAGCATTTGACAAAATTCAGCACCCTTTTATGATAAAGGTCTTGGAGAGATTAGGGATACAAGGGTCATTCCTAAATATAATAAAAGCTTTTTACAGCAAGCCGACAGCTAACATCAAATTAAACGGAGAGAAACTCAAGGCTATCCCACTAAATTCAGGAACACGACAAGGCTGTCCACTCTCTCCTTATCTCTTCAATATAGTGCTTGAAGTTCTAGCAATAGCAATAAGACAACATAAGGGAATCAAGGGGATTCAATTTGGAAAGGAAGAAGTTAAACTTTCATTATTTGCAGATGATATGATGGTATACATAAGCGACCCCAAAAACTCCACCAAAGAACTCCTACAGCTGATAAACTCCTTCAGTAACGTGGCAGGATACAAGATCAACTCCAAAAAATCAGTCGCCCTCCTATACACAAAGGATAAGGAAGCAGAGAGGGAAATCAGAGAAGTATCACCTTTCACAATAGCCACAAATAGCATAAGATATCTGGGAGTATCGCTAACCAAGGAAGTGAAGGATTTATTTGACAAGAACTTTAAGTCTTTGAAGAAAGAAATTGAAGAGGATACCAGAAAATGGAAGGATCTCCCCTGCTCGTGGATTGGGAGGATCAACATAGTAAAAATGGCAATTCTACCAAAAGCAATCTATAGATTCAATGCAATCCCAATCAAGGTCCCATTAAAATTCTTCACAGAGATTGAGAGGACAATAATCAACTTTATATGGAAAAACAAGAAACCCAGGATAGCCAAAAAAATCTTATACAATAAAGGTACTTCTGGAGGCATTACCATCCCTGACTTCAAACTCTATTACAGAGCTACAGTATTGAAAACGGCTTGGTATTGGCATAAGAACAGAGAAGTTGACCAATGGAATCGTATAGAAGACCCGGATCTTAAACCACAAACCTATGAACACCTGATTTTTGATAAAGGAGCCAAAAGTACACAATGGAAAAAAGAGGGCATCTTCAACAAATGGTGCTGGCATAACTGGATGTCAACCTGTAGAAGAATGAAAGTAGATCCATATCTATCACCATGCACAAAACTCAAGTCCAAATGGATTAAAGACCTCAATATTAATTTGAACACATTGAGATTGATAGAGGAGAAAGTGGGAAGTACTCTACAACAAATGGGCACAGGGAACCGTTTCCTATGCATAACCCCAGCTGCACAGACTTTAAGGGCAACATTGAATAAATGGGACCTCCTGAAGTTGAGCAGCTTCTGTAAAGCAAAGGACATTGTCACTAAGACACAAAGGCAGCCTACTGACTGGGAAAAGATCTTCACCAACCCTGCAACTGACAAAGGTCTGATCTCTAAAATATATAAGGAACTCAAGAGACTAGACGGTAAAATGCCAATTAACCCAATTAAAAAATGGGGCGATGAACTGAACAGAGAATTCTCAACAGAAGAAGTTCGAATGGCCAAAAGACACTTAAGGTCATGCTCAACCTCCCTAGCTATCAGGGAAATGCAAATCAAAACAACTTTGAGATATCATCTTACACCTGTCAGATTGGCTAAAATCCAAAACACCAATAATAACCTTTGCTGGAGAGGTTGTGGGGTAAGGGGCACACTCATCCATTGCTGGTGGGAATGCAAACTTGTGCAACCACTTTGGAAAGCAGTGTGGCGGTTTCTCAGGAAATTCGGGATCAACCTACCCCAGGACCCAGCAATTCCACTATTGGGAATCTACCCAAGAGATGCCCAATCATACAACAAAAGCATATGCTCATCTATGTTCATAGCAGCATTATTTGTAATAGCCAGATCCTGGAGACAGCCTAGATGCCCTTCAGTGGAAGAATGGATGAAGAAACTGTGGAATATATACATGCTAGAATACTACTCAGCGGTAAAAAACAATGACATCTTGAATTTTGCAGGCAAATGGATGGAAATAGAAAACACTATTCTGAGTGAGGTAACCCAGACCCATAAAGATGAACATGGGATGTACTCACTCATATTCGGTCTCTAGCCATGATTAAAGGACATCGAGCCTATAAGTTTGGGATCCTTGAGAAGATAATAAGAAGGTGAACTCCCAAAAAAGATATAGTAATCCTCCTGGATATTGGAAGTAGACACGATCGCCAGGCAAAATTGGGAACTTGAGGGTTGGGCAAGACTGGGCCAAGGGAAGATGGGGAGAGAAAAGTGTGAAGGGGAGAGCGGGGGGAGCTCGGAGGAATGGGGTGCTTGGGATATAGGAAGGGTGGATATGGGAGCAGGGAAGCATATATCTGAATTTAAGGAGCTACCTGAGGGTTGTCAAGAGACTTGACCCTAGAGGGGTTCCCAGGTTTCCAGGGAGACGCCCCCAGTTAGTTCTTTGGGCAGCTGAGGAGAGGGAGCCTGAAAAGGCCAGTTCCTATAGCCATACTGATGAATTTCTTGCATATCACCATAGAACCTCCACCTGACGATAGATGAAGAAAATGACAGAGCCCCACCTTGGAGCACCGGACTGAGCTCCCAAGGTCCTGATGAGGAGCAGAAGGAGAGAGAACATGAGAAAGAAAGTCAGGACCGTGAGGGAACCTCCAGCTGGCGACAGATGGGGAAGGTGACTGAGCCCCACATTGGAGCACTGGACTGAGCTCCCAAGGTCCCGATGAGGAGCAGAAGGAGCGAGAACATGAGGGAGAAAGTCAGGAACGAGAGGGGTGCGTTCACTCATGGAGACGGTGGGACAGAACTAATGGGAGATCACCAACTCCAGTTGGAATGGGACTGATGGATCATGCGACCAAACCCGTCTCTCTGAGTGTGGCCAACAGCGGGGGCTGACTGAGAAGCAAAGGACAATGGCTCTGGGCTCTGATTGTTCTTCATGGACGGGCTCTGTGGGAGCCTTCTCAGCTTGGTCGATCACCTTCCTGGACCTGGGGGGAGTTGGGAGGACCTTGGTCTTAGCATAGAGTGGGGAACCCTGATGGCTCCTTGGCCTTGAGAGGGAGGGAGGGGAGGTATGGGTGGAGGGGAGGGGAGGGAAGGGGGAGAAGGAGGGGAGAGAAAGGGGAGAAGGAGGGGAGGGAGGGGGGAGGAGGAGGGAAGGAGATGGAAATTTTTAAATATAAAAAAAAATAAACCATGAGAAAAAAAAAAAAAAAAAAAAGAAACATTACTGAGCCTTAAATCTGACACTGACACTCACACATTGATACGGGGAAACTTCAATAACTAAATCTCACCAGCAGACAGATACTCCAGCCAAAAGCTAAACATAAAAATACTGGAGCTGATTGAGATTATAAATCAAATGAACCTTACTGATACTTAAAGAACATTTCACCCAAACACAAAAGAATATACCTTTTTCTCAGCACTGCATGAAACTTTCTCCAAAAGCTGACCATATGCTAAGTCACAAAGCAAATCTCAACAGATAAAAAAAGAAATAATCCCTTGCATATTTTCTTTTTTTAATTTTTATTATTAATATTATTATTACAAATTTCCACCTCCTCCCCTCCTCCCATTTCCCTTCCCCTCCCCCATTCCCGCTTCCCCTACCTCTCCAGCCCAAAGAGCAGTCAGGGTTCCCTGCCCTGTGGGAAGTCCAAGGTCCTCCCCACTCCATCCAGGTCTAGGAAGGTGAGCATCCAAACAGACGAGGTTCCCACAAAGCCAGTACATGGAGTAGAATCAAAACCCAGTGCCATTGTCCTTGGCTTCTCAGTCAGCCCTCCACGTAAGCCACATTCAGAGAGAGTCTGGTTTGATCACATGCTCCATCAGACCCAGTCCTGCTGGCCTTGATGAGCTCCCATTAAATTGGCCCCACCGTCACAGTGGGTGGGCACAACCCTCGCAGACCTAACTTCCTTGTTCATGTTCTCTCTCCTTCTGCTCCTCATTTGGACTTTGGGAGCTCAGTCCAGTGCTCCAATGTGGGTCTCTGTCTCTATCTCCATCCATCGCCAGATGAAGGTTCTATGGTGATATGCAAGATATTCATCAGAGTGGCTATTGTATAGGGCCAGTTCAGGCGCCCTCTCCTCAGCTGCTCAAGGAATAAGCTGGGGACATCCCCTTGGACACCTGGGAACCCCTCTAGAGTCTTGTCTCTTGCCAACCCTCAAATGGCTCCCTTAATTAAGATATATACTTCCCTGCTCCCATATCCACTCCTTCTCCATCCCAACTGTCCCATTCCCCCAAGATCTCCCCATCCTCCCCCTCTCATTTCTCTCTCCCCATCTCCCCTTACCCCCATCCCACCCCCACCCCCACGTTCTCCATTTTTGCTTGGAAATCTTGTTTACTTCCAATATCTAGGAGATTAACTACATGTTTTTTTTGGAGGGGGTTAACCTTCCTATTTTGTACCGGCAAAGGTACCAGCGGTTATAGGGGTTAGTGAATAACCACGATAGTCCTTTATAATAAATCAGTTTTAATACAAGGGAAAATAAGGAAACTTACAGAACCAAGGGTCCAGCGGAGCAGAAGGTACACAGGAGAGAACCAAACGGGCCTCCTTCCGGCGCCCCGATCCTATTTAAGGGGTATGCTACTCCGCTGGGGCAGCCACGCCCCTGAACGCAGGGATTGGGCCAGCTGCCCCAACATCTCCCCCTTTTGTCTAAATAAGACAGATTTAGAAACCAAATACAACTATATATAATGGGAACAGATCATATAAAATTACAAGAAGTAAACAATATCAGGTGAGGAGTATATAACAAAAAAAATTTTTCTAATCACTCTACTTTGGGAAGTCTAAATAATCTAGAAGGTAGCTACCATTATCTAATCTTTAACCCCATCAAAGATCTGAGAAGGAGAGTAAAATTACCAAAGCAACCAGGAAGCACAAACGAGAAACTTTCAAAATGTGCAACACAAGACAGAGACAATTGACTACCTGGGCAACCACACGAAGTCTTGATAGCAATGTTGAGGCAACCAACTTTGGCTGAGGCCTGAAAAAACCTGACATACCATTATACAACGGCAAGGAACCTTTAGTAGAACAATCCTATCCTGTCTTAGCAAGATAAGACAATTTTGTTTCATCCACTTATGGATATTTCGTAGTTTAGTCAGTAATGGAGGTATGGGCTTTTCTTTGTCCCAAGGCCAGTTTTGTCAAGAAGAAGACAAACTCCCAGTGGAGTGTCTTTGGTGCTCAACGTTCTCTCGGGAGTAGAGCATTGTTGTCAGGAGTGATTGTGTCTCATAAATACAAAACTCTAGGTTAGATTAAAGGCCATGTTCTACAGCTCTTCAAAGAGGTTGAAGATTATGCTATCTATACTAAATACAACCTCTATGTGTCTAAAACACCTGATTGTCCTAAATATAAATATGACCAACATATAATTTTTAACACTTATGTAACTGTATGACTAATAGAATAGACAACTGTGCAATAAATGAAGACAATGATTTCCAAATGTGAACAGGGTCATTACATAAATAATATCTGAGGTAGAAATGTACATTGCAATATAGTAAACAATGTCATTACATAAATAGTATCAGAGGTAGAGATGTACATTGTAATATAGTAAACAATGTCAATATAACAATTGTTTTAAACAGAGGTAGTATCATACTCTCATACAATGTTTAATATATCAATATACAAGAATCAACACTCATATAGTTTTTTTTAAAAAAACAATAACTCACAAAATTTAATTATTTCTTCAGATCACCAGTTAATCCCTCCCCCCCTTTTTTATATATATATATATATATATATATATATATATATATATATATATATATATATATACACATAATTTATACCCCTGAGTCCATATAAAGCCTTTCACAACCCGACCACCCTATACCAGCCACCAATTAGTGTCCCTAAACCTGAGGGGAAACTTTGTTGGGAGGGGGGGCGTCTCTCTAGGATCATGAATTATAGACTCAATGTCCTTCATTTATAGCTAGAATCCACTAATGAGTGAGTACATACCATATTCATCTTTTTGGATCTGGGTTACCTCACTTAGGATAGTGTTTTCTATTTCCATCCATTTGCATGCAAAATTCAACATGTCATTTTTTTTTTACCACTGAGTAGTATTCTGATGCGTATATATTCCACACTTTCTTTATCCATTCTTCCATTGAGGGACATCTAGGTTGTTTCCGGGTTCTGGCTATTACAAATAATGCTGCTATGAACATAGTAGAACAAATGCTTTTGTAGTATGATAGGGCATCTCTTGGGTATATTCCCAGGAGTGGTATTGCTGGATCCTGGGATAGGTTGTTCGCGAATTTCCTGAGAAACTGTCACACTGATTTCCAAAGTGGTTACACAAATTTGGATTCCCACCAGCAATGGATGAGTGTTCCCCTTACTCCACATCCTCTCCAGCAAAGGCTATCATTGGTGTTTTTGATTTTAGCCATTCTGACAGGTGTAAGATGGTATCTCAAAGTTGTCTTGATTTGCATTTCCCTGATCGCTAAGGAGGTTGAGCATGCCCTTAAGTGTCTTTTGGCCATTTGAACTTCTGCAGTTGAGAATTCTCTGTTCAGATACGTACCCCATTTTTTAAATTGGGTTAATTAGCATTTTATAGTCTAGTTTCTTGAGTTCTTTCTATATTTTGGAGATCAGACCCTTGTCTGCTGCGGGGTTGGTGAAGGTCTTCTCCCAGTCAGTAGGTTTCCATTTTGTCATAATGACAGTGTCCTTTGCTTTACAGAAACTTCTCAGTTTCAGGAGGTCCCATTTATTCAATGTTGCCCTTATTGTCTGTGCTACAGGGGTTATACGTAGGAAGTGGTCTTTTTTGCCCATATGTTGTAGACTACTTCCCACTTTCTCTTCTATCAGGTTCAGAATGTTCAGATTGATATTGAGATCTTTAATCCATTTGGACTCGAGTTTTGTGCATGGTGATAGATATAGATCTATTTTCATTCTTCTACAGGTTGACAAACAGTTCTGCCAGCACCATTTGTTGAAGATGCTTTCTTTCTTCCATTGTATACTTTTAACTTCTTTGTCAAAAATCAGGTTTTATAGGTTTGTGGGTTAATATCTGGGTCTTCTATTCGATTCCATTGGTCAACTTCTCTGTTTTTATGCCAGTACCAAGCTGTTTTCAATATTGTAGCTCTGTAATAGACTTTGAAGTCAGGGATGGTAATGCCTCTAGAAGTTCCTTTATTGTATAAGATTGTTTTGGCTATCCTATGTTTTTTGTTTTCCCAAATAAAGTTGATTATTGTTCTCTCAAGGTCTGTGAAGAATTTTGTTGGGATTTTAATGGGGATTGCATTGAATTTATAGATTGCCTTTGGTAGAATTGCCACTTTTACTATGTTGATCCTACCCATCCAAGAGCATGGGAGGTCTTTCGATTTTATGGTGTCCTCTTCAATTTCTTTCTTCAATGCCTTAACGTTCTTGTCAAATAGATCTTTCACTTCCTTGGTTAGAGTTACTCCAAGATACTTTATGCTATTTGTGGCTATCATAAAAGGTGCAATTTCTCTGAATTCCCTCTCTGCTTCTCTATCCTTTGTGTATAGGAAGGCTACTGTACTGATTTTTTTGAGTTGATCTTGTAGCCTGCCACTTCACTGAAGGTATTTATCAGCTGTAGGAGTTCTTTAATAGAGGTTTGGGGGTCACTAATGTACACTATATTATCATCTGCAAATAACGAAAGTTTGACTTCTTCCTTTCCGATTCAAATCCCCCTTGATCTCCTTATGCTGTCTTATTGCTATTGCTAGAACTTCAAGAACTATGTTGAAGAGATGTGGTGAGAGTAGACAGCCTTGTATTGTTCCTGATTTTAGTGGGATGGCTTTGAGGTTACTCCATTTAATTTGATATTAGCTATTGGAAATTCAACACCCCTTTATGATAAAGGTTTTGGAGAGGTTTTGGATACAAAGATCATACCTAAATATAATAAAAGCAATATATAGCAACCGTGCATATTTTCAGACCACCACAAATTAAGGCAAGATTTCTACAACAGAAACACAAGAAAACCTACAAATTCATGGAAAATAAATTATTCTCTATTGAATGAAAAATGGGTCAAGACAGAATTCAAAAAACTAAAGACTTTCTAGAATTGAGTGAAAATAAACATACAGCATGCCAAACTTATGAGATTCAATGAAAGTGGTCCTAAGAGGTACCATAGTTCATAGTACTAAATGATGATCCTCAATATTGGAGAAATCTCATACTAGCAGCTTAACAACGCATATGAGCACTCCAGAACAAAATGGAAGTCACTCCAAAAGGCATACATAACAAGAAATAAGCATACTAACGATGAAAATAAAGAAAACACAAACAATATAATACAAATGATCGATGAAACTAAGAGATTAGTTCTTATAGAAATCAGTAATATTGATAACCCCTTATCTAAATTAACTAATCACTGGAGAGAGAATATCCAAAGTAACAAAATTAAAATGAAGGGGAGGAATAAAAGTAGATACCAAGGGAATCTAGAGCATCAATAAGGGAAACTTTGGAAAACTGTACACACCAAACTGGACAATCTAAAATAAATAGGTAACTTTCTTGGTATATACCAATTACCAAAGTTAAATCAGCATCAGAAAAACAATTTAAATAAATAGAAATATAAACTCTAGTGAAATAGGAGCAGTAATTAAGTCTCCCAACCAAAGATAAAAAGCTCAGGGCCAGATGGTCTTAGCACATGATTCTTCCGGACTTTCCAAGAGTGTTGATGTCAATACTCCTCAAATTATTCCACAGAAGGGAAACAAAAGGAACATTGCTGCATTCATTTTATGAGGTTACAGTACCCTGATAGAAAAACCATGTAAGTCCTAACAAAGAAACAGGCCAATTTCCCTTATGGAAACAAAGGCAAAAATTCTCAATAAAATACTTGCAAACCAAATACAAGAACACATGAAAAAGATTATCCACCATAATCAGGTATGCTCTATCCCAGAAATGCAGAGATGTTTTGAACATATGAAAATCAATAAATGTATTAATAAAACAAAAGCAAATTGAATAACAAAGCGCACATTAGCATTTTATTACATGCAGAAAGGGACTTTTACAAAATCTAAAACCCTTTTATGATTAAAAAGACCTAGAAAGACTAGGAATATAAGGGACACACCTCAAAATAATAAATAAAGGCAATTTATGACAAGCCTACAACTAATATCAACCTAAATGAGGACAAGCTCAAAGCTTATGCACTAAAATAAGGACTAATACAAGGATGTACACTCTCTCCATACCTATTATATAGTACTTGGAGTCTTAGCTAAAGCAATAAGACAAATGGAGATCAATGAAATACAAAATGGAACCCAACTGAAAAATAAAAATATCTTCAGCAAATCATCCTGCTCTAACTGGATGTCTTCATGTAGGAGAATGCAGATAGCTATCTATCACCTTACATAAAACTCCTCAAAATAAACCAGATGCACAGAATCTGATAGAAGAGAAAGTGGGAAATAGCCTTGAATGAATTGACACAAGAGACAACTTCCTGAACAGAACTCAGAAACTAACTCAGAAACTGAGATCAATAATTAATAAATGGAACCTCTTAAAACATAAAGCTTCTATGTGGCAAAAGACACTGTTAATAGGACAAAAAGATAGCCTATATAATGGGAAAAGATTTCCACCCACTACACATCTGACAGAGAGCTAACATCCGAAATATATAAGGAACTCAAGAAACTATACATCAACATACCTAACAATCCAATTTTAAAAATGGCATAGAGATCTAAACAGAGAAATCTCAATAAAATATTCTGAAATGATCCAGAAACAAAGAAATGTTCAGCATTTTTAGTCATAAGGGAAATGAAAATAAAAATGACTCTGAGATTCTATTTTACACCTGTCAGAATGACTAAAATCAAAAACACAAGTGACAGCTCATGTTGGAGAGGATGTGATGTTAGGGGAACACTCTTACATTGTCAGATGGAGTGCCAACTTAAACAGCTACTACGGAAATCAATATACGTGTGTGTGTGTGTGTGTGTGTGTGTGTGTGTGTGTGTGTGTGTATAGTAGAAAGTCTCTACATTATTAGGTTTTCATACTACCTATAATATGATCCTTAATTTTAGCTGTCTTTGCATTACGTTTCTCATGTCTTTCTTCTCTCCCTCTCTCCACTTTATCCTTTCATTCCAGTCCATCTCCCACCCATTATATATTATAGTTCCCTTCCTTTAGGGAGATATATACACCACCATCACTACCTCCTCCTCCTCTTCCTCCTCCTCCTCCTCCTCCTCCATCACCACCACCACCACCACTACCACCACCATCATTATCACCACCGTCATTACAACCATCATCATCATCACCATCACCACCACCGCCACCACCACCACCACCACCACCAACACCACCACAGCCACCACCACCACCACCTCCACCACTACCACAATTATCACTACCGTCATTACCACCACCACCATCATCATCACCACCACCACCACCACAGCCACCACAGCCACCACCACCATCACCACCATCACCACCACCACCACCACCATCACCACTAGTCCTTTACTCTATACCTCTCCTCTGTGGACTGTAGCCTGCTTACCATTGAATGCATACTATATTTGTCTTCCTGGATCTGGGTGATATCCTATGTGAACCTCCAAACAACCCAGGCTTTTTCTGAGGCTACAGTTTTCTCTCTACAAACCAATGGCAAGGCCCTAATGCTGGAGACAACACATACAGAACTCATTGAACACGGAGATGTTGAACTGAGCTATCTGGAAGATCCACATCTTCTGCTGAAATAATTCAGGGTAGGACTGGGAAAGGTCAAGGATTTTAACAAAGGAAAATAAGGCTAAGGTTGAAGGAGAACGTCTGCTCCTATGAAATAAAGTCTTGACAACTAAAAAAAAAAAGAACTTGTTTATTTGGAGAAAATAGTTCATTTTCCATGAAACATTTCTTTAGAGAAAAACAAAATCAAGCTGTATTTAGTGCTGTTATGGTTTGCACTAAATTTATCATCTTAAAATATATATATGATAAATTTCATGTATATATGGATATATATGTGATAAGATAATATATATATATATGTCTGTACATGGAACTGAAATCTAATAAAATATAAATTATATATAAATAGAAAAATCTTCACCTTTCTTCTCATAGAATAAAATGTTTTAAATTAAAATTTAAATTAGTAACATAAGCTAGCTGAAAAACAAAAGGCATTTTATATTATGCAACAATGCATCTACATCACTAATGATATGTAAACAAATATTGACACACACATAAATGATTTTCCATATTCTTTGACTTAAGGAGGAAATACCAGCACATAACTTCATTTTAAATACATAGATGTCCTAAAATCCAAAGGGAGAGTTAGATATTATTTTTGATTTGAGTGATTTTTGAAATTGAAAAGTTATTCAGTTTTTCTGTATGCTTAGATAGAAGCAATTGATAAATAAAATTTTTTAAAAGATTGATAAAGAAGACAACCATTTACTTATAATATTACTATGAAATAAAATGTTGAAGACAGATGACACATTGCTAACCCCGCCGAGGAAACAGAATACAGAGGCAGGAGATAGATTGAAGCATGCACTGTGCAATATATCCCTTTATTTAAAAAGCCTGCATTTATTTTCTTAATTATTTTGTTCTTATTCTTCATTCTTTGTTTTATAGTTGTTTGATTGTTTTGGTTTGGTTTTTTTAAAAGCTTTCTCTTTCTTCTTTATCTACTTCTGACACTACAGCACCACTATTATGGGTGGTGGGGTGGGGAACCAGGGCTTTTTTTTTTTTTTTTTTTTTTTTTTTTTTTTTGGTACTAAAGCACCCTGCTAACTGAGCTATGTTCCCAGCACCATGCATGGGCCTTAAATTCCATTAAACTCTGAAGATTTGTTTGAATTTTTAACATGAGCGTTAAAGCCGTGTTGTATGAAAATTGAAGGATTGAGCATCTCTTGTGCTTTTTATAACAAATTTTATGGAAAAGTTCCATCAGGTTAATAATAAATCAGGTTAATAACTTAAAAAAAAAGAATCACTGCTTTAACTATTTTCTCTGTGTGTCTCTGTTTTGGCTGTTGGCTGTTCAATCCTAAGTTCCTCTGCTTCTGTTTCTCATGCATCTCCAAACCTTGGATATCTGGTTATGGTGTCATCTAATTTGAAGGCTCTTTGTACCACTTTGTCAATTAATTTTTGCTTTAATGTTTTATGTATCTTTTATTACACAAGTAAAATTATGTTCATCACAAGTGGATTTTTCAAATACACAAACAAAACAGGGCAAATTTAAATAAATGTAGTTACCTTTAATATTATAAGCTTTCAGAGTTTTATGTCTTTCCATTATACTTGCTCTATTAAAAATAAGAATATATATTATATTCTATTCTTCGTTTTACCTAAACTAATTTTCTTCACGTGTGTTATTTTCCTTGAGTATGTTGTATATTAGTATATAAACTTCTCTTTCTTAATTTTAATGAAGTCACCAATATGTTATAATAAATTTTGTAGAGTTATCAATGTTTGCTATTGACACTGTTTTCTTAAAAATGACATACTGTCCGTGTGAAAAACCAACTTCTATTTGTATATCCTCATGTATTATATAAATGATTGCTATTTTTAAATGGCATGCTTAGGAATTTGAGGCTTACCTGAAATCAATATTTTGGAATTTTTTTCCAGTAGCCTCTGTCTTTCCAGTGATATCTCTTCTGTGAGTCTTCACTGAATAGCCTGGCACAGCACTGCACTGGATGTCTTTGAGGGTCACTTCCCTCACCAAGCTTTTCTTCTGCATTACGTTGCTTCTTTGCCTGTGTCCTCCTGTTAGTACAGTTTAATGGCTCAAATTTTAGTTGATGGAAGACAGTGGATAAATAGCTCAGCCTCACTTTCCCTCAGAAAGTAAAGTATATTTTATATAGCATATTTAATTGTTCAAACCTTGGAGTTTTCCTAAAACACTCTCGTTATAGGCTTCTGTGCTTTTTCTTTCCTCTTTCTCACAGCTTTGCCTTCATTTGTTGGTTCAACACCCCCCAAAAAAAAATCCTTTAAGGCATTTATTGCAGCTATGTTTTGGTGGGAATCTGCCCTAAACTGAGCAGAGACCCTCTTCATCTAGTGACAAATGGCAGGTCTGAGGAATGTTGCGCATGATGAAGCTAAGGTGATGGGGACATTTTGGCTTCACTTCACCTCTTTGCTGTTATTGGTTTTACATTGCCTATCAATGTTAGGATGAAAGGGTCTTAAATAGATCATAAAGTTCTCAAAATTTCTTACCTTAAGCACTAGATATTACCATATATTTCACAGATGATGAAGCAACATTTGTCAAGTTGCAAGCAACACTTGTCAGTTCCCGAATAACCACACTAAGCATTAATATTAATTACAAACTATTGGCCTATTAGTCCAGGCTTATTATTAACTAGTTCTTTACCACAAGGCTCATGACTTGTTACCTCACATCTTGCTTCTCCAACAGCTGCTGGCATCTCTCAGACTGTACCTTCTTTCTCCCTCCATCTCTGTTTGAATTTCCCAGCTGGCTCTATTCTGCCTGGGCATTTGTCAAATCAGCTTCTTTATTAACCAAGGGTAATAAAACACATTCACAGAATATAGAAGGACATCCCACATCGTCACTGAAGATGTACAGTCATCGCCTGGATAAGGAGAAGATAGAACACAGATTCTTGGAGGGAGGCTAGGCTAAAGAAAATGGGAAGACTTCCCAGAGGATCATGATTCTGATCACTAGAGTAAAACTAGGAGGCACCAATGTACAACTTAATTTAGAAGGTACAACGGGATCTACCTTGTGTGACCTATGAGAAATCATGTGCTTTAAGTCCTTGATAAAGACTAGCTCTAGAAACTCATAAAATGAAGAATTTAGAGTAGATGAAAAACTATTATCCCTATGAATCTTTATATACAGGAGCACTTTGGAAACCTATCAAGTGTGCATGGCTTGGAAGGGCTGACACTGCAGTGGAACAAATACTGACTTGAAACAGAAAGAACAAATATGAAGCAGACAATGGTTTTGTTTTATGGAAAAAATAAAAAAGATACCACCTATTTGGTTTTGTTTTTTGGGTTTTTTTTTTATTAAAAATTGCCATCTCCTCCCCTCCTCCTTCCCCTTCCCTCCCCTCCCCTCCACCCACACCCCCACTCCCTCCCTCTTGAGGCCAAACAGCCATCAGGGTTCTCTACACTATGTTGAGTCCAAGGTCCTCCCAACTCCCCCCAGGTCCAGGAAGGTGAGCAACCAAACTGACAAGGCTCACACAGAGCCCGTCCATTTTTGTTTTTTGAGACAGGGTTTCTCTGCAGCTTTTTTAGAGCCTGTCCTGGATACCACCTATTTGGAAGTATGGGAAATGTTGACAGGAAATACCTATGATAAGCCTAGAAATAATATTTGAAAAAATGAGCCTCCCAAGTCACAATGTGTATTATCTTGATGCAATCAAGAGAAAAGTAAGTGTTTTGGTTAATGTAGAATAAAAGAAATGAAGACATTTAAATAGAATTGTTGGAATAAAATGGGGTTTCAGTAGAAGAACTTAGTGGAGAGAGAAAAATGGAGGTGAGAACACATGTGTGGAATTATCAAAAAATTAATAAAAAGTGCCTGGACCAAACGATGATGGTAAGGGCACAGCAACTAATGACTGTGTAAGGTAGATTAACATCACAACAAAGGCCTACTCAGATATTTCAGATTGGTGCTATGTAGACCAATTTCACCAAGCCAGCATTTGCAGAGTGTCAGTGCTCTGGTGAGTATGTGGGAGTGAGAAAGGGGGAAAGAGGCCAGCCTGAATGGACTGCAGTCTATGGCTTGAGAAATTATTTATTAGTGGTCTGATAAGCCAAGTTAGCAAGGAACTTAAATACAGTCAGACGAAGGCACCAGGTCTGCATCTGTATTAGGTCCAGAGGGGTGGCTTTGTCTGATCTTAGATTTTCAGAAGTTACTCTGGCTGTCCCCATAAGAAGAGATTGGAAAAGGCAAGAAAATGGCCATCACAGCTCCATACTTCAGTGGGATTCAAATAAACCAAGAGCCATGAAAGTGATTAAACAAATTGCTAACATTTTATTCTTCAAGTAGTGAAAACATTTGTTCATTGGTTATTGAGACTTTAAGTTTCTGTCTCACTTACTAAAATATCACAATAACACAACCTATACCTCATTTAGCAATTCCAAATAGTAATGTTTTGTTCTATGACAATTCTTTGAGTCTGACTGTGTATAAACCGATATAATTTCTCCAAAATATTTGAAAGTAAACTCTAAGCAGAATGCCCTTTGTTGATAACTAAAGACATATGATATATTTTCTTACCCCAAAGATTATGGGCCATATCAGAATATTCCCATCGACATAATAATTGTCTATCCATTGACAGACATCATTCTGATTTGTCACTTTTCCTGACATTTCTCTAAGAACCATGTGTGAAGGTCTGGTTGTCACATGTACTTAAATTTAATCTGGAAGAGTTCCATACTTTTTCATAATGATTTGTGATGTTGACATTGTAAAAAGAAAAGGTTAATTATTTTTTAAAGTTCTTGTGGGTGTTTGAAAGAAAATAACCCCCACAGTGAGTGGGACTCTTAGGAGGTATGGCCTTCTTAAAGTAAGTGTGGCCATGTCAGAGGAAGGGGGCAGGCTTTGAGGTCTCCTTTGCTCAAAATTCCTTCAGTTTGACAGCAAGTAGACTTCCTGTGGCTTTCAATATGTAGGCCTCTCAACTACTTCTCCAGAACCATATCTATCTGCAGGTTGCTGTACTCCCCACCATGAAGATAATGGACTGAATCTCTGAACTGTAAGCCATCACCTTAATTAAATGTTTTTTCTTTATAAGAGCTACCATGGACATGGTGTTTCTTCACAACAATAGAAACCCTAAGACAGTCCTTCAATTTTCATTTGCCTGATATTACCTATTGGTTAGAATTGATGCATGCTACTTTAATAGGACAACCTCAGACCTGATGAATTTTTCAGAAAATTGTATCAGGGAGACACATGCTGTTGACCTTCCTGGCGACTGGTGATAACTTTGATCATTCAGTGAGGGTGGGCTGTGCTATGGTTCCCTGCTGTACAGCTGAATATTTCACTTTGAAATTAATGAATATCTTGTTACTTAGAGACTGCAAAAAAAAAATCTCACATCTTCTCAAACTCCCATCATCCTGTTTTACTATCTACTGATGACTTTTCAGCTTTATTATGATCAGGGATGCCCTAGGTCACTTTCAAATTCCATCGTTTCTTCTTCACTTATAATTTGATTTTTTTCTTATGATACATATGTCAATGTACCATAAGTGTACCTAATGTCCATTGAAGCCAGAAGAAGACACCAAAGGAACAGATGGTTGTGAGCTATCATGTCGGGTCTGGGACTTGAACCTAGCTTCTGGAAGAGCAGGTAACCTGCAAAGTCTTCTCTCCAGTCCCCAGTTATTTGTTTGTGTTTTCGTTCCCCTAAAAGGGGAACTTTTTTCTCTCACATTGTTTATACATCATTTCTATTCACTAAGTTAGAAATAACACTTGCCATTATATAGATTCTTAGATTGTCTTGTTAAAAGCCAATGGTAAACTCTTTTAGGTAGCCGTAAGTGATTTTAATTTGGCTTATAATTTTTATTAACTTTCCTCACTTCCAACCCAATATGCTTCAGGGTCCTCTTGTACTTTGCCTTACACTGAAACTAGATATTTATCTACAAGTCTAGGTCATTAGCATAGGAAGCTGTATAATAGACCAATACTTGTGCTCTACATAATTTGGTCCTCCTAATGGGTCTGTTGCAACTCCTCATTCTTAGTAACCAGAGCGAGAAGTGGATTTTAAGACAAATGGTGTGCAGACTCATGTTTATACCTATTTTCACAACCAACCAGCTCTGATAAAACTAAACATGCTAGAATTCATTCGAATTCGCCCACTTCCCATATTAACAGCTCCCTCAAGAGTGATGAACACAGTTTTATCTTCAATATGTTAATGTGTATTACTCAACCTTATATGTACAGAAACTAAACTTATTACTGCTAATCCAGGCTTCTAAAGAAGGAAGCTTAGTTACTGGGTTTCAGTACTAACTCAGAGTTCCTTTGATCTTCTGCCATAGGCTTGCAGTCTCAGTAATGTCTTTTTTGGGTTTGCCCTCCTGTAGTGCACATTACTGTGGCTAACCTAGAATGTCATTTATTTTAAAGATGGTATATGATATGTTCAGTTTACCTTCCCACTTGTTTTTGTCTGTTAACATTCAGACTCTAAAATTAATAACTCTATTAGTTTTACTTTTATCTAATTTGTTTAATTTTATTTTGTGTGATTTCTTTTGTTGCTTTCATTTATAGTTTTCAGTATTTACAAGCATATAATCTAACTTATTTAAGTATGTCTTATTTGAATTGATGAAGTACCTAAGGCAATGTGAAATATTTTACTCACTGTTCTGTGTCTCAAGAAATAGAAAAATATACACAAATATATGTATGTATTATTTGTATTTTATTATTTTTAGAAAGTATTTTTGTTTTCCATACTTAAACTAGACTTGTCTAATACAACATCTTTGTTTTGTTATTAAAAATGGTGTTTCACTTATTTACTTTAAAGTAATTCTGAGTATTTATCTTATTAATGTCTTTAATTTTATAATTTGTATTAAATAAGCTGCTTTAGGACCTACTATATAATCAAACTATATGAATGCCTGGTGAGTGTTAGAGAATGGTGCATTTCTCTGCTCCTGTCTCCCTTTACACGTCTTCATATCATGTCCTGTCTCCCCTGATTGGTCTGATGCTAATTCAAATGTTTCATTCCCATATAATTATCATGTCTCTTTGCATCTCTTAATTTTTACTTTATAAAACTATTTGCTTCATTACCTCGGCACACAGAGGGTGACAGTTTTTATCATTACTTTGAATCGAGACTTTCAGTACTTCAAAGTGTAATGTTTGCCACTGAGTGTCTCCTGCATTTGGAAGTAAATATTTTCATTAGGACAGTCTTTGCCTTATTTATCAGAAGCCTAGTGTCTCAATAACTATCTACTATTTAGTCCTGCTAAATTATCTTAAGTGCCCTATATACAGAATATTATTTGATTTCTGCTCTGTGTACTAAATTAAAAGTCATTTACTCATAGTGGAAGAACTAATTCTAATCATTCATATTTACTGATGATTTCTAAACATTTGATTATAATACTGTCATATTTTGTAATAATGAGATGTTTTATGTTTGCTTTGTCTCTGGAGAAAGGGGCTTTAAATTTTTTCTTGAATGTTTCTTTTGATGTATAATGCTACTTCCCCTCCCCCCAAGATTTAAAATCTTACCTATTTTTTTTACATCTCCTTTTAGTCAGGATTATTTTTAACATGCTACTGTTTTCCTGCATTTTCAGTGATATAGTCTGACCTATTGTCTACAGGCAATATCCCTTTTTCTTCTTTTGAATATTAGTTGCTTTCAAATATTTTGCTTTTATTCTGCATTTAAATAGCCAGAGATGATAGTTTGTTCTGATGTTTGAGACTCAAAGGTACCCTATTATATCATTATGGAAAACCACAGTTCATTGTGTGGATTTGGACAAGGTAGCAATCAATATGAAAATAAGTTATTAATTCTCCAATAATGATCTATATTTACTTTATTGTGATGTGTCTTGCCCTCATACGCTTGTACTTTTCTATCCCTTCACCACCATTTTCTAAGAAATACTGTTTTCCTTTTGAGCAAATGTCTTTCCTTCTGTGCACACTTTCTCTTCCCAGAAATCTTTGCTCTGATTTTTACCTTTTCAGTGTTCTCATCCATACAAGGGATATTTTCATACTTAATTTTATATGAAACACTTTGTCATTTAATAAAATATTTCTAAATAATATATGTTAATTTTTCAATGTGTATCAAATCCTATTATCCAGAAGTGCTAACCGCATTGTAGACCCTATTTTCTTTGCTGCAAATCCAAAATCTCATTATTTAAATAAGTAAAAAGTACTTTGTGTGGGGTACAAATATGAAGTCCATCAATTTTCATGAATTTGCTGTGATCATTGAAGACCTGAGCATCCCTAAAGAGGAAGGAATGAATGAGGTTCTGGTGTAGGAGGTCCTGTTTTGTATGTGTTGCTTGTATTGGTTAATGAATAAAGAAACTGCCTTGGCCTGATAGGGGCAGAACTTAGGTAGGCAGAGAAGACAGAACTGAATTCTGGAAGGAAGAAAGCAGAGTCAGAGAGCTGCCATGGAGCTGCCAGAGTCAGAAATGCTGAATCTTTCCCTGAGAGCCACTGCCACGTGGCAATATACAGATTAATAGAAATGAGTTAAATCAAGATGTGAGAGTTAGCCAATAAGGGGCTAGAGCTAATGGGCCCTGCAGTAATTTAATTAATACAGTTTCTGTGTGGTTATTTCAGGACTAAGCTAGCTGGGTGGCTGGGACAAACAAGCGGGCCTGCTCTCTGCAACAAGTTTCTGCATTCTCTTTTTCTGATTCTTCATTCTGTACCTCTTCATTTATATCCCCAATCCAAAAACTTGCTTTTCTGATAGAAAGAGTAATGCACCCTCTTAAGGGTTTCACTGGGAGAAAGAGCCACCCTCAGCAACCTTTGGTTCAAAGCTGTAATTAAAAAGTATTATCTGGGTTTAATTTTGTGAGTAAAATCAGTTAAATAATCTTAAAAATCATTTGCTGATAATGCCCCCCAAATAAAGGATTTCTCAAAATAAGAATACAAGAATCTAAGCTCTTACCTGATATCGATATTTTATTAAATAATGTATTTTATTCTTTTTTGCATACTAATCTCTGTTTCCCATCTCTTCTCTCCTCCCCCTTCCCCACCTTCCCTCTACCCTACTTGCCACCTGCTCCTAAGAGAGGGTTAGGCCTCTCCTGGGAAGCCAGCTAAACCTGTAGCATCAGTTTGTTGAGGCAGGACCAAGCTCCCCCCCCACCCCATGACTAGGCTGGGCAAGGTATCTCTCCATAGAGAATGGACTGCACAAAGTCAATTCATGCCTTAGGCTTAGATCCTGGTCCCCCTGCTTAAGGCACACATTGTCACCTGCATTAAGAAGCCTAGATCAGTTCAATGCAGGATCCACAATTGTCAGTCCAGAGTCAGTGATCTCCCACTACTTCAGATCAGCTGATTCTGTGTGTTTCCCCATTATGGTCCTGACTCTTTTGTTCATATTTTCCTTCCTCCCTCTCTTAGATTGTACTCAGGGAGCTTGGCCCAGTGGTTAGTTGTGGATCTCTGTATCTGCTTCCATCTCTTTCTTGATGAAAGTTCTAGCTTCTCTGGGGTTGTATACTATAGGTTGTTTATCTTTTGTTTTATATCTGATATCCACTTATGTGTGAGTACATACTATATTTTTCTTTCTGGGTTTAAGTTACTTCATTCAGGATGCTTTTTTTCTAGTTCTATCCATTTGCCTGCAAATTTCAAGATGCCATTGTTTCTTTCCCCTCTGAGTAGTACTCCATTGTGTAAATGTGCCACATTTTCACTTTCCTTTTTTTCAGTTGACAGGCATCTAAGTTGTTTCCAGGAAACTAGACATCAAACTACCAAATAATAAATTTATAAATGGAGTACAGATCTAAACAGAGAATTTTCTCAAATGGCTGAAAGACACTTAGGGAAATGCTAAACATCATTAGTCATAGGGGACAAGAAAATTAAAACAACTCAGAGATACCATCTTATACCAATCAGAATGGCTAAGATCAAAAACACTGATGACCGCTTATGCAGGAGAGGATGTGAATTAATGGGAACACTCCTCTGTTGCTGTGGATGAGTCTAAGCGGATAGCCTCTTAGGGGAAGAGGTGAGAAGGTATGTAATCAATGGCACAGACCCTGAAAGGCAGGGGAAAAGCAAAAGCCAACTCATTTATTGAGGGTATGAGCAGGCTGGCCTTTTATACCCTCTCCCAGGACCCAGGGGTGCTGTCAAGCTGGATTGCTGCGTTGTCTCTCTGTCTCTCATTGATCCAGGTCATCATGACACTGGTGGTCTCCTGGCCTCATGGGAGACTGAAGATTGGCTCAAGAGGAAGATGTGCATGGTCAGCTGACCTTGAGCTGCCTGTTAGCTTCCTCCTAAACTCCTCCATTGCTGGTAGGAGTGCAAACTTGTACAGCCACTGTGAAAATCAATATGGCAATTTCTCTGAAAGTTAGGAGTCAATGTACTTCAAGACCCAACTATACCATTTTTGGGCATATACCTAAAGGAGGTTCTCTCACATCACAAGAACATTTCCTCAATGTTCATAGTAACATTGTTCATATTAGCCAGAATCTGGAAATAATATTTTTTAAAAAATTTCAAAATAAATGGGTATGATCTATCAAAGACAGAATGTGATGTCTTTTCTTTTCATATGAGGTTTGTGCTTGTCTCTAAGGATGTTGACAAGAAACCTGTATGAGGGGCTGGAGAGATGTCTCAGAGGTTAAGAGCATTGCCTGCTCTTCCAAAGGTCCTGAGTTCAATTCCCAGCAACGACATGGTGGCTCACAACCATCTGTAATGGGGTCTGGTGCCCTCTTATGGCCTTCAGGCATACACACAGACAGAATGTTGTGCACATAATAAATAAATAAATAGTATTAAAAAATCTGTATGAGGACCTTGGGATCACTCAGATCAGAAGGCATAGAAAAACTCCCTTTGTTGACTCCTAATCTACATCACCTACTACTATACTTTCCAAGGAGCTGTGTCTCATACCTCTTGGATGTTATTTTTTATTTTTAATCCTTTGGCAAGAACATACTGTGAAGTGCCTTTCAGAGATAAATTCTTTATAGAAAATATCAATAGTCTGTTTGCCCATATGTCCAGTTAGCAAGAAAATGGGACATATTTACCCGCCAACATTCTCCAGAGTACTCAGCTTCCTGAAGGCTTCTGCTGGAAGTCAGGTCAGCCATCTCTAGCCTTTCCTTCCTGTGATTTAATGTGCCTTTTCTCTTTTTATTTTTCATCCTTACTTGCTGGGTGCTGGAGATGTAAATATGAGAATAGTGCAGTGGAACTGAGAAGGAACACTTGGAAATGGAGCTCAAGGACTTGGAAAAACTGACTCTTAGTTTGCACCTCTGGCCCATATACACATCGATAGCACTCTGCATGTCTGAGGTTAATTCGTCTGATTGCTCGGGTCACTGGGACTTAATCATTGTAGGTAAACCTGGGTTCTTATTTTTATTATATCACTTTGAAAATTAGAAAACCATATAGATTAATGTAGATTTAGTGGTGAGTATTATATATAAAAATATACCATATATAATCATGCCATATACATGGGATATATGGGTTTCTTTGTGTTCAATATAGTAAAGAAAATTCCTAGATTAACATATTGCTAAATCTAAACATAAATCCCAGTTAATTCTAGTAAATTATTGAAGTAAAAATATATTGAAGTAAAAAATAGCACTCTAGAAGGTTTTCCTCCATTAACTTGGGAGCAATAATTAACAAAATTAAATAGTGAAATTAAAAATATTGGGACTAGAGAGATAGCTCAGCAGTTAAGAGCACAGGGTTCTTGCAGAGAACCAGGGGTAAATTGTCAGCATCCCACCCACTTTGCCTTACACAAATGTCTGACTCCAGTACCAGCGGATCTGGTACTTCCCCTGGTCTCTGCAGGCATCAGACACAAACCAGTGAGCACAGCTGTACATGCAGGCAAAACACCCACACACAAGTGATTTTTAAATGGTGATTTTTTTGTATTAACAGTAATTGTAATATTTATTGATTGATTAGAAGCTCCTCTCATTTCCTTCAATATTTATCTTGTTTAATCTACATTAATTATATGATAGATTCAATTTCTTACCCAGAATAGAGCTGTTTGTCTAAAATTACATATCCTGACTATAATAATACTTATCTTTTGTTTGAAAAGTATCTTTGCTGGTTTCAGGAAAATCATATACTCATTATATTTAAATTATTTACATATATAGTTGTTCAATTATGTATATTTTGGTGTACCTATAGGGTTATTATTAGCTCATGAAAGGGCATTTAACTTGATGTGCACTGTAAATTTTAAAATCCCTGGGGTTATAGATGAATATTATTCAGTCACATAGAATTATTTTTGATATCTCAAAATCATATCTTGTTAGTATACACTCACTGGGCTCCAGAGAGTTGGGGAGCAGCAGTGCAGCCCACAGTCATTGTGAGTTTATTACAAAAAAGCCAGAGGCAGCCCTGGGGACTCCTAAAGGCAGAATCCTGGGACGGCAGGACAGGACCCAGGTGGACTAATTTTTGATAGAAGTTATATAACATTTCTCAAAATACAAGGCAAAAGAGAAAAAATAACTTTCAAAAACCATACTTTGCTAACATGCATTTTATAGAAACATCATTTGGAAAAAATGCAAAAGTAATGCATGTTTTATGTTAAGAAACAATATGTTTTATGGGAAAGAATATAGAAAAGTTAGAATCCATTTGCACACATTTAAGCCAGAAGTGTTTGTGAAGAAAGTCTTCAGCAAGGAGACCACTCTCATTTTCCATTTATTATATCAGATATTTTCACAATTTGTAGCATCGAAGTATTTTTATTTCTATTAGTAAAAGTTTTACTTTAAATGTATCTGGCACAGTGTCTCTCTCTCTCTAGAGTCACATGTGAGCTCCAGGATGTGGGCAGGTGAGAAGAAGAGCCAGGTGTGCTGTGGCTTGCTGGGAGACAAGATCGAACAATCGGTCACTAAGTCCAGAGAATAAGAGACTCTGGCACGAATATTCTTCAGTCCGATTTGCTTAACAATGACCTAATATGGCTTGTTTAAATATAGAGCCCTGGGCCCCAGCTCAATAAATCTTAATCCATTTTACACTGAAAATTACCGAAAACTGGGTTTTAAAAATATCCTAAATATGTTTTACTAATGTGGTTATTGAAGAATAAATTAAAAACTACTGATTGTGTTGACACCAATAGGTAAATTTTATGTTCTTTTTTCCTCCTCAATCTGTCCCTTCCCCTCTCTTTCTTTCTTTCTTCTTTCTTTCTTCTTTCTTTCTTTCTTTCTTTCTTTCTTTCTTTCTTTCTTTCTTTCTTTCCTTCTTTCTTTCTTTCCTTTTCCCCCCTAGGGATGGGGAATAGAAACCAGCAGCCTGGACTGGAATTCAAATACATATGGAAACTCAACTTTTTCTCTATGTATTTACCAAGTGCTGGGACCAGAGATCAGGTTAACACACCCAGATCTTCCCATTCTTACTTGAATACTTTAAATAATCTTATATCTACAGGAAACAATATTTAACACCAGGAAGCATTCTCCTCTCACTCAGAGCCTGGAGCATTTACGTTGTGTATCTTTTGTTTTCCTTCTTCCATCTCCTCTAACCTCCTCTTCATCAGCAGACTGTTTCTTCTGTCCTGTTATTGAGCTGTATTTTATCCTGTCCAAAAGCCATAGAGGCTTTGATGTAGGAATTCAGCTGCAGAAAGATATTCTAGGTGATGGCACAAACCCTGACAGTCACTGGTGATACCTTGTTGATTTTTATTCTGAAACGGTACTGCTGAATAAACCCAGAGTGCACATGTGTGACCAGGTGACAGGGGGTGCTCATTGCCATGAAGACCAATCATGACAGCTCTTCTAAACATGCAATACACAGCAGTGTCTTCACTTTAACTCTGACAACACAACTGTTTGGTACTTTTTCATTTACTTAGAGAGTCCCTCTAACACGTTAATATGCTATCTCATATGGCTTCCCCCAAGAACTTACCCTTTCGAGAACTAAGGACAATATGCATTCTAATTGTGCAGTTCCATGTGTTTTATATACGCTGACTAGCTTTATTCTTTCCTCCTAAGAGTTTTAGAAAATTAATAAGGTATAAAAATAAAAAGTATTGATCAGAATAAGTGTAGAAGTAAATAGACAAAGAAAATTCCCAGGAAAGCATCTCCTCCAGCCTGCTATATATGAGGACTCTTTCTGAAGGCTCAATAAACGAGACCGCCGAATTTGGGGAGTGCGATAGAGTTTAAAGAGGAAGGCTGTAGGAAGCTCATTTACTCTCTTATTTTTTATTTTTCTCCCATTTCTTTCACTTAAGCATCCTTTCACTTCCATTGGGGTGTAGAATTTCATTTTTATTTTCTAAATTAGGTAGTCTATATACAGAAGCATTATAATTAGGCCCTTTCCAACTTTACTTAGAGGACTGCAAAGGCTTAAGATACAACCTTTCATGCACCTGTAGCAGATGACCCTTGATGAGAGAGTTCAGATAGATGCAGTTTCAACAGAATCAGCGAGATGCCTGACACAGCCCTGGGCGTCTGCCTACCGGAGTCTGATGATGACAAACCTCCCTGCAGAGGATCAGGCCTGAGGGCTGATGTTCATAACTTTCACTTTCTCTGGTAATCAGAAGTCTACCTGCAAAAAGTTGCAGAATACGGGGTTTTTACCTATAGTATTAGATGTGCTTGATACACTTTAGCCAACAGGCAGGCTTAATTTTAATATCTTTCTGTTTATCATATTATGAGTAACAGATTCCCTCTTTTCCTATATGAGTGGAACACACTTGGATATTATTCCAAGCATCTGACTTTAATTCTATTCATGTAAATTTAAAACAATGACTTTCAATTGCCTCTCGTTATTTATTGGTGGAATGACTTTTTATATGAAGAAATATGGTAAATTTTTAAAGTTCCTTAAATATACAGACTTGAGCAAAATTTCCCACCTGGTACTATCCATAGTGTTTCTTGAAATAAACTGAATGTTGTTTGGTGACTAGTATATTTGGATTATTAAGTAAACTTCCTTACGCCAAAATGCACCATCTAAAAGTCTTACACGTTTTGCACCCACAGCACTTTTTCTTTTTCCATTAAATTCAGATTGTGGCAGAGAATTACAGAGAAAGGAGCCCTCCTATCCTGGGGGAGCAAACAGTGTACTTCCAGATGATTCATCCCCAAAAAGGCTCTGATTTGCCTGCAGCAGCCACAACTAAAGTGTTGAGGGCAATGATGTGCACAGGTTACTTGGGATCAAGGGCTAGCCTCTCACTCTTCATACAGCCTTGGAGGTTTGGCATTTTGCATCCTATAATAGCAGTAATATAAAACCTGAAAAAGAGAACCTAAAAGAGAAAATACAAATATAGCAGCAGCGAGGATATTGTTTAAAATGCAGACGATAGTCATTCTGCTTGAACCAGGATGTCAAATTTAGTTTCTTTTTCTTATAATTTGGAGAATTTTTGATTTCATATTTAAATCATAAGTATATCACAACAAAGGAAAATGAAAAATACCTAGTTACAGTTGAGAGCTAACTAAAAATTATGTTAATTAATGCTACTTGAAAACCAACATGCATTAAACATGAAATGCACGTGTGTGTGTGTGTGTGTGTGTGTGTGTGTGTGTGTGTGTGTATGTGTGTGTGTGTGACCAGTGCTTACTGTGCCAGGGTTTGGCAGCAGGGCTATGACTCCTGTGTAGATTTGTTATCTACGGCTACTCATCAATTAACTCCGTGTGTTGGGAAGAAATGCAGAGCGAGAACACCTTTTTCCATGCCGGAAAATTCAAACAGACTGAGTGACTGAAGACGCCTTGAACCTGAGTGCTGCACACAAGTCCTCCGGAGTCAGTGTGGACGCTCACAGAGATAGCTCGGGGGTGACTGCGGACAGTGAACTGTGAACACGGTCACCCAAACAAGACACTTGTCCAGACTCGGCAGCAGCAATGGTCACATCTTGATGGCAATCTCAGACTCTCTTCTGTTCTCCCCATGGTTCTGAACGTGGCGGTCAGTGAGGGCTGACTGAGAAACCAAGGACCATGGTTCTGCACAGAAAACCTATTTGAAGTTTAAAGGGATTTTCTGAATGTTCATTTTAAAATTAGGTTTTAATAACTTCATTTAATATGCTAGGTGCCATCCAGATGTTAGTAGTAAAATGGTAGTAAGTTCCCTTTTATTCTAAAACCTTTATCACTTCCTGAGAAGATGCAGAAACTTAGGAATACAATTGTTTTTACATCATACAAATGTGTCATAGAGCACAGGAGATCAGAACAGAGAAATGAGTACAGTGGTTTTGTTGCCAATCTCAGCATAATTTAAGCTCAATCCAGAACCAATATAAAGATGTGTACCACCCTACTAACTATACCCCAGAATGAAAGCTGAGCTATTTCTATGACGTTTTGCTAAGCCTACCCAGCTTTGAAAAAAGAATAGAAGGAAACAGACCTCTTTGCAGAAAGTCTGCATTTCAAAGAGCCATGTAATACCATTTCCGTCCAAAGAGATTTTCTGTTTGCGCCAATTTAAGATTATTAAATGATGTTAATGGGTGCAATTTTACAGCTCTAATTACAATGCTTATTATCATGAAGAATTTAATATAAATAGGTGACAATTAGCTTGCTCAAGGGAAAACTAAAGATTATTTGTCCTACTCAAGATTTTCTGAAATTAATAACTTCTCTGTATCCTTAGCTCTGACAATGTCAGTGGGCTTCCTTTGTATGAATAGAGTTGATGTGCAGCCCAGCACAGGAACGTAACAAAGCAGTTAAGGATGCACTCAGCAGGATTGGCTCCCTCATCCACTGCATCACAGGAGCATGCACTTGCAGACTTACACTTGCTTCATTAAATTTATTTTTCAGCTAAGGTATATATGTTCATTCTTAAAGTGCCAAACAACAAATTTCTGTTCTCAAATCCTACATTATCAGAGATCCTCTGAGGATTTCCATTTCCATATTGATTAATTCTATTTTGAAGGGTAGTTTAGGTGAACTGTAAAACTTCTAAATCTAATAAAATATCTGTACTTCTCAAACAGGGCTTTAGTGTCTGTCCAGCATCTAGCCAACCCTGTGTTCCTCATGGATTAGTATTTTTAATTAACTAGGCACTTCTCATCATATAAAGAAACAATAGTGATTTCAGAAAAATATCTTTTATTGTCAAGTGTTTATTCTACTTTCTCAATTTTAACTTGCCAAATGTTAAGCAAATGCCTATGGAAAATAATTACTTATCCGGTTCCCTGACTTCTTAATTAACCTAATCTATGGTGTTATACCAGGGTATCTCTTGCTACTATATGTGTCTAATGTGTAAAAGATAGAGATTTAAGTGATTTAGATAAACATCAGTATAACAGTGAAGCACATAATTGACAAAATTAGGATATAGGCTGCTCATTGACAATTGTTTTCTGAAAAATAAAAATGAGATGTTTACAGACATACATTCTTAAAGTTATAGCAAGGTCTTTTTCAACACAGAATTCTACAAATATTAGATAAGAACTTGCAAAGAGCTGTTACCTAGTCATTCATGAAAGATATGTTTTAATAGATAAAAATTCAATAAATTGGAAAATTCCAACATATAGTGAAGCAGTATTATTTTGTTTAGCTGGAGTGGATTCTGTCAACAGCAATTTATAATAATCAGTTCAATGATATGATCCTTGGTTGGTGTTGAGATAATTACTATACTCATGTCTAGTAATTTTCAGCTATTAAGTGGAGTGTAAATAGCAAGCACAGACAGGAGCTTTGACCCCTACACCTCCTTTACTATATATGCACAATATACCTTCTATGAACAGAGAGGATGTGACAGAACACACTTATGCATAGACTAGAAATAATCCTACCTACATAATGTATGCCTGGGTAAAAACAACACAAACAAAAGGAAACACCTTAATATTTAGGCAGTATGTAGCAGAAATAGAGGGATAGTGAGAGGAGCAACATTATTCATAAATGCTGATACAGCCACAGTGGCCTCTGTTGATAATCCCATCACATAAAAGACAGGCAGAAAAGGAGGGTGAGTCTGAGACTGGACATAGTGAGCCTCAAAACAACACCAGACACAAATGCATGCATGCATAAAAGCACACACACACATAACCTTTTTCTTGGAAATACTCACATGGTAAATATTGACATACAGATGATAGATTTCCAGAAATCTTTCAAAACACAAAAGATTGAATATGTACAAAGAATAGTAAAATCTAAGACAAGAGAATCTCAGGAAGATAATGCTTTCAAAGAGGTCTTTACTTGTTACATAGACCTCTTCCCCCACAGTTTATGATTCTCATTTCCCCTGTTCCTGATAGCATTCATGAAATCTGAGGCAGCATGTGTTTTACTTTTTACTATTTATTGAAATTCTAAAATTAAAATAAATTGCACTACTTTCCTCTTTCCTTTACCTCCCTCCAAATATTTCCATATCTCTTTCCTTCAACCCTCTATGCCCCCAGTCTTAAACTGATGTCTTTTTATTATCACTAGGACATATCTACATAATAGACATGTAAATACAACCTGTTGAGTCTTTTTAGTATTGATTGTGTGTATATGATTTCAGGCATGACCAGATAATAAATTAGGAGGCTTGTCCATCAGAGAGGTTAATTATTGATCTCTTCGAGGTTATTGGTTGCCTATAGTTCTTAGTCTAGAACCAGTGAAATCTCTGGTCTTCGGGTCTTTATTGGGCATCCATATTTTTGATATATGATGGGTATAGGTTCCCATCTATACTCATTTCTAGGATGCACAATCTCACTATAGATATCCTAGTCCTCTGGCTCTTAAAATCTTTCTCTTCAATGAACCTTCTCTTCAATGAAGTTCCCTGTGCTATAGGTGCAGGAATTTGTGTTTCAGATGAATCCATTGGTGCTGGCCTCTCCATGATCCACTGAACTCTGCATTATGACCAGTTGTGGTTTTCTGTACTAGTTCCTATTGGTTATAAAGAGAAACTTCTTTGGTGAGGAGTAAGACCTACATTTATTTTTCTGTAATTATTGGATGAATTTTGTAAATGCATTTATAATTATGTTTGTCTAATAAAGTGGTGGTAAAAGGCTTTTTTTTTAAAGATCCATGACCTTACTAGACCCAGGTAGTTGACTAGTACCAGGCTTACTAAAAAGGACTGTAGTCCAAGTAAACAGCTGTTGGTTACCACCACGATCTGGGGGTCATAATTACATGTTTAGAGATATCTTGCCATGCTGGTCATTGTTAGAGTTTGGAGGCATTACAACTGAATAAGGCTATTATTGATTGCTTCCTGCCCTTGGCAGCTCACATAGAACTCTCATACTTTTATTTTCTCCTCAATGTTGTAAATTATTTCTTCTTGATCTTCTCTTTACAAGTCCAGGTATCACACATAGCTGGCCCTTTCTTTTTTTACATAGTAACTATTGTATTTTGCGTTTTAGTCATTGTGATTTGATTTTTTTTTCTAGACCATATTATTTTCATGGTCCTGCTTTATTTTATATTGATTCTTTCTTTGACATGTTTAGTGACTTACATTGAACTTACGTAACTTCCACTTATCTGCAGGATTTTGTTCCACTGACACATACCTAGGTGTAGTAGCAGGTTGCTTGTTAGTTCCCAGCCGCTCAGCCCTGAAATAATCACACATAAACCATATTATTTAAATCACTGTTTGGCCCATTACCTCTAGCTTCTTATTGGCTGACTCTTACAAATTAATTTAACCCATTTCTATCAATCTGTGTATCGCCATGTGGCCATGGCTTACCTGCTATAGTTCCAACCGGTGTCTGTCTCCAGTAATGCCATGGCTTCTCTCTGACTCTGCCCTTCTTCCTCCCGGCATTCAGCTTAGTTTTCCCCGCCTAGCTAAGTTCTGCCCTGCTATAGATCCAAAGCAGTTTCTTTATTTATTAATGGCAATCACAGCACAAAGAGGAAAATCCCACATCACCTAGTTATATGAATACCATTAAAATATTTTTGGTTGTTAAATTTTATAGTTTTTTATATGCTTTTGGATTCTACGTGCATAGAAAGATTTGAGACATAAATTTTCCATTGGGTATGATAGAATAAAATGTTAGCTACAATCGTTTTTGCACTTGGGGTTAGATTGCATTATCTGTCAATTGTTCTATTCTCTCTTGGAGCATGTGACAGACAACAGGGATGTACCATCAGTGCTAGGAATCATGGGCAGTAAAGCCCATGAATGCAGATGTATGCAGACTAACAAGGTTTCCTCCAAGCCAAAGAGCCTGACTGAGATCAAGCAGTCTTTAAAATACCACTCCAGTGCCAATGTTTTAATTCAACAGAAGGCTTTGTGGATGTATTTCAAACGATTCCTCATAGGGAGGTATATTTGGCTCTTTCCCCCAATACAAGTACTATATTTGTCCTCCATATCTGGTCAGGGTTTCCAAAATTCTGTATTTAATGTTCTCATATACTCCAGAGAAATAAGAGGCAGAAGGACTCTCGGTTAAGGCCCAAGCTCCCAATGAATCATTATTTTAAAAGTAAGAAAATAATGTTTATTATCAAAAGCATTACTGCAAACCGACAAAACAAAATACAATGAAATGCCTTCTGAAAATAGAACTTAAAAATACCCATGGAGGGACACTCATTTAATCCCAACACTTGAGAGACAGAGGAAGGTGAATCTCTGAGTTTAGGCCAGCCTGGTCTAAAGAGTGAGTTCCAGGATAATCAGGGCTACAGAAAAAAAACCCTCTCTTGAATAAGAGAAAATAGAGTTTCATGCAATTGCATGTTATAATTATCAATTATTTTTAAAATTATCTAATTTGTTTATGCATTTTTATATTACTGTGTAGTTGAACTTTTAACTCTTGGTGTTTTCTCTTCCTAAAACATTCATTTCCATTCTTATTTTTCCCTTATCATTTATCTTTGCTCTCATTTTTCATCTTCCCTACTCCCTTCTTTTCTTTTACCCATTTATTAATTTTATTTTCAACTAGACTTTGTTATGCTTTTCATTATTTATGCTATTACCTGACCTATGATCATCAGTCAGTACATTAATTCTCTTTAATTGATTTTAATGACTCAGACATACCGGTTTGATTGGTGGTGGTACTGTTGTAGAGGTTTGTTTTGCCTGTCAATCAGTACTACTGCATATCGAGCACTCAAAGGAAGGCTGTTCAAGATAATCTTCAAAGAGAACCAGAAGACACACTTCTCAACAGTGTGCAAATCACAAAATTAAAATAAAAGACACATGAAGAGGGAGGCAACATAACTAACTCCTTAATTGCCAAAGCCAAAGATACTGAAATGGTTGAGTTGTCTTCAAAGAATTTAAACTTCTACTTGTAAATAAGATCACTGTTTATAGAGAGAAGACAGGAACAAGCAGGTGGATAAGTCAAAGAAATTTGGGACTTGGGAAAGAAAGTGAGCAACACGGATATGAAAGCAGCAACATGGACAATAAATTCAAAAAGGAAGACGAGAGGTGAAAGACAAACAAACTGGAGTAGTGGATACACAGTCATGAAATGCAGTAGAAATGTTCACTAGACGATTAGATGAAGCGGAAGGAAAAAAGGGATGGAAGACAAAGCTAGGAAACGCTGTATCCAGATATCAAGGATGGGAACTACACTTCACCTCATCATTAATACACTCTGGTAGTATTAATCGGTGTGAGTCTACTTCTCATGTTTCCTGGGACTGGGAAGTCCCAGATGGAGATGCTGAGAGGATTGGTATCTGGGGAAAACTGTCTTTTCTGCTTCCAAACTGTTTTATGTTATTGCATTCTCAGAAGAGACACGCTTAGAAACCTCACGTGGTAGGGGAAAATTCTCTGAAGAAACACAACTAATAGAATGAAAATTATTACAGAGACTGTAAGTCAATTTAATATATATGGCTTACAGTCTTTGTTCTGTGTAGTACAACAACGACTGTGTCAAGATGGAAATGTCTAGAATCTGGTAAGAGTTCAGTCCGTGAGACTGGACGTCACAGCAGTGACAGTCTGAAGCTGGAGTCTGGAGGATTCCTGGAGAGCTGCTGATCTTCATTCCAGCCTGGAATCCTGAAGAAGGTGGTTCCAGTGTTTGTGGAAGAATGCCTCGGGACAGGACCGATGAGCTTGCCACTGAGACTGAAGGCAAGCAGGCAAAAAGCAAAATTTTCTTCTTCCATATCCTTTGTATAGAATACTACAAGAAGTGTGTCATCCTTGTGGTGGCTCTCCCTGTCTCAAATAACCTGATTAAGGAAATATCTCAAAGGTGTGACCAACAGCGTGGGCTTTAGTTAAATAAAGATGAGTCAGGCTGATAACCGGTATTAGTCATCATCTTTTTAAGGATTTACAATATAACTGTGGCTTAGTCACTCTGTAAAGGCTCTGTCTCTTAGCTCTCCCTCGTTGCTAATTAAATTTTATAGCATATGTCTGATGACATTTGACCCGCAGCACAGTCTTGATGCCATTTGTTTACTTCCTGTAGACCTGCTTCCCATAGTTTGTTCAGAGCTTCTTTCTCACTTCTGATTCCCAAGCCTCAATATTTCATTTAGACTGTGACTTATTACTTTATTTTGGTCCATCTACCTCACTGAACCCTGGCATTTTCTATCCTTCCTACCAGATTTAATTTTTTAAAAAATTGCTTAATGCTATCTAATCATAAACTATTTATCTTCATTATTATCTTTCTCTCACTATTTATTATATTTATTATATTTCTCTATTTATTATATTTCTCTCACTATTATATTTCTCTATTTATTATATTTCTCTCACTATTATCTATACCATGAAAACAGGAATTTTGAAATATTTTGTTCTATTTATGGGACTATGTGGTCATATAACATGGATGATGGCGTCAGATATATTTACAGTGAAATATATTCAAAATAGATATTCAAATAAAATAAAAATATTCAAATAAAAATTACTAACACATTGAAGAACTATATGGCTGTCTTTTTCTTGTTTCCCAGGATATCTTCAGATCTTGCTAGAGTTATGTATAAGAAACATGCTATATTTCCATGGAAAAACACATTTCTATTTGCTATTATATTTATACACACACAAACACACACACACACACACACACACACACACACACACATAGATATAGATAATTACACTGGTATGAAGGAGAGCACTTTTATAACATTGCATATCCTTATTAATTATTTGACTTACTAAAGTAATAAGCATGATATTTTATACTAATGTAGTACAAATAGGTGTGTAGTCGGCAGTGATATACGATATGAGCACTGATTTTGTCATGTTCTGAATATTAAATCATTTAGAATGCTAAAATCCATTTCTTAGAGGTTAACATTGCTTATGAGAAATATTCTGATATGTGTACATCATGTATGTATTATTCTGACATCTTTGTTAATGGGTATGTAGAACCATATCAATGTCCTCATTTTATCATGAGTTAATTTGATAAGTTGTTTCTAAGTTTATAGTCATTGCAATGATATTCAAAACTGACTTACTAACTGAATCACAGAAATCAGTTCTAAATAAATGAACAGATTTCAGTTTACTGGTTGATACAGTGACCTAGATTAGTTTTAATAGGTACCATGACAGTTTTCTAGCCTGAAACTGCTACTAGAGAAGACTGTAAATTCACTGAAGTTATTTAAATACTGATTTGGTTTTATTCAAATAATAGTTGTTTGCATTGAATTATAATGAAAATATTACCTCAGATGAAAGAGTGATTTAGTATTTGTATTTTATCACTTTGTAAGATTGAGATATTTTTAATTATATTTTTTTATTTTGAGGACAGAAAGATGATAATACCACTGTTGTCTCTATGGTAAGACGTTAAATATTTTATTTATTGTGTTTATAATAAATTCATTAAGCTGATTGCAACCTATCTCCATTTTTGCAAAGCAAATAGTTGAGCTCATGTCCAGAATCAGCACATACATATTATGTTCTATTATACTACCAGGCTTTGTTAAGCACAATGTCACAAACATACTACCTATAGTGAAATTAAAAATATGATACGATTATCTTTAAAAATTGTCCTTATTTCATTTTTTTTAGCCATAACCTCTTCTCAGTTACAGGAATTGCTGTGAAAGTATTCTATCCTCATTCAGAACAGTAACTGAGACATTGGAGGGACACAATAAATAATTTTTAATTAATTGAATAAAGAAAGGTTTTATTTTTTGTAATGTTCTGGTTCCCCAAAATGAAACTAAAAATGCCTTCCAAATGAGACAATACAGAAGCAAACGGCACAGAGGGCTACAGGTATTTAAATATTTAGTAGTTAAAAGAAAGAGATTAAAGTTCACTTATCTTGAATATAAAACAACAAAAAGAAATCTAGAATGTGCCAGGATATGCCTCAGAATGCTTGCTCTCTATGAGGGAGAGGGGAAACATCGGAGTTTGTTAAACTTCGGAGATATTTATTTCCTTTGTTAATTTTCTTCATCTTGAAATATGCCAGGGCCTATTTAAAATATTAACCTCTCTAAAAGCGCAATATAATGAGTGCCCCATTTCTCTCTATTAAATTAGCAGACCTTGCTTAGCTTTTGAAATATCACTCTGGCCAGGTCAGACAATCCTATGATGTCCCTACTTCTTCTTGGCTGTTCTTCCGCCTGAACCCTGTCAGCCACATTCAAAATATCGTATGTCACATTGGATTCCTTATAGGTCCTGAGGGAAAAGGGCTTGGTATGACTTGCTGATTCCCAAATGTACATCTCTTTCACCTGAATACCAGGGCAGATGGTCACCTCACTGGACAGACCACATCCACAGCCGGAGTGCATGAAGCCACCATTAGATGATTCTGTCTGTGTTGTGCATTTACCTTCCTATTGTCAGCAGATGAACCTCCTCCCCTCCTCACCACTCACATTAGTAAAACCTGTTCATTCGGACACCAACACATCTCAGATGGAAGGGCTCTTTACATTCCTTCTTTAGTTTTTGTGAGATTAAAGAGGCTTGCCTCAGCTGCCTTTCCTGGTTAACCTTCCCGTGGTCCCCAGGACTCTCACTCACCTATCTGTTGAACGATAACTTTTGATGATGAAACCACCAACCACTCTCATGCCATATTTTTGTTTCTGAAATAGTGTGGCATTTTGCCAGTGAAAGCCTTCTTCAAACATCAAAGCTCAGAGAAAATGTCATCTCCCCCATGATACTATTCCTGGACTCTCTTTTTCACTGCCATCTCACAGTGAAATTCCCACCTAACTTTATTCAGCCTGCTTCTCCTGCACCTTCACTCTGTATTTATTATACCAGCCATCACTCTTTTAGTACTGATAGAGAATTATTTACGGACAAACATAATGGCATATTTAAACTCCTTGCCTACACTCCCTAGGTGAGAACAATATTTATGGTAAAATATTCCAATAAATATATTTTGTTCACTGAAAAATGTTATCCTCAATACCTAAAATATTTTTGAATATATAGAATAAAGACAGCAAAGGAAAATGCACATAATTTCTATATTGTGAAAATAACATGATAACACTTGTATTAATAACTGGATGAATTTATATAGATGTCTTATTGGAAATGGGAAATAGATGAGCAGAGATGAAAATAAATCAAAGTTATCCTTTGATGTCAGGTTTTTAGGGGAAAATGATTTTCAGGTACTGCACTGGAAGGAGTGATTTTGTAATTTCCCCAACTGTCATCCTTTGTTACATTATTGTCCTTCAGCCACTAGACTCCTTGGGGGGCATTGGCAGATTCCCCACTGGGAGCACTGCTTACAATGGTACTGAACCTGTGTGGTGTAGGAAAGCTGGCAAATCAATTCCCCCACTTACCAGGTGGTGTGACTGGCTTCATTGACATTAACATTTCAGCATGGTATATTAAGAAAGCCTCCAGGTACTGCAGAGGGAGAGAGAGTACTGAGACCAGCAACGACAAATCAATTGTGTTGATTGCTGCCAGATCCAGTAGCACAGCACAGTTGATAGACGGAGCAATGCTTTTTTTTTTTTTTTTTTTTTTTTTTTGTTTGGTTTTTCGAGACAGGGTTTCTCTGCAGCTTTTTTAGAGCCTGTCCTGGAACTAGCTCTTGTAGACCAGGCTGGCCTCGAACTCACAGAGATCCACCTGCCTCTGGCTCCCGAGTGCTGGGATAAAAGGCGTGCGCCACCACCGCCCGGCTGGAGCAATGCTTTTGTTTAATATTTGAGGTGTTCCTCGAGGGAAATGTTATAGCCTTTCTGAATATGCCAGTCTTTTAAGAAAATACGTATATCATTTCAAACACCTATTGTCATACCGTGGAAGTAGAGGTGTTAATAATTAACCTTATTTTCGATGTCACATTTTATAATACACCTTGGATTAGAATTGGGGTAGGATTAGGTCATATGGAACTTTATAGCCAGAATAATCAGAACTCGTGTCCACATGGAAAATGGAAGGTAAACATTACTATATTAAGGGTGATTCAGTTAAAATATTACACTGTTTGTTTACAAAATGGCCTCAAACTTTAGGTCAACACAATGAAAATGATTTTTATACATGTGGGTGTGCTTGCCTTTTCCTTTCTGGAAAATAAGCACAAAAACAAAAAAGAAAAAAAAACTTTTAAGTTACAAAGATGGCATCATGATCTAGAAGTGAGATGGTCTGCGTTGAGTACATTGGAGTTTATACAGGAAGGGTTTGATTGAAATAGCAGCTTTGCATTATCTAATGTCCCAAATAAATGTCACTGCAATGTGTCAACTGTCTCCACTAAGTTTAACACCCACCTGACCTGTGAATGAGACAGGTATACTCAGTGTTGAGACAAAGAGAGTTTTCATGGAAAGTGGAAGGCAAACCAAAACACAGAATTGTAGTGAGAGCTGCGGGCTGCGTTCCTGCCACCTAGATCCCTGCCGCCTGGCTAGCTTATGCCCTGAAATAACAACACACAATTAGTATTCATTTAAACACTGCCTTGCCCATTAGTTTCAGCCTCTTATTAACTAATTCTCACATCTTGCTTTAACCCATATTTAGTAATGTGTGTAGCACCACAAGGGAGTGGCTTACCAGGAAAAATTCAGCATGTATGACCTGGCTGCTGGCTCCATGGCGTCTGTCTCAGAGAGGAGAGGCATGGTGATTGCCTGAAGCATCTGACTAACTCCCTTCTTCCCAGCATTCTGTTCTGTCTACTCCACCTATCTAAATCCTGCCCTATCAAAAAGCCAAGGCAGTGTCTTTTTTAACCAATAAGAGTCCTTCACCATTTCCCCTTTTTCTGTTTAAACAAGAAAGAAACCCCATTCCTCCGAGCTCCCCCCGCTCTCCCCTTCACACTTTTCTCTCCCCATCTTCCCTTGGCCCAGTCTTGCCCAACCCTCAAGTTCCCAATTTTGCCTGGCGATCGTGTCTACTTCCAATATCCAGGAGGATTACTATATCTTTTTTGGGAGTTCACCTTCTTATTATCTTCTGTGGGAGCCTTCTCAGCTTGGTCGATCACCTTCCTGGACCTGGGGGGAGTTGGGAGGACCTTGGTCTTAGCATAGAGTGGGGAACCCTGATGGCTCCTTGGCCTTGAGAGGGAGGGAGGGGAGGTATGGGTGGAGGGGAGGGGAGGGAAGGGGGAGAAGGAGGGAAGAGAAAGGGGAGAAGGAGGGGAGGGAGGGGGGAGGAGGAGGGAAGGAGATGGAAATTTTTAAATATAAAAAAAAATAAACCATGAGGAAAAAAAAAAAAAAAAAAAAAAAAAAAAAAAAAAAAAAGAAAGAAAGGCTTTAACTTTAACATAGTAAAATTTCATATAACAAAACAGTTATCAAGCAAGAATTACAGATACAATAATTATATCTATTTTATCTTTTATCATATCTAAGGAAAACCATAACTATCTATTCTTCAACTCCATCAAAGACTCCAGAAGGATATAATATTCCTTAAGTAAACAAGAAATACGCAACTTCCAAACTCTAGAAATGACAGAGACATCTTGCTGTCTGGACAGTCACCCAAAGTTCTTTTGTACTGTTGGGGCATCCATCTTCAGCCTACAGGCCCATAAGTATCCAGCAGACTTTTCCATGAAGCAGGAAATTTCAAAGACAGTTCAGTCACTTTCTGCTGTGTCCTGCCGAATGTCTCACAGACTCTTTCATGAATCAGGAACCCTGAAAGACCATCTCACCTTTAGGCAAGTTCAGCAATCCTCTCTCTGAGCGTTCTCTGTGTCCAGTTTATGCAACAGTCCAGGCAAGAGCAGTTTCTTGCCCAAATGACTATCAAACTATATAAGGAGCCTCTTCGATGACCATCTTCCTCTTGAAGTAACTGGTGCTGCCAGGAGCAGATGTGTCTCATTGTCATGAAAAGCCCTAAGTTATTAAAATATTTAAATGCCATATTCTGTACTCTTTGAAAGATATTAGGAATGCCTCTCTAACTGAAATATATCTATATATATCTAGAAAATCTAACTAATATGACTACAAGCTTGACTATTATTGATGATTATTCATTAGCAACCTATATTTCCTAATTATACATTACATTTTTAAAATGAACTACACAATCACAATACCTTAATCAAGATCAGAAATACATATACATATAACAAAATTGACCTTAAAATCAATACCAATGCAAATTATTCATATCTATATCATATCCCCCTTAAAATGTAAAAGAACATTTATAAACAATATCTGGGAATATGGACATAGTTATCTACCCAAACTTCTTCCTGCAGTATAGGGGCACAGTTATTTAGGTCTTTATAGTATATAAACTGAGTGCTAGGTACATCTCAGTCGACAGTTGAGCAAAGTAATTTTTTGAGGGCGTTCACAGCAACCTTTCAGGAGGGTGTAGTCTATCATACCATATTGGTATAGAAGTAATCCACAGGGTCTCATCCTCTGTGAAAACAAAAGAAGAATCTCTTTTCCAAAGTATCATATCCTTAAATCCAAATTCTGAAGTCAAGGTATTTTCAAAATATCTATGTTGGATTAGTTCAGCAGCATTTATAAACAAATATCTTTTAGCAGCTGTTGCTCCTTCCTCAGCATTCAAACAATTCAAAGAGAGCATAATAGCATACAGTATGAAGATTCTCTGTGTATTTTCCATCTTTGTGTGGCTTTATTTTAACCTCTATTTCATTTATTTTTACTTTTAATTTTTGAGACAGGTTCTCTGTACATCTTTTTCCTGGAATAATTCAGTAGACCAGGCTGTCCTTGAACTCAGAGATCCCTCTGTCTCTGCCTCCCAGGCACTGGGATTAAAGGTGTGTGCTGCCACACCTTGAAGTCACAGAGGTCAATCTACCTCTACCCCTTGAAGTTATAGAGGTCAATCTACCCCTGCCTCCCAAGTGTTGGGATTAAAGGTGTGTACTACCATACCTAACTACTCTCTTTCTTTTTTTGCTTCAAGAACTTTAACTTTTAGCCTGCATATATTTTTAACACACTGTAAATCATTTAAAGGTTTTCTTTGTTTTTGAATCTCTCTTTACTGTATCTCTCTTTTTCTAACCACATGAGTCTTTAATTTACCAAGAAATATCAGTAGGACTAAAGCTGTGGCCTTGGCAGCTGAATACAGCCTATTTCTTAGCTTTCTGCGATTCCCGTCTCATGGAGGGGGTACCGGCTGTAGTCATGTTTATCACCACAACTCTACAATGTTTCAAGGTCCCTGCCAGCAAGCAAGCTGCAGCATTCTGCTCACAGACCACACTCAGTTGGACTGCCTGCCTGAAAGAGTCAGAGTTTGCCTTGGCAGGATGGCCCAGAAAGCCAGCATTTTAAAACAGCGCAACTTTTTTCCTGCTACAGCTGAAAACCGAAAAGCATGCGGTCGGCTTTTCATCAACACTATGTAAGTGTTTCATTGCAGGACCTCTTAAAAGAGCTGCAGGGTTTTGCAGCTAAAGCTAAGTCAGGAAGCCTCTCTTAGATGAGAGTGTTTGCTTGCCTCTAGCAAGCAGAGCAGACCTGAGAAATTGCTGATACCAAGAAAACATGCTTTACTCTATTCTTTCTCAAGCTTTCTCAGGCTTTCTGTGGATTCAGTTACCCATGTCTGGGTGCCATTCTGTAGTGAGAGCTGCGGGTTGCAGTTCCTGCTGCCCGGATCCCGGCCGCCTGGCTAGTTTATGTACTGAAATAACAACACACAATTAGTATTCTTTTTTTTTTTTTTTTTTTTGGTTTTTTCGAGACAGGGTTTCTCTGTAGCTTCGGAGCCTGTCCTGGAACTAGCTCTTGTAGACCAGGCTGGTCTCGAACTCACAGAGATCCGCCTGCCTCTGCCTCCCGAGTGCTGGGATTAAAGGCGTGTGCCACCACCGCCCGGCTTAGTATTCATTTAAACACTGCCTTGCCCATTAGTTTCAGCCTCTTATTAACTAATTCTCACATCTTGCTTTAACCCATATTAATAATGTGTGTAGCACCACAAGGTGGTGGCTCACCAGGAAAGATTCAGCATGTATGACCTGGAGGCTGGCTCCATGGCGTCTGTCTCAGAGAGGAGAGGCATGGTGATTGCCTGAAGCATCTGACTAACTTCCCTTCTTCCCAGCATTCTGTTCTGTCTACTCCACCTATCTAAATCCTGCCCTATCAAAAAGCCAAGGCAGTTTCTTTATTAACCAATGAGAGTCCTCTATCACAGAATGCATGCCTTGAAAACAGAGTTCAAATTAGGGCTTCAGTCTCATTTTCCCCTCTTTTGAAAGTGATGATAGAATATTTGGCTTGTAAGAAATCATGTGTATGAGAATATATATTACTATGCCAGAACAGATAACAAAACTGATGCCCATGATAGTCATTGACTCCTAGGACATCACAGCCACCCAATCTCTGCTATTAAATACAGACACAGCAATACAGATTGCTCACAAAGGATGCTGAAACCATTGTGCTAGTGCTGACAATGAAAAAATGTGATTTACATAGGATGCTGTGTTTGCCATTAATCTACCCAGATGATCCACTCCCCAAAGCAAATGACCATTATTATGTACTATACTAGTAGTATTTTTTTAACATAAAGATTATTTTGAAATCAGAGAAGGCATATTTTAACTGGGTATGGATACAGCCTAAACTTGTTTTAATAAAAACTCTGATTTGCTCAAATTCTCTCAGTAACCATGGTTTCCACATAGTAGACCCAGAAGTGGCTGTAGTTTTTATTCCTAATAAGACTCACTGAGTATGAAATCTGACTCAGAGCTTTTTGCTGGGAATACAAAAGGGATAAATAAAAATGTAAAAGAAAAATTACTAAACTGTCCCTTGACAACGAAATGGTGGATCATAAATTGGAGTGTCTATGCAAATGAAGTAAATAATTAAAAACTCCAAGAACAGCATTGACTAGGTGGTTGATGACTGGCAATTATAAAAGCTGAATTTTTAATATGCATACATCTAAGGAGCCAGTAAAAATTAGCTCCCAGACTAATGGACTTGCCTTTCTTCCAAAGCAGAATTTTAATGAGCGCATTATTTATAACAGGAGCCCAAGAACTGAGGTATTCTTGCTTAGTCTCATTTTTTAGATTCCCTGACATCTTATCCATTAAACCATGAACTTCCTTACAGGAAAATAATACTTTATACACTGGGAAGTAAAGGTTAAAATGACCTAGGAAGTTAGTCACACTGTATATGCTCTAAAGATAGGCCGCATGGGGTGTCATAGAAAGCTGACGTCTACTCAGGGCACACACTACTTCTTTATACTCCCCATGATCAAATTTCATTCCATATAGACTTGGTTCTGGGTGCTAATCAATAGTGTCTTCTCCACATTTTGTCTAAATAGCATGTGTATGGTAAACGTAATATCCTGGATAATATATAGTTTTAAATATATTTTATAATTGAGAATGGTTTTGCATTATTATGATACAGGCATCTTGTTTAATGAGTAATTCTTTAGGGCTGTTGCAAAATTTCCTCTTTTCTCTCAGAACACCAATTTATTATTTGCAGTTTATCTTCTGAGCACTTCAGAACCTTTTGTTGTTTTCCTTAAGGTTAGATGACTATTTTTCATTTGGAGATTTCGACCAAGGCTATGTCTGGTCTTGCTCCCACGACTTCTTCCTCTGTAACTGTGACTAAGCAGCATTTGGCAGGAGGCATTTGAGGAGATTTTATTATCTAGGTGACCTTCTCCCTATAAACTCTGACTCAGGAAATGCCAGGCCCAAGGATGAGTCAGCAGAGTAGATTATTCAGGACTGCTTTCAGCAGAAATCCACTACCCTGCTAGAGTCCATCCTCTCACCTTCCCCCCAGCACTGAGCTACACTCCTGGGATCAAAGACAGAAGCATTGCCAAGGGCAACGTGACAAACGAGCCCCAGCTGGGCAGGCTGCATTCTGCTGGGGTTTTTAGCCCTTCAGCATTCTACAAACTTACACATATGCTAATCAATACAGAGCTGGACTTACTGAAAATCCAGAGGACAATTTCAGGACTTAGTTTTCTTTTCTTTTCTTTTTTAGCTTCTCTTTATTTTGCTACCACTTTTCTAAACTGAATACTTAAACTATATAAAATAGCAACCTCACAATACCCACCTTTTACAATAGTTTCATGAAAAAAAAAAGCCTCTACAGAATATTCAGAGCAGCACAATTCAAACTAGCCTAAAACTAGAAACTAACCAGCTATTTTCAACCTCAAACTGGGTGAGTTATTAAGCCACTGAGGAATTAGAGGACAATGAGACACAAATGGTCTATGATATACAATAATCTAAATAAATCTTATGAACATAATATTAAGAGAAACTAGGCAACAAAATAGATACCATCTATTTAAATAATTCTGTTTACTTAAAGCAAACAACAATAACAACAAAACAGGTAAAACACAGTATGCTGAAAGGTAGGATGGTAATTGCCATCAGAGTGTACTTGGTCAGCAAAGGAAGACAGGCTTGCAGAATAGTCTTCTACATTATTGTTTTGCTTTAATATACCAGACTCGGTCTCCTTGTTGGTTTCTGGGGGACTTTTTAGGACTTAGTTTTCTGATTCCTCCGTGGGACATAGACCAGGAAAATAGCCACAGTATCCTAGGTAGACCAGGGAGTTTTCGCTGGGCCTGTTTGAGTACAAGGTAGAGACTGTAATGTTACTTGGTAACACTGGATGATGAATGCGGTTAAGTTTTCCTTGTTATTCTTGCTTCCAAGAGTCTTTTTTTTTTCTTCTCCTTTGTGCTCGGTTTTTGCCTTTGGCACATTTTCTTATTGAGGATTTCATTTTCTGATTGATCTGTATGGATTCTTTATACATAAAACCATTGTTTATTTCTTTGCTAAAAGTACTTTTAACAGATTGTTAATATCCTTTTTCATGTGTATGTGCATATGAGTGTGTTTCGATGTGTGTTGAGTCCATATACATGCACAAGTATGCATACATGAAAGTAGAGGTCAGAAAGTCAACCTTGTGAGTTCTTCCCAGGAACCATGCCCCTTGTGGGACACAAATCCAGCATGAAATTGGGACTTATTAGTGGGAACCACCTTACTAAATGTGTTTATTGCATTCCTTGCACAAGAAATACAGCTGGTGCCGGTGCCAGGCGGTGGTGGTGGTGCACGCCTTTAATCCCAGCACTCGGGAGGCAGAGGCAGGTGGATCTCTGAGTTGGAGGCCAGCCTGGTCTACAAGAGCTAGTTCCAGGACAGGCTCTAGAAACTACAGGGAAACCCTGTCTCGAAAAACCAAAAAAAAAAAAAAAAAAAAAAAAAGAAAGAAAGAAAGAAAGAAATACAGCTGGCATTTCACTTTTCCTATCGTTTCCCCTCAATTTGTATCATGGTTTTTTTTTTTTTCCCTGCCTTGGTTGCTGCAGTCAGGATCTAAGATGAGACATGTTCATCACTTATCTTTTTACTTGGGTCCATTTTTTAGTTTATGGGGGAAAACTGGGATTCAGTTAGACATTTACCTCTTCAACTTAAAAGAGAAATTGTAATTAATTTAAAAATAATTAATATGGATTTTATTTTATTATTATTTCTTTTTATTAAGAATTTTTAAAACAATCCTTTCTCATTTTACATAGCTATGTCCATTCCCTCTCCCTTCCCTCCTCTTTCTTCTTCTGCCTTTCCCTTATCCTATCTACCCATCCACTCCTCAGAAAGGGTAAGACTTTCCATGGGGAGTCAACAAAGTCTAACACTTCACTTCAAGGCAAGACCAAGGCCCTACCCCTATACCTAGTCTGAGCTAGGTATCCCTCCAAAAAGAATGTGCTCCTAGTTACCAGTTCAAGCAATAGGCATAAATTCTGATCCCACTGTCAGTGGCCCCACAGACTGTCCAAGTTTCACAACTGCCCCCCCACCCCCACATCAGTGGGCTTAATTTGGTTTTATGCAAGTCCACCTGCTATATCAGTCCAGAGTCAGTGAGCTCTCACTAGCTCAGGTCAGCTGTTTCTCTAGGTTTCACAATCATGGTCTTTACTCCTTTGCTCCTTTTTCTCTTGGGCTGATCTAAGGTTGCTCGGACCAGTGGTTTCTTTTATTCTTAAGATGAATTTCAGTGTAAGATATTTTTTTCTGGTTTGAAAGTTAATTCTTCATAGGTACAGGCAAGCTGTCATTTTAAACAACCTCTTACACACGAACAACACAGACTGAGCAGGTTTATTGTGTGTGTGTGTGTGTGTGTGTGTGTGTGTGTGTGTGTAAGAATACTAACTGAAGAAGATCTCATGAAACTGAGGAGTCAGAAGTGAGGCGCTGAGGAAAGACTATGGGGTGGAAATGCTGTAAATACAGTCACATAGTATTCTTCTTTGAATTTCTCAAAAGTAACAATAAAATGTTAAAAAGCAACCTTTTATTTACGGAAGTAACAACTTGAATCTTTTAAAACATTCTTCAGAAGAAGTGACTGTCTTATCCTGGCTGCACTTTTCTAAGTATAAATACATGACCCATAACATTTCCAGCTTTCCAGTTGTCACACCTTAAAACGGCAAGCACAGAATTTGCACCTTTATAGGAGAGAAACAAATGCCCTTTAAGGCACTTGCTGACTGATGGGAAAATATAACAAAATAAGAAAAGGCAAAGTTTTAAGTTTCATGTATGAAAAACATAGCTGTCCAGTAAATGGGTGAGAACGCTCGGCTAGTTTGGTCCAGTCATCTTATGAGCACAAAAGGACCTTCTGTTGTCTCAGAGCTCACACCCTGTTAAAGAAAAGAGCCAGCAGACATGCTCTTATTTAACAAACCTTATCAACCCACACATCAGCCCAGCAAGCTGCCCACCCCAGACTGTGTATCATGGGAAACTGAGGGTGATAGAAAATATAAACGTGAGAATCTGTCTAGGGATCTCTGCCATTAAATAAAGTGACCACATATAGCATAGTTTCATATGTGAGAGATGCATGGAGTTGTTTGTAGACACAGTGGTGACAGAAATGAAGAAACGTGAAAGTCAGAATTTAAAGTATTTAACAGGAGAGTTCAAGATGATGTCATAAAAGTTGACTTTTTAAAAGTAAAAGACAAAGTTGAAAAATTGAATGAAATGCATTTCAATAATCACAGAAAACTTTGGTTTTGTAATGTGTTTTTTTTTCTAATGTAGTCAGGTTTGAAGAGCTGAGTAATTCTAAAATTTATCGTAAATTTAAAATTTATGATGGAAATTTCTGAATACTTTTCTCCTTGAGAAAACCTTCTGGCCATAAGATTAACATTCAAAACAATTATAAATTTGTATATCTGTAACAAAAAAAGTTTGGCTTAAAATAAGATGACAAAGTAGCATTAAAATTAAAATACCTTACAAATAATAAGAAGATGTAGATATTTTCTATTAAAAAATTAAAATATGGTATTGGAAGAAATTTTTAAATCTTAACTATATGTAGGACTATGCCATATGTATATATATGTGCATATGTATATATTCATATTTGTGCATACATACATATGTAGACATGCACATATAAAATGGAAGAAGTCAGTATCACGGTTATAATTTTTTCCTCAAACTGAGCTGTAAGTGCAGTAGAATACCAATTTTAAAAAAAAATCAAAGAAGTTTTTTTTTTTTTATGGAAAGTCAAGTATATTCTAAGAGTCATCCAGAAATTTGTAATAAAGCCGAGTCAAAGCTAGCCTGATGTAGTATGACTTTAATTGTAGCACTCAAGAAGCTTCCAAGACAGCCAGTGTTACGAAGAAAGACCCTGTCTCAGAAAAACAAGGTGGGAAGCCGTAGTCAAGAGAGGAAGGTGGTTGAGATGATAAAGCACTTTCCTTGCAACATGGGAAAGCTGGATGCATAACTGTTGACAGTGGCAGTCATAACTGACGGAGACAAGAAAAGGGAGGCAGCGGCAGGAAAATCATAAGATTACAGAGAGACTTGTCTTTGTCTTTCTGCTATGTGAGAATGCAGCAAGAAAGGGCATTTGAATGCTGAGGAAAGTCCTTGACTTGAGGGAATAGAGGTGGCATTGATCTCAGACTTCCCACTTCTCAAACTGTGAGAAACAAGTTTATAGTGTTGATGAACCAGCCTAGTTCAGTGTTCTGTTGAAGTCATGTAAACTAAGACGCAAATATAAGGAAAAAAGTATATCTGTAAAATGGTAAAGAATCTATTTTACTTCCATATGGAAAAGAATAAATTAGTTCAGGTTTTTTAATAAATAGAAACTAATTCCAAACAAATCATACACTTGAAAATTAAGTATAAAGTTACATTTTTCTTTTATAAAGATTTGTGTGTATTTGCATGTGTGTGTTTGTGTTTGTGTATGTGTGTGAAAATGAAGAAGAGAAGGAGAGAGAGAGAAGTAAAATATTATTTTAAGATGTGTTGCATTTATTTATTCTGTGGAACATTTGTCTTAATGAAGCAAAGATGTATTGCATTTTTTATGTTGCATTTGTTTAACTCTGTGAAACTGTAATTCTTTGCCTGTCTAAAATATCTGATGGTCTAATAAAAAGTTGAATGGTCAATAGTAAGGCAGAAGAAAGGAAAGGTGGGTCTGGCAGGCAGAGAGATTATATAGAAGGAGAAATCTGGAAGGAGAGGAAGTAAGGAGCAAGAGAACAAGAAGAGGAAGACACTGGGGGCCGGCCCCCAAGCCACACAGCCAGACACAGAGTAAGAAGTAAGGAAAAGGTATACAGAAATAGAGAAAGATAAAAGCCCAGAGGCAAAGAAAGGAAGGATAATTTAAACAACACTATTTAGCAGCAAGCTAGGCTAAGCCCGGACATTTATAAGTAATAATAAGTCTCTCTGTGTGTGATTTATCGGGAAACTGGGTGGTGGGCACCCCCAAATCCAAAAGATGCAAAGAATAAACAGTAAGATAGATAGATAGAGAGAGAGAGACAGAGACAGAGACAGAGAGAGAGAGAGAGAGAGAGAGAGAGAGAGAGAGAGAGAGAGAGAGAGAGAGAAACCATGTGTATGCAGGTCCCTGAGGAGGCTACAATAGGTTGCTGTATCCTGCATCTGGAGTTACTGAAAGTTTACATGTGGTTGTGAGCCTTTTATAGACACTAGAAAAAACTCAGGTCCTCTGAAAGAGCAGTAGGCACTGCAGAGCTCCCCCTCTAGCCTCCAGAATAAATCAATAATTTCTTTAAATGTCATAGAAACATATATAAATCATCCTAATTTTTAATCATCTTAATTTTATACATACCCCAGAATGTGTTCTAAAAAGTATTGGTAAGTTGGATATTACCAAAAAAAGACAAATTTTTGCTTCTTTTAAGAAATGGAAGACACACCATAATGAAAGAAGATATCTGATAAAAATAAATGCTAGGATATAAAAATATGAAACACTCATGTGTCTCTAAGATATAAAATAATTTTTAATTGAAGATTTGAACAGAACTTACAAGTAAAGATGTTCAAGAGACTGATAGATATGGGAAAAGGCACCCAGAATCCATGGTCACTGAGAAACGCCAGTTAAACAGGATGGGTTGCTACGACAAAGTCACCAACACATCTGAACGTCACTAAGATGGAAAACATTAGCTTTGATCAAGGAAGTAGAAATAGTGGCAAAGCAAAATTCAAAATAGAATTGTTTACAAAAAACCTTGAATAGCATCAAATGTCCATCAATAATAAAATCAAACAATGACTAAAGCAATTTCATTCATTTTGATACCATGAAACAACTACTTATTCTACATACAAGAGGTTCACAAGAATAAATTAAAATATAAAAGAGCATTAAACTGATTATTTTATTTATGTAAAATTCAAAAGAAAAGATACTGATTGGTACTGTTAAAGATCAGGATAATGGTAACTTTATGAGACTCTTGGAGTTGGAAGGGGCAAGAAGAAGGCCCTGCTGCTATAATGATCTACCAGCCACTTGGCATTAAACTCATCATTCAAATCCTTGTGACTCCAGCACTTTGAGAATGTATATTATATATTCCAATAAAAGCATTTTGTTACAAAATGAAATAGAAATATGTAATGAAAACATGTTTGGGGAAATAATATCCATAGAGGAATAAAACATACATCTTCAAGATGAGCAGAATTTAAAGGCAGCACCTTTCCAATGCAGGGAAATGCAAGCAATGAAGATATCTAAGTGAAACTGATTTATGTTTGTCTCAGTGTACAGTGTCAGGCCTGTTTATGTGTTCATGTGTTGTGCTTAAGGAAAAATCCATCCTGATGTCTGCGGTGACAAAGAACAGATTGTAAATTCAAAAACTGTGCCTGAATTGGAGACTTTTGAATAGTGGTTGTTAATTTTCTTAAGTAATGATTTCTTCCTTGATTACAACTGATTAGCAAAAGAAATTTTCTTTCAGTCAGATCCATTTATATAGAATTTAAAACTTATTAAAACAAGTTACATATTTTATGTTTGACTGCATTTTATATGCACACATCCATTTTATATACTTAAATGTACATTTTATGGAGTAAATACAGAGTCACAGAAATATATACAACTAAATGTATCCAGGTTTTAAATAAATGGAAAGCTGAGCTATGGGTAAACCAAGAATCATTTCTGTTTGAATTTAGAAAGCCTTGCATGATTTTTGAGGCATATTTATCTTCTTGATTAGAGCTTGTTTAGACTGATATTAAAATTAGCCTGCACTCTTGAAGATACAACACCTGATCTTGAAGAATTATATCTAAAACGTATTAGTTAACAGAAGGAAGTTATCTGGGGATTAAGTATTTTATACTAATATTCATCCCAAAGAGCATCAACATGCTGATAAATGAGAATTAGCTGTAAATTAAAACCAATCATTAAAATAAGGACATGTCAGAAAGTTAAACAAAATTAAGAAAGAAATTGGCCTAAAGTGAAAATTAGTGTATGTTGATTAATTTAAATTATTTACAGTTCTACTCCCTTGAAAGAGAAGCAGGATGGAGAGAGTAGGGAGGAGAGGGAGAGGGAAAGGGGAGAGAGAGAGAGAGAGAGAGAGAGAGAGAGAGAGAGAGAGAGAGAGAGAACGTGTTGAATAAAACCACAGGTTCATATGTTAGCTAGAAGAGGTTTGGGTTGATGCTGTTGCTTTTGCCAGATCTCAGCAAATTCCTTGACCTCTAGACATAATGATAATAATAATGATAATAGCATGCTCCTTTTGTGACTGTGATCATTTGGCCATGATGATATTTATGGTATTGCTGGAAAGAAGCATGTCTTCCTTCCTCATGCAGACACTAGTCTCTTGTTAAAAAAATCATTGAGAGTTGCTTTCCAGAAAAGAAGGAACACTTCCCAACAGAATGACAGGATCAAGTGCCAGTTGAGAAAGATTAGTATGTAGGAATAAAGGATTATTCTGTTAGTGATAATCCTCTACTGTAGGTCTGATAAAGGCAAGCATGTCCATCCACTGTATATTTTCCCTTCTTACTCAATTGAATAAGTTGAATCTACTAGCAAAAATACTTTATATTTCTGTGAGATAAATATTCCTTTAAATGTTTTGTGATGGAGACAGCAACACGACATGGATTTAATGTACTTGATAGCTGAGATTAGAGCTGTGTTACTACCTTTTCAATTAAAGGTTGTACTCAAGAAATTTTAAAAGGTTTACAAATATGTTTCTATTCCATTATCAAAACAATTTTCTGAGGAGTAGCTATTATGGGTTTCTAGATGCTACATAACCCCTGCCTCAGTAACTCAGACATCCGCCTGGTTGAAGAAAGGCAGTAGCGACCTCTGAGAGGACAGGATCAGGCTTGGTAGTCATTCTCTGTGTGACCCATGGGGACAGCATTTGATCTTCCAGGGTAGCTCAATTCTCTGTCCACTGGCAGCTTTTTATAAGCCTAAGGATCATCTAAGCTTAGCAAGGGAAAAGACGGCCACAACAGGATAGAAAACCAACAACATCAAAACAGATGTTCCAACCATGGAGGGGAAAAAGATGTTACTTTCTTCTTCTTCCACCCTCACCAGCCAGCTAGTTTCCTTGCTTTCTCTTTCATGCATCCAGAAAACTGGGAGGCCTACCACAATAAGTAGGGTACCCCAGAAAGAGCTATAAATACCAAATTATTATCCTGTCTACCTGAGAAAATCAGCTTCACAATCTGTTAGGGAAATCAATGTGCTTAAGCAATTTGTCAGGTCTTAAATGTTTAAAACACTAAATTTTACTACTCTTCATTTTTATGAATATCCTTTAATAGAAACCAGTTAGACAATTAGGATAATAGAGAATACATCTGTGTCAGGACTTGAATATTGTGTTAAATGTTTCATTAAGTTTCAAAAACTTCCTGGACCTTTCTAGTAAAATGCAACATCCACAGCAGATTGAAACGTGAGGTGAGCCTTTTATTTTATTCTGAACCTCACATAAGTCAAAGAACTGTGTTGCCAATTTTATTAGATGCCTTATTTTGAGAGTCCATGAACTAGTCCATGAACTAGAGACAGTGACTCTTTAGGACAGTCTCTCCTTGGTCCCAAATTTTAGCTTTTGCTTTGATGAGAAAAGAACATTCAGCAAAGCAAACTAATTGGTTTAGACCACAATTTAAATGTCTAAACAGAAGCCCTAAATGAAAATCTCAATCTAGATGTAATCAGAAAATTTGTGTAAGCAGAGGCAGAGGGCTTATCCTTACAGTTTCCCATGAGAAGGTCAGGGTTATAGATGCTTCAGGCTATGAGTGTGCCTGGTCTGGCCACAGAATTTGAGGATCACTGTATAAGAAACTGTATAAGTAGTGGAGCGGTGGCCTGAGGGAATGCTAAACAGGGAGAGAAATCTTCTTTGCCAGAGAAGAATACACCAACTGGTTGTCCACTACCAAATGGTCAGCCCTGAAAACACACGTACAGATAGCATTACATAGACTGAGGGTGTTATATTGGAAATATAAATGTATAGACTTATACATCTATGAATGCAAATAAAAATTAATCAAAAAGGGATCATGAATTTGAAAGTAATCAAAGAGACATATATGAGAAAATTTCGAGGGAAGAAAGGGAATGGAGAAATGAAACTATATTGTGATCTGAAAAAGAAAATAAAGTAAAAATAAGTCAGATGCACTCAAGCACATATCTAAAAGAATGCAAAACAAACAGGGACAAATATTTATGTACTTAGAAAAACAAAAAACCCTGTGTGTGTGCTTATATTTATATATGCATACATGATAGATGACAATTAACTATCTTCCCCCTCACTGAATCCTGCAATTCACCCGAGAGATCTTCCTGAGAAGAATTCTTCCAGAGGTAGGCTTACACTAAGATTTCAAGCTGCTTAGTTCTCTATAAACAAGCCCTCTGCTGTTGGTGAAATTGTGTCTTTTAAATTACATATTTAAAATCTAGTTCCCCAGTACTCAGGTCTGTGTCTTCAGTGGTTCTGGCTTTAAAATTGGGATATCTGCAGACGTTATTGGTTTAATTGGGGTAAAAACATTCTGAAGTAGATTAGGCTGTGATTTAGCATGACTCGTACCTCCATAGAAGGAAAGAACATGCAGAGAGCATAGACAGAGACCAGATGCAGTAACTACAAGGTTCAGGCCAGCCAACTGTTACCAGAAGCTAAGAGAAAGAAAGAAAGCAGATTTCTCCTCAGGACTCTCATAAGCCTTTGCACATCCTGACCTCGGGCTCTTCATGTCCAAAACAAATGCCTCTCCATGGTTTGATATTAGCTTACTCAAGACTTTTTGTTACAGCAACCACAGAGAACTTATGCATTCTCTGCTGCACCTCATCATCTTGAACCTGCTTTTTAAAAGTGCTGCCCATCTAGACATGTGGAGGTTTCTTTTTAGCAGTTTTCACTTAGGTTAATTTTTCTTAAGAATGTTTCATTAAAGAAACAGGCTATAGAAGAGAGTGGGATAAAACATTACTGTCTCAGTCTCCAATCATCAAAATTAAGGAATCTATACACACCCTGAATGTTCTTTTGATCACTTTGCATTGACTCTATATTCAATATCTCAAGCTCTGTGCCCTGTTTTAATTACCCATCCTCAGCTTTAGCATCCTGGCTCAATATATTTGTTTTCTGGCATTAATCCTTGGCTTTCATCCTGAATCCTTTTGCCCCTTGCTCTCGGCTCTGATGCCCCACAGTGTCCTGCAGCTGCGGCTGGTAAACGCTTTCTACTTGCCTTTATGTTTGGCGCTGTTCATTGTCCAGCTCTTCCCAATCCATCCCGAGGTCTACTTGTAACAAAACAATTGTCTCCTCACTGAGGAGGCACACTCAACATGGCTTTTGTGTGAACAAAACTCTCTCCATGAGGTCTCTTCTATTAAGTTAAATCTATGCCTTGAAAACATAAATGTAATTATTACATCTTTTTCAACTTCATTTTTCCCTATCCCAACCTTTAGAATCATAATAGTTTGACAGAACAGAACATTATTTCTCTGCCTTTTCCAGGCTTGTAGCCCACTGACACCAATTGGTCCTTCCAAAAAATTTTGAAGTATGCCTTTTCCTCTACCCCGTCCTGTTCAGTCTTCAAGACTTCACACGATGTTCATTGTTGCCTTCAGTAATTCTTTCACTCCATTCCTCCTTTCACTGTTAGCAATCACAGAGCATTAAATACAAACTATCTATTAAAATATCCTAAAAGCTTAAAAAAAAAACCCTCTCCCATTGTACTATCCTATAGATTGAACTTAGTCAAAGTCAAAAATGTCTTTTCTTCATGAAATAATTCCTCAAGTAATAATCACTGGCCTAGGATAACTGTTCAGCAGTTTCAACCTTTGCAATATGGATTCTTCCCCATACTTCCTGGCCTTGTATTCCTTTACTTTTGTAGAAGGAGCAGCATCCCGCGACCCAGCTAGCTTTATACACGAAATAATTACACAGAAACTGTATTTATTTAAACACTGCCTGGCCTATTAGTTTCAGCCTCTTATTGGCTAATTTTTATATCTTGCTTTAACCCATGTTTAGTAAACTGTGTAGCACCACGAGCTGGTGTCTTACCGGGAAGGATCTTAGCCTGCGTCCATCTCAGAGAGGAGAGCTACGGCGTCTGCCTGAAGCATCTGCCTGACTCTGCTTTCTTTCTCCCACAATTCTGTTGTCTACTCCGCCTACCTAATTTTCTGTCCTATTAAAGGGCCAAGGAAGTTTCTTTATTAACCAATGAAAGTAACACATAGACAGATGACCCTCCTCCGTCTTACTTTTAATGTGATCATACATTGGATCACTCAGTCCCCTAATTTACATGCTTTATAACCCATGGTTACATGAAATAATCTACCATCTAATACCATAATCGCTAATTTGATGTTGAATGAACTGCAGCTTTACATTTCCATCCTTCCTGCATCCAGGAAATAAGCAGTGTTAGATGATTATCTTACCCCTGGACACTTCAAATCAGCAAACCTGCTACTGTACCTTCAGTTTTGCTCAGCTAGACCTAGTCACCCATCTCAACTTTTATTATGTAGATTATAGTTTTTCTGGGTTATCATGTTTGCACAGATAAGAAGGTATTTGTTTTCCTGAACGAAAACACTGTGGTCTCTGAAGCCCCCTGTAGGCAGTTCATTGTGATTGGCAGTCACCTGATTGACAAGTCTGGGAAAAACTTATGTAGCTATAGGCCAGTTTTCCTTTCTTTCTGAGTAAAGAATACAGATTTTTCTTCTTGACTTGTCAGTCAAACCGATCAGTTTTCCAGGTCCTCTGAAAGTTATAGGCAAAAATTTAATTCATTGGTGGCTATACTCATACATGGGTTTATAATATACATTTTTCCCTAGTTTAGCTACATTGTTAATATATCTTGCTTTTTTGAGGGGTGTGGTTTCTTTTTTAATATTCTCTATCTGATTTTAGTGATTTTTCGTGCAATTGGTTCTCACCTCAGGAAAGAGGGAACTGCACACAGAAAGTAACTCCGTTCTCCTTCTTTCTGGATCTTATTTGGGAACGCATTAGATAAAACTTCTGTTCAGGAGCAATGCTTTTCGCAGCACGTGGTGAAGGAATGTGCAGTACCAAGGTAGACCTACGATACTGTATCTTTGTTAATTGTTTTATTCCTGTGTGTGCTGTTTTACCACCTTTCCTGTAGATTTTCATAGTTCTGTCTTTTACAAGATCCCCAACACTAAGTGTATCCCCCTAAAATTATTTTCGGTAATGATGTTCTGCTTATACAAATTTGAGAATATGAAACATTTTGACATATTTTTTCCTTATCTCCACATTAATGCTTCTCTATATTTCCATCTTCTCTGCATTCCTTCATCTCCCCCTGGATGATTTTCTCTCTCAGTCCTTCCTAGGATTCTCAACCTACTAATTTCCAAAACCTTTTTCCATGAAGCCCTTGTATTTGCTTACATCCCTAAGTTTTCCCCTTTCCACAAAATTGTCTTTCTGAGAACACATGGACAACAAAACAGTCATGAGTTTGCCAACCTCAACTCTCTTTTATACTTCTGATTATTTTTTCTGTTCTTGTTTTTTTTTTCATTTAAGCACATTCTCAACTTACCTAGAATAAAATCTTAAAAGACCTCATTTTTCTTCTATTTTCATAAGTCTCAGACTACTTAACAACCTGTAAGGAGTAGAAATGACCCATTATTAATTCACTAAGAAAATCATGGTCATTCTATTGGAAGTCTTTTCTTTTAAGTCTTCACCTTATTTCCCTTTTGTTATTTCAACAACTCTTCCATAAAATCCAAGTTTAATCACTGGTACCTAGATGGCTCACAACCACCTGTAACTCCAGTTACACAGACTCTGACTCCATATATGCAAAGAAAACACTTAAGCACATAAATAAAAATGAAAGTATTATTTGTTTTAAGAAGATAAATAGATTCAGTGTTACAGAAGTGTGTGATTCTGTTGGTTTAGTGGATTTTTCATGGCTTAGCCCCTTCCCAATAATATGAAACATGTATATAGTGCTTGTGGTAGGATGACCATTACTTTTTGTATCTACCATATAACGGATCACCACCCCCTGTAAGTAGCTAGCACTACTTCCAATTCATATTCAATCTACAGGCCCTATATTTAACTAGTCTCTACCCAAATTTCTCAATCTACTCTTAATTTCCTACTCCAATAAGCAACCATTTTATTTTCTAAGGACTCAGTCTCAAAATGTCAATGTTATTTCACATTTATATTTATTCATTTCTTCACTAGTTATTACATACTTGCTCCATGCCAAGGAGTACATTATGTCAAAGGGGTAACAAAGGAGAATACGCAATATCACTCCTTAGAGATCTTGGTTCTACTGGTGGGGAAGACTGACAACCGAACAATGAAGTATTCAGAGAGTGCTGTTCGAGGTACCACTAAAAGGTTGTCAGGAATTGAGTCCAGAGTGATTCATGTTGTCTGAAAGAACTGCTCTACTGAAGGCAGATAAATTATTTGAGATTTCAGTAATATCCATGTATTTAAAAATAGAGGTAGTAAGTTCAAGAGCCTATTAAAGCAATATTTATTACGTCAAAGATGAATACAAAGAAATGTAGTTTGAATAGAGTATGGAGAAAAGGGATTTGGGTAAAGAATTTATCTAAAAATTATTAGAGAAAACCTGAATGTTCTCAACCTCTGAGCCTGAATCAAAACTGATCTGAGGCCCATTGACACAGCAACAATATGAATCAGAGAAGTAAACAGCTTTGATTCTAATTTTTCTGTTTGTCCAGGATTCAGATAGATATTGGTTAAATCTTACTGATTTTCCCTTTGTTGTGCTTTTTTCACCTTACACCCATTTTATTGTCTACATTCTATTGTTCCTGGTTCAGCAGCTCATGACCTTTCCCTCAAATATCCAGACCACAGGGTGAACAACTTATATCATGCCATTTACATAATCATAAACCTTCCAGGACTCCAATTCCCAACAACAATGAAGATATGTGACACTTGGGGATTGCCACAAAAACCTCTCCATCTAATTATGTGTTAATATGTACTGGTCATTTTCAGGGTTGTAGCGAAGCTTCCTGCCTCATATTCACATGTGAGAGAAACTTGTCCTCCCCTGCACCTCCAACTTGTGTTGCTTTTATCTTGGCCACTATCTTCCCACTCTGCATTTCAAAAGTCTTAAAATTGGATCTAAATGCACACCTCCTTGCAAGGTTAATACTTTAAATGATTTCCAACATACGAGATTGTCTTTTCATGAATTATTCTACCATTTTATTTTTAACTGATACATAAAAATACTTTAAAACTACATATTGATGAGCTACCATGTAATATTTAAATCTGGCTAGACATTCCAATCAAACCATTTGCTTAGGTAGATAACTGTCAGAATTCTCCCCAGTAACTTTTGGAATGGTGTGATGCATGATTGTTGCCTGTGGTCACTCTACTTCCAACAACACATCAAAGCTTCTTGTTCCTTTCTGACTCTAACACACACCCAGTGAGGAAGCTCTCCGCATGGCTCCCTTCTCTCTGACTCTGCTGAACTGCCATTAAAAAAGTTCAGCATTTTTAGATACCACATATGATAATTAAATTTTTCTTGATCTGACTTTTTTCACATAATAGCCTACTGCCGCATCTGTGTTGTGATAAATAATTGTTATGCCCAGATACACATAGTCCCCTGAAAAAACCAACAAGGAGACCAAGTCCTGTATGTAAAAGCAAAGAGCTTTTATTTTATGCAAGTTTGCAAACTTGTTCTCTCCGCATGTCCAACATATTGGAGCAATTGTAGAGCCCCAAGTTCAGTTAGAGTGGGCTTTTATAGTAGTAAAGGTGGGGGTAAGGGATTTCTAAGGTTCAGGAGCTCTGACTGACAATTGTCTAGAGGTGACTGGGCTGGTATGTGACCCTATTTACAGCAGTTGGAACATTAGGCATTTCCTTTGGATGGTCTATTCTTGGGTGGTGCTCAGATAATCTCAGTTTGTGGTTCTTTCTGCAACCAGGTATTGTCTCAGGGTAAACTACTGAGACTCAGTCCTCCATTAAATTTAGCCATGGTTGAGTCCTACTCTAGAAGGTGATAACAGTTAGAAGTAAAGACTTTCCTTTGGGTGATCTGTTTCTATTTAGCTTATCATGGCTAACTCCTACAATAATGAGATTTAGTACTTTTAAAAATTATTTTATTTTTTGAAGGATATTATACTTAGATCATTTTCTCTTCCCTTTCCTCTACACAAATCCTCTGATGTACCCTCCATTGATTGTTGAAATTTTGCTATATTTTAACAATATGACCACACAGTTTAAACTTCTGACAGCCACACTACCCCGTAATGGTTTGAATTCTCTTTCATTTCATCTTAGAACATTGTCTTTGATGAAGTATGTATTGATTAGAACTCTTAGTTTCAGCATAATTTCAGAGACTACTAAGTGGCATTTTTAAAACCACCCTATTTCAAAATAAAAATGTATGTAGACAGCATAATTTCTTGTGTGATGAGAAAAAGTAAGTCCCTAAAAACTTATATTCAATTATGTGAATTGTTATGTCCTTTATTCTCCACTGGTGCAGACTGAAAAAACAGCTAAATAAGCACCAATGAAACAAGAGCAAAAAAGAATCCAAGCAAAACAGATCTATTATGTGGTCATATGCCAAACTCTATGTTGAGAAAATGTCTTCCAGCATGATAGTATGAGAGAAAAATGAATGGACACTTAGTAAAAGAATAATAGCATTTTTAACATTTTAGCACCAAATAAATTAGTTAGTTTTGTCTGTGCATTCCACTCTTTGATTTCATATAATAACTATTAGAGTCATAGAAACTGTACCCAAGACTGTGACCTCACTTGTGATTTTCCTTTCTCGGTCTCTATGGCAGAACCTAGAGTACTCTACAAGTATCTATCTCAATTATTTTCACTGGTTCAATTCTAAATAGCTTGCAACTGAGAGAAAATAATAGTGAGGCTTGGTAAAACAATTAAATGCAGTTTTTTATTCTGTTTCAGTTTTACCTAGGTAAGACATACAACAATGCAGAAACATGCATAGATGGGCGAAATGAAATAAGACATTGCATTAAAAGTTAGTGTGCTTTGTTTGGCTCTTCCTTTTCCTTCCTGTGTAACCTCTCTGTGAATGAGTAAAAGATATTAAACCTCATCTACAAATAAGCTTATTTATATATTAATCCCTTATTTATTCGATATATACTATGTTTCTGAAACTATAGAAGCTATTGGTGATATATATGTAAATCTGCATGAAAACTTACCTGACGGATATCACATTGGTAAGTATAAATAATAAAATGAAAAAAGTACACTTGGCAGAAATTGGGGCATGATACATCTGGGAAACTATTCCAAAGTATTAAAAAATGGCAAAGACCCCTGTGAGATGGGACAAAATTTCTATTCTAAGACAAAAACTAGCCAAAGAATAGAAACAAACTTCCAGGTATAAGTTTTAAAATGGAAGTCAAGCATTTCAGGACAAGGTAGAGTACTATCCAGATGTGGGGGTCTACAGACAAATTCAAAATCTACATAGATCTTCCCCTTTCTGAGCATGAGTAAAAGTGGAAACACTTGGAGACAAATAAAAAGATGAAAATGGTTTCCTTGCAATTCAAGAAATGCATATAAAATATGGTAATCAAGGAAATCCAAGAAGACATTATATTTACTTAAAAAACTGAGAAATAACTAGAAATGTATGCAAAGAAAAAATTAGAAATGTAATTGCAAAATATATTGAAAGTGTATTAAGTTGATAAGAACATATTTATTACCAAAATTTAATCAATATTATGAAATTTAACTTTGCAAACCTTAATCAAAGAGTAGATCAAGGAAAGAGAGACTTTGTAATGAGCAAAGGAAAACAAGGGTAGAAAAATGAGATGGAAGATGCAAATACTGAGGTTTGAAAACAAAGATCACACAGATGTATGCTATTTCAGAATAAAATGCCAGACCACATGTAACAAAGTGTACCCGTCAACCTTAGTAGACATCTGTGTACAGTATGAACCAATTGTAGCAAGACTTCTGCAGACATAGATTTAAAAAAAGACACTCAACCTTATATCATAATACTGTGTACTCGTGGTCAGAGCTGAAAGCACCATGTCTATTCTCTTTGTTTGACAGATAATACTCTGGAAAATCACAACCTGGAAAAGTAGAGTAGATCACCTGGATGGAAGAATTTTAATAAGCTGGAGACATAACCTCAAAAACAGGTGTTGGGACCAGATGGTTTTACAAATGAGGCCCCCATCCTTCAAAGGCTACAATAATACCAGTGATGCTGAAAATATCCCAGGGCTTGAAAAACATGGAACAATAAGCTGGTAACTACACAGTGCCAGTAGAGTGAGATACTGAGACACAGAAAAGCAAAAAAAAAAAAAAAAAAAAAAATTGCAAGTGGCAAACTAATCTCACTGTAGAAGATAAAAGATAATGTATCATGAGCAGACTAAGTACATAGAGATGCCATCAGATCCAAAGATATTGACAATAATAATATATTCTTAATAGGAAAATCATGTGCTCTATAATTCATCCATTCACACATTTTTGAATACTCAGAGAGTGTGGTAAGGACCAACTTTGTTTTGGCTACTGCTGCATCATCTGTGTTAATAAGTTGTGAGAGAAATCAATACATCTCTCTCATTATGTGTACAATTAAATTCAGAAGTTGCCAAGAGCCAAAATATTTGTAATAGGTACAAATAAAATTTAGCAATGATTCAATTACTAGATTGAATTAATTGATTCGAGGAACAAAAGAAGCCAGTTGTTAGTTGACAGAAGTGGGATGTATGACATGGAATATAAGACATCTTGGCATACCACCTTGACATAAAAGTGACATTATGAGCAGAAACATAAAAATGAAAACAAGGATCCTAACGTGACTCTAAATATTCCATTAGTAATATAGAGTGATGACTGCAAGATGTTGTTTTGACAACTACATGACTACATAATAATGAAGAAATAAAAATACAATGTATATGAATACGTCAACTGAAAAAAGTTTATGTAGTGCATTTAAGATATGGATGAAAATACCCAGACTGTGAAAAATAGAACAATTGTAGGAGCTGCCGTCTAGCACTCCCTAGGGAGTATAAATACAGCAGTGGAGTCAAAGGACTATTGCTTTCCAGCGTTCTAAGCATTACTAAGGATTATAAACAAGATCATATGTGCTTATGTTACTTTAAAAATGATGCCTGTACTTTGATAATTTTGAACTTAAGTTTAGTAAAATGAGAACATATAAACTAATTAAGCCACAGTATAAAATATTAATTTTAAACACCATAACTATTTGGGACAAGAAGAAAAGAATTATCACGATTGTTGATTGTTCTGGGTGCTTATGAAAAGGCAGAATGAGTAAGCCTTGGAAAGAAAACCAATGAGTGATCTCCTCCATAGCCTATGCATCAGTTCATACCTCCAGGTCCCTCCCTACCTTGAGTGCCTGTACTAGATTCCTTTTATTCTGAAATGTTAGACTCTAAAATGAAACAAACAAAACACACTTTTATCCTCCAGTTATTTCTGGTCATAATGTTTTATCCCAGCATTAGAAACCCTAAGTAAATCACTTGCTGAATACTTGAGAGCTCAAAAGGTCTTTTGGAAGAAACCCTTGTTAGAAATCAGCCCTTAAACATCAATCATTGAATGTAGTCCAGTTTCCTGTGGGAGAGGCACAATCTCTGTACTTTGTTATGTTCTGTCAAACATAGATTCAAGAATCAAAGTGAGAATGTGGTATACACAAAGAACCTTTCAACCAGTTGAAAGAAAGTGAGAGTTTGCAAAATGTGTCTTCTGTACCAGCTGTTTGCACCTGAAATGATCTCTCAACAGTCCTTCCCATATAGGATACCTTGTTGATAATATTTAAGGCAAGTTTCTTTAAATTAGCAGTGCCCCAGTGCATACTTCAGCAGTAGGACACATCCTCACCATGTGCCAGTCCCGAGGTTCAGTCCTCAAAAACAAACAGGACTGCATTCAATCAAGAGCTTTCTATAGTTCTCGTCTGGATCTCTGCTGTTGTTGCTATTATTATTATCTGTGGACCAGCAGTATTTATATAGCCTGTCAGAGGTGTGGTGAGATGACCTTAAACTGGTTGATCTGAACTAAGTGTACACAATGCTTCCCCAACCTTAATTTAGTGAGTGACATGAGTTTATAACTTGAAAATTGTCCATGGAGAAAATACTTACACCATGAAGTATCAGAAATGGCACAAATTACAGAACTTTCTTTTAGAATATCACTGGCCAACAGCGTTGAACACATGAACACGGGAGTTCGAGAAATGTTAGACTAGTTTTTTTTTTCTTCAAATACACATTAGAATCACATGGCCTATTGATTTGAACCCCATAGGTAATGCTGAAAGAGAAACTCCTTAATTGGAGCTTCTTAGGGAATTTTTTTCCTCTGTAAAAATAGGCATCTTAAATAAATCTTCTGCGTGGTTGCTATGCATCTAAATGATTGATGATTGCCTCCTTAAAATATCTGGTTCTAAGGCATTCCTTAATTCCCAAATTACAATATAAAGATCTATCAGTCATGAAAAATGATTCCCAGGCTGTGAGACCTAATCGCAGAACATGTAAAATTAGCATGACAGAATTTCAGAACCATGATGGGATGCTGACCTTTGGTGTCTCCACTTTAAAGCCAGGGCATGCATGTGGCCATCTTATCTAACTCAGTTATGCAAATCCATATGAACTGAATAGGTCGGTAACTTGTCATATGTCACACATCTACAAGTGGAGAGGAAAAAAACTGGAGGAACTGGGACTGAGAAACTGTGCTGCAGAATCACCGTCAACATCAGAACTCACTCAATGATTTTGAAATTCAAACTGAGATTCAAATTGGATGAGTTTTTTTAGGGGGCGTGGGGAGACACAGCAGTCCCTCCTGCCTATACCTCCTTCACACCTGTATGCTAGTCTGCCCTACCTGTACATGGCCTCATGGTGTTCGGAGGTGACAGAGTTTATAAAGAGAATAAGGTTGACTAGAGATAGGATTCCATATGTACTGCTATAGGAAAGTTTTCCTCCATGCCTAGGTGAGACTTTACAGTGATGTACCAGGTTTGGGTTCATCCATGCTCCATGAGTAACACTCAACTATATTCCTGTGAGGAACCCCTCACCCTTACACCTGTGAATAATAATCATACAGAAACTGTATTAGTTAAACCACTTTTTGGTCCATTAGCTCTAGCTTCTTAATGGCTAACTCATATATATGTGCATATATATATATAGATATAGATATACATACACACATATGTATATATATGTATATATATATTAGTTTAACCCATATCCATTAATCTGTGTATTGCCATGTGTCAGTGGCCTACCAACAAGTTTCAGCATGTCTATCTCTGGTGGCAGCTCCATGGCTTCTCTTTACTCCACCTTCTTCCTCCCACCATTCTGTTTAGTTTTCTCTACCTACCTCTCTCTATTCTGCCCTGTGCAGGCCTAAGATGGTTTCTTTATTAACCAATGGTGGTCACAGCATACAAAGAGGAATCCAATATCACCTCCCCTTTTCTGTTTAAATAAAAAGGAAGGTTTTAACTTTAACTTAGTAAAAATACATATAACAAAACAGACGTCGCACAAGAATTACAGTTACAATATTGTATCTAGCTTATCTTTTATTGTATCTAAGGAAAACTATAACTATAACCATTTATTCTTCAACTCCATCAAAGACTCCTGAAGAATATAATATTACCTAAGTAAACAGGAAGTTCATTGTAAGCAACTTCCCAAATCCTAGAATTGACAGAGACATCTCACTACCTGGATAGTCACCCAAAATTCTCCTGTAATATTGGGGCATCAATCTTCAGCCTACAGGCTCATAGTATCCATGAAATGTCAAAGACAGTTCTACCTATATTGGCAGTTTGTCAGCAAATTCCTTTTGTGTCCTGCAGAACATCTAGCAGACTCTTTCATGAAGCAGGAACCCCGAAGGATCATCTCACATTTAGGCAAGTTCAGCAGTCATTTCTCTGTGGGTCCTGTAAGTCCTGTTTATACAGCATAACATCAAGCAGTCCAGGCAAAAGCAATTTCTTGCCAAATGGCTAGGAAACTCCATGAGAAGCTCTATCTCTTGAAGTAACTGGTGCTGCCAGGAACAGATATGTCTCATGTCATGAAATGTCCTAATATTCCTAAACATTTAAGTGCCATATTCTGAAGGTCTTTGGAAGATTTGAAGAATACCAATTTAACTGAAGTGTATCTCTATAAATCTAGAAAACCTGACTAACATGACTACAAGCTTGACTATTATAGATGATTATCTATTAACCTTATTTCTTAATTAAACGTTATATTTTAAACGAGTTGCACAAACACAATATCTTGAGAGCAGAAATACATATACACAGTATAACAAAATTGAATTTAAATTTTTATGAATAGACCAATATCCATACCAATGAGAATCTCTATAACATATCCATTTTATATGTAAACAATATTTATAAAAAATATTTAGGGAATTTGGCTGTGGTTCTCCCCAAACTACTTCCTGCTCTTTATTGGGTGAAATAATTTTTAGGGGTGTTCATGGCAACTTTTTGGAGGATCTTGGTCCACCAAACCACATTAGTCTTGAAGGATTCCACAGGTTATTGTCTTTTGTGGAAACAAAAGCAGAATTTATTTTCCAAAGCAACATATCCTTAGACTCAAATTTTGAAGTCAAGAAACATTTAAAACATATATGTTGGTTTAGCTTAGCAGTCCCCAGAATTAAATGTCTCTTTGCAGTCAAAGAAAACACAATAATATATATAATCCAGACTCTCTGTGTATTTTGCATCCTTACCTGGCTTATTTTTTTTACTTTATTACCTTTTGATATTTATTTTATTATCTTTACTCCTTTAATCCATGACTGTCTTCACTCTTTCTCTTTAAAGCCTTTATTTTTTCTATATTTTTCTCTCTCAAGCCTATATACATTTACCTAACACTGCGACACATTTAGAGGTCTTTTTTAAAATCTGAATCTATCTTTATTGTGCATCTGTAATAATTTTCTGACAGAAGCTCCTCCTCCTCCTTCTCCTCCTCCTTCTCCTCCTCCTCCTCTTCCTCCTCCTCCTCCTCCTCCTCCTCCTCCTCCTCCTCCTCCTTCTCCTTCTTCTCCTTCTTCTCCTTCTTCTTCTTCTTCTTCTTCTTCTTCTTCTTCTTCTTCTTCTTCTTCTTCTTCTTCTTCTTCTTCTTCTTCTTCCCCTTCTTCTTCACTAACAGGTGTGGCTAGGACCAACTCTGAGGTTCTGCCTGTTGGCTCCACCCTATCTAACATGGCATGTTTGCTGCCTCTGAGAGCAATTCTCTCCACCTCAGATCCAGGTCGCAGCAGGTCTGTGTCACTATTAAGCAATTTGTAGCACTCTGCTTACAAACCCCATTTAAATGCCCTGTAGCTGGACCTCTAGAAAGAGTAGAAGTCATTTGTGTGAATCAGGAAGATGCCATTTTGAAATTATATGTTTTTTTTTCTTTTGCCATTGCTGAATCAGGAAGTTTGCTCTTAAGGGAACTGCAACATGATGCAAGCAAGAAAAGTCCATCTGGAAAAAAAATTGGCTAAACTTTGCTTTTTATTGTCTAGAATTCCTTTTTAAGCTTTCTCAGGTTTGACATGGATTTAGTCAACCAAGACCACATGCCAATCTGTTGTTGGAAGGCCATTTGTTAGTTCCCAGATGCTCTGTCCTGAAATAACCACACAGAAATTGTATTAATTAAATCATTGTTAGGTCCATTAGCTCTAGCTACTTATTGGTTAACTCTTACATAAGAATTTAACCCATCTTAAGGAACCCCTTGCCCCTACACCTGTGAGTAAATCCTCAGCCATACACCTGTAAGTCCTCACCCATACACCTGTGAGTAGTTCCCACCTATATACCTGTGAATAATCCCTCACCCATGCACCTGTAAGTCCTCACCTATACACCTGTGAGTAACCTTTACACCTGTGAGTAACCCTACACCCAAACACCTGTAAGTAACCCCTCACACAGACACCTGTAAGTCCTTGCCCTTATACCTGTAATACTTCATACAGACACCTGTGAATAATCCCTCACCCATATTCTGTGAGTTACCCTAATAAATTCATTGCTCTGCCTAGTTGGCCCTTGGTGGAACTCTTTGGACTATTCTTTGTTCAAGTCTCTAAGGAAAATTTGATGCAAGAGATACTTACAGGATTTTTTTTTTTTTTAAGAATAAAGGAGCAGGCTGCTTCCACACTGGAGCAGCGCCTAATTATTTCATTGTTTTATTTATTTTTTCCAGTTTATTTATTTTTTATTAAAAATTGCCATCTCCTCCCCTCCTCCTTCCCCTTCCCTCCCCTCCCCTCCACCCACACCCCCACTCCCTCCCTCTTGAGGCCAAACAGCCATCAGGGTTCTCTACACTATGTTGAGTCCAAGGTCCTCCCAACTCCCCCCAGGTCCAGGAAGGTGAGCAACCAAACTGACAAGGCTCACACAGAGCCCGTCCATGTCGTAGAGACCAAGCCCATCGCCATTGTCCTTGGCTCCTCGGTCAGCCTCCACCATCAGCCACCCTCAGAGAGTCCGATTTGGTCGCATGTTCCATCAGTCCCATTCCAAGTGGACTTGGTGGTCTCCCATTAGTTCTGTCCTGCCGTCTCAGTGGGTGAACGCATCCCTCATGGTTCTGACTTTTTTTCTCATGATCTCTCTCCATCCGCTCCTCATCAGAACTTTGGGAGCTCAGTCCGGTGCTCCAATGTGGTGCTCTGTCTCTATCTCCATCCATCGCCAGGTGAAGGTTAAGGCTCACAGTGAGCCCGTCCATGCTGTAGAGTTCACATTCATTGCCGTTGTCCTTGGTTTCTCAGTCCTCCTCCACCGTCAGCCACATTCAGAGAGCCCGGTTTGGTCCCCTGTTCCATCAGTTCCATTCCAACTGGACTTGGTGGTCTCCCGTTAGATCTGTCCCACCGTCTCAATGGGTAAACGCACTCCTCACGGTCCTGACTTCCTTGCTCATGGGGATGGGGCGAGAAAAGTGTGAAGTGGAGGATGGGAAGAGCTTGGGGGAATAGGATGGTTGGGATATAGGAAGGGTGGATATGGGAACAAGGAATTATATATCTTACTTAAGGGAGCCATTCTAGGGTTGGCAGAGGCTTGACTCTAGAGGGGTTCCCAGGTGTCCAGGAAGACGCCCCCAGCTAGGTCCTTGGGCAGCTGAGGAGAGGGTGCCAGAAATGTACAGATCCTATTGCCATACTCATGAATATCTTGCATATCACCATAGAACCTTCACCTGGCATTGGATGGAGAAAATGACAGAGCCCCACATAGGAGCACCGGACTGAGCTCCCAAGGTCCCGATGAGGAGCAAAAGGAGGGAGATCATACTTATAGGATTTTAAACAAATATTTTTGAGTAAAACAAGTGATATGAACAAACAATACTTTTAAAATACTATTTTAGTATTTATATTTATTTTTTCTTTCTAGGTTATCCAACATTCAAAGGGAAACCTTGAACAAATTAGAAAATTCATATTTAATTTATAATTTGAGACAGAAATACTATTATATAAGCTCTTGCTCTTAATGTGTGCTGTTATATAAGATAACATGAGTTTTGGGGTCTGTTATACAACATTGTCCAATAGAAATCATGAAATTCTGTGCAGGTAGCATCGTATATAGATTTGTCTCATGTCTTTAAACTATAATAAAATGTCGTAGACTGAAGTCCCCCAAGTTGAGACAAAAAGAAACTTGTTTTCCACTGAATTTTATACTAAAAATATCAATGAGCTTCAACAAGTAATAAAGTCAACAATAATACAAAATATTTGGTGAATTTCAAAGACCTGGATTGTGAGGTATAGTAAGTAGTAAGGAAAATGTAAATTTTTATAAAAGATAAGTCTGTTGCTTGTTTTGTTTTGTTTGGCTGTGTGTATACCTACTTTTGCTTATCAAGAACTATTGATAGTCATACTGTAATTTAATATTCAGTTTTGCTGTCATTCCTCTAACCCATATACTATTTTCCTTTTTCATTTCTTCATATATGTTTCTCATTGAAACCTGACTGTCGCTTCCCAAATGAGGCTGGTAGCTAAACACAGGCAAGTTTGTTTTGTTCGTGCAGGGAGATGTGGACTTTGTGTCTAGGAGAAGCCTTTTCCAGACAGCCCTGGTTCATTAGACACTGACACCCTGTTAATTCACTATGCTGGACAAAGGTTCATTTTCATCAAAGAAATCCTGAGGGTTTCCTACTTTGATGCAATGGAATTAATTAAATACAGTCTAACATAAGGTGACTGAAAATACATATCTAGAAATATTTTAATCAGTTTTCATGCGGGGGGGAGAATGCTATCTAAACCTCATTGCTAAGTGGCAGGAGGATCCTGCATGGAAGCCCCTGCCCCTTTGAAAATAGCTTGTTTCTTCAGCAATTTCAACTTAGAACAAAGAAATCAAAAACACAGAGTGCTAAAAGGGATCTAAGGAGGAATGTTGTCGTGGCAAGACAAACTAACGTTAATAAATGAAGCTAATTAGGCTTGCTTTGCATATTTAACTCATCTTAATTACACATGGATTCAGCAAACATTTTAAAAGCTGCAATCAATCTCTCACAGACATGGTTAGTTATTTACATGAAATAACAGAAACTGGGAGGGAGCCTCATTAGTGATTGCTCCGTATCCAGCTTACATGCCAGTGGGATTAATTCAGTAGTAATAGTGAAATATGTTTTCTTTTAACAGTTTGCAAGCCATAAACATTAAAAGTTCTTTGGTTTCACACACACACAATTGTCACAGCAAGTTTGCGGGCTAGATAGGTTATGCCAGTAGGTTAAAAAAATTTTTTTACTCAAGAAAGGAACTTCACAAATTTCTCTTGACAATAATTTTAAAATTTTTATTAATTTATTAAAACTTTTATACACTTATACAGTTTGAAAGCTAAGGCAATAGCCATGATAAAAACAAGCTCCATTTGAGGGACATTGTCCAGGGATGTGCTTCTCAAAGGTGGAGTAAGCATTTCTTCTGCTAATCTGTAGACATAGTTTGCTCCTGTCATAGAATTAGAAATAATATCCTATGCATTTTTATCTTTTAGCGTGTTTCATTTGAAGAATTTCCATTGGAAGTTCTTACGTTTTTTCACTATATGCAATCATTTTCTCAAGGCACAGCAGACGAGGTCCTAGGAGGAGAGCTTCCCTCTGGACCATTGTATGTGGGACTGACAGGTGTGCTTGGAAGGGTCAAGTTCAGAGAGGTGCTGTAGGGGAGGGGGGCACAGACTTGAATTCTGCACAGCTGTTAAATGAGTGTGAAATTCCAATATGAAAAGCCCATTGCTTATAGTTCTTCTCCGCAGATTTCTGTCACGAAATCAGAGATGCTGAGAGATTAACTCTCTTGTCTGAGTTGCCTTGAAACATCAGCAGTCATAGAGTGAAGAGAGGAAACTTAATAAACAGATCTCCGAAATGAAACACGTTTCCTAAGTGTGTTTATGAATATGAAAATATTCAGTGCCCCCAAGAGTCAGTTTATGGCTGTGGTTGTGGATGAAGATAACAGTTTTCATCCTGGCCATCATAGGGCTTGGTGTGTACATACTGTGACCATGCAATAACAAACACTCATTAAAATTTGCTGTGATCCAGACAACAGGATAAGATCTTTACCATATTGTTAAGTCTTCAAAGTAGCATTATAAACACTTGCATTTCTGTATTAAAATGAGAAGACTGAGGGCCATATATTTCTATGACCAAATTAGCTGCCACCCCATTTCAAATCCAAAATGCTTCACTTTGGACCTATACTTGACACTTGCATTTTGTGTATGAATAACCAATTATGTTTCAGCTATTCTCAAATATGGCACAAAACACACAACTTTTCATTTTGAAACTGTTTAGATATAAGATGAACATATAAGATGAACTTTGTTTATGTAATATACATAATCTCTACTTCTAACCAGATGTATTTTATAAAGTAATATCATAGTTTTAATTTTGAAACAAGCTAATGCTAAATAAAGATGGCTAGATCTTTGTTGCAGGTTGAATAGTGTCTTTCCAAACCTACATGCTGATATCCGGGTCTCAGTGTCCTAGAATGGTTTAAGGTCCTTAAGATGATAGTTATGGTTACATGGCTTCATTAGAGAGAGTATTGTCCATTGTGAGTGATTTCCTAATAGAAAGTGATTAGGATTAAAACACACACATAGAGGAAAGAAAGACTGGGTGGATATATAGAAAGATGACAGCCATGCACAGACCAAAAAAAAAAAAAGGGATTCCTAATAAGCCAAACTTGCTTATATCTTGACCCTGACCCTTTGTCATCAAGATTCCAGGGGGCACTGCACATCTGTTCCTTAAATCACCCAGGTTATAGTGCTTTGTTATAACAAACTGACAAAGATGTAACTATATAAAAAATAAACACTGTACACCATGTCTTTAAGGGCTAGTTCTACAGAGGAGCTAAGAACATATGGTTTATATGGCTCAGAGATACTCTTTTTGGAGCAAACCCATTTACTAACCTGATATTTTCTGTGATGAGTTTACTCGTATTAGTTACTGGGCAGGAATGGGATGAGGATAGAACGAAAACCTGTCTGCTTTGGAAAACAGGAGAATGTTGATAGCAGCCTTAGGCATGTGTTCACTGTAGTAAATCTCTGTCCCATCAGCTAAAGTCATAAACCTCTTCTGTTTGGCTTTTGGGATAGTGTTCACTAAAGTTTGCTGTCATTGATTAATTAGATAGTTTTAAAACCAGTGCTGGTTGCTTTCTTGCAAGCAGGGCTGTAGAACTGTGGCAAATTGATTGACTTTACAGCCAGCTCTGGTACTTTTCACTGTGGATATGGAACAAGGTGTCTCTTCTTGCAAAAATGGTGACTTTTAAGACTATCAGTAGTCACAAAAAATGATAGGTTGACTTCAGAATAGAAAAACACAGATTAATCTACAAATGTTAAATATTTTACCTGTGTAGACACTGAGTGGACCATTTTATACAAGTCTCTCAACTATAAGAGGATTTAAAATGCCATTTTCATATGATAGAAAGAATTATTATACATAAGGTGTATGGCAAAGGGCTTATACAAATAACAAATGTTAATAACTTTGCATTTTCAATCCACTCCTGCATTTCTTTACTGCCACTCTATTAGCTTTCAAAACGTACATGCAGCATGGCTCTCTGCAGAACGACTGAGGTAGGCATTCAAGACAGTGCATAAAACATGCTAGTTCATAAAATTTGCAGTGACTGCCTCTGAGGTTAACTTGAGATGAAAGACTAACTTTTCATTACATTATCTTTCTTAATATTGATTTTATAGCTACATTCCATTTCATTTCTCAGAAAATATAGAAAATAAAAACATTTTAGCCATTTTAACTAGAAAGTGTATGCAGGGATTTACAGAGTGACAGAGATAGACAAGGTCCTAATCTGAATATGTTATTAAGGTATATACATAAATAATTGTCTTTAAGTTTTAATATTTTTTAATTTTAATTTTTATTCATTTTGCATACCAACCACAGTTCACCCTCTTCCATCCTCCTACTTCCCCCCACTTCTTCCCCAGCCTACTCTTCTGAAAGGATAAGACCTCCCATGGGGAGTCAACAAAGCCTGGCACATTAAGTAGAGGCAGGACCAAGCCCCCACCCCCGACCTGCATCAAGGCTGAGCAAGGCATCCTACCATAGTGAATGGGCTCCAAAGAGCCAGCTCATGTACTAGGAGCATACCCTAGTGTCACTGCCAGGAGCCCCTCAAACAGAACAAGTTACAACACTGTCACCCATATGTAAGATTTGTACAATTTGGTTTCTGGAGAGATAACTCAATCATTAAGAACATGGAAAGATCTTTCTGAAAAATCCAGATTTATTTTCTAGCTCACAACAGCTTGTAACAGGACCCCAGAGGTGATCTGAAACCTCTGGCTTTCATGGGAACAGTCCTCTAGGGCATACAACTCTCAACACACCTGTAACTAAACATATCTATTTTAAAGATTTAAATATTTCAATCCATATGCTTTGTATTCCCATCAGATAAAAATTACTATCACATCAAAAGACCATTTTATAATATAGTTTGTGAGCTGGAGAGATGTGTCTGCAGTTAGGAGTGCATACTGCTCTTCCACAGGACCCACATTCAGGTCAGGCTAGTCACAACTGCCTGTGACTCCAGTTCAAAACAATACAATGTCTTCTTCAGGTCTCCTTAAGAACTGCATACATGCGGTGTATATAAACACAATTAAAAATAAAAAGTAAAAAACAAAAACTTTTAATAATATATAGACTAGTAAAGTAATTAAAATAAAGTTATATTGTATTTTAAAGTTTTATTTCTTTTTTCGAGATGCTGTCAGATTTCCTGGCTAAGAAAGTACCATTATACTATAAGCAGGAATATGTGACCACTTATTTCCTTAATGCTATTATAATTTGGGTGATAAGTGGTTATTTTGTGATTTTACCATATATATATATATATATATATATATATATATATATATATATTAAGAAGGTTTATATGTTTGTGGTTGTTTGTAGTTTTGTTTGTTTGTTTGTTTGTTTGTTTTGAGAAAGGGGTTCTGTAGCTGAGGATGACCTCAAACTTCTGAGCCTTCTGTTCCCACCTCCACCTTCCTCCCCAAGTGCTGAGGTCACACGCTTAGGTCACCACACACAGTTTCCTCTGGCGCTGATGGACTTTGTGTGTGCAAAGTAAGTTCTGTACCAACTACCCTACCCTACATCCCATGTCCCTTATTTCTACTTGTTTTTAATCTTGAGATAGACTATTACTGAGTTATTTTTACAGTCTTCTCAATTTTTTATATGGCACTATTAACAGTAGCAAGTCTTTTTACTATTTAAAGAGACAAGTTTAATACACCATGTTGAGGTGGGGGGCACTTGTTTGTTCCAAGCTGCCCAGCTAACTTAGACCTGAAATAATCACACAGAAACTGTATTAATTAAATCACTACTTGGCCCATTAGCTCTAACTTCTTATTAGCTAACTCTTACATATTAATTTAACCCATTTCTATTAATCTGTGTATTGCCACGTGGCTGTGGCTTACCAGCTAAAGTTCCCAGCTTCTGTCTTCAGCAGCTCCATGGCTTCTCTCTGACTCCACCCTTCTTTCTCCCAGCATTCAGCCTATCTTTCCCTGCCTACCTAAGTGCTGCCTGGCACAGAGTAGTTTCTTTATTCATTAATGGTAATCACAGCACACAGAGGGGACTTCCACATCACCTCCCCTTTTCAGTTTAAATAAAAAGAAAGGTTTTAACTTTAACATAGTAAAATTACATACAACAGAAGATATCACACAAGAACAGTTACAATATTTATAGCTACTTTATCTTTTATCATAACTAAGGAAATCTATAACTATAAGCTCTTTAACTCCATCAAAGACTCCAGAAGGATATAATATTACTTAAATAAACAGGAAGTACATTTTAAGCAATGTCCAAAACTCTAGAACTGACAGAGACATCTCATTGTCATCTGAAGTCCTTTTGTATCATTAGGGCATTCATCTTCAGCCTACAGGCCCATAGTATCCAGCAGACTTTTCCATGAATCAGGAAACTTCAAAGAAAGTTCTGCCTATATTGGCAGTTTGTCAGTCACTTTCTTCTGTGTCCTGTGGAATGTCTAGCAGACTCATGTACCAGGAACCCTGAAGGACCGTCTCACCTTTAGGCAAGTTCAGTAGTCATTTCTCTGTGGGTCCTGCAATCCAGTTAAGCAGGCCAAGCAAGAGCAGTTTTTTGCCCAAATGGCTAGGAAACTACATAAAGAGTTGCTTCCATGCCCATCTTCCTCTTGAAGTAACTGGTGCTGCCAGGAGCAGACGTGTCTCACTGTCATAAAAAGTCTTAAGTTCTTAAACATTTAAAATACCATATTCCAAAGATCTCTGAAAGATTTTAAGAATACTTATCTATCTGAAATACATCTCTGTGTATCTAGAAAATCTAAGAAACATGACTACAAGTTTGACTATTATAGATGATTTATAGCTACTTTATCTTTTATCATAACTAAGGAAATCTATAACTATAAGCTCTTTAACTCCATCAAAGACTCCAGAAGGATATAATATTACTTAAGTAATATTAACCTATATTTCTTAATTATACATTACTTTTAAAATTTGTATCAATAAACTAATATCCATATTAATGCAAATTTCTATGCATATCCCCCTTTAAATGTAAAGCAACATCTGTGCTCTGTCTCTTTAAAGATTTTACCCTTTTATAAAAGCATTAACTTTGTTTTATGACTCTCTATACTCTTTTTCTTCTCTCTTCCAAAAGTCTATGTATTTATCCAATACTGTGACACATCTGGATTTGTCTTTATTGCATGTCTATAGTTCTTTACTGTCCAGGAGCACTTTTTAAAATGCTAAGCATTTCTTAAAACTTAAGCTGTTCCAGTACTATGGTATGTATGGTACTTTCTGCTTGCCCGCCCAGTCTAAAATTTAAGCTATACCATTACTATGGTATATTCGGTACTTTTTGCTTGCCCTATCCAAATGCTCCATCTTCTAAAAGAGCCAGTGGTCATGCTGGCAGCACAGAAAGCTGGCACTTCAAAATGGCACGGCTTTTCTGCTTTTGCCAAGTCAGGAAAATCTCCCTTAAAGGAGCTGTGGCATGCCACCAGCAAACAGCAAGAAGCTGTGTTAAACTCTATATTTTTGTGTCTACAATTAATCTCTCTCAGGTTTTTAAGTGGATTTTAGTTTGTCACATTGGTACCAATTGTTTCACGGGGGTCACTTGTTGGTTTCCGGTCACCTGGCTAGCTTAGACCCACAATAATCACACAGAAACTGTATTAATTAAATCACTGCTTGCCTCATTAGCTCTAGCTTCTTATTGGCTAACAAACCCATTTTTATTAATCTGTGTATTGCGACTGTGGTTTATCAGCTAAAGTTCCCAGCATCTGTCTCCTGCAACTCTATGGTGTCTCTCTGACTCTGCCCTTCTTCCTCCCAGCATTCAGCATATATTTTCCCGCCTACCTAAGTTCTGCCTTACTATAGGTCCAAAGCAGTTTCTTTATTCATTAATTGTAATCACAGCACACAGAGGGGACTCCCACATCAACACCGTCTTGGTCAAGTAAGAGTAAATTATGTTGTAACTACCTTTGAACATCATGAAGTCTGCATCCAGCTTCTGTTCTCTGTTCTTCATAGGTGGGAGGTGGGGCATCTCTGTTTATGTCTCTCACTCATATCAAGACCTAAGAGAACCTCACAGATACCATCGTGTGTGCTATAGGTGCCTGCTGAAAGGAAAAGGGACCCCTGGGGGTACTTCTCCCACAATTAAGGTCTAGGAAGGTAAAAATGGGAGAAGAGAAATAGGTGTTTCCTATTATCTGTTCACAAGTCCTTCACATGCTTGCACACAAAAGCATAAGTGACTTCAAAATTAGACAAAATGAGTTTACAGCCTTGCCTCTGGCTCTCTTTAATGTGCTGGCATGGGTGCAGTAATTGTTTGCTTGTCTCTCACATGAGACCCATGATATCACCCATCTCACAGAGTTGTGTTCTTAGTACAGTATTTTGGTGTCATAAGAGTTAGTGAGATATAGCTTTCTCTTCAAGCTGTAATCACCACTGACTTACAGCTATTTAAAATGTTAATTGGTGATGGCAGCACCCAGGTATGAGTATACTCTTGAGCTTGAACCATCCTGCAGAAAGGGTGGGGGAATCAGGCTGGGCACCCATCCTATGTCATGACTGATGGTGGGGAATGCAAATAGAGGTGAGGATGCTCTGGTTTTGTTGCTGTTTTTCAGTTTTCATTTGTGGTCTCCATGTCAATTGCTTACTCCTTGGCTGAGTCCCTCTTTATCAAAATCTACAAAAACTGTCCTAAGCCTTGGGAATAGTACACACAGTGGAGAAGATACTTGTGGGGCTTTAGTGACAGCTGGGATTAACTGTGAGTCATTGAACTTCATGGTGAGTTATAAGAAGGTTACCAGCTTGTTACACACCTGTTTTACTGTTGACACGAGTGAACGGAGTTGATTATTGAAATTTCATGGCTCAGCACAGTACGAACTGCCTTCTCATTCACCATCTCTCTACTAGGAAGATTCCAGGTGGTGCCTTGTCTCTTGTAGTTGGCCAGAAATGCATGCTCTTTTTGCTTTATGTTTCTCCATCATCCACTGCCTTAATATACAACCTAAAAATGGAGAAATTGGTTAAAGGATTACGTGGTATACTTGGGACTTATTTTACAATGGGAAAGGAATAGCTTAGTCGCATGGACATGCTGTGCCCAAGGGGAAGGGAAGAGATGAATTTCATCAAAAATCTTTTAGCTAATGTAGAGGAGGCTGTAAGAGAAAGGTCAGGAATATTGATCTGAAACACTACCAAGTTGAAAGTGGAATAAAGATGAATTTGAGTTAAAATACAATTTGAGTCAGAAGTAGAATAAATATGAAAACATATACATGTTTACATGAGAAAACTGGAAGCAGAGAAACAGTGAAGGATGGAGCATACTAGAACTTTAAAAACAGGAAAGACAGCATGGCAGTTTCATGCTTTTATTGACACTTGTCACTTATGATTGGATGTAAAGCTTGCAGGAGAACAACTGCCCATGTTCTGAGCCATCCCGCAATAGCCCATGAGCTTTCTCCTCTGTGAGGATAATGAGCTGGAAAGGCTGTTTCTTCTCTACCTAAATCTCTGTGATGTGTTTCATCAGATTCCTTCTCTCTCCTTCTCTTTACTCAGGCTCTTCTTCTGTTGCCTGTGCTTATTGTCCTCAAACTTCTGAATCAAACCATCCCACATTAGTCTGCGCAATGGGACAGACACCACACAATCACACAGTACCTAGCCTCTGGGCCATCTGTACCTCTGGGTTTTTTCTTTTCCTTTATTGTTTGTTTGTTTGTTTATTTTTCAAGGTAGGATTTCTCTGTGTAGCCTTGGATATCGTGGAACTCCCTCTGTAGACCCGAGAGGCCTTAAACTCACAGAGATCTGCCTGCCTCTAGATCCCTAGTGCTGGGATTAAAGGTGTGTACCACCATTCATTTTTAATCAGTGTATTTTTAGCCTACAAAATTGAAGGTGTGTTTTCTTGTTTGTTGGATTTATGGATTGACTATTCTCCCTCCATGTTAACTAACATGTTGGACTAGTGTTGCGGTCATGAGGTCATAGTGGTATGGCCCAGACAGCATAGGACTGATTTTTTTACATGAAGAAGAGACACTTCAGGTGATAACTGCACACCAAGAATAATGCCATCTCCAATAACCTAATTAGCCAGTATACTAGTGAGATTTTTTTAGAAGGTGATAGACCAGAAAGAGTGAGAGAGAAAAGAAAAGAGAGATAGAGGGAGAGGGGGAAAGAAAGTGGGGAGAGAGGCAATGGAGGATGAGAAAGGAGAGGAGAGTTGGAAGCAGAGAGAGACTGAGAGAAATGATGGGAAGGCTTGGAAGGAGGAAGAGAGAGAGATAGAGAGAAAGATGTAGGAGAGAGAGAAGGAGGGAGAGAGGTGGTGTAATAAGGACATATTAAAGAAAGTTTTGCTCTGAAATGCAAACTGAGTTCAGCAGAGAAGGGAAGGGCCTCTGGGCTTGTGAACTCTGGACCATGCTTCAAGTGAGATGCCTGTAAGTCTCTCCAGAGGTCTCACCAGTGTTATTATTCAGTCATTCTTTGATATGTCAGTGATGTGCTTGGAAAACACAGACCATTAACTGTATAAAATATTAAAGGAACAGTCTTGTTGGTTGTTTCTACAATTTACTTTTGTGAAGGGTGGGGGAGGGCACCACCCAGCTCCCAAATAAATACACGTGGAGTCTTATTATTACTTACAAATGTGTATCCACATCTTGGCTTGTTGCTAGCCAGCTTTTCTTAAACTATCCCATCTACCTTTTGCCTCTGGACTTTCTCCTTTTCTCACTTCTGCATATCTTACTTTAACTCTTATTGCATGACTGGGTGGCTGACCCCTTCTTTTCTCACTCCTTAACCTCTCTTCATTTTTTTCTTCCCAAATTTCTATTTATTCTCTCTGCCTGCCAGCCCTGCCTATCCTTTCTCCTGCCTAGCTATGGGCCATTCAGCTCTTTATTAGACCAATCAGGTGTTTCATCCAGGCAAAGTGACAACTTCACAGGGATAAACAAATGCATCATAAAAGAATGCAACACATCGTTGTGTCATTAGACAAATGTTCTGCAGCATAAACAAATGTAAAATGATATTTCACAACAGAACAGAGCTAATGAAAGAGAAGAACGGGAAAGTGGGTGCTCATATTGGAAAGTCAGGAGCCAACGACTGGATAATTCAGTTGTTAGGAAAGAGCTTGAGGTTTGTTTCAATGTGATGGTAATTTTTGGGTGGTTAGACATAGGAGATTTGCCTTATCTGATTCAAGCTTTCCTGATCCATGCCATTTGTGAGAACATGTGGCATGGGGGGTAGAGTGGAAAAGGAGATTAATGAGGAAACTCATAGGACGCTGCTCTGCACCAGGGAAGCAACACTGGAGAGGAACAGAAGCGAAAGAGAATGGAGAGGGGTACTGCATGGCAGGTGGAGATGAAGGCGAGGAGGACATAGCTGTCACGTGCACAGGCTCACGGTTGTATCCTTTTGCGCTGAGACTGGTGGTACCACATGCATCCATTATGAAGAAATGATTTGCTGAGGGCGAGAGAACCAGTGTGCATATTACATCTGACATGCTCTACCAGATTGCTCCCCAGTGGTATCAGATGTCACACAGAGCAGGGGACAGGATTCAGGATATTCATTGCTGAGAATCCATCAGTATCCTTAGGTCTGAAAGGGCAGGAGAAGGAGGACATTACTTAAAGAAGTGTGTGCTTTATCCTCAGGAAAAGACATAACAGAAAGATGGAGTTTGAACCAGTGACAGAGTAGTAGTTGAACTAAGGGGAACAGAAGTGGTCATTTATCCATCTCTCTCTTCGGTTGCTCTCTGAACGTGGAAGGTATTTTCCTTTTTGAGAGAGGAGTCCCAGGTGATATTGTTAGTGTGGAACTGGTCATAGAGCAGGACAGTGGCCCAAGGGAAGCAAATCAGAGGGCATAGTTTAAACCACACAGATAGCTATTTAAGGGGCTCAACAGAGAGAAGGATAAAGAAGTCCATTTGGAAGCCATGGGTATTCCAGCGGTCATTCTGGCATGCACATGTTCAATTTGTTTGTTTCAACTTGACTCAAAGTAGGCTCATCTGGAAGAGGGACTCACAGCTGAAAACATACCTCCATAAGACTGGATTGTAGGCAGGTCTGGATGACAATTTCATCACCAGTGACTGAGGTGAGAGGACCCAGCTCACTGTGGGCAGTGTCACTTCAGGGATGACCGGCCTGGGTGATATAAGAAAGCAGGCTAGGAAAACTTGAAGGGCAAACTAGTAAGCAGCACTCGTCCATATCAGTTCCTGCCTCGAGTTCCTCCCCTCACTGTTCCTAGGTGATGGATATCACCTGTTAGCTGTAAGCAAAAATAAATATTTCCTCTACAAGTTGCTTCTGGTCATGGTTTTATCATAGCCACAGAAACCCTCACTAAGACAGCTCATAATTGTCTGATTTTCTGTGTGTGCACCACATAAATACAGGTGCTCTGGAGACCAGCAGGGGGCACTGGATCCCAGGTTCTGGAGTTCCAAGCAGTTGTGAACCTCTCAGTGTAGGTCCTAGGAGTCAAATTCAGGTCCTCTGCAAGACTAGGAATTTCTCACACTCTCTGAGCTATTTCTCTAACCCAATGCAAGTATTTGTTTAGCATACTGCATTTCAGTTTGTTAGTTTAGCTTGTTAGTTTAGTTAGTTAGTTAGTTAGTTAGTTAGTTAGTTAGTTGAGTTTTTCAGTTTAGTTCCCTACCAATGGAACTAAAGGTTAAAGTACTATTACTTAAAGTACTATTACTTCATTGCACTCACTGGACCAAGGCCCAGTGAAGCGATCTAGTTAAGGCCAGACAACTATTGTGTGCCAGATCCAGAAATCAAGGGTCAGGCACCCCTACCTCAGGACCACTGACAGAAATCACCAACCACACAACTTCTCTGTGTGAGCAAAATAAATGTCCAACAGTGCATGTAAGTCATGTGACAGTTTTTAAAAGTCTTCTTCTTATTCATTTTCTTTGAACAAAAACAATTTTGACAAGAATTCATCAGAGAACTTATTTCACATTTCAATGTACCAGTTTGGATATTGTTTTTGATTAAGGCTGTTTGCAGACTAGATTATTAGTAACCCACATATTCTCTCTACCTCAAAAAGAGTAGATTCACTTTTATCTTGGGAACAAAGCTCAATAGAAAAAAATTTTAAACTTTTCTTAATTCATGAAACATTTATCTTCTAGTCAGCTTTTGTTATAGCAGCGCAAATGTGGTCAGTCAGCATTTTCATTATAACTGGTACTTCCAGGGCTGTTCAAGAGAGCCTCTGAGAGCCTCCTTTGAATTAAAATTTGGCACTCAGGAACTGAATCCAGGAAGTACATTTTCCCTACCAATTAATCAAATAATTTAGGGATTCTCAAGTTGGAAGCAGACAAAAGGCAAAACTTTATCGGTGAGAGAAAATGTTTGAAGATATATCTTACAACGTAAAATTTTGTAAATGTTTAACATTCATTATGCACATATAATATCGCATTACCCTATGGTCATTCTCAAAGAAAATGGAGTCGAAACATCAATAAATAAACATAGTAGTGGTTATAACATTTCATACTTGACTTGTTTGGCTTTGTGAGTAATTTATTTCTGCTTTGGGAATTGAGATGATTTGTGGTCCTTGGCATGGTTGGTTTAAAGGGCTTCAGCATTAAGAAACTGGATCAGAGCAATAAAGAGAGGAGAGCAGACCCCCAGAGACTATGTGCTTGCTCTTTTATGAACTCCAAATTTATGTGGAGAAATTCCGAATCCTGTGAACATAGATTAGTAGCATGTATTGATTCTGTAAAGAGACACTGGAAATTGAAATTGCTGAGCACAATGGCAGCCGTGAATCCTAAATGCAGCTTAGTGACAAAGGGTTTGCAAGATTGTCTAGTTTAGGAAAGTACCAGAAATGACCAGTAACATTGAAAGAACACTGGGGAATCTGCCTTTCATCTTAGTTTGTAGCTTTTCTCCCTCTTCAGTCTTTAAGACTTCAAGGTAGTGAGTGATAATAGACCTAAACCCCTCTTATCAGTCCCCAGCCAGCTACCCTGACCTTTCTTGTTCTTCCAGAAACCTGCCTGCAGTCTCCACACCCAAGAACTTTTCATTGTAGGAGGAACACTGGACAAAGCAGAGATCTGCTTTGACTCCACTACTAAGTTCAGGCTTTGTTTAGGCTTTACTTTTATGTAAGGCCAAATGGGCCACTCTGTTTAATCACATTTGCCAGTAGCTCCTTATAGCAATAAGGGAAATTTCCCTTGTGCACACTGAAGGTTTGCTAAATGGAACCAATACAGACACTTTAACAGGAGAAACTATAGAACGTTATTAAGCTGTCCATTTGTGCAGGAAGCTCAAAGAAGGACAACTGGCTGGGGCTAAATACCTTCCTTGTAGGAATAAAAGAAAGTAAGGGCTGGAACAATTGCTAAAGACTGGCAATGGCTTTTAGGGAAATTGATTGGGTCCAAGGGAGACAGGGGGTGACACATAATCCTGGAGCTGGAAAGTGGAGAAGAACCTGTAAGAGAAGCCTCCTTGATATGATGTCATTCCCCTTCCTTCCTGTCATCCCAGTCCTTCGATAATGAAATTTGGGAAAAGGTCTAAGAATGATGGCATTGTATTTTGCGTGGGGGGAGACATTCTTCTGTCAGATAAAGGAGTTTCAGAGAGGGCTCCTCTCACACTTGGAAGAGAAAGGAAGGGAAAATAGGGAAGTTGAGCTTTCCAGATTCTTAGACCCTGTCTTCTCCCCAGCATGGTAAAGGGGCACACATTGTTATCATTTTCTCAGCCCCAATATGTTCCAGTCCCAAACTAATGCTATCTTTTACCTGGTCGGATGTTTTCTTATCACCTGCTAACACACTCTCTGCCTTTTAAATAAAATAGCTGTCTCCTCTCCTTCCAGTTCAGAAGCACAAGAGTGTGTTTCATTTCATAACATAACCACACACCTAGAATTATGCCAACCAATATTGGTTATTCAGGAACTAATTGTTGAATAAATTATTCAATGAAACCTGGATTTCAATGTTCACAACAAGAATAGCCAAATAATAGTTCAGTTGTAATCTTCCCTCTGTTTAAAGATGTTACTTTTCAAATATAATCAAGACCTTCTTCTGAATCTCAGTTTTAAGATGCATGACTCCACCTATAGCTTTCTCACTGCAGCATGTTATGGGTCCATCTTTCCTAAAATACCTAAACACAAGCTTGGAGATTTTAATATTTAATTTTAGCTATATTTTAGAAGCAACAAGGTGAATGGATATATGTCTGCCTGTCTGTCACAAAATAAAAAAGTCTTACTGTATAAAATCACACATGTTCTATAGTATTTAATAACATAATAATAATATTAAAACTGAGCTTTTAAATGTGAAGTTTCATCCTGGCCTTATAATTTGAAAAGATATATCCACATCCTCAGCCCCAGTGATGCTGGAGATGCTATGCTGCTAACAGATCACCACTGGACTCACAGATAGAGATCCCTACCAGCTCAATGGTACAACGCAGGAAGAGTAAATAACCAGCCCAAAGATCCACACTGTGAAACCTCTAACAAGCCCTGCCTTGATTGTTCTGAATAGTACCTGATTTAATGTCTCTTTTTTTTCCATCATAAGAATGCAATTTTGAAAATGAACTCAACATTGCTTAAATAAAAATATCCCTGCTTTATCTCCTAGGGTAAATGTGAGCAGTCTCTGTATGGTCACATGCATTCCATCAATGATGCCACCTTCACATCTAGGGTGAGTGAAATTCTCCCAATAAATCCATACAACTTTTCACATGTCAAAATTAACTTTAATGAAACTTGTTTCCAAGGTAAAATAGAAACTTAGTAAGCTGAAGACAACAAATGGGAAATTAATTGTAAATATTAGGGAAATATATACAAAGAGAAGATAGGTGCAGATATTTAAAGCTTACGAACACACACACACACACACACACAGCAGTAGCAAGAGAGAGGGGGAAGGAGGAGAAAGGCTGTAGAGTACAGCTCCTCCTAATCACTTTCCTCAGGCCTTTTGCCCAGCACAGGCTTCAGAATGTGAATGAGACAGACAGTACATTAACTTTGCAGTTCTGGGGACTGGCTCGGGGTCTTGCATGGACCACACAAATGACCTTGCCTGCCTTGGTTCTTAGAATCAAAGTGCTGCTATGTAGCGCAAGCTGTCTGAACTGATATTGAAGCTCTGACTGGTGTCAAAGGCATATAATTCTCTTCCCTCCATAAGTGCCACCATGTCTGAAGGACTCATCCTTAAAAGCAAAATCTTAAATGAAAGTACAAGTGGAAGGATTGAAATGTAGAAAATAACAGTGGGGGAAAATAGATTTCTTTAGGTTTAATACATATAAGCTGGTAAGAGAGCATTTTATTTGCATTTAGATATACTCAGATACAGTAATGGTACAGCATTGAATTGATTTTGCTAAACTAATTGACGATGTCTTTAAAGGGGTTCAGATAATAATTATAGAGCATGATTTACATTTGTACCTTCCTAGATGAAAGCAGTTTGACTAGATAGATGACCTCTTAAGTTCCTCAAACTCCATGATTTAATTATATCTAACATCTTAATTCATTTCTAAGTTCCCAGTAGAGTGAAAAGTCCTAATTCTATATTCCTCCTCTTTTCCAATTAGCTGAAAACGAAACCTGATAGATTGTTCACTTCCAACTTCAAAATAATAGCATAGTCAAAATTCTGTTACTGTCCTGTTTTTATTATTCTTTAAGAGAAAAGAAAAAAACGCTCACTAAAAATTAGATCTTCTGAGGAAATGTTGAGTGTTCCAACTGAAACTCTGCGGCTGTGCTTGCCACTCCCAAGAGTTTTTTAATGATGGGCGCTACCACAATTAGATTGTTAGAGATTTGTCTCTGTAAGGAACATTCCATTTAATTGACTGTAGTGAGCCAATTAGTTGAAAAATATTATATTATAAATTGGTCTTAGCTACCAAGTAAAATTTTATTTCTAACAGAATATGGAGATAGTTAAGCATCATGTGCTACATGATATAGAATATTTATGCTAAAACTTTATTGAGTCTTCTCATGCTCAAGGAAAATTAAATGGAAGCTGAAATGAAGTAATTTTATAGTTCATAAGTCTGGCATTTTATTTTGGTGAGTAATATCATGATGAAAAAGACACACCGCTCAACATTATGAACAATAATATGAATAAATATGGAAATTCCAAAATTAGATTTGCAGAACTGGCCATCCTAGCAGATACACATTTATTGTATGTGTTTCAGAGGGTTAGATGATATGAAATCCACGTCCAAAGTCAAAGCGAGTAGCCTGTTCCTGCTTACAGCTGCTGCTCATGGGACAAAGGAAGGACAGTTTCATCACTGTCCATGCCAGGATCTCAAAGACTTTCTGGAAACTCCCACTAATTAGCTCTTCTAAGAGAATTTATTAGGTATTAAGAACTGGTGTTTTGCTATGACAGCTCACATCCGTAGGTGACATTTATGATCACCAGTGTTAATTGTTTGGAAAACACATCTTCTGTAACACATCTGCCGAGGAACATCAGGAGGTTGGGATAGAGAGTCAGTCCAGAGCACAAAGCACAGTGACAATGTTAATTCTCAAGCAAGCATCAGTCAAGGCAGTGATAACAGTCGTGTTATACACTGCATACACATACAAGAAACAGATTTTAATTTTGTATTAGCCTTGCTAATTGCTTGATGCCTCTAGGGAAAGCATTGATGTTACATTAATAGGTAAAGTTGCATTTGATAGTATACACAAACACAGTTTCAGGGAAATTCTGCAGTTTGATATTAGTAAGCAGACATCACAAGTTTAACAGTCAGTGCCAACAGTCTTGAAAACATTTGCAGAGACAATTGACATATGGTTCTGAAAACAATGGGAGTTAAATTTTACATCATTATTTAAGAAAGTTCTAATGTCTTCATTTCTGACTGATTTCTCCCATAAGTCGATATTTATTTAAAATCTACTTGTCAAGTATTCTGTAATGAAATATTTTAAAGAAACATGAAAGTGTTTTGAAAGGAAGGTGGTGGTTATTTGTGAAAAAAATAGACAGAAAATATAATTTAAGGGAAGAGTCAAAGCAGCAGTTGTGGAGCACATGGAGGTCCAAGCACACATCTCCCGGCGTCTGGTTTCCAGAAAATCACCCCATGATGGCTGGGATTGAATTCCTTCAGGTACTTTGCAGTGTAAATGGGCTTCTTTCTACTTCTTTGATTATTTTATCTATATTTTAGTCAATCCTAGGAACTGATCATGCAACCAGTTGGTGCTTATAACATATACCATTGCGTGCTCTTAGTTCTTTGATTACAGTTGGCCACTCCCCTTTCCTTCAGGTTTCCATTTTCTCTTTCTTTGCTGAAAAATTTTCTCTGGGTAAAAGTAAAATTCTGAGTTTTTGCATATCTGATAATTCCATTATTCCCTTGACATTTCAGTGTTAATATTTTTCTTCTGGCACTATTAATGCAAAGGAAACTATTCTCCATAGAACAAACTGATCTTTTGAAGATAATATTTGACCTTTCTTCCTTATGTGTTTTGATATCTTTAATATAATCTATTTGAGTGTCTACATGCATCTATGTGTGGATTTGTGGGCTTTCGGTGTGTTTTCAAGAGCTGGTGTGCTTTTTGTGAATTGCCTTCATACAAATCAACTAAAAGTTATGGCATTGTTCTGTAAATATTATTTTCTTGCTAATTTCTTCTAGATTTTCCTTTAGAACATTTGTATATATTTGCTAAAACTTGTTTTTCAAAATCCATAACAGTTAATTTAATCATGTTGTGTGTGTTTCTGCGCACGAGCGCATCTGTATTCCTATGCAGGCAAGAGGTTGTCCTACACTGTCATCCACAGCAGCCCTCTACCTTGTTTTTAAAGCAAAACCTCTCACATAGACATGGAACTCAACAATTATGGCAGCTCTTTGAGCCCCCAGGATCCTCTTGTCTCTACCTGCCCAGTGGTGAGATTAAAACCAGTACCAACCACTCTCAGTAACTTCCATGGATACTAATGATCAAAGGAATTTTCTCATGCTTGTACGGCAAGCATTTTACTGACTGAACTATTGCCTCGTCCCTGCACCTAAATTATTTTCCAATTCCCTACACTTTCATTTTTGTGTCTGATTTGAACTAGTTTTCCCAGAACTCCCATGACTTCTCTAAGACTGAAACTATTCCCTTGCAGCACAGGGAGTTCACAGTTGCAGTTATGCCTTGAACCCAGCACCTTTCAGGTTTTGACTTTCCATACAAAAGACAAAAACATATTTACTAAGTATATTACATTAATATAAAACCACAATATATAGTTTGCATTTTAACAAAATAATAATACTAAAATTATTCTAAATTAATTATGCAACTATTAAAATGAATATGTTCAATAGAAGTATTTTGTCTCGTTCATATTGGAATATGTGATGTAATTATTAGTTATTAAAGAGTTTAATTTTTTGAGAGAAGGTTCACGGTAAAGAGCTTTACTTACTCTTGCAAGAGACACAAGTTCAGGTCCCAGTACCACAACGGGTAGCTCACACCAGCGATAGTTATAGCTTCAAGGGATCTGGTGTTCTCTGCTAGCCTCTTTGGACATTCAACTCACATGTACATATATACACATGTATATATTTATGTACAGACCAACCTTTTTTTTTTTTTTTTTTGGTTTTTTCGAGACAGGGTTTCTCTGCAGCTTTTAGAGCCTGTCCTGGAACTAGCTCTTGTAGACCAGGCTGGTCTCGAACTCACAGAGATCCGCCTGCCTCTGCCTCCCAAGTGCTGGGATTAAAGGCGTGTGCCACCACCGCCCAGCCAGACCAACCTTTTTAAAAAGGAGTTCAAATGTTACCTGAAAAAGTTAGTTATTTTCCTAAGTGGCCTCTATGTGGACATATACGCATTAATTTGGTTGTACTTTATTTGAAATCACTTACGGACAATTATGTCCCCTTGCCTACATAAAATAACTATCCTCACTTGATTTTAACAATAAAAAACAAATTTCCTGGTGTGTGTATGAGTGCACGCGTGTGCATACATGAGTGTGTGTTTGCGCATGTGTGTGTTCTAACTGATCCAAATAGAGTCAAAATTCATGTAGTTTTAATATCTTGCCATTTTATATAAAAACGCAAACTAGTTAGGTCATGCATCCACTGATCCTAAGTAGGAAAATGACATCCTGTTGTGTTTATAAACTACAAACTTTGCTTCTTTAGCACTCTGGCTTGATGTCAGTCAGTATCTATTTATCTATTCCCAGACCTGCATGATACATACATCATAATTTATGTGTGCTGAGAAATAGTACATCAGATTCTATCCATCTAGGGAAACTGGAAAACAACCGACTAGAAAACAGGGCTATGTAACATGCCGTCTCTTTTACTTAATACTTTAACAATTTCAGTGCTCCTATATACTCCAAAAAATAAATATTTTTAAAATTTATCTAATACAGTTTTAACTAAATATTTATTAAGTAAATGTTTTCCCTAATCATCTGCAAGGAAAATAATTTCTAATAAGAAATGAAAGCTAAACAAATGAAGAGTCTGTATACCCATACATTCAAAAATTATCTAGAAAATAAATGAATTTTTTCTCCTCTATATTGCTCTGTTCTTAGAAATGTCACACCAAAAAACAGCAAAAAAAGTGCATTTAAGATCACACAACTTCCTAAATAGTTCCTATCTGTAGACAGTGGTGATTCTATATAGATGTTATTTTCTTAAAAGGGACATGAAATTCTGAAACTCTGTGATTTTTATGTTATAGATTTTGATATTTAGCAGAAGGGAAAAAAAAAACCTCAAGCAGATGCCCCAAGGCCAAGTTCCCAGTGTGGCAACATCATGACAAGAGGGAGCAACAAGACCAGAACACATGCACTGGACTCGATTACATCAAAAACTTGAGCAACTGACAGACGGCAACTTGGGCTGAGGTTATTGGTTAAACATAGTAATGCTGGCCACCTAAAATTAGCCCCAGATTATATTCTTTTTTTTTTTTTTTTTTTTTTTTTTAAGTATTAGACCAATTTATTATGTAGTTGAAGATGAATGTTGTATATTGTAAGAGAAGTACAGAGCCATTCTTTTTTTTTCTTTTACATCCCAGTTAGAGTTTTCCTTCCCTCATCTCTTCCCAGCCACCTCCCCTCCCAAACCTGTTCCTGTCCCCCAATCCACTCTTCCATTTCTGCAGGACAGAGTTTCTCTTTGGCTTTGGAGCCTGTCCTGGAACTAGCTCTTGTAGACCAGGCTGGCCTCGAACTCACAGAGATCCGTCTGCTTCTGCCTCCCGAGTGCTGGGATTAAAGGCGTGCGCCACCACTGCCCAGCCCCAGAGTATATTCTGTGGTTACAAAAATGTTTGCTTATACGGTATGACTTGGTAATAATAGTTATACTAGATTATTTGTGTAATAGCTTAATATTTTAAGGCCAAAGATTTTGGCATGATTCTTGTTATAGAAAATAATCAATAAATATTGGTTAATTAGAAAGTATCAGAAAGTCAATATAGGTTAGAATTCAAAGGACAATTAAAAAAGATGGATAATGTTTGCCGTGGCATGATTACATTTATATTCTATTTTTTGTTTTAAGTTTCAATATGCTTTGTAGCCTCCTCATGACTAAATTGAAAGAGGCACCAAAAATGTTTAAACTATATTTTTTCTTTATTGAGAGAAATCCCTTCTTCAGAATCCTTAGATCTTTAATGAGCTGATCTTCTAATACAAAGGAGTCCTAGTTAATAGTTTCACTGTCCAAAAATGCTCTGAAAACATCAAAATACCAATATAAAACCAAACATCTCCCATGACTGTGTTTAGTCTCGCATTTCATTTAAAGGTGTGAAAAAGTACATGTATGATAAAGAGCACAGGCTGTCTTAAGAGATTAGTGTCTGTATAAGGGTGATGTTAAATGCGTCCTACGTTGTCCCCAAATCATATAATTAGAGCAAAAAGAATTGTCACACCAATTTACTCATAGCATAATTACAAGAACACTTGATTATCTCCCTTAATGTAATTTTCCTCACTTAATTGTATGTTCTCCAGTGAATGTGACCTACCGAATCCACATTTTAATAAGTGACTGGTAGCTAACATGCCGTACCCCCAACAGAGCCTGCCCTTTCTGGAGAAGGGATTTAATTGTATTACAAGGATGAGCCTTTGGAGAAAATGCTTAAAGCTTTCCATCTCTCAATAGAAGGGAACGACCCAGGACAGGCTTGTCTTGATTCTGGGTATTGATCTGGCATGCCGGCTGTCTTGTTTATCAGCTGGGTCATCACACTCAGGCATCTTCCTAGTCTGTGTTTCAGAGGCTGTTTAAGGTTGTTTCTTGTTTGTGTGTTCTATTCTAGCAGAGGAAGATAGTCCTGACTTGCTACTTAAAGTGTTACACATCAGAACCTTTGTTTTTGACTGACATGCCTGGTGGTTTCTACAAATGTACTGGGGGAAAAAAGATAACAAACTAATCAATTCTTTTTTTATTGGGCTTGATACTAAGTATTTTCTTAGATCGGGGAATTTTGTTATTTTAAGAATTGTTTTCAGTTTATATATTGAAATAGAACTGTGAAAGGAACCAAGTACTTAAATTGTGGAATACAGATTATTTCACCATTGTGTCATATAAAGATGGTAAAAATAATCCATAAATAAATAAAATCCATGCAATTCCAAGATTATAACCTTGCTCTCTGCAAAGAGTATTTCAGAGATAAATAGCTGCACATTCAACATATATTGATATCTTACTTGTGAAAACCAAACAAAACTCTATTTTATTAAGATTGCAGGTGATAGGGCCAAGCTCAAGGCTTGGTAGGTAAAGGTGTTGGATACTAAGCCTGAGGATCTAAGTTCAATCCCTGGGTCCAACATGAAAAAGAGAGCCACTGGTATCCTGTAAGCTGTACTCTGACACCTCCGACACCTGCCCCATGAAACATGTTAGACTCTGAAACCTCCCCCCCCCCACACAAAATAAATAAATCAATAAGTACAAAAGAAATTTTAATTAGAAATCACAAATAGAAAAATACAGCTTAATAAACAAGTTCTTAGATAATTAAATTGTCAAAGAACAAATCTAACAAACACAAGTTATGAGAATAAATCAGAAACATAACTTAGATAAAAATATAAATAGTATTTATAAATGCTATGAATTTCATTTAAATATGAAGTTTTATTTTCTAATCTGATTTTTATTAATAGAGGTGGATTTTAGAATTTTTTTTCGGTCAATGTCACATGCTCATTAACATGAGCCTAAAATATAAATATTATGATGGAAAAACCTAGTTCATGAATCATCCTGTGTGTACAGGGAAGTCCTCTGAATTCACGTGACTCTACTTATACACGTATTATAAAGTGGATGTGTTGAAGGTGACCCCTGCAGCGTTACTACTGTGAGTACTGTATTAAGCAATAATAATGGGCCACTTGAAAAGCGACTTTTGCCAGGAAGAGTAACACCTTGGGTCACCTTGCAATAAATAAACTGGGTCTAGCATAGTCGATGAGGTCTGCTCTTAATGTCTGTTAGCAGTGGTCAAAGTGCAAAGCTATTAAGAGTGCTCCTATTTTGCTAGACAATCCTTTATTTCTAAGGAAGTATAAAAACATCTATTAAGTTATTTAAATTTGAGTCCTTAAATAATAACTTGAAATGATTAAAATAATTTACACATTTCACACATTTTTCATAGGGATCTTACTGTGCTTGTAGAATTATATTAGGGAAATAAAAATAACTATATCTTTTTCCAAGCTGGAAAGAAAGAGATTTGTCTACTTTTATGGAATTCTACATTTTCTTGCTAACTCTACTGCTATCATGGTCATCCAAGATCCCAAGTCCCTCTGTCATCTGGGGACTGCAACAGAAATGTGTGCTCTTCCCATTGTGTTGCCATTCCCCGCCTCCCCCCTTCATTACTCTGAGAATATAAAAGGACTGCTTTCTTCCCTTGATAAAAGACAACAGACTAATGAATTTAAGTGCCTGCATCATTAAAATTGTCATCCCTGGTATACTATTTCAAGTGTAGTACCAAGGGTGGCTAGCTTTTACTCTTCAGGGGGTACAAAGATCGTCAGTTTCTTATGTAAATTTATGCAAAAACTGCTCCAACAAAATCACATGCTATTTATTTCGAGCCTCAAAAGGAATGCTTCATTTCCTGATTTGGTAATGGAAAGAGCTGGAGCAGAGGGGAAGTGAGCTGAGTTACAGGTTAACAAATAGAATATTTATTCATTCTTGGATGAAGAGCGTTTGGAAAGAAAGCACAGTGGAATTTCTCAGCTGCATTATCAGATCTTCTTCACATAACTATTTTATCTATAAATCTGCTGAAAACATAAAGTTTCAGGGTAGGAACCACCTTGCTTGGGAGGTTTGTTCTTTAGCGTCCACAAGATGACCCCCCACTTCTACTCCATGTGGTCTAAGCCGTGTTTCATTCCTTCCCAATTGTATATTCATTTCTTTTCCTTTACACACCCCATAACCTGGCAGTTCTAGCAGGGAATGGTTGAATGATCAATAATTAATGAATGACTAATCATATTTACTGAATCCCTTTTAAAGGAAAATTTTCCACATCTTTTCAAAGTATGTTTAGGTTTCTTTGGTCAGCTCTTATTAACAGAGGACAAATAGCACTATGGAATCAAATGTTCCAGAAAAGATCAGCTAAAGCACTTCAATTGAATGGATCAAAACATTTTAGCATGTTGCTAACTGATATTTCAAAACATCTGAATGTTCTTAAATCTGAAGTTGGATAACCCATTATCGGGTAACATTTTGGGAAATAGGAAGGACAGCAGAGGCTCCGCTCAAATGTAAATCTATGCAACAGCAGTCTTTTATTTAAAGATAATTTTTAGAAGAAAACAAGTTCACAGAGAGTTAAAAAATCTCGCAGTTGTAAACATCTTGGGAAAATGCATTCTGTGTATGTTTATGTCTGTTTGTATAAAGTGTAGGAGTTACACAGTCAATGCCACAGCAACTGCGAAAGGTGTGGTGCTGTTATTGCTGTATGATGGTCTTGGAGAGCTATTAGCATATTTGAGTTAAATCTTCCATTTCCAAGTTTAATAGGAAAAGGCATAAAAAACACCTTGAAAAAAGTCTAAACTCTTCTGGAGTTCCGATCCTCCCTTGCCCCTTCTCTTCAATGTGCACAAATTAAACAATAGCATTCATGAAAATTAATCACAAAGTTAAGAATAAGGACATCTCGTCTGATTTTCATATTATTCCCTACTCTATACTTGATTTTGTATTGACTTTGAACTCTTTCCTGCTGAGACTGTAGTCCTAGTAATTGGTGGCCAGACATGCAAATTAGGAGCAGCCTCCACATTCTCATATTAAGAATATAGATATTACCTAATAGTTCAAAAACTCAGTAACTTGAACGTTCTGAATGATACATATATTTGTAATCCTAAAATATTGATTACTTATTCTGAAGTGCTGTCACAGTACCTAGAAGCCATGAGTGCTTCTAGATCTATTACTAGTGTTAATCAGGTGGGACGGGGGAATGCTCAGCCAAGGGCAAATAACTTCTTCCCTTCAGGAGCCGGAGACATCTTAGTAATCTAGTCAATACAAATACTGACTAGATCCTGAAGGTTTCCAGTCTGCTGCTGGAAAGGCAGCATTGTAGGCAGGGCTATGTGAGCAGTTTCCCTTATGATCCCTCCCATCCTTTTCCGTTGGTCCTTTCCAAGCCCTAGGTAGATTCCTTGTGTGCTTATACTGAATCACATTCTTTGCTCTATAGAAGGCCACTCTTAGGTACTCCCAACTTCAGCTCCACACTGAGAAGTCTACTATTAGGGGAGGCTGCCCAGAGCTGAAATAACCACACAGAAACTATATTAATTAAATCACTGCTTGACCAAATCACTTAAGCATTTTTCTAGATTGCTCTTAGATCCTAAACTAACCCATCTCCATTAATCTGTGCATCTCCACGAGGTCGTGGCCTACCAACAAAATTTTGGCAGGCTCCAGCAGAGGCATCTGTCCCTGGTGGTGATCCATGGCTTCTCCCTGCCACCACCTTCTCTCTCTCTCTCTCTCTCTCTCTCTCTCTCTCTCTCTCTCTCTCTCTCTATATATATATATATATATATATATATATATATATGTGTGTGTGTGTGTGTGTGTGTGTGTGTGTGTGTGTGTGTGTGTGTATGTGTGTGTATTTATATGTATATATATATATTTATATGTATATATAAATATATATATATATATATTGCCATGTAGGCTTGTAGCCATGTTCTCCACCATGATGATCATGAACTAATAGTCTGAAACTATAGGCAAGCCCCTAATTTAATACTTTCTTTTATAAGTAGTCTTGGTCATGGTGTCTCCCCAGAATAATAGAAAAATAACTAAGATATTATGTAAATGCACCATAAAAGATTGCTGAAACACGATGTGTCCCACCAGAAGGCAATGCCATGGGGCAGCATGGCAAGGATCGTCTACAGATGTCTGCTATAATGCAGTAATGATGGTAAAGATGAACTCAGCTGAGAGTTAAAATATTGCTCTTTAGTGTTATACAAAGAGATTTATTGCCAAAGGCAAAAATGCATATTTTCATATTCCATGCTAGGAGTTTCTATTTCTCTCTGAATAAGATTATGACTTCAAATACCCACAAGTTTTATGAAAACCTTTTCTCTCCTTCATCTTCAGAAATCCACTAATTCTACAGTACATTTTCTGTGTTGGGTTGATATTCCCCAAATCTTATCAGTGTCTCCATTTCATTTAACACCCATACATAAAAGGACTATAGGTAAAACATGGAAGACTTTTGTTTTTAAGGAAAGATTAATGTTCTAAGTGGTATTATATTGATATACATGCTTACCTTTGTACAAATCTACAAAATAGGGAGCAGTATGATGGAATCATAGTGATCTTATGACCTTTGATGACTTATGTGCCAATGTAGGTTCACCAAGTAAAAGGGTAGCACTCTGATGGGAGGTGCTCATATTGGGAGACATTAGATTGTTAAAGAGGCTGGGAACACACAGGAGATCTTCCATTTATCATTTTGTGAACTGAAAACTATTCTTTTTTTTTTTTTTTTTTTTTTTGGTTTTTCGAGACAGGGTTTCCCTGTAGTTTTCTAGAACCTGTCCTGGATCTAGCTCTTGTAGACCAGGCTGGTCTCGAACTCAGAGATCTGCCTGCCTCTGCCTCCCGAGTGCTGGGATTAAAGGCGTGCGCCACCACTGCCCGGCTAAACTATTCTTTTTCTATGAAACTTTTTAAGTTGAAAATAGATTCTTCTCTCATACAATACATCCCTACCACAGTTTCTACTCCCTCTACTTCTTCTGAATGCCCACTCACTCCCCCAGATCCACTCCTCATTTGGGTCCTCTTCAGGAAATAGCAGGTCTCCAAGACACAACACTCCAACAGGACAAAAAAGGATACAATAAGGTCAGGCAAAAGTCTTCATATCAAAACTGGGCAAGATAACCCAGTAGGAGGAAAAGCGCCTCAAGAAGAGGCAAAAAAGTCAAAGATAGACCTGCTCCCATTGTTAGGAGTCTCACAAGAATTAACAGCCTTAGCATATGTTCAAAGGATCTGTGTAGACCCATGCAGGCCCTGTGCTTGCCTGTGAGTCCACGTGAGCCCGGCTTAGTTGATTTGGTTGGCCATGTTCTCCCGGTGTCCTCCATCTCTCTGGCCCCAGTCTTTTCTCTCCCTCATCCATTCCCTTATCATTTGGGGAAGGGAGATGATAGAGACCTGCAATTTAGATTCTCTATGCATAATGTCTGAGTGTGCAGTTCTTTACCCGCTCATATTAGCTGGTAGAGGAAGTATCTCGATTAATAACTGCCTAAGCAGTCTATGGGTATTGCAGAAAATCATTAGGAATCTTATTTATTTGTTTGATTGTTTGTTTGCCTGTCATATCTGGTTCTATCCTAGGTCTGCAGTTCCTGATCAACCAGGAAGTATAACACATAGGCTGCCTCTCCAGTGATGGTTCTTAAGTTAAAATCAACAGCAGTTGGCCATGCCCACATGTTCTATATCATCATTACCCCAGCACATCTTGCAGGCAGGACATACTGTAGGTGGAAGTTTTTGTAGCTGGGTTACTTTCCAGGTTTCTCTTTCCATAGCCTGCAGATTACCTTCTTGTGAAAACTATTCTAAAAATGTAAATCCTTAAAAAAATGATCAATAGTTGGAAAGTTTGCTTTTATTGTCCAGGCCCAGATTTGAGTTACTCATTTATTCTTTCATTTGTTCAAATATTTTGCTAGTATGTAAACCTCAAGCAGTACACATGGTCTAACGCAGTTCTGTCTAAAATCACGTTTTACAAAGATAGAGGTTTAATTTGAAACCTCTAATGTGATACCCACCAACTTCAGGAAGAAATGTTAATTATGACTAATTAAAATTAAACTAAAAATTCCATTCCTTGGTTGCTATGGTTACTTTTTAAAAAAAAATTACTCACAAGATACATTTTTGACAATGTAGGACTAGTAGGAAAAGACCGACTTGCACACCAAAAAGAAAATTAATTTGCTTTCTAAGGTTTGTGCCTCTGTTTTCTGAGAGCAAGAGGAGGAATATAATATATAACCCAGAGGACTTTTCAGGAGATGTGTTGGAACCAAGCTGTAGACATATTTAATAGTTACAAAGCAAGAAGACAGGAAATGAACATTCCGGGCAGCCAAGGGATTAAGCAGAAATATGTCTGTGAATAAGTATGTGTGTATGAGAGAGAGAGAGAAAGAGAGAGAGAGAGAGAAAGAGAGAGACAGAGACACAGAGACAGAGAGACAGACAGTGTGTGTGTGTGTGTGTGTGTGTGTGTGTGTGTGTGTGTGTGTGTGTTTCAGGAACAGCATGCAGTGAAATATGTAAGGGATTTAAGTGACGATAAGAGGAAGGAGACAAGCCAAAGGGTCTCAGATTTGAGTTGTATGGGAAAACTAGTATTTTGCCTTTAGTGCAATAGTGGAGAGCAGATTGTCAGCAATAGAATTGCTGGTTTTATGGACTCCTGTTTTCGTGCTGAGGATAAGGTGTTGTCCAGGGAACTATTTATCAGCATTTCTAGTCCCAGTCCACTGCACGCTGCTCACCTCTGTCAGTAAAATCAAAGGACTACTAATTAGAAGGTTTCACTGTAAGAATGGCCAACAAAGATACAAGACTGAAGGCAGGGAACTTGGCCTCAAAGTCTGTATAAGGTGATAAGAGACCAAAATGAGGGATTCTGCAGAGTGGGAACAGAACTGAAAATGTAGACTTAGATGTATACGCTTTAGCTGAAATCCTAAGAATACCTCTATCCGACGCCAGCAATCTACACTTAGCTAGTGAGGACTTCTGTTGTCTCCAGTTGATCTCCAAATATAAGCCTTTTTGAGTCCACTTAACACACACTGTCAGTAAAGCTTTGGTTGTTTGTTTTCCTCCCTGAGTTCCTGTTTATCAAGAACTTTGAAGAACAGGAGCTTAGGAACACAGGCCTGTTTCCTTTCTTTGCTCTCTTTTCCCAGGTGCCTTGATCTTCTGCTCCCTCTGATTGGGTCACTTTCTGTGCACACATGTGCACACATCTTGAGCCCACGGACTGCCTGGCTCTTATCTCAAAGGCCACATTCTCAGTCTTCAAGCAGATTATTCCTTGCCTACAATCCTCAAAATATTCTTTGTTGTTAATTATCATTAACCTATCTTAACATAGGTCCTCACCAGAAATATTTGCCCTTGATGGAACAGGGACTTGTGGCTGCTATGCTCACTCCTAAATATCCACCACTAGAGCCCAACCCTAGAATGCTGTATATTTGTGTGAGGAATTACGGGTTTTCTACTGGCACAGATACATTTCACTCAGTTCAGTCTTCTTGAGACTTAAGACCAATTAATAAAACCACAGGAAAACAATGTTCATTTGGACAGGCCTCACAGAATTTGACATTTGACATAACCAACTTACCTCCCTGAAGGATTTTGCCTTCAAAGATCTCATTCATATACCTAGATTTATGTTTGAAATTTCTAACAAAATTTTCTCATACATATTAAATTATCATTCCTTAATATATGCTCCAAAAACTCAAGATTTTTATACATTGTTAACCTCATCATCAATTCACTACATTTTCTGTAGAATAATGTGTAATTTCTGATTTGTGATCTGGCATTATGCCATTTTCACAATAAATGTCATCCTCTCTCTTCTTTTCTCTGATATTTGTTCATGTTTTAATTCATCCAAAATATTATCATTTACAGAAGGCTACATTTCTCTGATGAACCTAATGATAGTACGACCCACTTAGAAGTGATCCTGCACTCTTGACTATGTGGTCAGTTTGTGTTTGAACAGCTCAGAACTTATTCTGGCATTTAATTCCTCTATCGTCCTTGCCTGGCTCTCTCTAGTCATCAGCTATAAGGTGACTGAGGCCTCATAGCTATGCTGTCTCTTCCCCCTGACCCTGAGAGAGGGGAACAAAGCTGAGGACATACTTGTTGCCCTAAGTTTGTTGTCGCCACAGACTTTAGTGTCTCGCTGACTTAGATACTTACACCCTAGCTTGACCTGGGTCAGATAACCATGAAGTGAATTCATGGCCTAAATTTTTACTAAAGATATGGCAAGTTATATGACACAATTTAAGCCTTGATTTTTTTTCATGTAACCAAGAAGTATGAGTCTTAGTTGTATAGGTGAAAGACTGGATGAAATGAACTTCACTTTAAACTTATAGGAAATTATGCAGTTTTGTACTTCTTTATTGTATAGTTACTAGATTTTTTTTAGTTTTGCAGCTTCCACATGCACATGAATATATTCATTAATGTCTAATAATTGGCTAAGAAAAATTATTTTTAAAACAATAGGTTTACCTACCCTTTATATTTTCTCCTTTAGTCTTGTGTTCCTTGAAGTTCCCAAATTTTACCTTCTCTCTCCATTTTAATTCTGTACCCAGTTGCTGTATCTGTACCATTGGGTACCAATAGATTTGTATAATGAGCTATTGTTTAATGCTGCATAGGCTTGTCTTAAGACACATGCTGGTGTATCAGTACTGAAAATGTTTGAAATACTAATTTTCCCCCTAATGATCCTAAGCATTTTCTTATGGTTATACCTTCATTCTGAGCCACAGGTCATTACCTCCACACTAATGTAGCTGATGTTTCTGTGGTTTCTGTACACTTTCAATGTCTAACTGAACCGAAGTTTCAAATCATTCCAACTAGGTAATTTTAGGGAAGTGGTACTATGCCACTTTTCATTTTCTTCGTCTGTCCAATGAGATTGTGCCTGATGGTATAATGCTACAAATAATACTTAGCAGATTTGATGGTAATAAAATCTCTTTATTTTACCTATTTATTAGTGACCCTACAGCATATGCAATTCTTCCTGCATTTTTCAATATTAATACTACCACTGAAAATCTGTGATACCAAAAATAGGGTATGTTTTAAATAAAAATTCCAAACTCCTATAAAGTTCAGTCAAAGTAGGATACTCATTGGCTTACAAAGATAGACTTCATATAGGATCAAAATCACTGAGATTATGCTGAAAGCAAAACACAAATTCCACCTTTGTCCTGGAATGCCTGACTATAGAAGAAGGGTTATTTGTGTACATGTTGTTTACATGTGTCCTGAAAGCTTCTGATCAGAGAGAAAGGAGTTTATCTCAATGTGCATTTGGGAACTATAAAAAGTATTGTTACTGATGCTATTTGAGTCAGATTTTCCCAGACATTATTTTATGTCCCAGTAAAGGAATGGATATTGGAGGGAATCCATGCCCAGTGGAGGATATAAAAGAAAGTCCTTCTCAAGACAGGAGATGGCAGACTCATGGCCACCAGAGAGAACATCATCTTAGAAGCCAAGCCACCTGGCTCTTATCCATAAAAATCAGTAATATTTGAGTTAGCTTAATTAGATGGCATCTCTCACTCTTTACTTTCTAGTCACTTTTCATGACTTTACTTCTCTGTAGTCAACTTCAGTGTAAAAATACTACTATAATGCAAGGAGGAATTATGATCATTTGAGAGGGAGAAAGCTGAGAGAGCATCCACTCTCACACAATTCTTATTACAGTATGTTGTTCTAATTGTTCTGTTTTATTTCTGGTGTGTGCATTGTCAGGGTTCTCTAGAAAAATAGGACTGATAGAGTGAACATATATTACAAATGAGGATTTATCAGGTTGACTTTTGTGATATAGTCTAAGTATTGCAAAAAAGGCTATCTGTAGACTCAGAAGGGGAGCAACCTGGTGGCTGCTCAACCTGGAAGAGTCCTGTAGAGTCACAGGTCTTCAGTCCATGTTGGAAGGACACAGGGTCTCGGTTCAGATGTCAGTGGAGAATGGCAGCAGCAGTACTACAGGATGGAGCACTCATCAGCAAGAAGCAGAGGCAGATGGTGCATGCTATATGGGTGTTTTGTAGCCCTTTTTCTAAAGAGACAGCTGCTGCTGGAAGGGCCCTGTGCTGGATAATTTTATGTCAACTTGATATAAGTTAAAGTCATCTGAGAGGTGGGAACCTCAGGTAAGAAGATGCCTCCATAAAATCAAGCTGTACATTTTCTAAATTAGTGATAGATAAAGGAGAAATCATCTGATCATGGGTGTTGGCATCCCTGGACTGGTGGTCCTGGGTTCTGTAAGAAAGCAGGCCAAGCAAGCCAGTAAGAAGCACCCCTCCATGGCCTCTGCATTGGCTCCTGCCTTCAGGCACCTCCCTTCACCGTTTTTGATGATGAAATGTTATATGGAACTGAGAGTGAAATAAACCCTTTCATCTCCAAGTTGATTTTGGTCATGGTGTTTCATCACAGCAATAGTGGCCCTAAGACAACCTTCCTACCCCACTGGCTTGGGATGATACTCAGAATAATATCTAGTTGGCTCCATATCCAATAGAGTTGAAAATTAAGATTAATCACAGTAGTGATCATTGTTAATCTTTCAAAATCCCTAATTTATAAATGAAACTTTTTAAAACCCAGCTATGGGTACATAGGAAATATTTGTATAGTGAAGTTCAATACTCCGAGGCTTACGGCATCCACTGACAGATCTTGAAAGATATTACCTGCAGATGGGAACACAACTGCTTATTGTTATGATCTATACCAAGAATTCCAGGGGCTGTTAAGAGTACTTGTTGCCCTTTACTAGACTGAGTTCAGATCCCAGCTCCCATATGACAGCTCACAGCTGCCTGTAAGTCCAATTTTGGTGATATGATACCCTCTTCTGGCCTTCAAGGACACTAGACACTCACATAGCTCACATATACACACATGCAGTTACATATACACAAAAGTAGCATTAATTAACCTTAAAAAGAGCTTCAGATGTCGGTTAGTCCTTTCTTTTGTCTACCTTTCATTTAAACAGCAGCTTTTTTGTTCCTTTGTCATTGCTGGTTCAACATTTTTCTCTTGATGGTTTTTGTATATGTATAATGACTTTGTTGTATTTATTACAGTTTTTTGCCAAATTGTTAGCTGATTTTAAATTTATTTTTGTTTAAAAACTCAGTTTTCCTGAAGAATTCACAATTAGCATCACATACTTGTAGCATTTAGACTGTTTCTTTAGTGTCTGTCATGTTTTACAATGGCACTGCTTGGAGCTGGAAGATGGATCAGTCAGTTCACACTTGCTCTGCAAGGAAGAATATCTGACTTCTATGCCCAGCATCATGGAAACTGCAAACATGGCTGCATATGATTGCAGTCTCAGACTGAGGAGGCAGATAGGCAGCTCTCTGTAGAGATTATAACGAGTGTCCCAGAGGGTTCAGTTAGAGACACTGTCCCAAGTCTCAATGAGGTGGGCAATCGCTGAGGATACACCTAGCATTAACCTATGGCTTCTCTCCCAGCACTCCTGCACTGCCCCTCTGATTCCTCTTTCTTACCCCAGTGTTCTGACTATGACTTTTCTCCTTGTAGTGTTTTCTTTTTGTCCCCTTTTGACAAAGATTCCAAGTTACCTCTCTGTATCTCTTGTGAGAAGAGCCAATTTTAATTTTGTTGGCCTGTGTTATATTTATTAAATGAGATTAATTTTAGGTGTTCATCAATTTCCGTTGTGATTGAATTCTTTCTCTCTAGAAAAGCATGTATGCAATTGAATATCTCATTTTTATAATTTTCAGTCCTTTAAACATATGCATGTATGAGCCAGAGGGAAGAATGTGTTCTCAGAAAGCCTTCAGGTTGTAGTACCCCACTCTGGGTGGCTGATGCCCCAGACACTGTGCCTCACACTTTCTCCTGGTGTCTGCAGGTGCTTACACACATATGCACATTCACAGACATAAAGAAACAATAATTTTTCCCAGAAAATGTGAAATTTCTACTAATGGCTTCAACTGTATTCAATAATTTAGTACAAATCACTCATTTTAGTTAATTCTAAACTTGTCATTACGTTGTTATTTTTTCTTTTACCTTCCAATTGTTTTGTTCTGCTAATGTAGTGTTATTTTTATGTAATTATATAATGCAGTCTTATAAAAAAATAGGACTTTTCTGATTCTTTCATTTCCTATACAATTTTCTGCTCTATATATTTCCACATAATTGCTGGCAGTATATATTTAATAAATACTAAGTTTGCTTTAGTCTAGCCTTGTTGTTGTTGAATTTTAAATATTCTTACTGTTTTTGTCCTTTGCTTGACATGTCATTTTAGCATATACATCTGTAAATACTTGGGAAATATTAATTTTAAGACAGCTATTGGTAGAATCTAGTGTATGTAAGGCCATAGTAATTCACTGTAATACATGTGTATACACACACACACAGAGAGAGAGAGAGAGAGAGAGAAAGAGAGAGAGACAGAGACAGAGACAGAGAGCTTTTTATAAAAATGGAATTCTAGAAAATAGAATTTTCTTTTAATTAATTTAATTAAATTAAAATTTTCCAATTTTATTTTAATAGCCTTTCTATAGAGTTCAGCCCTATAGTTACTTCCTTTGTCTCATGTCCCCCAGGCCAGCAGCCTTGATGGTCCCTTGGTATTATAGGGTTTACATTAATGATATAATTTGGTCTTAAAACTACAGATTCAATCATTTGGGTTCTCGTGTACATTATGTGATTCTTAGTTTAACACAGATTCTCTCAATTTATTGGGCCAGCAACTTTTGTCCAACTTTTGTCTCATTTGGTCAAGAAATCTTAGCACCACTCTTGGTTTAACAATGAATTGACCTCTATCTCTCACCTGTCACAGAGCTCGTTCACACAAAGCCTATTTCCCCACAGAAGCCGAATATCCAGGTCCTGTGCCTGAGCTCTGCATCCGTGGTCTCATTCTTACTTGGTTTCTGTTTTATCTTTCTTTTCCTTCTCATCCTTTCATTGAACTTTCTAAGCCCTTCCAACTCTAAAATGATATTTTCACCCAATCTTCCTTTGAGACATGGTAAAGCTCAATGACTAACACATATCACAGAAAAAGACATGTGGATGCTGGTTGTTCCTCTGTCTACTGTATGGACTGGAGACAACTTAAAGCTTTGTAGCTTAGTTTCTTCATCCACAATTGGAGGGAATCACCAGTTATTAATCATTTTGTCCCTTTTTCAGGATGACTTAATGTTTGTATATATGTATATATAAATGCTTATGACCCTAAGTAATACATAATAATTATAATTAGTGGAAGTTATTATTAATTATATTGTTTGTGAGTACATGATATGACTCTGTGAATAGAATTTAGTTTTCCTGGATTATCTTATATTGGGATATGTGATAGAAGCTTCACAATCTATGTGGTTGTGACTTTTACCTGTGATATTATTTATCAAAATACTCAGATAATTGGTGATGTATGACACAGCTGTACAGTTTTGATTCTTGTGATCACAAGAGGTATTTGAAAAATATTGCTTTAGCTCAAATGTATTTAGCATTTACTCAAAGGGTTCTTTTCAAGTCAAAGAATATTGTACCCATATTTTCTATGATAAATAAAACATTTGTAATCTCAGATTACAATAAAAACACTTTCCCATAAAAAATGTGTCTCTATATGACTTTCCATAACCTATCTGCAGTGCAGCCTTCTGTCGAAATTGTAGGTCTATGTCTTGGTTTATAAAACCTGCACTCAAAATTACACAGACACATGATATATTTCTATTTTAAGAGGTATTATTGCTTTATGAAGCAGTCTTACATTCACTGAAACTGTAAATAACTCCCTTTAGCATTCCAGGTTTTTTCATTTTCTTTCTGTTTTCTTACATTATACAAATATGCTGTGTTGTGAGAGAATGGACCAGTCAGCCATATCTCTGCAGCTATGGACTTGAACTTGGCATTAGAGAAGCAGCTAGCGGTCTAGTGACTGCACAACAGTGCAGGGTATATTTCTTCTATGTTAGATTATTGTTATAAATTCTGCTTATTCTTATGATTAGACATAAATTTCATCATAGCTTTTTTAACTTATAAGTTCTAATGTAATGGTGAAAGTTACCAAAGTATGACTCTTTTTGTCATTGTTGATACATATTTTTAAATTTCCTTCAGTATATCATCATCATAAAAAATTTTGACCTTATGTCCCATGATGTACACTAACAAAAACTAACTTCCTGTCTCTATAGCATTTCCCAATATAGGGTCTTGATTTTAGAGGTAGTCAGAAACTATGTCTATTCATTTTCTACTTTGCATTTGAGCCACTTTCCTAAATTCTGCTTGTATTATTTAAATAATTCAAGTCTTTAAGATTTTTGAATTATTATTATTATTGCTATGTTGATTTTTATTAAATGCATTTGTTTATTTACATCATGGTCACAGGTTCCCCTCCCAACTCCTGTCCCCCACTCCCCCTCTGATCCCAATTCCTAATCCACTACACCTCCATTTCTGTTTAGGAAAGGGCAGGTCTTCCATGAATATCAGCAAAACCTGGAAAATCAAGTTTCAGTAAGACTAAGCACCTCCACATGTATTAAGTCTGGGCAAGGTGACCCAGTATGAGGAGTAAGGTACCCAAAATCAGTAAAAGATTTGGAGACAGCCTCTGTTTCCACTGTTAAGAGTTCCATAAGAGGACAAAGCTACATAACTGTAACATACTTGCAGAGGGCTTAAGGTAGTCCCATAAAGGCTCTCTGGTTGTCACTTCAGTCTTTGTGTATATAAAGTATGGGTTCATGTGTGGCACAATGAGTGTGTGTGTGTGTGTGTGTGTGTGTGTGTGTGTATGAGTATGAGAGAGAGAGAGAGAGAGAGAGAGAGAGAGAGAGAGAGAGAGAGAGAGAGAGAGAGAATAGCTCAGAAGACAGCCAGCTTTTGGGAGACAGTTTTCCTTTTCTACCATGGCTTACTACTTGCTGGTCCATCTCGCCAGATCATAAAACCTGTACAGCCATTCAGTTCTTAACATTTCTATAATTTTAAAATATTCTTTGAATCACATACATTCAACCCTGAAGGCTCTATACCCCCTTCATCCTCATTTGCTGCATTATTTACTGAAAGGTCAAGTGCTAGCATGTAACAGGAACTAAGCCAGGCTCTGGGATTACAGACACAGCTGAATGCAGAACTGAACTTTCTCTTGAACTCTGTACTTTACCCATTCATTTATGAACTCTACATCTTAGTATTGATGGTTTAGCAGGACCTAACAAGAATTCTATTAGAGACATTGCCAGAGCTTGTAAGTTCTCCCTCTTTTTAAGACTGCTACACAACCTCATACACCTTCAGAACACATTTTCTTTGAAATCTTGCTTAATGGCTAAGTATATAATGACTGCCACTATTTTTTGCCTCTACCTGTTGAAAGTTTTATATGACATGAGTTTTCACCAGGTCACCACCTAATACCTTTCACATGTCTCTCTACCTTAAGAGTCCTTAAAGCTCACACTTCAGCATGTAATGCTGTTCTAGATTTTTGTCCTGTTTTATGAAGGGAGGTTGCAACCAGAGACTGCTCATTCATTTCCAGACTTCCCAGAACCAAATAATCACACAGAAACTATATTATCTTCTTGGCTGATTACTCCAGGGTATTTCAAGCTAGCTATTACATCTTAAATTAACCCATTTCTATTAATCTATATATCACAAGGCTGTGGCTTACTATTAAGATTCTGGCATCTTTGTCTTTTAGCAGATACATGGAGTCTTCTTGACTCCACCTATTCTCTCTATATATATTTCTGTTCAGATTACCTGCCTGGTTTTATTCTGCTTTGCCATAGATCAAAGCAGCTTCTTTATTAGTGAATGGTAATAAACATATTCACAATATACAGATGGCATCCCACATCATCTCCCCTTTTTTGTCTAAATAAAATTTAAGGCTTAACTTTAACATAGTAAAATTACATATATAAAACAGATATTAAGTAAGAATTATAGTTACCATTTTTAATCCATTTACATTTGGCAAATTAAGGAAAATACTCTATCACCTATCCTATGTTTGTGAGTCTAAAGTTTTATATCTAGTTTAGCTTTTATCATAACTAAGGGAAACTATACTTATAACTATACAGTCTTTAACCCATCATAGACCACAGAAGTATATAATATTACCTAAGTAAATAAGAAGTACATTGTAAACAATGTCCAAAGTTCTAGACTTAACAGAGACATCTTGCTGGGTGAACAGTCATCCAAAGTTCTTCTGTAGCATTGGGGCATCCATTTTAGCCTACAGGCTCATAGTATCCAGCAGACTTTTTCAGGAAGCAGCAAATTTGAAGATCTATTGTGCCTTGTAATGGCAAAGGTCATCAGTTGCTTTCTGTGTCCTGCAGAATATCTGAAAGTTTCTTTTGTGAAGCAGGAACCCTGAAGAACCATACTGTCTTTTGCAATGTTCAGCAGTCACTTTTCTGAGGGTCCTGCATGTCCAGTTTATACACATACCATCAAGCAGTCCAAGCAAGAGCAGTTTCTCGCCCAAATGACTAGCCTTCTCAATTGAAAGCAAATTTGGTAACAAGTTTCTTCGGTGACCATCAACCTCTCTGAAGTAATTGGTGCTGCCAGAAGCAGACATGTCTTACTGTTGTAAAGGTCTCAGTTCTTAAAACATTTTAAATGTCATATTCTGAAGGTCTTTGAAAGATTTAAAGAATATCTATCCATCTCAAATATATCTCTGTATATCTCTAAAATGTAGATAACATGTCTATAGTTTGACTATTATAGATGACTATTATTAATCTGTATCTCCTAATTATACATTACATTTTTAAATGAGCTGCAGAAACACAATACCTTAAACAAGAACAGAGATAGATATATACAGTGTAACAAAATTGACCATAAATTTGTATCGATAAACCAAAAATCTATACCAATGCCAAATATTCATTACTATATCATATCCTCCTTTTTAATAGAAATTAATTGTGACAACTAATCACTTACAATCAACAACTTTTCAAGTGTAAACATTTATAAAGAATCATTTTGGAATCTAGGTATAGTTTTTTCTTTCAAAAAACCTGCTGTGTTTTGGGGAGAAATATATTTAGGGTTCATGGAGACATATAGAGGGTCTTGTTTCATCAAACCACATAGCCTAGAAGGAATCCACAGGTTCTGGTAAAATAAAAGCAGAACTCTTTTCCTAAGCAACATATATACTTAGACCCAAATTTTGAAGTCAAGATACTTTTGTATGGGTTTAACCTAGCAGACCCCAGAGTTAATTGTCTCTCTGCAGTCAAAAAATTTAAAGAAAACATAATAATATACATAATTCAGACTTTTGTGTATATTCCATCTTTACGAGGCTTATTTTCTTTACTCCTTTAATCTATGACTGTCTCAACTCATTTATATTACTTTTACTGTCTCTTTAAAGACATTTTTATTCTTTAAAACTATTTATTTCTTTTATAACTGTCTATAATCTTCTCTCTCTTTCTCTCTCTCAAGCCTACCTACAGGTTTTAAACACACTGTGTCTTGTTTAGTGGTTTTTTATGTCTGAATTTTTCCCATTGTATATCTGAAATCCTTTTGTGACAAGAAGCATTTTAAAATGGTAAGCAGTGTAGTGGTGGCAGCCCTGGATACTGGCTCCACATTTCTAGGGCTTTTAACATAGTGGATGTAACCCACCACCAGCTCTGGGAAACAGCTGGCCCATGCTGTCTCCAAGTAACTTTAAGCATGCTCTGAAAGAGTCATAGACATTTGTGATACCAGCATGAACCAGGAAGCTGTCTCTTAATGGAGTCCCAGTTTTTGCTATTAATGATGATTCAGGAAGCCTTCTCTTAAAGGAACCATGCCTCTGCTTGCCACCAGCAAACAGAGATTACCTGAGAAAATGATTCTACCAAGAAGCCATGCTTAGCTCTGTTCTTTTGTATCTAGAATTTTTTCCCAAGCTCTCTCGGGTTTTATGTGGACTTAGTTGACCCATGTTGGCATGATTTTGTAAACGGAGATTGCATTTTGTTTTCCAACCACCCAGACCAAATAATCACACAGAAATTATATTAATTACAACACTGCTTTGCCAGTGACTCCTGCATATTTCTATATCTTTTATCTTAAATTAACCCATTTCTTTTTTATTAAGAATTTTAGTACAATCTTTTCTCATTTTACATAGCTATACCCATTTCCACTCCCTCCACTCCTCCTATTTCCTTTGCCTTTTCCACACCCTGCTGTGGAAGCTACTTTTGCTCTTCAGCCAATAGCCTTTGAGATACCAGCCCACTGGGTGTGTGGTATCTTTCGCTTTAAAAAAGCAGCTGCATCCCTCCACAGGCTCTCTTGCTTTGGATTCTGCTTCTGGCTATCAGATGCTTTTCCTGGACGTGCAGGAGGCTGTTGTCTAGAATGGTGATCTATAAGTTTTTTCCCTTTAAATAAATAACCCTTTTATTAATCATAATTCCAAACTGGTATGGGATTGTTTTGTGACTTACTTCATTAATACCACACCTCTCCATCTACTCCTAGAAAGGGTAAGGCTTCCCATGGGGAGTCAACTAAGTCTGGCACTTCACTTTGAGGCAAGACCAAGGCTTTTCCCCCTGTACCTCGGCTGAGCAAGATATTCCTCAAAAAAAGAATGTGTTCCTAGATGTCACTTCAAGTACTAGAGATGAATCCTGGTCCCTCTACCAGTGGCCCTACAGACTGCCGAAGACCTCACAACTGTCCTCCACATTCAAAGGGCCTAATTTGGTCCTATGCAGGTTTGCCCAATTAATCCATTGCTATTAATCTATGTATTCCCATGAGACTGTGAACTATCAGTAAGTTTCTGTCATCTTTCTCCTTTGGCAGCTACATGTCACCAACTTGACTCCACCTACTCTCTCTATTTCTCTATTCAGATAACTGCCTGGCTTTACTCTGCCCTGCCATAGGCCAAAGCAGCTTCAGTATTAATGAATGGTAATAAAACATGTTCCCAGCATACAGAGGGTCATCCCCATCAGGTGGAATACTGATGTAAGATGAGAAAAGGAGGTTTCTAAAGTCTTTAGGATAGTCTAAGTTTTTAATAACTCTTTCATCTTCTACATTGTTGCTTCTGATTCAAAATCATGAAGGCTAAAATTAATAAGTCTTAAGACTTAAGGCTTATCTTAGAATAAATTAAAATATTACAATCAACTCCATGATTGTATTATCCACCTTCTAATTTAATGTATATTTTCTGGGGCTCCATTGTTCCATAAACACCATGATAGGCTCTAAATGTGCCCTCCTTGTTTGGTATAACTAAGTAGCTATTAATTAGAATCATGCAGCTATCAAATTTAAGAATCAAGTTTGCTCTCTTAATAAGTTACTATGTTTAGTATAACATGCTATATCCTTAAGTATAACTTCTAAGTTCACCAGATAGTGAAAAGTGCTGTGGGACAATGCTCTTGTCACTCATATTAGTTTAATAAAGCACTGATTGGCCAGTAGCTAGGCAGGAAGTAGAGACAAGGTGACCAGACTAGGAGAATTCTGGGAAGAGGAAAGTCAAAGAGTCACCAGTTAGACATAGAGGAAGCAAGATGAGAATGCTTTACTGAGAAAAGGTACTAAGTCACATGACTAAACATAGACAAGAATTATGGGTTAATTTAAACTGTAAGAGCTATTTTATAATAACCTGGAGAGAACAGGCCAAACAGTTTATAATTAATATAAGCCTCTGTGTGTTTCTTTGGCACTGAATAACTGAGGGACTGTGTGAAACAGAAACTTGTTTACAGAAAAACATGGTTAAGTTATGGTCCTTGTTTAAAATGTCACTATTACTATAAATTAATTTTATTATATTATGTATCACTTACCTTGTTTATCAAAAGCATGTTATTTTGTAGCATTTTAATATTTTTAAACAACAAAACATTGATCATCTGACAGCAACATCATTAGGAATTAAACATAAAAACATCTTAATATTTATTTTCACCCAATATAAATGAGGCTATTTTTATTTTAGTGTATTTCCTCATGTTTTAATACTCATTGTAATAAGGTATGTTTTAAAATTCACTTTAATTTCAAGTCCCCAATGTCCAAGTCAATAAATATGTCTGTTTTGAGAGGTTCACCCAAATTAAATTCTAATTAAAACATATCTACTATGTTCTCTAGGTAGAAAAATGATTTCACTTGTGATATCTGAAGATAATTTAAGGTCTTTATATTTGGAAAGAACTTTTTATAATTTGTAGCATTAATAATCCCTGCTAAGACCTGTGAGCTGATCTTTCATTTTTCTGGAATGGAACTCGCTGATTCCTCACAATTCTTGCAAAATGTGTTTATATTCTTGAGGACATTCCAAATTCTCTCTGCTCTTTTTAAGTCATGAAAGATTGAGCATCTCATTTCTTAGATTGGGGACACAGATTTCACATTGCTTTGCCAATGACAACAGTTACAGAATTTTAAAACAAATGGCATCTCCTGCATGGCTGGTGTGTTTAGGGAAAAAAGAACAGATTTCCCTGAATTCCTAAACATTTTGTTCAGTTCTTAAAGAAAGAATACACGCCTGGCAGTAAATAAGAAAAGGGAAAGTATGAGAAAGTATGAGAAAATAACAGAGAAAATTGTTCAGTAAGAAAGCTAATGCCTTTAACATTTCTAAAAATTAAAAAAGAAAAAGAAAGGTTTTGTAATTGAAAGGTCTGCTGAATGTGAGCAGTGGTGTGTTCTGATGTGGTCAGGTCATAGCATTTATGAATGAGCACAGACTCTGTGCAGAAACAGGGAAGATAAAAGTAGATATAGAGCAAAAGCCCCGCTTGCCCATCAGCTCCCCCTCAGTTACTAATATGGAGTGGTCCTCAAAACTTGACTTATTTTTTTTTTGAGAGGCCAAGGTCTACACAGAAAGTCTAGACTGCCAAAGGGTAAGGTCAGGCTTATTACTATTTGGGAAAAACCCTTAAATTTCTCCATTACACTTGATTTATCTACTTTTCTGTTCTCCGTTTGCTTCACCCAAACACATTCTTCCTTGTTCTAATACGACAGCTATTAATTGTAATTAAGTGGTTTATGCTCTATGAAATTGTTTGGTTTTATTATTTTTTCCGGCAATAGCATAAGCATTAGCAAGCAAATGCACTGTAAACAAAGCAGCCCACATGCCTCTACTATGAATTTTGTCTAACCCTGACCATTGCATCCATTATCTTCCTAACTCTTGTTTATGTTTATTGTTTGTTTGTTTGGTTTGGTTTGGTTTTGGGGCGAGGGGTGCAACACAGTATTTTTCTTTGAAGCTTTGAAACCTGTCCTGGAACTCACTCTATAGACCAGACTGGCCTTAAACTCCCAGAGATTCACCTGTTTCTGCCTTCCAAGTGCTGGGATTAAAGGCGTGCGCCATCACCGCCTGGATTTATCATCTTAACTCTTATTCTCACTTCATTTGTGGTATCAATAACAATACTAATGAGATAGAAACCTATTACGTGAAATTCACCTATGAAGTAATTTTTCCTATTTCTAGTTTATTGTCACAAAACTCATACACATATAATTGCAATAATAGAACAAAGTATACATTTATATTTTTTACATCTTTTCACAGAACTAAAATTTAAGTACTTCCTTAAAAATTTATCTTCATAATTTTCATGTAAGATTTTATATATTAAGAACACAATTTGATATGTTTTTTTTTCTTTTAAACACTGCCTGGCCCATTAGTTCCAGCCTCTTACTCACATCTTGACTAACCCATATCTAATAATCTGTGTAACACCACGAATGGTGTCTTACCAAGAAAGATTCAGCACGTCTGACCTGGTAGCTGGCTTCATCGCATCTGGCTCCCTGAGGAGAGGCACGGCGGTCTCTCTCACTTAGGAGAGGCATGGCATCTGTCTGAGCCATCTACCTCACTTCCTTTTTCCTGTTCTGTCTACTCCACCTATCTAAATTTTGCCCTATCAAAAAGCCAAGGCAGTTTGTTTATTAGCCAATGAGAATCCTCCATCATTTCCCCTTTTTCTGTTTAAACAAAAAAGAAAGGCTTTAACCTTAACATAGTAAAATTACATATAACAACAGTTATCAAGTAAGAATTACAGTTACAATATTTATATCTACATTATCTTTTATCATAACTAAGGAAAACAACTATAACTATCTATCTACAACTCCATCAAAGATTCCAGAAGGATATAATATTACCTAAGTAAATGAGAAGTAAGCAAATTATAAAACTCTAGAAATCACAGAGACATCTTGCTGCCTGGACAGTCACCCAAAGTTCTTTTGTATCATTGGGGCATCCATCTTCGGCCTATAGGCCCATAAGTATCCAGCAGACATTTCTATGCAGCAGGAAATTTTGAAGGCAGTTCAGTCACTATCTGCTGTGTCCTTCAGAATGTCTCACAGACTCTTTCTTGAATCAGGAACCCCGAAAGATCATCTCACATTTAGGCAAGTTCAGCAGTCCTCTTTCTGTGGGTTCTTTGTGTCCAGTTTATGCCAACAGTCCAGGCAAGAGCAGTTTCTTGCCCAAATGGCTATCAAACTCAATAAGAAGCCTCTTTGATGCCCATCTTCCTTTTGAAGTAGATTGGTACTGCCAGGAGCTGACGTGTCTCATAGTCATGAAAAGCCCTAACTTATTAAGACATTTAAATGCCATATTCTGTAGTCTTTGAAAGATATTAGGAATGCCTATCTAACTGAAATATATCTCTATATATCTAGAAAATCAAACTAACATAACTACAATCTTGACTATTATCAATGATTATTCATTAACAACCTATATTTCCTAATTATATATTACATTCTTAAATGAACTACAAAATCACAATACCTTAATCAATATCAGAAATACATATACATATAACAAAATTGACCTTAAAATCCATACCAATGCAAATTATTCATATCTATATCATATTCCTCTTTAAATGTAAAAGAACACTTATAAACAATATTTGGGAATAAGGACGTAGTTATTTCTCTCCAAACTGCTTCCTGCTGAATGGGGACCCTGTTAATCAGATCTTTCATGGTGTAACCTGTGTGCTAGATTCTTCTTAGTCGGCAGTTGAGCAAAGTGATTTTCTGAAGTTGTTCACAGCAACTTTTCAGGAGGGCATGGTCTATCATACCATATTGGGATAGAAGCAATCCATAGGATCTCATCCTCTGTGCAAACAAAAGAATCTCTTTTCCAAAGTATCATATCCTTAGATCCAAATTCTGAAGTCAAAGTATTTTCAAGATATCTTTCTTGGATTAGTTCAGCAGCATTTATAAACAAATATCTTTTAGCAGCTGTTGCTTCTTCCTCTGCATTCAAACAATTCAAAGAGAGCATAATAGTATACAGCATCAAGATTCTCTGTGTATTTTCCATCTTTATGCGGCTTTACTTAACCTCTATTTCATTTATTTTTACTTTTAACTTTTGAGACAGGTTCTCTGTATATCTTTGACCTAGAATGACTCTGTAGACCAGGCTGTCCTTGAGCTCACAGGTCTACTTGCCTCAGCTTCCCCGTGCTTGGATTAAAGGTGTGTACTACAATACCTTGAACTCACAGAGATCTGTCTGTCCCTGCCTTCCACACATTGGGATTAAAGGTGTGTGCTGCCACACCTTGAAGTCACAGAGGTCGATCTACCTCTGCCTTCCAAGTGTTGGGATTAAAGGTGTGTACCACCACACCCAAACTACTCTTTCTCTCTTTTTTTATTACTTTTAAGAACTTTAACCTTTAGCCTGCATATATTTTCAACACATTGTAAACCATTTTGATGTTTTCTTCGACTTTGAATCTTTTTTTTTTTTTACTGTATATCTCTCTTTTTATGACTACATGAGTCTTTAATTTACCAAACAATATCGGTAGGACTAAAGCCGTGACTTTGGTGGCTGGATCCAGCTCATTCCTTAACTTTCCAGCCTCATGGAAGAGGTATTGGCTGTAGCCATGTTTATCACCACAACTCTGTGGCGGTTCAAGGTCCCTGACAGCAAGCAAGCTGCAACAGTGTTAAACAACAATCAAAAGCTCCATAGTCATGACTGCCTGCTTGAAAGAGTCAGAGTTTGCCCTGGCAGGATGGCCCAGAAAGCTGGTATTTTAAAAAAGCACAGCTTTTTTCCTGCTGTGGCTGAAAACCAAAAAACACACGTTCAGACCCGAGAAATTGCTGCTACCAATAAGCCATGCTTTACTCTATTCTTCCCAAGCTTTCTCAAGCTTTCTGTGGATTCAGTTATCCACGTGGGCGCCATTCTGTAGTGAGGAGCTGCGGGCAGGCCTGCTTTTCATCCCGCCCGGATCCTGGCCACTTGGCTCCAGGCCACTGGCTAGCTTATGCCCCGAAATAATTACACGGAAACTTTATTCTTTTAAAACACTGCCTGGCCCATTAGTTCCAGCCTCTTACTCACATCTTGACTAACCCATATCTAATAATCTGTGTAACACCACGAATGGTGTCTTACCGGGAAAGATTCAGCATGTCTGACCTGGTGACTGGCTTCATCGCATCTCTTGATATGTTTTTATAACCAATATGAAGTCATAATGAATTCTTTTTGAATTAAAGAACTATGTTTTCTGTGGCATTGATAAAACTATAGCAAAAAATTTCATATTTATGTTTTATTGTAGGTTATTATGCATATTTGTTTTAAATGTTTTAAAGGGTCACATAATAGCATCCTGTGATGCCCGTGGAGTTACGAAGCTGTGGGACTTCCGGAAGCTCATTCCAATTGTGTCCATTGATGTGGGTCCAAGTCCTGGCAATGAGGTGAACTTTGACTCAACAGGTAGGATCCATTTTCTTTCAATTTTGTCACCAAGCTAACATAATATTTTGTTTTTTTCTGAAATCCTTTTTTTCTCTTCAAAGTTTTGGTAATACTTTATTTGTAATTTTTTGTTTTGAATATAACAACTATAGTATATGTAGTTTATCAATATTATGAGTCTTATTACAAAAGAATTATATCGACCACAAAAGGAAATAAATCACAAAGAAGAGAGGTGATAATAATGTAGACACACCATAAGCTTGCTGACAGCTTCATATGTACCCTTATAGCCCACATCCCATAGAATCCTACCCAAGGAAAACTAGCTGGGCCTTCTGTAACACAGGCAAGTGGGTGGAGAAGAACCAACATTGTATCAAGATGAGCTTGAAACATTTTAATAAAATACTTTAATTATAAATATTAACAAATTGCTTAGAAATATTCTAAAATGTATATGCATATTCATCTATTATTGGGACTAAGTATTTTATGCTCTACAAAACTGTTTGCAGAATTTTTTCTGAAATAGTGTACGAATTGTCAAGCAGATAAAATGTTTTAGCCCTGCTGATGATGAATAGGGTGGAATCTTCTGCTAAACAAAGTGATTCCAGTCATCCACTTAGAAGATTAAAGTGCTGCTGCTTCTCCATATTTAATGTTGGTCTCTGTTAAGTGAGGAATTGACAGTATGTCTTCGCTTTGATAGTGTGATGCATTTTTAAGATTTTTTCATTTTTGAAAATTCCTCAAAATCTTTGAATGTTTTGTGATAGCTTAAAATTTTGATATGACAAAATTCCCATTGTTAAGAAAGAAAGAAATATCTAAGAAGAAAAGGTAATTCTTTATTAAAAACATAGTCCTTATTAATTCTCACGGAATAACTATACAAAGAGTAATTCTGAAACTATAGGATAATTGCTGTACATTTTTTGGAACTGATTTTGTGCTATTACAATTAAACATCCGAAAATGCAAGTTGTGGGTTATTTTTTTTAACTGTTACTTGTATTTTCCTTGCTTATTAATATATAAATGATATTGGAAACATTTTTTAGTTACTGTATATGGTGGAAAACTCATGCAATGCTTAGGAGGTATAAGTGGGAGAGTCCTGAATATAAGTGAAAGTTTCAAAAAGAAAAGAAAGATTTTAGCAATTTTCTTGACATTAAGGCACTATGGTCTGCCATAATTCAAAGAGAAGGCACTGTGAAGAAAAAAGGATTTCAAAAGAATGAATAAAAGATTTCAAGTATCAGTATTTCATTTCATACTGTTCTATGTAAGAAATTAATATTTCAATGCAATGTTCTGACATGTAAATTTGCATTGGCATCAGATCTCCATGGGAGTTTCTCCCAAGGGGTCAAACAAGTCCCATTCCTAAACCCATTCTGATTATCTTGAGCAGACGTTCAACTCTTCATGTCTTTGAATTTTGAACTTTGAATGGTAAAACCTAATAATAGGAATTAAGGCCTTTATAACAATATCGATTGCACAAATTAATAGTAGCTCTATATTTTATTGTCATTATTAGATGTGTTGCTGCTGACTTTTTATTGACCTTTGCTATCCAGTTGGAAAGGTCTTTGTGCAGTCAGGCAAACATGATTTTAAATAAATATCAGCATCTATCTTCTTGCTGCACAAGTCAATATATTAGAGTCTAGGTATGGCAAATCTCTTTTTTCTCCGTGACTGCCATGCTCCTCATCCTACACCAATGTTAGGAAAAGTACACAGAATCCATGGTAAAATGATGAGACACATACAAAACAGAGACTGCAAACCCTGTCATCAGGTTGAGGAAATGTAATTTCAGTTCGACTTTTCCACCCCCTTCTCAAGGAACATATGCTAATTAATTTTAATTCAATGTGCTTGAGAAATACTGGCATAAGGCTTTTCTCATAGAATTATGAAAAACCTGTGCTTCTCTGCAGATGTCCCTAACTGACCCTGTTTAAAAAGTTCAAATAAAGCGAAAGTCGGATGATCTGGGGGAGCCCAAGATCAAGTCAGGACATGAGTAGAAAGACATAAAATCAGAAAGTGTAGTGCTTAGGATGTTGCTGTCAGAGAGTAAAGAGTGCAGATCTGCAGCTGACCAACATTGCAATAAGGATAAACGACTCCTGCATCTCTGCTACTTGGTATTTATTTGGGATAAAATATTCAGTAAAGAAATGTTGCAGAACAACATTATGAAAATATATTAAATAGAATGATAAAATGAAGTTTAACTAAATAAAGTCAAAATATGTATTTATCTAAACCTAGCAAATTTCTATTTATTCATAAGACAAGCTAATGAGAGCTTATATGGTATAATGACTCCAAAATAGCAAGATAATATTAACCTTACTAGAAATAAAATATATTTATTGTGAGTGCATGTTGAGTTGTGCCAAATCATGTTTCCTTGTCAAAATTTGTGCCAGTATTAAGTTGCATGGTTATATACAACCAAGTGCCAGTCATCACAACTTCACTAATGAATCACTGTTAAAGGCATGCTGATTTCTGTCCAACAATGCAGCTGTGCTCTGGATCTAAGGCATGTCATTGTCAATAAACACACACTGCCATCTTGATAGTAAGCCATGCATGTGAATGTTTGGGAACATCTGGATAAGTTGGTTAAAACAAGAATTGTGTTGATTTTTCATATTCTAAGTGATCATCATGTATCTGTATCAGTTTCACTGAAGGACATTTGGAGAAATGTTTTGTGCTACAGTCTCTATAAACTGTGAGTTATTTTTGGAAGTACTAGATTCCTATTGTCCGAAATAGCACAGTGTAAGAAATAGATTGAAGATCATAACAAAACTGAAAGCATTGTCTGTACTGTTCATTTCAAATTTCACAAATATAAGTTTCAGGCAAATATTTTCATTTTAGATTCACAAAAGTATGTTCTAAGAGTTCTTTGTTGGTTTTGAGATTGATACCTTTACTACTAACATGTAGCTTTGATAGAGAAGTGTAGGAGCAGAATACATACCACAATTCAGACTCTTAGATTTACTAATGTATTAAGCATCATTTAGACCTTGGGCAAATTATTTAATCTTCCTGAACTAGCTTTCCTCATGGAAATAAAAGAGTAGATAATTTTCTTAGGGTTCAATGGAGATTCAAAAGGATAATGGTGTCCTGCAATAAGGAAATTTGAGTTCAGTCTTCTACTATACTTCTTGAAACTGGAGAGGATTTCAGAGACTATTTTATTCACTTTAGAAATAAGAAAAATAATTGTATCTGTCTCTGGGTGGATAAGATGTCCAAGAATGTGTGTGTCAGTCAATGGATAAAAGATGCATGGCTAAACCTTCATTCGTATATGATACTAGAGTACGTTGAAATGGTTAACTAAGAATGCTTTTATGTTTTGTGAAATGTACATATATTTAAACATTTGAGCATGTGTAAATCATTGCATGTGACTTTGTTTTGCTAATGCTGAATCAGCCACTTGCGCACATTTTGAAAGAACTGTGTGTGGCATAGCATTATTTACATAATGTTTTATTTACAAGTATATTGCCTGTGACAAAACAGATTATCTGTGTTTATGAATGTATCCATATATTAGTATAAACTTATAGCATTGTATTTGTGAGATGATAAATGTTCCTTTCTCATTAACCAAAGAGCCTCCTGGGAGTGTAAAACAGCAAGTTTTAGTGAATATTCACTATCTAAATAATACCTCTCTTGGCATATTTAAAATGTCATGTGTTTTTCCGCTCAAAACTTTACCGCTGTTTGAGGAAATGTTAAAGGCAGCTGCGTGGTGAAGGTAATAAAAGTGAGCTGCAATTATTTACATGTACCCTTTGGACATCTCTTATTTCATCTCATTGTGCCGAGATACCTCAGCAATGGTTTTTGCTCTTTTGTAAAAGGTAATTCCAACATGTTTGTAAAGAAGCCATGTCTCTAGGAAACACAGAAGCAGAAACATGAGCCAGATGGAGAGTCTGCCATGGAAAGCCTGGCAGTATCTGATCACTCAAATGGGCAAAGTTTCCCGGCCTTTGGAGATAATAGCAAATGTTCCCTGTGAACAGAAGCATGCCAGAAGTACTGAAGTTGGAGCCCCGCCCCTGAAAAAAACATTGAACTAGGTGAAAAATAACAGATTTCCCTCACCCTAATTTTTCAAAGCAAAATATCCCCAAAATCTTTGGTTCAGATTTGTCAGTGTTGGTTAATAAGGTTACAGTGCATTGTTGAATATTTAAAAGTCAGTTTCTGGTTGGGCGATAGTGATACACACCTTTAATCTTAGCACCTGGGAGGCAAAGGAGGTGGATCTGTGAGTTTGAGGCCAGCCTGGTCTACACAGAGAAAATTTCAGGACAGTCAGTGCTAAACGGAAAAAACAAAACAAAACAAAACAAAAGCAAAAGCAAATAAACAAACAAAAGAACCAAACCTGTCTTAGAAAGAAAAGGCAGGAAGGAAGAAAGGAAGGAGGGAGGGAGGGGAGGCAAAAAAGGAGTAAAGGAGGGAGGGAGGGAGGGAGGGAGAGAGAGAGAGAGAGAGAGAGAGAGAGAGAGAGAGAGAGAGAGAGAGAGAGAGAAGGGAATTAGAGAGAGCACACATGAAGAAAATCCTGGTTTGGAGGTTCATATTTACTTGCTTGTTAGTTTTTAGAATTTCTAAACCTCAGTTCCCTTGTACAGTACATGCAATGTCAGAAACCTATAGGATCTTCCACTCCATCCATGAGTGGGTATCATGTTATAGTTCCAAACAGTGGAGGCATGGAAGGCTGGAAAGAAGGAGATTGTAGTCAAAAATTCTTGAAACAATAGAAGTTTCAAACACTATATGGTGAGCAATTATAAATAAACAAATAAACAAGTTTTCCTGAGACCAGGTGAGTCAGGCAAGTCTGACTAATCCCGGAGTGCTGCCCAGATTCAACTTAGTAGCTTCTGGAAGCCTGAGGGAGGGAAGCAAGGGAGTAAAGGCGTTGGGCGTCAGAGCAGCTCCAGCAGCAGAATGAGAACAGCACAGTGAGACCCTGGAGTCTGGCTCAGGCTCCTCCACTCTCTCCACTTACCAGCTGAATAACTATTTGTGCATGAGAGCTTAAAGCCAAGGGTATGTTGTCTAAAGGCACAGAGGAGAAAAATCCCAGGAGCTCATACAGACTCACACAGGAACAGTTTGTGTTTCCTTCAGAGTGTGAAATCCTTCAACTCCAAGGCCAAATTGGAAAGCAGGAATTGAAGAACCACAGCATCTTTTCAAGAGCAAAGAACTTGGAAATTCTGAAATCCTCAATGTCATGTTCTTAACAGATGCACTCAAAGAAATGGCACTCAAGAAAGCATTGTTTCCATAGTGAGGAAGCCCAAATTCCTGGAGTAAGTCTCCACTATTGTCATTACAGTTTTAGAGGGGTGCTTGTGTCTTATTTAATTGTCACTACTCTATATTAATAGAGTTGTCCTTATCCCCTTTTAACAGATGAAGAAACCTAGACACGGAAACTTTATCCATCTTGTTATGTATTGCTGTTCAAATGTAGCATTAGCATTCAAAACAAGGCAATCCTGAAGATTAAGTTATACTTTTGCTGATTCTTTTCTTAACATATGGTTCTATATTGATATGTGATACAGTCTAGAAACATTGACTCATTTGCTCTAAATACTGAAGCCTCCCCTACTACTGATCACATGACAAAGATGACTGAGATACACATCCTGCTACTAGGAATAATTTCCAAATTCTCTGGAATTAAAAAAAAACTATCAAAAGACATCCTCAGCTACCATCATCCAAATTTCCTACATGTCTTCTGAGCAACCAGACACCTGCTCTTTGGTAAAGGTCCTGGGCATCTAAGCCTACACCATGTATCACTTCTTAGCCAGCAATTGTCACTGAGTCACAGCTACATCTGAGCAAAGGCCTGTGCTGTTCACATGGACAACCTGAAGTTCTGGGGCTTTACTTAGGGCTTTATATTTTTACCATCAATTACCTTTCTTACAATTAACAATTACATTTAACAGTCAAAGGCCACATATACCATGAGAAAAAATGTAAAGTTGTATTTGTGCCCTAGTTTCAGATCCATGACCCTTATTTCAGCCTTTTATGATCAAGTGCTGGCTATTTTCATATGCCTTGCACATGTGACATACAGTAGTCACTTAGTAAATGTTATAAGTAGGAAGGCTACATAGAGATATCTGGAGAGATGGCAATAGTCATGCTTAGAACCAAGCCTAGAGCCTTGTACCTGCTTGGCAAACACTCTGCCCTCGAACTACAGTCTCACTCCTCTTTTATTTAAGTCCTGGCTTAATTAGAAATAAATATCAAAAACTTAAAAAAGAAAGGAAAGAAGAAAACCAACTCCCTTTTATATCTCAAGCTTAGGAGGATAAAACTAATTCTGTGACATGGGTTTCTTGGGACACAGAGCCATCAGAACAGAAGATAAAATATGAGGAGCAGATGACCACAGGGGCCTACTCAATTATTTTATGGCACTATTATTTAATGTTGGGTCCATTGGTTTGTTGAATATAAAAATCAACTTAGTTCTTAAGTGAATGCAGTTCTCTCTGCTACTGGACAAAAGAGGATGTAGTGTGGAGCTGCGGGCAGGCCTGTTTTCATCCCACCCGGCTCCTGGCCACCGGCTAGCTTTATCCAAAATAATTACACGGAAACTGTATTCTTTTAAACACTGCCTGTCCCATTATTTTCAGCCTCTTACTCACATCTTGATTAACCCATATCTAATAATCTGTGTAGCACCACGAAGTGGTGCCTTACCGTTTAGTTTCTAGCATACATCCATCTTGGGCTGAAGCTTCATGGCGTCTGGCTTCTCTCTGAGGAGAGGCACGGCGGTCTGTCTAACTTAGGAGAGGTGTAGCATCTGACTGAGCCATCTACCTCACTTCCTTCTTCCTGGTCTGTCTACTCTGCCCACCTAAAGGCTGGCCAATCAAATGGGCCAGGCAGTTTCTTTATTAGCCAATGGGAGTCCTCCATCATTTCCCCTTTTTCTGTTTAAACAAAAAAGAAAGGCTTTAACTTTAACATAGTAAAATTACATATAACAAAACAGTTATCAAGTAAGAATTACAGTTACAATATTTATATCTACTTTATCTTTTATCATAACAAAGGAAAACAACTATAACTATCTATCTATTCTTCTTCAGCTCCATCAAAGACTCCAGAAGGACACAATATTTATTACCTAAGTAAATAAGAAATATGCAATTTCCAAACTCTAGAAATGATAGAGACATCTCGCTGCCTGGACAGTCACCCAAAGTTCTTTTGTATTGTTGGAGCATCTATCTTCGGCCTATAGGCCCACAGTATCCAACAGACTTTCCCATGAAGCAGGAAATTTCAAAGACAGTTCAGTCACTATCTGCTGTGTCCTGCAGAATGTCTTGCAGACTCTTTCATGAATCAGGAACCCAGAGAGATCATCTCACCTATAGGCAAGTTCAGCAGTCCTCTCTCTGAGGGTTCTCTTTGTCCAGTTTATGCAATAGTCCAGGCAAGAGCAATTTCTTGCCCAAATGGCTATCAAACACCATAAGTAGCCTCTTCGATGCCCATCTTCCTCTTGAAGTAGCTGGTGCTGCCAGGAGCAGATGTGTCTCATTGTCATGAAAAGCCCTAAGTTATTAGAACATTTAAAATGCCATATTCTATAGTCTTTGAAAGATATGAAGAATGTCTAACTGAAATATATCTCTATATATCTAGAAAATCTAACTAACATGACTATAAGCTTTACTATTATCGATGATTATCCATTAACAACTTATATTTCTTAATTATACATTACATTTTTAAAATGAACTACACAATCACAATACCTTAATCAGTATCAAAAACATATAACAAAATTGACCTTAAATGTCTATCAATAAAGCAAAATCTATACCAATGCAAATTATTCATATCTATATCATATCCCCCCTTTAAATGTAAAAGAACACTTATAAACAATATTTGGGAACATGGGCGCAGTTATTTCTCTCCAAACTGCTTCCTGCTGAATGGGGATGCTGTTAATCAGATCTTTCATGGTGTAACCTGTGTGCCAGGTTCATCTCAGTCATCAGTTGGGTGAAGTAATTTTCTGAAGGTGTTCACAGCAACCTTTCAGGAGGGCGTGGTCTATCATACCATATTGGGATAGAAGCAATCCATAGGGTCTCATTTTCTGTAAAAACAAAAGAAACTCCTTTCCAAAGCATCATGTCCTTAGATCCAAATTGTAAAGTCAAGGTATTTTCAAAATATCTATTCAGGAATAGTTTAGCAGCATTTGTAAACAAATATCTTTTAGCAGCTGTTGCTCCTTCCTCAGCATTCAAACAATTCAAAGAGAGCATAATAGTATACAGCATCAAGACTCTTTGTGTATTTTCCATCTTTGTATGGCTTTATTTTAACCTCTATTTCGTTTATTTTTATGTTTTTTTATTTTTTGACAAGTTCTCTGTATATCTTTGTCCTGGAATAACTCTGCAGACCAGGCTGTCCTTGAACTCTCAGAGATCCACTAGCCTTTGCATCCCAAGTGCTGGGATTAAAGGCGTATGATACCACACCTAGAACTCACAGAGATTTGCCTGTCTCTGCCTCCCACGCATTGGGATTAAAGGTGTGTGCTGCCACACCTTGAAGTCACAGAGGTCAATCTACCTCTACCTCACAAGTGTTGGGATTAAAGGTGTGTACTACCACACCCAACTACTCTTTCTATCTTTTTTACTTTTAAGAACTTTAACCTTTAGCCTGCGTATATTCCCAACACATAGTAAACCATTTAGACATTTTCTTCGACTTTGAATCTTTCTTTTACTGTATATCTCTCTTTTTGGACCACATGAGTCTTTAATTTATGAAGCAATATCGGTAGGACTAAAACTGTGATTTTGACAGCTAGATCCAGCCCATTCCTTAGCTTTCCAACCACATGGCAGAGGTACCGGTTGTAGCCATGTTTATCACCACAACTCTGTGGCGGTTCAAGGTACCTGCCAGCTAGCAAGCTGCAACATTCTTCATCATTCAAATGCTCTGTACGTAGTTGGACCGCCTGCCTGAAAGAGTCAGAGTTTGTCCTGGCAGTACGGACTAGAATGCCAGCATTTTAAATGGCCCAGCTTTTTTCCTGCTATGGCTAAAAACCGAAAAGCATGCGTTCAGCTCTTCATCAACACCGTTTAAGTGTTTCGTGGCAGGACCTCTTAAAAGAGCTCCAGGGTTTTGCAGCTAAAGCTGAGTCAGGAAGTCTCTCTCAGAGGAGAGTGTTTGCTTACCTCTTGCAAACAGAGCCAGACAGCTTTCTCAAGCTTTCTGTGGATTCAGTTATCCACGTTGGACACCATTCTGTAGTGAGGAGCTGCGGGTTGCATTCCCGCCCGCCTGTCTACCTTATGCCCCGAAATAACAACACACAAATTGTATTCTTTTAAACACTGCCTGTCCCATTATTTTCAGCCTCTTACTCACATCTTGATTAACCCATATCTAATAATCTGTGTAGCACCACGAAGTGGTGCCTTACTGTTTAGTTTCTAGCATACATCCATCCTGGGCTGAAGCTTCATGGCGTCTGGCTTCTCTCTGAGGAGAGGCACGGTGGTCTGTCTAACTTAGGAGAGGCGTAGCATCTGACTGAGCCATCTACCTCACTTCCTTCTTCCTGTTCTGTCTACTCTGCCCACCTAAAGGCTGGCCAATCAAATGGGCCAGGCATTTTCTTTATTAGCCAATGGGAGTCCTCCATCAAGAGGAGGAGAATGTAAGGGAATCAGATTACAGCCCTTTGGGCATGCAGGCTGGAACTGATACCTGCAGTGACATGACGTGTGCACTTCTTTGAGTATAAGGCCTGGAGTGGATACCTGCATGGGCGTGCAAGCCCTTCAGTTGTACTGTCTGCAGCAAACACCTGCTGAGCATCTGCAGCTCTTTGGGATATGGAGTAGAGCTGGGGGGAGATGTGTGGAATGCAAAGCGCTTTCTCTTTCAATCATCACAGACCTATCGGCTGGGTGTTATTTCTCCCACTTGGAAGAGTTTTCAGAGCTTTAATTACTTATTTGTATTAATACATTTATATGCTCTTACAGTTCTATAAAAATTGTTTCATTTAATTGCTATGAATTGGGAATTCTTTGAAGAAGAATTGGAGAGTCCTAGGGACAGGCTTCATGCTTTCTCTGTAATAATAGTCATTTTTCCCTATGATTTTTATCTTATTTTGTTTCATGATAAAAGCAACTTAATTTCCTAGCAGTAAACACAAGAAGTAACATGCCAATACAAGTGTGAACTTCTTAAAAATATCCGTTAAAGACATATTAATCACAGATCCATTAATTCAAGGACAACAGTTATTATCATAGAGAGGATTACAGCCATGAACCTGGATTGACAGGACTGCCATCTCTTCTGATTGGTTGGTGACTATAATATTCCTTTATTAACTAGGTACAGACTGTGGTTCCAATGATAGGTCATCCATACTGACAACCAAGGCTCATTTGAAATTCACAACTTATGATGATTTTTATACATGGAAATTGCCTTAGTGTTGTCTGCTTTGGCTATGGTTGACACGGCGTGTACTTCATCTGATGATGGCAACACTACACAAGCATGTGAAGGCTCCTTCTGGGATTATCTGCATAGCTTTAGGAATCAGGAATTAAAACCTGGAAATGCATGTATCTTTTCTTTTCTGAGGCTTGATTTAATTTGAAAGAACAGAAACAAAACAAAACAACAACAAAACATCTGGTAGTCACTCACATCTCATGAACTAGAAAAAGACAAGTGAGTCAAACACAAAGTTAAGATTGGAGAGTAAAAGCCACCTGTCCTGAGATGCAGTACTGTGCAGGACAACTAAACATTTATGATTTCCTTTGAGTATCTACAAAACCCAAATCTTTTAGTTTAGTGATTTCATCAATTTAATTTGTCATCTAATTTTTAGGTGATTTATACTACATTTTCCTTGTGTCTAGTATAATTAAAACATGGTATCCTAATTATACTAAACACTTAAATGACCCTATGTATTGTTTATGACATGAAAATTAACCACCAAAATATAAGTAAAAATTTCTTCTTGGTTTAGAAAAGAAGTAGTATTTGATACAAAAAGTCAAGATTGCTTAGGGAAAAAAATAAGCCTTTCCCACCCTGACAATGATGTGAGGTCAGGTGCCATACTCAGACTTCAGATCTCACCAAGATTTGCTGTGCAGGGTTAACACCACTCCCAGTCTTGGTCAGAGACACTTCTAATGGTCAATTGTCATGACTGTCAAAGAGCTGGGAAGAAGTGACTATTGCGTGCTGAAAGATGTATACACCACCCCCATGAAAGGCCAGCGAACATCTTGGAGGAAGAGAAGGCAGAAAAATGTGGAGGCAGATGATGGAGGTAGATGCTCTGAAACAGTCTTCAGGAGGTAACAAGGCACTGCACTCACTAACTCACTGACACTGTGGTACCTACATGACATAAAAGCTGTGGACATCATGTGTAGGGAGGGGCTTATGAGGCCCCACCTTCTAAAGGAGACTACAGGCAGTAACTGGTTGCTGGGGAAGCGAATATCATTTCCTTCAGTGATGTAGCCACTTGTAAGTTGCCTAAACTCCATCAAATAAGTTCGTAAAACAACCATTTTTAAACTCAAAGGGTCACATACACAAACAAAATGAGGAAGGCTTACTGGCAAAGAAAGGAGTTTCAACAAAATACCAGACAGAATAGAGTAGACAATGGGGACTAATAATGACCCAAATTTGTGCTCCAAATTTACTTATTTTTTAACCTTCTTTTTATATATGCTTTGTGTCTTTAACATCATGCAGTTTTGACCCCACTCATTTCTGTGTCCCTTCATAGCCACTCTCTGCCCTGGCAACCTCCCCCACCCCCAAATAAATTTAAGAGAAAAAAGGAAATATCAATCTTGTCATGGAAGCTGTAGTGTGACAGAGTAAGTCACACAGTAAACATATTTATCCATATATCCTTCCTTGTAAGTGTTCATGGCGTAGAGTCTTTTTTCTTGTTCAAAGCCGCTGGTGTGTAATAACTGTTGATGTCGGGCACTCACTGGGACTCCTCTTGGATACCCTGTTTTTGCCCTGTGCCATGGAGATCCTGCAGATTTGGGTCTGTAGAACCAGTTCCTTCACATGCTCCAGCAGATCATAGGTAGGATGGATGTTGGGGTAGTCCAAATCATAACCCTTGTTCTGGGCCTGGGTAGTTACAAGGTTAGTCAGTAGGCCAGCTCTCCCGTCTTCATCAACAGGATATGTATGCTCTGCCCTTCCTAGTCTAGCTCACCCACTGCAGTGACGAACAAAGGCTGGAGCTGGTTCTCCTGCTTTCCTGCCCTCAGGTTCTCGATCCCACACCTACACCAGCAGGCCAGCTCTATCGTGTTGTTCAGACGAGGTCCAGGGCCCGCTTTCCTACTGTTGCAGCTGATAAAAGATAGGGTCAGCTCCTTCACCAGCTGGAGGGGTAGGTGCAAATGGACGGGGCGTCTTCCTCTTGGCCTCACCACTACACTATAGAGGAGGGAGGTGGTACCAGCTAAGCCACTCCATGCCCTGAGGGCTGGCTCACCTGCACCCATGTCTGTCTATAGGGTCAGCTCTTTTATGGTGCCAAGGTCAGACCCAGGGCTCTTTCTCCCTAGTGCAGCAGTTGGTGAGGGGTGGGGTCGAGTCCCCCACCTGCTTCAGGTAACAAGAGTCAAAGGAAAGCATCTTTCCCTCACTACATGGCAGGTGTGACCTGCTCTCCCATTCCCAAACCCTCAGGACCTGCTCGACCATGCCCCTGAGGGCAGGGTCAGCTCTATTGTGCTGCTCAGGTGACAAGTAGGACCCTCTCCTAAGTGCTTCAGTCGATGAGGGGCAGGACCAGTTCTCCCTATTGTTGCAGCCAGTGAGGGAAGAGGACCAGTGCTGTACACCTCAGCCCTCTTGGCCTTTGGTGTCATCAGGAGCAACAGACATCAACACAAACAGCAGCTGCTTCAGGGCCATAAACCCAGGCATGGGCCCAGGTAGCAGTTCAGGCCTAAACATCACATCATGATAGTCCTGGCTGGCAATCAAACTCCCTACCTCAGGTCACTCCTTACTGCTTTCACCTCTTCAAATACGCCTTTGTCCACAGGACATCAACCATTCTCTCTCTCTCTCTCTCTCTCTCTCTCTCATCCTCGGTCTCTCTCACCCCAATACATCAGACCTACAGACCCTCCCTCCCTCCCTCCCTCTCTCTCTCTCTCTCTCTCTCTCTCTCTCTCTCTCTCTCTCTCTCTCTCTCTCTCTCCTTCCATACCACACCATAAATTTGCTCATCATAATAGTGCCCATCTGCCCAGTGCAAGACAGGGCCTGTGCATGTGTGAGTCTTGCTCAGTATTGTATGTGAATCTTGTTCAGTCAGTCATGTTGCTGGGCAGGATCATGATTCCTCCTCAGAGTCCACAGCTGTTCCTGTGCTCTCAATTTAAACGGCAGCCATATTCCTCAGAAAACTGATTATTAATCTCACATATCTAGTCATAGGAATTTTGAAAAGAAGATTCATACTTTCAAAAATGTTAGTAATTTCTAGAATTTGGCCCATTCTTTTAAATTCAGAGCAGAAATAACTAGTTACTATTGCTAATTGCAGCGGTGCACAAATGCAGTAAGCTGTTGCAGTTTCCCTTGCATGGATCATACAAATTCACACCTGGGTTAATTCCATATGATTATGCAGTAGTTTAAAACAAGTAAAGTTGCAGTTATAGCTAAGTTCTCTCAAGAAGAATTACAATGAAATATATTTGTAACAGGATATACAAAGACAATCAAAAGGTACTTGAATTGCTCTGTTGAATAAATAAAATATCTGTTCAGCAGTTCCTTATAAGGCTTGTGTATATAATTACATATAGACAATTGCAATGGAGCATGTGCCCCAAACCTGATGGATCCTACATTAACTGCCGAATTAGATCCTGTGTTGGATTTAATAAAGCTTTTCTGTGGTGTTTTATTAGAACTTCTTTCTAAGGCACACTTGTGAACAGATGAATAATGTGTTTGTGTCAAATGATTTTCCCACCACACCTAAGTTAAAAAAATCCATAAAGCCATGCATCTATGAATCATATATATATATATATATATATATATATATATTAATTTAGAAATAATGAGCTATACTGATATGCTTGCTGATACAATGAAAACTACAAGTGCATGCCAGTATAGGTAGCCTTGAAATATAGCAAATTGATAGGAATGTGTTTGCTTAAAGCAATATGGCATATCAGCACTTTGAGATTTTTTTTCAAGAGATGCAGAATTTGGACATCTAAAAGAAATGGGTTGTTTTAATCTAAGAGTATACACCACTTATTAGAGTGAATCGTGATAGCTAAAATTCAGTGTACACATACTGCATGGTCCAGAGCCAGTAACAGAAGAATCTGCCTTTTTTAGTAGTCCGTTATACAAAATTGAATAGATGATCATCTTTAATCTGCCAAGATGATACTTTTTAAATAGGATAATCCTTTATGGGAATTTGCAGCTCAACAGATGTGCAAATCAAACCAGAACAAACAGCACACTCAGCATGGGGATGGATCCGCTGCAGTTGGCACTTGTGATAACCTGCAGTGCTAGCTATCTGAAATTGAATTTCAAGCAATATTCAAATATGATTTGCTCAATCTGATTGAACTCAGAAGTGTCTCTTCTCACTTGTAACTTGAGAATGTAAGTAGAAATGGTTCAAAGTCATCATGCATCATGCTCTACATTTCATGCCAAATAGAAAAAAAGGACAAGAAGAAAATAGTGTATTTTTAAAATGATCACTAAGTATTTTGAAATAATAAACTTGATAAACATTCATCACTTTTACACTCATATTTTTGTTACTCTAATGTTGGAAACTATATCAGTTTAATTAAGAACTATTTATTATAAACTTGTTGTATGCTTTGCAATGAACTAAATTCTGGAATATAGTGGAGACAAAATAGGTGAGATTCTATTATATAAAAGAAATTACAAAAGTGTCCAAGGTTTCGTTACAAATTTCAACCCAAACTCTTCCACTTGTACTATGCTGCTTGTATGACTCCACAGCTGTTTGTAAGGAGGGGTATCTTGTGTGTGGAGGTGGAAGAAATATAGGCTCTGGGGAGACAGACTAGATGCACCCATCTCTGTTTTAACAAATTGTCTTTACCATGCTCATCGCTCTCTTTGATCATCTATTCCTAGTTCTTCCATGGTGTTCCATTGTTCTATAGCCACATGGCCTTAGGGACCACTGAACTTTGTCCAAATTTAACTGCAACCATGGATGCTATGCTTCTTCCTTTCTACTCCACTTCTACTTACTTCTTTCCCTTAATCAAAACATTTTTAGCACAAAAATATCCCAATCTTACCTTTCACCATAGGATAAATTAATGTTATCCAATTATTTCACCAATTTAGTGTCTCGTTTTTACTTTTTCATTCTTCTATTCTTCATAGACATGTATCTCCTAATGTCTCTGTAATATTTATTAAAATTTCTGCTTTGATTCTATGCTACATTCTTATACTTTCCATATTAATATATGTCTACCAGTTTCATCTCCTAGGTTAATCTGTCCCTCATTCATTTTAGCACTTCCTTGCCTAGTGCATGCGACACACTACTTCCTCGGTTTCCTCTGAAACCCCCCGCCTCTGTCATTGGATCATCATACTTATCTCTGTAGCAGTCTCTCCCTCCAGAGTCTGGTGTGATGGAACTCTGCACAAAGGTCATGGATATGGCGAGAAGATACAGTTTGTGGATTCACTACTATTCAGTAATGACCAAGTACCATTACAAAACCAAATAACGAAGGTTAAGAAGGGGGGCGGGCATTGCATGACCCTGTCCCACCTTGATTAGGTGTCTTTGCTCGCCAGCTGTTGTAGTGCACCTTGGCCCACAGCTGCAGGTGTGTCCCCACAGACCCACAGCTGTGTTCTTCTCTGCTGTGTGTCTCCAGTTCCCAGCCAGTCTTCTGAATAGGTCATTTCTTTTCCTGTTCCTTTTAAGCTTTATGCAGTAACCATTCCCCACTGCTTCTGATTATGCATGTATTTTCTCAATCATTACTCTATATTTGCTTCATTGGTAAATAATCCCTTCATTTATAATTCTCTTTAAATCTTCCATCCAAATGAGACATTTTTGTTTCCTGCCAGGGCAGTGACTGACACAGATGTGCATATAAAGTTTGTCATGGAATCCAAAAAAATGAGTGTAGGCATTCTGTGTGAGATGCTTCCCTTATATCTGATTTTTCGACTCAGTATGCAATTACTCTTCAATATTAGTCATATGCTCCTGCACGTGAAACAGAAGAAAACATGAAAGGAAGCAGTGCTGCTGGAAACTGAAAGGAACTGGTGTGTGTTAACTGCTTGTTGAACATGGAAGACGGAGCAATGATTTCTTGTGCGTTGACTAATTCCTATGTACCTCTTCCTAGATATGCTGGTGATAAAGGATGAGAAGAGAGAAAAAGAGTTATTGGAAACCAATGGAAGCTGATGTATATCCCTGTTAGAGCTTAATATCTGATCCTCTGACAGTTCTTTATATATAGGAGGGAGACTGGCTATTCCAATCTTTCATAGTTGCAATGTCTAAGTTCTAATTCCTAATGTTTAACTCTATCTCTAGCCCACTGTTCCTGCCTCTGTGAAAGGTTCACCTTGCTTGGGGTTTGAATACTTGATTCCTACTGGAAGTGCTATTTCAAGAGATTTGGGAAGTTCGCCCTTGTTAGAGGAAGCAATCACTGGACATGAGTTGGGTTTTGAGAATTTAAAACTTCTCCTACTTTCAGTAGATTGTGATTCTGGCTTGTGATCCAAGATGTGAGCTCCCATCCTATTACAGCTGCCATGTCTCCACTCTGCAATCGTGGACTTTAATTGTAAACCAAATTGTAAACCAAATTACATCTTCCTCCTATAACTGGCAATAGCCATAGTACTTTTTCACAGAAACAGAAAACTAATAATACACCTTCTACTTTAGGATTTCAGAAGGAGCCAAATGGGTCCTGCTGAATAGCCTTTCCTGATGGCCCTCTCATCATGAAAGCCCATCTCTGGTCACCTGAATTCTATCTTCCACTGCCTGCAGATGAACTCCCAATAGTAGAGGTCTCAATTGCTGCAACTCTTCCAATATGAGCCCGGTGGGTTTGTTCATTGTGAAGAAATGGCAGGACACATGTAGAGTAGCAAACTGAAGTGTGTTTGAATTGAGTCAGACCTGATCCTACTGACATCCTGTACTCATGCAAACCCTCTGCTGACTACTCCTCAAGAGCTTGTAAACAGGAGGGCAGGGGAAAGACAATTGCACTAAAGTTTACAAGTCGCAGTAATCTGCAGATTCCTATGATGTGGCTATAGGAGGCATTGTTTTTATAATATCTATATTTTTCATTATCCTAAATAATTACTAAAAAAATCTGAAAAAATGAGCAAAACATATGAGGAAAATAGCCTGTTTGCTATCACACAAATCAGAGTTAATGATTTGTATTTCTTATACTCTGTATGTCAAATCACCACTTAATATGTATTTAATAATATATTTTAATTATAATTTTCACTTTAATTATAATCAGATGCAGCAGAAGAGGCAAGAACAACATATGAAAAGATACTGTTTGTTTGTGTGTTTGAACCAAATTCTTCACCAACTCTCTAAATTCAGACAAGTTTCCTTTTTTTCTTTTTTTTAATTTATATATTAAAAATTTCCACCGCCTGCCCTCCTCCCATTTTCCTCCTACTCCCCCTTCCCCTCACCCTCCCTCTCCAGTACTAAGAGAAGTCAGGGTGCCCTGCCCTGTGGGAAGTCCAAGGCCCTCACCCCTCCATACAGGTCTAGGAAGATGTGCATCCAAACAGACTAGGCTCCCAAAAAGCCAGTACATGCAGTAGAATCAAAACCCAGTGCCATTATCATTGGCTTCTCAGTCAGCCCTCATTGTCAGCCACATTCATAGAGTCCGGTCTGATCACATGCTCGTTCAGTCCCAGTCCAGCTGGCTTTGATGAGCTCCCATTAGATCAGTCACACCATCTCAGGGGATGGACGCACCCCTTATGGTCCTGATTTCCTTGCTCATGTTCTCTATCCTTCTGCTCTTCATCTGGACCTTGAGAGCTCAGTCCAGTGCTCCAATGTGGGTCTCTGTCTCTATCTCCATCCATCGCCGGATGAAAGTTCTATGGTGATATACAAGATATTCATCAGTGTGGCTATGGGAGAAGGCCAGTTCAGGCATTATCTCCTCTGCTGCCCAAAGACCTAGCTAGGGACATCTCCTTGGACACCTGGAACCCCTCTAGAGCCAAGTCTCATGCTAACCCTAAAATGGCTCCCTTAATTAAGATATCTTCTCCCCTGCTCCCATACCCACCCTTCCTCCATCTCAACCATCCCATTCTCCAAAGCTCTCCCCAACCCTCCCCTTCTCCCTTCTCTCTTCCCATCTCCCCTTACCCCCACCCTACCCCCACCCCCATGCTCCCAACTTTTGCCCAGTGATCTTGTCTACTTCCAATATCCAGGACGATAAATATATGTTTTTCTTTGGGTTCACCTTCTTATTTAGCTTCTCTAGGATCACGAATTATAGGCTCAATGTCCTTTGTTTATGGCTAAAATCCACTGATGAGTGAGTACATACCATATTCATCTTTTTGAGTCTGAGTTATTTCACTCAGTAAAGTGTTTTCTATTTCCATCCATTTGCATGCAAAATTCAAGATATCATTGTTTTTTACCGCTGAGTAGTACTCTAATGTGTATATGTGCCACACTTTCTTTATCCATTCTTCCATTGAGGGGCACCTAGGTTTTTTTCAGGTTCTGGCTATTACAAATAGTGCTGCTATGAACATAGTTGAACAAATGCTTTTGTAGTATGATTGGGCATCTTTTGGGTCATGTTCAACCTCCTTAGCAATCAGGGAAATGCAAATCAAAACAAATTTGAGATACCATCTTACACCTGTCAGAATGGCTAAAATCAAAAACACCAATGATAGCCTATGCTGGAGAGGATGTGGAGTAAGGGGAACACTCATCCATTGTTGGTGGGAATGCAAACCTGTGCAACCACTTTGGAAATTAGTGTGGCGGTTTCTCAGGAAACTGGGAGTCAACCTACCTCAGACAAGTTTCTTAATCTTTCTCTGTCTTAGTTTCCCCCTAAAAATTGAGAACAATATAGTGTACCTGCTATTTTTTGAACATTCCTGAGAAAAACCATGTAAACTCATGAACAAAACATAACTCTGTGTTTGATGTTTAGATGCCGAATGTACCAGTTTCTGCTATTAGTGACTTCCACGCACACCAATCCTTTTTCATAAGATAGAGGATTAAAAGTTAAGTGAATTCTCATATGACAAAGGTGCCCAGAAGAGAACTTGTAATAGCATGGAACTCATGATTTGATAACCCTCAGATACTTACAGTTATATCCTACAAGTCACTGTTGCATGAAATATAGCTGTATCTGATATTTAAAATTTATCTAATTTGACCCAGATAGCTTAATTTTATGCTACTTCAACTTTTCATTTTTTCATGTTCATAATTTCTTTTTATTTTAAAACTATTAATTTAAATTCAAAGAATGAAGCTAAGAAGCAAGTTAGTGAATGTTTATTTTAACTTTCTGTAAAGCATGTCTATGCCTAGAAATCAGGCAGTATTTTGCATTTTGGTCACTTTTCTTTGCAGAGATAATGAGGGTGGGGACTCTTCACTACTGCAGGCAACTGCTTTGAGCTCCAAGCACTTTGAAGATATTAGCTCCATTGATATTCCCTTCATTTTCTAGAGAGCAATGCTGCCTTCCCCTGAGTACAAAAAGATGGACAGTTATTGAATAGAAAAGGCTTTTGTCTAGTTCATAGTATGGTATTAAAATATCCTCTTCTGAAAGATATATACGCAACATCAGAGAGTTCTCTAAGATGTTGAGAGCTTCATCACACTGGCTCATTAATTTTGTTTGAACTTGGACATTTACATTTGTATGGAAAATATCCTTCAAGGGGCTAGAGGCTAGATTATATTTTTTTTTTTACGCTAGCCAACTCAGTGATGTGTGGGTTACTTCTCCTAAAGGTTAAAAAAAGGGAAACTATGGTTACATCTCTGCCAGCAATACAGTAAAAATTACACATACAGTGAACTGTGGAGGCCAGCCCACCTGAAGGACACAGATGGCCTGTGATTCTTGCTCCTGTGTGTCCATAGAAGATACCTCTCCTTATAAAAATATTATAGATTGTTAACATTCAGAGGGAAAAATAATGAATGTTTAAAAAATATAAATATTATGTTTTATTCAGCTTTGACTCTATATAAGCAGAAGGTTGTTGTTATTGTTGTTAGGTTGACAAGTTCAAGTGGTTCTTCTATGTCATTAAATAGTGGTACACACACACACACACACACACACACACACAGGTCTGCCTAGTGTCTGGCTTCAATACAAAAGCCTCATCCACAGATTAGTTTGCTCTTACAGACAGTCAGATCCCGGAACCTTCTGGAGGTCACCACATTCTTAGGAAAGCTTCCCTTGAAGTTCAACAGCTTGCTGAGTTGCTTTTTGGCTCTTGTGATCCTTTGCTTTTTTTATACATACATAAAATGTAATATTGCTTTCACTCAGAGAAGGTGATAAAAGCCTATGATTTTGAACACAAGCTTATCATCAAATAAGCCGTTTATTTATGCTATTCAGACTACCTCTCTTCAGGGTGTCATAGTATTGATCGACTTCAGGTCAATTTAATGTGTAAAGTAGAAGTGGCATGCTGTACATCCATGATTATATCTTGTAGTTTGTAGCTATGAGTTAGATTACATGACATGCTGAACTAGCCTCTTTTTTCTAATTGCCTGTGCACCTGAAATAATCAAACTGTTCCAATTCTAGCAGGCCATTATCTAGGAAATAGCCTGGTATATAAATTTAACCATTTCTTCAAGATGTTAGAAATTACAGCCAGCCTGCTTCTTCATCCCCCAAATGTCTTAATTCCTGTTGCAATTATTTCATCTAAGAGGTGTGCTAGCAAGATGGCTTGGCCAGCTAAGTCCTCACTTCCAAATCTAACAACTTAAATCTGATATTCAAGACCAACATGGAAAAAGGTGAAAAGTTACTTCACCAGTGCACCTAGGTGTGTGCGCACACACGTGCACAGGTGCGTGCATGCACACACACACAAACACACACAGAGATAAGTACAAAATAAAAAAGCAAACAAATAAATAAATGCAATATTTTCCCTTAAAAGGTCCTGAACAGGTTCTAATTTGGTATTGTGATATGTGTGGGGATCACAGAAAAGTGTCTAGAGTCAGAAAATCCTATTGTGTCCTAAGAGTACCTCAGAGAATCTCAGTATTTTATGTCATCTTCACCCTGGAAACAAGGGTTGAAATTTCTACAACATCAATGCAGTTTTCAGAGTATGTGGTAACGTAAGAAAATCCTAATCTTTAAATCCTAACCTTGGTCCATAAAGTCCTTGAGCTCCCACCAAAGTTATGTTAGACCTTAATTGTTATGACACAATCTTAAAAAGCCATAGACATAGACCACTCACGAATGCTAACTTCATCCAAGCTCTTATTTTTTAGAATTCTGTTATCTAATTAACAAAATTATGTTTTTCCTTTGCTGTATTTTATTAAATTATTGATACCTTCTTTGTACAGATGCCACCAAATCAAGAAATATCTGCGGACTGAACGTAAACACAGCACGCCTGTGGGTTTTCTTTAGCTCGAACATTATCACTAATGTTTCCAAACTTTTCAGGATTCCTCAGTGTTCACTTGACTCCTAAAGATCAAATTTTAGCCTGATTTTTAGAAACCACATTTTATTTTTATTGTTACATAATTTGAAGTTCTAATTAGTTATACAGTTCCCTCTATCTCCTTCCTTTCCACCAGTCCTCCAGGTCTCCTCCTTTCAACAGCCCATAGGTCCTCGCTCAGTCACCTCAGATTCATGGCCTCTTCTGTTGATTATTATTGTTATACACACATGCAAATATGTGCATACATATATGATATGTGCACAGGTATATACATATATGTAAATGTGTGCATATATATACATGCATATATAAATACATGTATGATGTGTGTATGTATGTGTATTTTTTTCAGGGTTGACCACTTGTTATTGGCTTACCAATTAGGGAGCTTATCCCTGAGGGATAATCAGTCTCTGTCTCTCAGCATTCATTATTTGTCTAGAGGTGGGGCCCTATGAGATTCCCCTCTTCCATGTTAGCATTTCTTTTAGGCATGTTTCACTTTTAAAGTGGGTTTTGGCCACTTACACTTAATAGAAGACAGCAAACAAGTTAGCTCTGCTCCTATATAGTGAGGAAGGATAGATTACTTATATTTCTTAGCACCAATCTAGAGGAAGAAAAATAGGAATACTATTCACAACTCTTTACTGTTTTCAGAGAAGAAAAATAAACACAGAAGTAAAAATTTCTGTACCAGGACTAAAGCTCTTCAGTAAATACTTACTCCATTAACTTGGCAAGAGCCATTTGGTGGCTCCAACTAGTAAAACTGACTAAGGCTAGAGGTCTGGTTCAGTTGATAAACCATTTGCCTTGTAAACATAAAGACCTGAGTTTGTTCCCCAAAGCACATGTCTAAAGCCAGGCATGGTGGTGTATGTTTGTAACCCCAGTGTCACAGCAGTAAAGACTAATATTCCTAGAGCAGTGGCCAGCTAATCTACCCACCAAGAGACGTTTCTCAAAGGAGGCGAATGGTGTTTCTGAAGATATACCCAAAGTTGATTTTGGCTTCCACATGCGCACAGACACATGCATCTGAACACGCATGCATTGGCATCACTACAAAACATACAGCAGCAGTTGCACACACAGAAGCACATGTGTGCTCACTCACAAATACAGACGTATTTTTTCTTCTTTTAAGTAAAGAGAAAGTACTGAGAATTTTGTTTTGTGACATAGGAGCCATTTCCCGCAACAGTTCTACTCTTTGCACGGTTTGGTGGGAGCCTAACAGCGTCCATCCACTGTGTAGTCCTAATTCGGCAGTTGAAAGGAATGGAAGTTGACTGTTCTCTCACCTAAGGAAGGAAGTGATCAAAAGGACCTGATACAGTTTTCAAAGTCTAAAAGAAAAGCACACTTAAGAGCCAGCTATCTAAGAATAATGCAACCAGAGAATCGAGGATGACTGGATTTAGGCTGATAAACACGATATTCAGTTTACTATCAGCACGATGAGATGATGCTTTCAGATTTGGATGGAAGGAACATCTGAGTGTCATTAACAATTTTCCCTCTTGGCAAATGGCAAGTGTGTGTGTGTTGGGATGGCTTACCTCAGTAATTATATTCAATTGAGCCTGGGTAAAACAAGGCAACCCCCTGCTCAAATTAGGGTTTATTGCTGTGATGAAAAACAATAACCAAAAATAGCTTGGGAAAGAAAGGGTTTGTTTTGCTTATACTTCCAGGTAACAGATTTCTATTGTTTTTATTGAGCTATGTATTAATCTCCACTCCACTCTCTTCCTCCATACTCCCCTTCTACCCTCTCCCATGACCCTCACACTCCCAGTTTACTCAGGAAATCTTGTCTTTTTCTTCTTCCTATGTAGACTGATGTGTGTCTCTCTCAGGGTCCTCTGGGGTTATGGACTGTAGCCTGGTTTTTCTTTACTTTATGTCTAAAAGACACTTATGAGTTAGTACATATTATATTTGTCTTTCTGGCTCTGTGTTACCTCACTAATAATTTTTTAAATCCACCCATTTGCCTGCAAATTTCAAAATGTCATTATTTTTTATCACTGAGTTGTACTACATTGTGCAAATATATCACATTTTTAATCCATTCTTTGGTTGAAGGGCATCTAGGTTGTTTTCAAATTCTGGCTATTGTGAATAATCCTGCTATGAGCATAGCTGAACATATGTCTCTGTGGTATGATTGAGCTTATTTGTATATATACCCAAAAGTGGTATAGCTGGGTCTTGAGGTAGATTGCTTCTGAGAAACAATTTTCTGAGAAATTGCCATTTGATTTCCAAAGTGGCTTTACAAGTTTGGAGGAGTGTTCTCTTTACCCCTCATTCTATCCAATATAAGCTGTCATCAGTGTTTTTGAACTTGGCCATTCTGAATGGTTTAAGATAGAATCTCAAAGTTGTTTTGATTTGCTAAGCATGTTGAGCAAACTTCTTCACAGATCTCACAAGAACAAATACTCAACTTCATATAGAAAAACAAAAAACCCAGGATAACCAAAACAATCCGGAACAGTTAAAGAACTTCTGGAGGCATCACCATCCATGACTTCAAACTCTACTATAAAGCTACAATAATGGAAACAGGCTGATACTGGCATAAAAACAGACAGGAGGCCCAATGAAATTGAACCAAAGGCCTGGATATCAATCCACACACTTATGATCACTTGATTTTGGATAAAGAAGCTAAAAATAAAAGATGGAAAAAAGAAAGCATATTCAACAAATGGTGCTGGCAATAACTAGATATCAACATATAGAAGAACGCAAATAAACAGTTCCTTATCTATTGCCATACACAAAACTCAAGTCCAAATGGATCAAAGAACTCAACATAAAACCAACCACAATGAACAAACATCACAGAAAAAAAAAGTGGAAAGTACACTTGAACACATTGGCAAGAAGACAACAGCAGTAGCACAGACATAGAGAGCGATAGTTAATATATGGGACCTCCTACAACTGAGAAGCCCCTGTAAAGCAAAGGACATGGTCAACAAGACAAAATGGCAGCCTACAGAATGGAAAAAGATCTTCACCAACGCCTCATCAGACAAAGGATTGATCGCCAAAATATACAAAGAACTCAAGAAACTTGACATCAAAAATCAAATAATTCAATTTTAAAAATGCGATACAGACCTAAAGAGAGAACGCTCAACAGACAAATCTCTAATGGCCAGGTAACAGTCTTGTCACTGAGGGAAGCCAGAACAGAAACTCAAGAAGGGCAAGAACCTAGAGGCCCGAACTAATGCAGAGACCATGGAGGACTGAAGTTAACTGGCTTGCCACTCATGGTTAACTCAACCTGCCTTCTTATAGAACCCAAACCTACCAACCCAGGAATGGCCCCACTCACAATGGGCTGGGCTGTCCCTCATCAATTCCTAAAGAATATGCCCTACAGGCCTGCCTATGGCCTAATATTTTGGAGGCATTTTCTCAATTGAGACTCCCTCTTCTCAGATGATTCTAGCTTATATCAAATTGACATAATACCTAGCCAGCACAGCTCCAAACCAGAAGGAAACACAGAAAATATTGCAAGAAATGATAGAAGACAGGCACATCAAACAGTTTGCATACTTTTGAAAAATCCCAGCTATTTTTCATCTGAGAAGTTCAAATGTAAGCAAATCATTTCTGAGATAAACAGCAAGAAGAAAAGATTAATAAATCATTATCCTTGGTTGTGAAATCCTTCCTTGTTGTAATTATCTGATGACCTTGGCTAGACTGTGAAACGCCAGTGGTTGGGTAGCATGATTTGGAGAATTGCTGGTGAGTGCACGTTCTTTCAGGAGAAGCAGCGGCCTTTGTTAAAGGGAAAGGTAGGGAAGCAACACTGAGAATTCACGTGCATGTAATATTACATTGTGATTTCCTTAAATATATCATATAAAAATGAATAGCTACTATTTAAAATGAATGTATATTTTGCCAGGAGTTATCAGTAGAAGTTGACTTGTATCTCAATGATAAATGCATTTTAAACTTCGTTTAGGACTCTTTAGTATATTAAAGGCTCTTGCTGATGACAGTGTATTAAAACATAATGTTCCCCACCAGTCCTTGAAAAAGAACTCTGGGGTTAAGGAGATCTAAAGGGATACTATCCAAGTTGACAAATCTTAGATATGGGAGCTGATAGGAAGTTGATCTTAAGAACAATTTTTTTATACGAGTTAGAGGACTGAAGGGGCATCTCTAAAAAAGAATTTAAGGTTCAAAATTATAAGACAGTCTTGTAGGAAACTGTAAAATTACAATGGAAAAAAAAGCCAAACACTTAATAATAGGCTCCTCTTGCTGATTCACTCGGCCCTGTAGCCAGTTTTCTAAGTCGGCTTCGAGGTTCTCTTCTTTCTAAGGTATATTTTAAGATGGCTACACTATCTGTGCACAAAGAAACTGAAATAACACTGTAATTTTGTGGACTTTTTAAAGGTAAGCTAACAAAAGGAATCTTTTCCTTTTCCTCTGATTCCAGAAAATATAGTTACGTATTTTTCTCTTGGAGCTCAATGAGATAATCTTCCCCTGAATCTTCCTTCAACTGCCCCCCCCCATATTTTTCTCTCTGTCAAAGCTTTATAGCCTTGCTCACAATCCCATGTGGGACTCTTGGGTGATTTACTGTTTATGTGTATGTTTACACACATGTAATTTAAAAAGATTCCCCTTGCCAAAAGAAAAGGATTATGTATTTTGAATTTATTTTTGAAGTTTTTGTTAACAAATTTATGAAGCTAAATTTTTATGCTAGAATTTTTTATATTTCTATTTGTGGAATATCTATATTTGTTTATTATTAGGAATGAACCTTGACTTCAGGAGTGCTCATAAATATGGAACAATTATTAAAGATTAGGTTTACTTCCAGAATTATATTTAGAATGATGTTATTAATGACACTTTCAGATTGGCATTGCCTGTTAAATATGTATTATATATACATTAAATATATTTGATCCAAATTACTCTTAAATAATTTTTAAAACTTCATGGTTATTTTGTTCTTTAGTTTTTTGAGATTAATATAATTACAACATTTTGCCTGTTCCTTCCCTTCTTCCAAACCCTCCATATACCTCTTACTTCCTCCATTTCAATTTCATGGCCTCTGTTTTTGTTAATTGTGGTTAGAAAGCCTTAGACTACTCAGTCTGTATGTTACTTGCACTACTTCAGAGCTGACTATTTCATATAAGTTAACCAATTGATGTTCTCTTCCCTGGGAGAAGACTCTTTCTCCCATTCTTAGCATTCTCTAGTTGCTTGTAGTTCTTTGTGTGGGGCAAGGCCTCTTGAGCTGTCCACATGTGTTAGAATGTCTACTGTTGTCTTTATTTAGCTCGTATTTAGGCAGCCGTATTGTTGAGGTGTCAAGTGTGTAGCTTCCCTGTCATTTCTAGGAGGCACAATCTCACAGCAGACTTCCTGGTCCTCTGTCTCTCCCAAGCTCTCCACCTGCTCTTCTGCAGTGTTCCCTAAGGCCTTAGATGCATGATCTGCATTGCTGGTGTATCCCCTGGGACTGGGTTCCACAACTCTTTCATTTTGGTTGATTGTTGTTCTCTGTAGTGACCTCTGTTGTAAAGAGAAGTTTCTCTGATGAGCGGTGAGGACTAAACTTCTGTGCACCCAAAAACAATGGTTTTTATAGTTGGGGCTTCTGCTGATGTATTAACATGGCAGTAGTAGGTTCTCCTCCAACAACCATTGTATTTGTGTCACCTAAACAACTGTAGATTGAACTGTTGAGTACAAATTAGCATATATGTATATTAAGAAAAAGAAGATAAAACGAAATACACATTTTTGTTTCTATAATCTAAAAATAATATTTAAAATGTTGTTAAGTGTAATTAGGTTTAATTAAGATGGTTTTGGAATAAATGTTTCCAGTTTGAATTATCTTTCATTGGACAGGAGATGCTGGGTTTAGACATGAAAGCGAGCTGATCAATGTGGAGACTGTGTATATAAATATGAGAAGCAGATGCTCATACCCACATCACAGAACACAAAATATACAACCTGTGTACCACTCTTGTGCTACAGGAAGGTTGCTTGTGTGTTCTATCCTGAAGACATGACTTGCTAATGAGGACAAAACATCCTCAGGAAAGAGTTGCATCATGAAATGAACTTGAAGGTGATCTCTAAGTGTTTTGCTTCTGAATGTCTGTGCTAAAACAAAGCTGGTTCACAGGAGCTGTGCATGGAAATGCAGATGTAGCACATGTGCATGTGCGATGGTAGCAAATAGCCTTTAGAAAAACATCATAATAATGATATATATCTAACATCTAACATCTGAGGCTAAACTCTATAAAAATATTCTTAAACCTTTCATTCACAAGTAACATGTTCTGGAAATATATTCCAAGAAAGAATTGTTCTGAAAGTCCCTCCCCTGAATCCTGTTCATTTTCTGTTTGAGATGTGACTAAAAGCATGATGTGACTTTCATACAGTAGAATGTTTATAAAGTTTACTTTTGACTTGTAAACATTTCTTTTGTAAGCTATAGTGACCACTGTAATCTTAGCTGTCCACCAAGGCAAATAATGTGTATACCTGGGACAAGCCATCACAGTTGTGATACCCCAAAATTGAGGATATTGATGAGCTCAATTTTAGAATACTGAATAATATAAATTCTAAGGAAAAGACAAACCCAAATCATCTACAGTATAATGCCAGCTAGTGGCTAAATATTGCCTGTACATTATTTCAGGGTTAAGCTGCAACCAATTTCATATTCTAAACCAAAAGGGCATAATTTGATAAAAAATCTTACTGCTGAATAGCTGGCAGACATCTGCCAGCAGTCTGGGTTCCTTTTAAAGGGCAACACATGGTCGATTGGCTCATAGGAGGATTTATAAGTGTAATTATTGCCACGTAATTCAACAGATCACCTTTATCTCTGAAATCCTAGTGCTTTTAATCTTTTGTATTTTAGTCATTGAGACTTTAGCGATAAAGTTTTCCATAAAATGAATCCTAACTGTACTTTAAAGCTTTCAACAAATTTTAATTCATTAAATAATAAAATAAAAGCTATTAGGAAGAAATCTCTAAAAGTTAACTTTTTACATTTTTATTATTTTTTTTTTCTCATGGTTTATTTTTTTTTATATTTAAAAATTTCCATCTCCTTCCCTCCTCCTCCCCCCTCCCTCCCCTCCTTCTCCCCTTTCTCTCCCCTCCTTCTCCCCCTTCCCTCCCCTCCCCTCCACCCATACCTCCCCTCCCTCCCTCTCAAGGCCAAGGAGCCATCAGGGTTCCCCACTCTATGCTAAGACCAAGGTCCTCCCAACTCCCCCCAGGTCCACGAGAGGGGTGCGTTCACTCATGGAGACGGTGGGACAGAACTAATGGGAGATCACCAACTCCAGTTGGAATGGGACTGATGGATCATGCGACCAAACCCGTCTCTCTGAGTGTGGCCAACAGCGGGGGCTGACTGAGAAGCAAAGGACAATGGCTCTGGGCTCTGATTGTTCTTCATGGACGGGCTCTGTGGGAGCCTTCTCAGCTTGGTCGATCATTTTTATTATTATAAACATTCAAAACCCATGTCAGATGTTAATTTTAGCATCTCCTTATTCATAATCAAAATATATAGGTACAAATTTGTAACAAATAATAGACTTATTTACAAAAAATCTAAAAATACCTGACAAAATATTCACTCTAGAGAGAGTTTTGCATTCTAGCAAGTTTACCATAACCAAATAATTTAATCTCAACTGGGCCTACCATCTCATCAGGTACGCAAGAAGTAACACATTATAATTTATTGAACACGATTCTGCTACCTGATATGAACCTAATAACTTGTGATTATTAAACCTGAGCTTATTTCTTAGTTACTGGGTAAAAGCACGCTGCACTTGGAAAACAAATTGCAAATTTGAAGGAAAATAAGTAAAAGAAAGCATATCAACAAAAACCACACAGAACTGTTGTAAATGCCCCTGAATGAATTTCTATCTGATAAGTATATAGGATAATGAGATATGAATTACTTATTTAAATAATGACAAATTTTGAAGTGGCATTTGCTTAACTGTTGCATAGATCTAAAGGAAACGTGGATCTGATCTCATGACCTCAGTAGAGAACTATGCATGAGCTAGAATCCCTGAGAAGTTTTACAGAGAAGGCAAACCTTGAGTGCTACTGGGAGAATGGATGATGGAAGACCCTCCCAGATGTATCAGGGCAGTCCAAGAGAAAGAGGATGTGGTGAATGAGGTAGATGCATAGCCAAGTAGAAATGGGAGGACAAAGGACTGACACCCTAGCACTATATTTAAGCATCCTGCCAGATCTACCCAAGTTCTGCCTTGCGTGCTGGGTCCTTCTCAGTTCTCATCATCTTCAATCATCTTTTCCTCTTCTGTATAATGTACCTTTTTCCACTAAAGAGTAAGTTTAGTTAGGGCAGAGTCTATGTCTGTTCCTCAGCACTCATTCAGAAATACTCAACTGTGCAGCAGGTGTGAAATAACACAATGCTTAAAAGATACAAACCAAATTGGTAATTATAGTAAACATGAGATGAAATAAAAGATTACTCTCTCAATAGACTCTGTTAGGTCAGTTGCAGAATGGTATTCAAAGCATTAAAGATCATGTCTCTTCAACCAGCAAGGGTCCATTCTCCAGGAACTCTGCAAATACATGTCAGTTGGCAACGACAGGATGAATGGTGGGAATGAATAAGCTAAGCATACAATGAAATGTCAAAATAGAATTCTCTAACAACAAATGGGAAAGATGTCAGTATAGAAATAGGCAATGCGCAGATAATTACATTTAAAAGTAGTAGAAGTTTTCAATGTTTATTTTCTCAGATACCAATATAATGGAACAATACATAGACATAGTCTATAATTGGCAAGCATAGATGTCTTAATTATATGTGCATGCATCAATATATGCCCATATAATGCATCAAGTTACATTATATTTCTGTATTAATCTATAAGAATCTCATGTTTTAAGTACTTCCCAGTTATTTTTCAACCTTGCCTGAGGTGTTGATCAAATATCTCTCTATTTTATTATAAAATAATTGATCATAAATACTTTATCCCAACAGTCCCTTTCTATTGTTTTAACTCGTGAATAATATAACCATTGGCAGGAGGCACTAGGAAAGAGGTTCTTCTGGAGTGAACAAGGAAGAAAGGGGTTGGATATTAGTCATTGTCTTAGTTACAGTTTCTATTGCTATGAAGAACCATGACATCAGCAACTCTTATGAAGAAAACATTGCATTGGGGTGGCTCTCTTATAGTTTTAGAGGTTCAGTCCATTATTATCATGATGGGGAGCATTGTAGTGCAGGTAGATGTGACAGTGGCTACATCTCAGCTTGCAGGCAACAAGAAGTCAACTAACAGTCACACTGAGGGAAACTTGAGCAAAATAGACCAGAATGTAGGGAAAGGAGCATAGTGAGAAAGTTGTGGACCAAAGCAAGACCAAACACCAGCTGGGAAAACTCCAAACTTTGCATCTCCACATCTAGTGTCAAAATGTTCTTCAGATCTCCAACTCCATCCAGGTTTGACTGCAACATACTTGTTTCTCTTGGACAGGTTCCACTCCCTATTAGCAGCTCTCCTCAGCAGGTATCCCATGATTCTGGCATCTCTAACATTTTGGGTTCTCCAAGGCAATCCAGGCTTCAACTTCACTGCTTCATGCAATGGCCTCCCTACTAGGCCTCCATTCAGGGACACCCCTGACATATGCCTAGCCTGAGCAGCTCTATTTCATATCTCCTTTCTTCTATCCTTAACTCTAAAGCCAGAACCATGTGGCTGAAGTTCTGCTGCTTACTAGGGCTGGAACATGAACCCCTCATTCAGTTACCAGCTTTCTGTCTTTCACTGCCTAGGCTTGACTGTCCTGAAACTTGGTCTGCAGAACAGGCCTCAAACTGGGAGATCTACCAGCCTCTGTCTTTCTAGTGCTGGGATTAAAGGTGGGCCCAACCACATCCAGCTCTAAGCTTTTCTTCAATTTCCTTACATAGTTGGAAACTAAACTGTGTTGGATCTTGCCCTGAGGTCACCACTCCCTTTATTCCACTTCTTAAACCATTTCTCTCCTTAAATGGGTTATTTAGTTCCATTCCACTTGCTGGTGCTCTTTTGCTCCTCAGGTATTTTCCCTTGTTCAGCTTGCTCATTTTCATTATATATCTTCATAGGGTTAACACTAATACCCACATGAAAAAGTCTATATGAAGCTGTTTTGAAATTTCTTCTGTCAACAGAATTAATAAAAATCTCTTCTTACTTTAGACTCTTCAGACAAGGACAAAAATGCAACCATTTCCTTCACCAAAATGTCACTAGAATAATATTCAGGCAACATACTAAACATTCTTCTCTTAAACCTGGACAGTTCATATAACTCTTAGCACCTCTGTCTTCTATTGTCCTACCAAGCAGTGCTTAAAGCATTCCACTGCTTTCATAAACCAAAATACCAAAGTCCAAATTTCTTCAAACACATGGCCAGGTCTGTCACAGAAATATCCAGATCCCTGGTACCAACTTCTTTCCTAGCATTTTCAATGCTGTGGAGAGACACCACAACCACAGCAACTCTTATAAAGCAAACATTTCACTGGGATGGCTCACTCACAGTCCAGAGGTTCGGTTCTGAGATTATGACAGGAGCACAGCTGCATGCAGGCAGACGTGATGGTGGCTACATATTGGATTGCTGGCAACAGGAAGTTGACTGACTATTACACTGAGGGAAGCTTGAGCAAGAGTCCTTAAAGCCTGCCCCCACAGTGACACACTTCCTCCAGCAAGGTCGCAGATCCTAATAGAGCAACCCCTTTCAGGATCCATTTTCTTTAGAACTACTACAGTTATGAAATGGCCATAGCTGCCAGAATTAAGAAGTATGACAATGCCTACCCAAATCTTAGAAGTATCTCCCCCTCAAACCATTTTCCTGATAGAAAAATTAATATTGAAATTAAAAGACAGTTAATTATGAAAAGGAATGAAGTAAAATGTACAGAGTAATTTGATCTACTATCTGTGACCTTCTTTTTTTTATCACCAAAGTGCAGTGCCAGGGGCTGGAGAGATGGTTGAATGTTGAAGAGCAAGCATTGCTCATGCAGAGAACTCAAGTTTGGTTTCCAGCACCCATATTTGGCATCACATGCATTGAACTCCAATTTCAGGATGCCCATTGCTCTCTTCTCGTCTCCATGGACACCTAACTCAGCTAGGTAACCCCCTACAACACTCCCCCGCCCCCACACTGCTGCTTTCACTACATATAGACATGATTGCTGTAGGAAATTCTACAGCCAGTAGCATTTAAGTTACCCACCCACTTGGCTAAGGCCTCTTATACTATAAATACAAATGTAAAGCTAGTGTTCCCTCTCTTCTGGCTACTGCATTTGGTTCCTGTTCCCTGTTCATGCAGAGTACTGTGATCTGTGAGTCTACCCCTAAATAAATAATTCTTTATTATACTCAATTCTGAGCTAGTGTGGGATTCATCATCACATGAGGTGTATTGTATATACTTGAGAGATTTCATTTTGGACAGACCAGAACCCTGGAAGCTCAGGCTTTGTTCAGCACCCCCATCACAATTACAAAAAGACTGAAGTTGAAACACCAAATGGGTCAGAGTTCCTGCCACATGCCCATCACTCTTTCATTTGCATCTTTGCTTCCTGGAAATCTTTCTCAAGTCTCTGGTTTGACCACGTAGTATTGTCTCACTAAGGTCAGAGGACAACCTAATCTGAAAGCACAAGGGCTGCTGCCAATAAAGATCACTTATGCCTATCCTTACGTGTGTGTATTGTGTACTGGAGGTACACATAGGGAGGCTCCTTATTCTCAGTCTCTCAGAGATGTGCACTCTTTCATTCAGCATACACATATAAATATGCCATGTGCCAGTATATGCAAGCACATACATAGTAGAGTGTGTTTACTGCACAGAGCATAAACACAATCACAATACAGTGCCTAAAGATTGTCTAGATGAAATTATTTTTTAAACCAGGAATTATATTTTAAACCAGGAATTAAAATAATTGAAACTCTACATTTTAGACTAGAAAGGACTTATTAAACTGGTATATCAGTTGATTTTCTTATATTTCAAAACTAAATATCCTTTGTTGCCTAATTCACATAGGGAATTTTCTCATAGTAATTTAAATGCAAACTCTTTGCAAACGTAATTGCTCAGTCTTGAGAGATGGGTGACTTGACTTTTAACTGTCTTCTAACCCTCATAGTTATCTGCCGTGGTCCTGAATACTAATTTCAGGAATTCTTGCTCTGCTAAACTTCCATTTTTCAAATGTGAAAATCTCTGTTAATGCAATTAATCTCACACTTCATAAACAGCACATCTATCCTTGTACCTCATCCTCTGCTTATATCAGAGTCATCAATTAATTTCATAGTTCAAATATGGGGTTTCTCTCCACTCTGCATTTTTCATTTATATCAAGGCATCAAGTCAGGGTGTGATTTATAAGGAAACTCAGTAGCATTTTATACTTAGAAACATCTCTTGACCGGGAAAGAGCTAAAATTGTCACAAAAAGTCAGTCCTTTATTTTATTTATTTATTTGCTCCTTCAGCCATATTAATGATTACTTTCAGAACTAAGAAGTCACCTCATGTGATTGTCTTGCATCCCTTCTGTTTGCATAGGATTCTCTGAGCTCTCCGGCTTCTGGCTGAGGAGCGATGGAGAAACAACTGTTTTGCTTGTTAGAGTGACATCAGAGAGCAGAATTTGCATCTGGCCATTGAGCCTTTAGTCATCAAAGCCGAAAATGGAATGATGTGGGATAATAATGGGAGAGCTGGCTTTTGAGGAGAGAGGTCTGACTGGGACTTTTGTAAAGCATCCTGTACACATTTTTAAACTTCTCCATGCCATCAAATACTGAATGAATCTGATTTTTCATGTCACCTGGGGTCATCATTTTCTCTTCTAAGACAATTTGATTTCTCATGATGCAGTCATTTTGTAGAGACATTTTGGTCACCATTTTTATGATACTAGTCATTGAAATGGTGCCCTCCTCTCCTGTGGATAACAGCCCTATGTTCTACCTATGAATTTTGCTCACCTTAAAATATGGGCTTGGATATGAATAATAACTTTTAGGACCACATTGAGATATGAACCTAGGGGATAATCCCAAAAGGAGCAAATGCTGAACATAGTTTCTCTATATTGAATGCATAAACACCTTTTTTTTTCATTTTCCTCCATGATATTTTGATAGTGATTGAAAATACTTCAGAAGAAAGAGAAGCTTTTGAGAGGCTTCTTTTAAAAAATCAACTTAATTATACAGCTAAGTCCTTTACATGTAAATTAATTTATGTAGCTACTTAACATGGATATATGTGCTTCTGTTTCTACCAAAAGATGAGGTAATCTGGGTTATATTTTACACAATCAAATCTATCATCAAACTTACTTAAAAGTCAGTGCTTTTTAGAATTTTCATATATCAGGATTTTGTGGATGGGAGTACTAGAGTGATTAAAAACATGAGCCTAAGGAACCAATCTGCAAAAAGACCTTCAAACCCAAAGCTAGCCGTTAGTTTCTGTTTTGTATCAGCTCCAACTCCCTGACCTCTTTCCTCTTTATTTTCCCACCTGAACTCCTGCATACAGATACAGTTAAATATCAATCATTTTCTAAGCATTCGTTACCGAGGAAGTTGGTGTTTCCTTTGAGTTTATCAGTCTCCTTAATAAAAGAACTTAGGAATGAACTAGGAAAGAAGTTGGACAAATTTTAGGGTTTGGAAGAAAAACAAAGCTAATGAGCTATCAGTCCTGGAGCCTACTGAGCAGAGGGTGATGGAGAAAAGAAAGAAAGAAGGTTCTATATCTTGAGGTAAGGTTTGGGACAGTCACCATGCTCATCAAGGAAAGATCAGCAAGCAAGTGTGTGGTCAAAAGTCTAAGTTCTAAAGGAAACAGGCAAGCTTAGCAGTGAAAATCTACAAGCCACTTCCTCTGACAGGGCTTCTGTAAAGAATCAGTATATTTTCTCATTAAGGGATTAATTATTCCTTCCATCTCCTTAGTATATCTTCAGGTGAATCACATTTTCTCTAGGGTGGTCTCCTGGCCAGATGATTGACAGTCTTGGAGTAACTCTTTAGGGAGGAGATGATAGTGTGTACTCTTCTAATCTTTAGACGAGATAACAATATCTAGTTAACATTTGAGGTCATTCTAAGTAGAAGTACCTTTTCTTTAATTGTACTCAACAAAATCTTGCTGTCTCTACCTTTTCATACGGTATTTAAATCCTAAGGAGTAGCAAATCTTATGTTTACCTTTCAGTTGTTACCAGGGAAGTGGGAGGTAGAGCCCCAAGTCAACTAAGAAGGAGGGCAGGCATACTTAATGGCCTCAAAGCCTACTGTAAATTCCTGTAATGTTTCTCCTTCAAAAGTTAAGACCTTAAAATCACTTAGGCTGGGTGGAAATTGGAGTGTAAAAGAGTTTAAAGTTTTTATTTATGTGGCCCTTCAAGCTTTGAGGGAGCTACTGCGAGGCCCCAGATTGATAAACCTCAGCAGGACCATCTGAAAACATGTCAGCTGCAAACAAAATAGAATAAAATGAAGACAAAAATTGAGTAGATGAGGCCCAAACATTAATAATAGCTTTACTATAATTATAATAGATATAATCCATTTTTACCATGCAAATCTAGTGATCCAATTTCAAGGTTTCAACCAAAAGAGATAGTGATGTCAGTTTAGCTCACACCCTTACAGAATAGCTTCCAGGCAAGGTAGCCTCTTTAGGAGAAGAAAAAAGAAGAAACCAGTACACCCTTCTGGCATTCTGGTCTCCAGCCAGGACAGAGCCAAGAACATACTTGGTTTCTGCTTCAGGACAAGAATGGAATTACTGGTTTTATGATCCCTGTTCTAAAAAAAAAAAAAAAAAAAAAAATTAGCTAACTTCTTTTGTTCTCATCCCATTCACACTTCATTGTCCTGATATTTTCTCTGAGTCTTTCCTTTTCCTAGGCCTCAGGTATATATCACCCCCTTCTCCTTCTGGTTATCCCCCGAAATTTATAACACAAACGGAGATATGATTTTGTCTGATGTTCACAAGCTTCCAGAGTGTGCTGTTCTTTGACAATTAACCAGAAGAGATCATTTGAAGAAATAGGTTTTCTTCTATTTTAATATTTCTATTTTAATTCTTGCCCACCTGTATATCTGCAAAAATAACTGAGAATAATACAGATTTTCAAAAAAGTTGATAGCTAAGATTCCTTTTATAAATTTAAATGGACTCAAAAGGTGTTATCTCCATGGGGTTTTATAATGAACATTATCATCAAACAAATGTTTGTATCCCCACCAAATTTGTATGCTGAAGCCTTGTAAGTTAACTTTTTAGAACAGCAATAAAATACATGTGGCAAAAAAATCTTATAAGAGGAAGAGTTTATTTTAGAGCAGTGGTTTCCAAGGTTTGGGCCCATGGTCTCTTTATCCTGTTGCTTTGGGCCGGTAGCAGCATGATGAAAAGACACTTGTAAGACAAGAGCAGGATGCTCACCTCATGATGACTGGGAAGCAAGAAACTGACATAGGGAGCCTCGGTCGCAATGCTCCCTCCACTGGCATACCACTCACCACCCGACATCTTCCAGTGGGTCTCCCTTTTAAGGAATCCTTCTGAAATTGCCAACATTCCCTACTCTACCAAGGTTATGGGAGTTTATAGGTATTATTTCAGGTCCAAACTATAGCAAATGTGATAGTTTTGAATGGTGAAGTCTACATTTATAAATGATCATGAGGATGGAATCCTTTGACTGAATTTGTTTTTGTATGGAAGGAGGAAGAGATTTAACTTCCTTCTGTTTTCTCCATGAGGGAACTCAGCAAGAAGGTATCTGCAAGCCAGAAGATGCTCTTTCTCAGACCCATGTTGCCACCTTGTCTTCAAATGTTAGCTGCTCATTACATCACATTGTGTATAAAGTACTCTTTACATCATATCATGTTATCTCACATGAGCTCAGTAAGACAGAATCATCAAAAAGACCAAAAGCACAAGACTGTAGATATAATATTCAGTTTATGGTGGGTAATAAAAGGCCTACTCTCTTAAGCAAAATGATGAGCCAAAAAAATGTAATTTAAATAAAATTCAAAAAAAATTGATTTTCATTGGCAAGGTGGTGGTCCTGTCTAGATTCTAAAAGAAACTATGGATGGCAGAATACAAGTTAATTGACCATACAGTCAGAAGTCTGGAAGCTTGTTTTAGTTTGTTCAGGGAAAAAGTTACAGCCACCCTGACTATCTCATTCAAGCTTTCCTTGCTTCCCCTATGAGACTCTTTCAGTGGGAACTATGCACTCTCACATCACCCTATTGGTTAATTCAAGGAAGAAATATATTTCTCTTTAACAGAGTAGAAAAAAATGTTCTTAAGGAAAGGTAAATTAAAAACTAAAATACTAAGGTGCTGTAAACCAATTTTAGAAAAGCAGTCATATAGATTCCCATATAACTCTCTATCTATCTCATCATATGAATTTCTTGGTGATCACCTGGTGTGTGTGAAGCAATCTGATGACCATTGCCTGAAGTGCCTTTATTGTACAGCTTCCATATGCTTCAGACCCCCCTTTCTCCTTCTTCAAGATTAGCACAGAAAGCAGAGCGCTTCATTATATGTTCAGACATGGATATAATTATACTTTATATGCAGGAATTTATGATACTTTGAATAACATGGAGAAGTTGTCAAAGAACTAAACCAATGTCTCTTTGTAGTCACAATTTTCACGTTGGTGAAAGGTCAACAAAAGAGAAGGAAGAGATGGAGATGATTGAGTCAATGCAGGACAGTGTTGGGATTCTCCTTGCTGTGTTTTCTTCAAACGTTGTTTTATCCTAATGCTTTAATGTTATGTTACATTTGCTGCTGAGAAGGTTTACAATGATAATAAACCAGTCTGGTTTCCATTTCTCAAGAAGAAATGGAGATATGTTTTTTGCTAAAGACTGTACCTACTATCTCCAGAAACAAAATTCAAGGAAAAACTAGCATTTTGTTGACCTAATTTATTTAGCCACATTTACCTCTAGTTTAGTAATATATGTTGCCAAAAGCTTTGCTCTGTTCTCTCTGAAAAATACTATAGTTTGCTTTGTTTATTGCACTTAGTGACATAGTGTAATTCTTTACTTTCTTTTTCAGATTTTTACTTTTCTAAAGAGACAGCTGTAATATTTTATAGCATTCTGCATGGTTTTGTTTTCCTTCATGTCTTTATACACTATTTTGTCTTGTTAGCAGAGAACTGTTCGGAAAGAAAAGTTTTTCCAGATTGTGCCAATTTGTGATAGACACCCTGGTGTCATGATGCTTTTTTAAAATACATAGTAACAGTGCCGTAGTCTCGGGGCTACGGTATAATTCTCTAGGAAAGGAGCTCTCGTGGGAGCTGTAGTGGAGCCATGACTCCATGACCTTAGCAGAGAGCCCTATGTGAGGTGAGAAATCAGATCAAGGAAGGGGCCAAAGCTATTTAACTGAAGTCCAACATCATTCAGGACCCAGGGAGCGCCACAGAAGAAGTCATAGTGTTGAGTTGCCCATCCTAGGTGAAGGAACCAAACTCCTTGTTACATATCAATCATTTTCAAAAAAGTGTCCTTGCAGTAATATCTCTGTGTGATCTGTGTGATCTCCCTGTTTCATAGTCCTGGATATTTTCTTGACTCCTCTGAATCACACACAGCACTCCTGCAAGCGCGATCATAATGCCCGTTTCTGGACTCAAGGTAGAATGTGCTTACAACACTTGCTAAGTGGAGTCCTTTCTTTATTTAGCACAGATTACTGTTCTCCATTTCATGCCATCAGACACTTGCTTTGAAAACAAAATTAGACTAGGTGAGAAACAGCAGCAGTATAGACACCAATCTCATCCATATCGGGCAGGAGGGGAGGGGGAGATGTTCTTCACCTCTGTCCTAAATAACAGCTTTTACAACTTTTTTATTGTTAAGAACATGTCTCCCTATATGACCCAGATTATTAACAAGTTTGTGAGCCTCCTGCCTCCATCTCTGAAGTCTTAGAATTATATGCATGTACTATAACACCCAGTAAAGTTTGGCTTAACATGATAAAATTCTCAGATACTACAATATTAATGCAAGGCATTATTACATCAGGAAAATTGGTTGGCATCCTTAGAGATTTATGAAGAGAGTTTCTTTTTATATAGTATGAAAATATTATAGTCAGCAACTTTGAACAAGCAATAGATTATTGCAAAAGGTCACGGTACGCTTCTAAGGCAAAGAGTGGTGTAAGACAGATAGTCTCAAGTATTTAGCCTGCCCTTAAGAGGTTTTGCTTTTTGAATGGTCACCAGTACATGGCGTTTCAAAAGTCCACTTCAGGCTTATTTAGCAATAAAGGAAATGCCTTAGATTCCAAAAATCAACTACAGACAAATCTATCTGTATGGTTCATAATAATCAAGAATGTATGATTGATCAGCACACATGAAGTCACACTCCAAACACCTCACACCCACTAGAGACACTGTGCTTTTACTCTGAAACTGCTCTTGTAAGCTTTGAATATTTGATATCTGAAACTGTAAGAAAAATTTGAAAAGGCAAAACAAGACAGAAGGTAACCATAGAAACATGCTCATTGTGGAACTGCCATCTGATAGCCCCGAGCAATAATTCCTCACACGTGTGCATATTCTAGGGGTCCAAGACACATTCATGCACATTTCCATTTCAGATCTTTATAATATACTAGGGATGTTTTTTAGTCAAATAAATAGCCTCCTTTCACCTGTGAAAAAAATGATCCCACGTTTTCGACTTTTACAAAGTCACAAAGTACAGTAAATGTTTAGGATTGTGTGATTGTCATATTGCTAGATATTAAAGAAGTTACTTTGTTGTAAGGTTTTTAATTTTAACACTGAAGACCTTGCATTTGAATCCTTTTAGAAAAAGGATAAATGCCCATTACTTGGCTTGGACTGCATAACCATATATCTCAGTTAATACAGATTTGTTAGAGCCCCTTCATAGAGTGACCATTGCACTGCACACTGAGGATTCCTGGATGAATAAAACAAATCAATGAATGAAAAAACAAGTCTAGTCTATAGTCTAAAGCAGCAGATTGACACATCAAGGAACAAAGAATAGTATTATAAAAGATGTTTAAGTGACAGGAAATAAAAGGAAGACAGAGAGAAATAACCCCAAAACCTACAAGGATGGGCTCTTGGGAAATGAATATTTAACATTGGACCAAAGCATGAGACTTAATCAGGAGACAGAAACAATGTGGACAAGCTGGCACTAGCGGGGAGGGAGGGTCAGAGGTGGAGGCAGAGAGAAATAGACACATAAAAACAAACTTTAGAGGGAAAATTGAAATCTAGTGGTTATGGTTTATGTAGCAAGTGAGAGGAGAGGAAAGGAGCTAAGCACACAGGTGTTTGGCAGTGTCCAGTGCCTGACTGCTGGGCCCCACTAACTCTGAAGAAATGTAGGCGACTCCAGAGAGAAATCAGCAGTTCAGATTCACATCTGATCACGTCGTGATTCTTGTGGAAGTAAATGAAGTTCTAGATAGAAATGTGGCTGTGAGTGTTCAGATTCTGAAGGGGAATTTTGAGCTAGAATCACAAATTCAAATTCACCAATTTAACAGTTTTATAAATAGTACTATCCTGAATAGAGACAAGAAGGGAAGAAGGGGCGAGAGGAGGACGTACAAGGGGAGGGAGAGTTGACAGAAATTTCAGGAACTGAGTTAGTGGAGATTTCTTTCTGTTGTTTTGCATTGCTTGTCTATAATAGTAATAGAATAGTTTGGACAGATTACCATTTATTAATAAAGAAAATTTCAGTCTCTGAAAGAATGATTATTCTCTATGTTTTCTTAGTTATAACCATGCTACATGTCATATCTGCAAACATTCCATGAACAAAGAAAGTGAAGGTTCAGAATGGAGGCAGAAATCATCTCAGTGGTAGGAAACAGCTCACTGCTCTGTCCTTTGTGCTCTGAACTCCTCTCCCATGGTGGAGCCCTGATATTAGACCTGAAGCATGCAGTGACTTAAAGTTTTACTTTGATTCTGCCTCAACCAAACTCTCTTTATGATGGTTGAGATACCAATTAACAGCCAGGATAGAAAGGGAGTCAAGTTCTTTTTCATGACTGTCGAGATGAAAGTAAGTACCTCCTTTCTGCTATCAGTTGCCAGAAACTCACTGAAGTGGGCAGTGAATGCAAACTTTGTCCTTTCCATGAGAATTCGTGGCCACAAGAAGTAGCTGCTGATGCTCTGAGGTGTGGAAGGATAATGTAGTCCATATTTGTTGAAGGAGCAACAAACAAGTTTCCCCATGAAGCAAGGCGTCTGGACCCATAGCAGAGTGCACCTTCTTTAAGTAAGGGTGTTCTTGTCCATTTCCAGGGAGAAATGTAGACAAGAAGCCTAAGTCTGGTCCAGAATGCAATGTGGATGACAATCGAAGTGTTCTTAACTTGCTTCTTGTAAACAGGAGAGAAGGCTAACCCTGAACTGTATACCTCAGGAGTTGGGGTGCCAAAGAGCTAGCAGAATCCAAAGCTTTTAGACATCTCTAAATAAGATGATATCCACCAATATGTTGTCAAAAAACCCTTTTAAAAAAATCAGAAGCCCAGGACCAAAGTCCCCAAGATCCAGATTCTCGTTACTTTGTGTGTCCTGCAACATAAATGACGATCTCTGAAGAAACAAAGCACTAAGAAAAATGGAGGAGGCTGAATAACACGATGAACTTTTGGCCAGAAGAATGGAAGAAAACAAAAAACCAAAAACTGCCAGAAACAGATTGCCAAGTGATATCGACTGTCCTTGCTGAGAGCGTCTATGTCAGAGGTGGAGTCCAGTCAAAATGGAGTTTCTAAGAGTAACAAATAAATGATCAGACCCCCTAAATAAAATAAAATGAAACTCTAATACAGTAGGCACAGTTTATCCCTGGGTGACTGAATGACAGTTAAGGAAATGAAGAATAGAGTTATCTGTCATTTCAGTCCTAATGTAAAAGTTCCAGAATATCCTCTTCCTTCCCACTGAAAAATCATACCACAAACCACAGCAAAAGGAGATGCTTAGAAATTTTACATAAAATCTTTGGAGCAGAAAGACGAAAAGACAAAACCAGTCTAAATGCCGATTACTTCCCTAAAGGTTGAATAAAAACAAAATGCACCATATTCTAATCAGGTAATTTCTTTAATTTAATTGGATTTAACAGTCAACTATGAAAACCAAAGCACCAGTTTTGGCCTGAATTAATATACTGAAGAAGTGAGCTCAGAGATAGTCAGATGAAGCAAGTTGCAGAGTACAACATAATCCATCAAGACCACAGAGCCTATAATTTTCTTGTTTTATCTTAGATTGAAAAATGACTCACTATGTTCTTATGCAGATAAGTGATGAGAGAAAAAGCACTCGATGCAGACTCTACATGATAATGTATGAATCCTGTAGACATAATTAATAACAGTTAGATGCTTCAGTGGCCCTGGGATTCACAGTTAAACAGGCTCACCTGTCACTGTGACGCTTGGGAACATCACTTAAAGGATGTCACAGCAATTAACCTAACTAAAGTCCACTCAGGTTCTGGGCACAGATGGGTGTTATTTATTTACAATGTTTCTTAAATCCCTGACACAGCATATTTTAAGTTAAACATTATCCAGTCATAACTTTGAAATTAGTGAATACATCTGAGCCTGCAATTTTTACAGACGAAATAAATGGGTGAACTCCTTACTGGATTTATACTCACATTTTGCAATTAATACCATTTTAAAGAGCTACTGACCCTGTTTTGAAATGATAGATTTTTTTACATTAATAAAGTTCAATTTTAAATAAAACACCATTCCCTCAGACTGCAAATCCCCACAATGAATAACCCTAATTCTCTTGCAAATGAAGTAATGTTGTCACCATTTATGAAATTGATTCCATGCAGCTTAATTTACTTTTCTCAGATGTCTCTCTGTTTGCTCACCTCCTGTTATTTATACAGTAATGGTTGTTGGTATAAATATTGACAAGCATATAGGGTGGTGTCACTATCACAGTCGCCTGGAGGTTTGTATGTATATGTAAAATAGGCTGAGTGGCCAGCAGCTCCAGAGACTCACTCTCCCCCTCCCGGGATTGTCTGTGTCACTCTCCTGTGTTCTCTTTGCAACAAGGGCTATAGGAATCCAATTCATTTCTCCCTTCTTGCAAGGTAAGCACGTTTACCTACTGGCTGGTCAGATTCAGTGACTTCCTGTGTAGCCTCTGCTTACTTCCTGTCTAAACACATAGCATTTTGCCTTTCCTCAGAACATCCTCTTGTTTCACCACTCTGAGCATTATCTTAAGAAGTTTCCCTCGTGGGTGGAAGGTTTTGATGTAGCAGAAACTGCTACATGTTATCCCATTGTCTTCTCCATCAATATAGCTGATGTACATTCTGTTGGGTTATGTACTTAATTGAAGAAACATGCTTACTTCTGATTCTGAAATTTGGGTTTTCTTCCCTGAGCAACACATCCTACCTTTTCACCAGTGCTATGATCGAGCTCTGTGTTTCCTTGATGCTGTTTTTCAGCAGCAGCTTCACAATGGAAGCTTCATTGTGATTAAGAGTTCTTTGTGTCTTGTGCTCAGCTCTTCTTTGTAAACGTGCTCTGAGAAATGGCTGGCTGTGCTGAATCTTTCTCAAACGATTTCAATTAAATTATTTTGTTGTGGAACTATCAAAATAATGATTATAACATAGCAGAATAATGGTCAAAAACACCAGTTTTAGTACTAGGAGGTACATCTGAATTCTAATTCCAATTAACTAGCTGGATTGATATTTATGAGACCACGAGAAAGACATAGTCTTTTTATCCTTCAATTTCTTATATAAAATTGAGATTATAATAGCGCATTCCTTGAGAAATGACACATTATTATAATATCACCTAACACAAAGTAATGTTCAATAAATTAATATTTTTATTTTTAAGGATACTGGATAAAGCTTTTTAATTTTTTCTCTTATCATAGTTTGTCCTTATTCTATCTTTTCTTCATTTTCCCCCCAAATTCTCTGATACTAAATCTTAGATTGCATGCCTGAAAAGATCCTTTTCTAACTAGAGTTCAGGTTCAATCAGACTGGAAGTTTTCCTTATGCCTACACATCACACCCTGTGCCCAGTGTAGTAGGTTGGGTTGATATTGCGTCTTTCTATGCTGGGTGCCCTGAAGACACACATGAACTTTCAAATGGGACCAAGAGTAGACAGTCTCCTGCTAATTTTACTGAACCCGTTAAAGCATCCTGAGACACTGCCCTTCATACCCTCCCTCTCACTGTCCCCTGAGGCTCTAATTGATTTGAAACTTTGAAAGTCTGTTTAGCCAAAAGTTGTTTCATTCTCTAAGAAAACTTCAAATAAAACCATACACACTTAGGAAATCCACAGAGAGGTGTCCAGGGCTCTTCTCCCTGACCTGGCTTTGTGAAAGAGTTACAAACTATCAAGAGGATGTTTATTTGCAATTGACCTTATGTTCTTGGAACAATCAGGTCTCTCCCAAGTGAGGTCTCAGGTATTGCTGTCAGTATATCCAGAGGTCTCCATTGGTTTGTCACTGATACTGATGCCCACAGGGACTATGTGTGGGTCTTGGTCGTAAACAGTAGCATTTCTGGCTTCATCTAACCAACCTTCAGGCTTCCACAAATGCTAAAATTACACATTGATTAACCTGACACCAAGGGCCCCTGCGTACTTATGTAAAATTTATTTTAGAGGTAGGAACAGTACCAAGAAATTTTCTTAAACTCAGAAGCAGTACACGGCACCTACATTTACCAGCTTTATGCTTGCACTTTCCTGTTTGTCAAGAAAACGGGAGAATTTAATGTTTGCAGCAAATCCCAGATGTTGAACACGTTCGCCATCCTGGAATCAATAATCCCTCCTACAGTCTTCTCAACCTGCTTAAGGAGCTTGAATTGCCGGAATTGTACAACTCTTACTTCAGGGCAGAGGTGGAAGGCGGTGGGGAAAAGAAGGGAAACAATTGCTTGTACCAGCTGTATTCAGAGAGAAACGTTTAAAAGGTGTCCACTGGGCTAGAAAGATGCCTAAGTGGGTAAGCGATCTCCCTTCCCTTCCTCTCCCCACCCCCATCAAACACACACACACACACACACACACACACACACACACACACACAATCCTTCAAAAGAAAACATTTAGAGAAGAATGTAATTTGAGGTTTTCATAATTTGAGTATTTGGTAACATTATTTGGTCTGCGTAACATAGTATCACTATTTTAAGACACTGTAAAAATGTATTTTTGGCATCTACTTAGAGAATGCCATAAGAATGTACTGGATAGAGATGAATAGATTTATATAACTCTGAAAACAAACAGTGTAAATAACTGGAAAAAGGAAGGATCATTTACTAAGTGGTTTGAAAACAGCACTTGCCCTTCATCAGTAGCAAAGGTTCTGTTGGGAGTATTCATGAATTATTCCTATTTTATATGGCTCAATAACCAGTCACGGTGTTATAAGCAACGTACTTTCTTTCTTTCTTTTTTCTTTTTTCCTTCTTTTTTTTTCAAGACAAGCTTTCTCCATAGCTTTGGAGCTTGTCATAGAACTCGTTCTGTAGACCAGGCTGGCCTTGAGCTCACAGAGATCTGCGTCCCGAGTGCTAGAACTAAAGGTGCACTCCACCACCGCCTGACTTTCTCTTTACGCTTATGCACAGCCTACTATTTTTATATTTAACTTAGTATAATGTAAATCATAGAGATAATTGTTTTAATAAAGGTGGCAAAAATAAAACTATAGTGAAATTATTAACCTTTACCATTTGACTGCATATTAGAATGACAAGGGCGCCTTTACAGCCAAAGACCATGGTCTGAGGACATATGTAGGCCACAGAGGATTGTCTTATTTGTAAAAGACCTTGGTCCGAAAACATATGTAGGTCACAGAGAATTGTCTAACATGTAAAAGACCTGAGGGTCCATCCTCAGCATTAAAATAAATCAATAAACAAATCTGAGACTCATCCTAATTTGTGAGGCAATGCATTTGTTTGTCAGTTTATGTGATTTGTTTCTTATGTTTACACTGGGTTATCAGATGATCCATAAGTGGCCAGGCCACCATCTCTACATGTGAGTATACCTGAAACTGGGGATATTCCACAGGACATTATTTGAAGATAAGAGAAAAGAGTGTACATGAATGTTTACGGAAGGCTTCCGCATGGATTGTATTCTGCACCTACTCAGTGGACCGATGTGTCAGAGTCTCTGCTTGTTTTGAACAAGATTGCTCATGTGACGATTTGATAAACATGGTCATTTCCCTCTACTCCATCTTCACTCCCTTCTTCAAATGACATGTTTCAGTTCCCTTACCATAGAGAAGGCGGCAACCATTGTCATAGTAACTTCTCAAAGCACATTCTGACTGTGACCCAAGGAACAGAGAAGCTTTGACCAGACAACCATGAGCAGGGATTTTTCTGAACATTATCACAAAGCTGCAAAACAAGCCTGTTCCATCTAGACAACAACACTATTTTTCCCTTTGTCTCTGCAAATTAGGGTGACATGGAACTCCTTCTTCGAGTCCTCTGTTCAACCACCTGTTTTCCTTTATGGTGGATTCCACAGATGCCCACTTCAGGTCTCAGCTTAGTACTCTGGTTGAGTCTACTGCACCATTGGCACCTACAGGCTTCTTTTCCACTTATGTTTAGCTGAAAGACTCTGTCAAATGAGGCAACTCTTAAAAAAATAAAAACTGTATCATGTATATAATTCCTTAACTTAGAATTCTCAGTAAAGTCTCTTGTCCTTATGCCTGTGTTTTCTGTGCCCTGATGCCCCTACATGGTTTATAAATTGACCTTCTCTCCAAATAATCCACCATTCCCCTCACTCTCTGATTTGAACCATTTTATTATACCTTGGATGTGGCAAATTTCCTTGCCTTTACATTTACCGTGTCCTTTGCCAAGATTGCTCATCAGCCAGACCTAGAAATTATTCTTTTTTTTTTATTTAGTTTGAGTCTTAAATTCTACCTCTTCAGAATAGTTTCCATGACAATTTAATAAAAACAAATCCTTCCTTCTATACCACCTTCAACATCTGTGCCTGGTCCCTGCCTTTGGGTTCACATAAGTTAGCAGTTGATATGTTAAACGCTCACTGTTTGGCTGTTGTAAAATGGAAGACCCACCTGACAAGTGACCTCTCTATGTATTTATTAGATTGGGCACTGTGTCTTTACATAACTGAGAATTATTATACATACATTAAATTAGATCTGCACTGTGTGAATCATAATACTGCAGCACATAATGAATTACTAACAGTGTTGATCTCTGCTTTTCTCTTCTTTATCCCTTGGTCAGGTGATCAAAAAAACTGTCTTTCTGTTTTATTTAGTTTGATATTTATTTTCTGTAGCTTGGATCAGAAGGATTCATAAATAGTACAATTCAGAGTTAAGTTTCAAAGTGTGACAGGCTTTAAGGAAAGAACCATGCAACCCACATATCTGTATCCAGATCATGGGGATGGAGAGTCAAAGGTAGCAGGTACTTTTAACCTCCCAGGTTAACCTTTGGTTTCACCATAAACCACCATTATAGTCAGTGTAATCAAAGACCTTTATTCTCTGCCTTCTCTGTTCTTTGTGTAACAATATATTCCCTTCACTTTTCGTCTTTACAGCATAGCCGCGGCTCTGTTACAACCTCCATGACCTCTTTTTCCCCGTCAAAATCTACAGACTATTTCAGAGTTGTAAAAGAAATATTTATCTTAAAAATAGATATTACCCATTGTCTATCTTTTATACATTAATCATAATGTGCATGTACCATATTCTGTATCAAAATGTCCTCTCCCACCATCAGTTTGTGTTACTCAGAATTCCACATGAAGCCGACACTTACTCCATATTTCCAAGCCAAGATCATGATTTCACAAGCTTCATCAGCTTAGGAAACTTGTATCTTCTCTGTAACAACTTAAGGTCACTGTACCGTGGTCATGGTGGACACAGCTGACAGCTCAGGGAGCAGTCATCTGCTTCCTGTCCTCAGTGATGTTTTATTTCTGTGAAAAACACGATGACCACAACAATTCTTATAAAAAAAAGCATTTGGGGGGTTGCTTATAGTTTAAGAAGTTTAGTCCATTATCATCATGGCAGGGAGCATGATGGTATGCAGGAGATATATATAGTGCTGGACAAGTGGCAGCAGGAAGAGAAAACACCTCCTAATCTTTTCAAATAATACCACTTCCTGGTTACCAAACAGTCAAATCTGTGGGAGGTATTCTCATTCAAACCATCACATTCCACTTCCCAGCACCCATGAGCTCATAGCCATATCATAATGCAAAATGCTTTTACTTTAACTTTCAAAGTTCTCATCCTCATATTCTGTCACAAAATTCAAAGTTTCTTCTGATGTAGTTTGAGACTGCTCATTTGTTTCTCAGCCTCCCAGACGAGAAATAATCACACAAAAACTATATGAAATACAACACTGCTTGGCCAGTAGCTTAGGCTTCTTATTAAGTAACTCTTTTTTTTTTTTTGGTTTTTCGAGACAGGGTTTCTCTGTGGCTTTGGAGCCTGTCCTGGTATGCACCACCACACCCAAATACGTTTCTTTTCTTTTTTTAAAGGACTTTTACCTTTTGTTTTTGTCTCCCAAGCCTACAGATATTTTTAAACATACTCTAAACCATTTAGAGGGTTTTTTTTGTCCAAATATATCTTTACTGTATATCTCTCTTTTTCTGACCACATGAGTCTTTAATTTGTCAAACGATATGGCTAGGATTAAAGCAGTAGCTTTGATGGTTGACTTTGCCCCATTCCTTAGCTTTGTGAGGGTCTAGCTTCATGCTGGAGGTAGTAGTAAGATTAATGTTCATTGCCACAACTCTATGAAGTTTCAAGGAACCTGACACCACCAAGAAGCATGTTGTAGACTATTCAATGACGACCATTTAAGTGTTTTGTTGCAAGGCCTCTTAAAAGACCTACAAGGTTTTTGCAGCTAAAGCTGAGTAGGAAGCCTGTCTTTTTTTTGGTCACCTAAAGTTCTTCTTTATTTTTTTTCCCATTTTTTTATTAAAGATTTCCATCTCCTCCCCTCCTCCTCCCCCTTTCCTCCCCTCCCTTCCACCCGTATCCCCACTCCCTCCCCCTCCAGGTCAAAGAGCCATCAGGGTTCCCTTCACTATGTTAAGTCCAAGGTCCTCCCAACTCCCCCTAAGTCCAGGAAGGTGAGCAACCAAGCTGACAAGGCTCACAGTGAGCCCGTCTATGCTGAAGAGTCCAAGCCCATCACTGTTGTCCTTGGTTTCTCAGTCCTCTTCCACCATCAGCCACATTCAGAGGAAGCCTGTCTTAAATGAGACATGCTTGCCTCTAGACAGCAGAGCCCTCTTGAGAAAATGCTGCTATCAAGAAGCCATGTTTAACTCTATCTTTTGTGTCTAGAATTACTTCCCAAGCTCTCTATGATTTTATGTAGATGTAGTTGCCAATGTTGGTGCCATTTGCTGACAGAGGTTTCTGTCTTACCCCATGCCACAACTGTTCAGTCTCAAAGGAACAGACAGAGGCCTGCATTAATTATAAACTGGTTGACCTATTAACTCAAGGTTCTTATTAAGTAATCTTACATGTTATATTAACCCACAATTCTTGTCTGTGTTACTCTTGATACCTTTAATCAGTGAAGCATTCTCATCATGCTTTCTCTGGGTATGGGTGACTACTGCAGAGTGAGCCTTTCCTCTTCTCAGAATTCTTCTGTTCTGGTCGTCCTGCCTATACTTCCTGCCTGGATACTGGCCAATCAGCATTTTATTAAGCCAATACAATTATAAATCTCTACAGGGTACAAGACCATTGTTCCACAGTATTCTGAGACTCACAAAAATCTCTTAACTGTAACATTCTGTAAAATCAACATGAAAAAGGATATCATATACCTCCAGTATACAATAGCGCAGAATACACATTGCTCTTCCAAAAGTGAAGAAAGGGAGAACAGTGAGGAAATACTGGATGAAAGCAAGATGAAAATACCAGCAGGACAAACTCTAAATTCTGCATCTCCATGTCTAATGTCAAGGTGGTCTTCAGGTCTCCAATTCCCAACTACACCATACTTCTCTCCCTTGGGCTGATTCAACTTCTCTATAGCTTTCTTTGGCAGGTAGTCCATAACTCTGGCATCTCCAACATCTTGTGGTCTCCAAGGCAGTCCAAGTTTCACCTTCATAGCTTCACAATAAAATGTAGAGACATTCATGCTGGGACAGCCCAGGTACACATCTGGCCTCGACAGCTTTCTGTAGCGAGGGGCTGTGGGCCAGCTTCCCACTGCCTGGCTTCCAGCTACTGGCTAGCTTATGCCCTGAAATAACATCACACAAATTGTATTCTTTTAAACACTGCCTGGCCCATTATTTTCAGCCTCTTACTCACATCTTGACTAACCCATATCTAATAATGTATGTAACACCATGAATGGTGTCTTACCCAGAAAGATTCAGCATGTCTGGCCTGGTGGCTGGCTTCATCGCATCTGGCATCTCTCTGAGGAGAGGCATGGTGGTCTGCCTAACTTAAGAGAGGCGTGGCATCTGACTGAGCCATCTACCTCACTTCCTTCTTCCTGTTCTGTCTACTCCACCCACCTAAGGGCCGGTCTATCAGATGGGCCAGGCAGTTTCTTTATTAATTATCCAATGAAATCATCAGATAGATAGAAGACACACCTACATCAGCTTTCCTTAGCCTTAGAAGGATATTTCACAACCCTGTTCTGTGTACTTGACTCTAAAGCCAGAACCATGTGGCTGCCAAGTTCTGCTGCTTGCTGATGCTGGGACATGGCCCCCCTCATTTAATTACATCTACATCAGTTTTTAGTTAATGATTAAAGTTTTTATTTAATTCTTTTCCATAATTTGGAAGATTATCTGTATGGAGTCTTACTCTGGGGCTACCACTCCCTTTATTCCATTTAGCATCAGACTTCTCATTCAATTTTTTATCTCCTTGCACAGTGGACTTAGTTCCAATACTTATCTTGTTGCTCCTTTTCTCGTCAAACTGTACATCCTGCATTTTCCATTCCTCGGTATACTCTTTTTCACTATAGGTCTCCATAAAAGTAACCACTAATAATCATGAAACAGAGTCAATACTAGGCTGCCTTGAAATCTTCTTTACCAATGCCATTAATTTCAAACTCTTTAATATAACCCCAGGTAGACATTTTGTACAAGGACAGAAAACAGCTACATGTTTAGCCAATCTGTCACAATAATGGTCTCTAGATCTCTGAAACTTCTTGAACCATGCTATGAAAATCTAAATTTCTCTCAATTTCTTCCATTTTTCTACTAGGATGTTCCTTTAAGCCCTGATTACAACATTCAACCTCTTTCCTAATCCAAAGTTCCAAAGTCCAACTTCTGTCTTAGTCAGTGTTCTATTGCTCTGAAGAGACATCATGACCACAACAATTCTTATAAAAGAAAGCATTTAATTGAGGCTGGCTTACAGTTTCAGAGCTATAGTCCATTCTCATCATGGAAGGGAACATGGTGACATTCAGGAGGACATCTTCCTGAAGAAGTACCTGAGAGTTCTACATCTGGATCTGCAAAAGCAGATAGAAAAGGCAAGCCTCTGAGTCAGGTTTGGGATCTTGAAATACCAAAGCTCACCCCCAGTGATACACTTCCTCCAACAAGGCACATCAACTAATCCTTTCAAATAGCACCATTTCCTGAAGACCAATAATTCAAATCTATGAGCCTATAAGGCCATTGTCATTCAATCCACCACACTTCCAAACAAGTTTCTCACCTGTAGCACTATGACTGACACTTTGAATATTCAATGAACATGTTTTATCTATTGTAAAGATATAACAGCATTTCTGGCCATTAACAAACACTGAAATGTGTGTTGAGAGAAGTGCGCCTACAAAGGGAAAAGGCTTTCTTCAAGATAAGATACTCTCTGATCCTCCACTGCTTCCTCACACTTGGCTCTTTCTACCTTTGTTTGCTTGTTATCCCTTCAGAAGTATGCAGATTTTATGATCATATCCTTTTCCCTAGTACATACATCATTATCTTCTAGACCATATAGATGAAGTCTCTATTGATATGTGTATTAGTCAGAGTTTTCTAGAAGAACAGAAAGATTGAATGAATCTATTTATGTACATATATATGTACATAATTTATATTATATTACTTTTATATTTTTATATCTATCAATCGATTGGGTATTTCAGCTGGTCTTTTTTGAGGTTACATAGGAATCCTGAAGAAGTAGGTTCTAATGGTAGCAAAAGAATGCCTCAGCAGCAGGATAGATGACCTTGTCATTGAGAGTGAGAGAAAGCATGCTAGAAGCAAAGCTTCCTTCCTCCATATCCATTTACGTAGACTTCCATCAGAAGATGAAAACCAGATTTGAGTGGTTCTTCAGATTGCAAATGAGCCATATTTAACATGGTTCTTTCCAAATCAACTAATCTAATCAAGAAATATCTCACTAGTGTGCTCAGCTACTTTGGTTTTAGTAAATTCAAGTTGTAATCAAGATGTCAACTGAGATTAGCCATTACAGTATGTTTTCCAATGAAGTCCTTACTTACTTCAGCCTAGATCCATTTTTATCTATGTATCTATCATCTGTCTGTCTGTCTGCTTATCATATATCTACTTATCTATCTACCTCATTTGTTGGTTTAGAATTTTATATGTATACATAATGGATTTGGGTCCTTAAAGAGACCTGTCAGTTTCTTTAAGTTTGCCCCCTCTTCATTACTTTTTCTTCCAATGGTCATGTACTTTTCATTTAACTACCTAGTCAACTTAATGCTGCCAATAAGATCATGGGCAAGCTACAAAGGTCCACATCCACAAAGAAAAAGTGATTGTACCTTTTCTAGCCACCTGAATTTTCAATTGTGGAATTTTTGCTGTTTTGGTCATGTGCACATCTCATGCATACAGTCATAGTCATGGTGAATTCATGTGTATCATGTCCCAGACATGTCCAGAAAACACTTCTTCTAGCAATCTTCCGGTATTTTACTCTCACATTCCTTTCATTCTCTTCAAAACTGTCCTGAGGTTTGTGGGAAAGAATTGTGAACATGGGAATTTTATTTGGGGTTGAGCATACCACAATCTTTTATTCTCTGAAGTTTGGCCAGTTGTGAGTTTCTGTATTAATCCCCATCTGAAAATAGAAATTTCTCTGATGAGAACTGAAAGCTGCATTAGTATATGGGTGCAAAAATAAAAATTTAGAGGGCAGTTTGATACTATGTCCATTAAGGGAATAATTGTGGTAAGTTCTCCAGTGTGTGTGTGTGTGCACACGCATGCATGTGCATGTGCGTGTGCGTGTGTGTGTGTGTGTGTGTGTGTGTGTGTGTGTGTTTGGTGTTTAGGGGGTGGAGGAAGAGGAAGAACAAGGATATGTGGGTTAAATGAATTACCCTATGCAGGAGGATAATGAATCTCTGAGGCCAGAGGCTATCAAATAAAAAGTCCAGTATTGGGTTTCTGTTGCTTCTTTTGATCATTGTGTAGCAGGGACTCCTAAACCACTTAATACCAGCTATTGTCACTGCTATTGGTTACCCCCCAAAGATTTTATGTTAATACCTAATTAGAAGATGACATATACATGAGTAGCTGGATGTAGAAACTTTCTGTTTACCCTTACTGACCAGGATTCGTAGTCCTGGAGGATTCTATGCATGCTCCTGGGGCTGGAGATATCAGGAGTTTCACTCACCTGTGAACGCTGTGAACTGCAATGGTGATGATCATTGATGTAACAGTGGTCAGAATGTTGTAGGCCCAAACAATAGGCTTTTTGAACTTTTTGTTTGGTTTCTTTCTATTTCTCTCTTTTCTGTTTTAGATTTAAGGCCCAATCCACAAAACTGAACTCATACTGGTTCTGTTAACTGGACCAAGAATCTGTGGTTGAATCCATTTTATGATAGTAAAATTACTGAAGCAATTAGTTATTGGAATGGATAAAAAAATCACTCCTGAGAAATCTTCTTGGTAACTCTTCATAGTGTTGGTATAATACCTTCCAGTCCTATGTGGACTCTGGCTTTAAATTCTATTTTGGAGTCCGTTGCATCCTACCTACATTTTTTGTCAACTGTTTGGTTAGTCTGTCTCTCACAACTATCTTCACCTTTGCAGAGTTCTCCCTTTTTGTTATCATCTGTGTCAGACCTTCTCCATTCAGACCTTTCCCTGCCTTGGTTCCTAAGATAATTTTACATCTGCTCTGTAATTAAAGTTAAAGACATGAGTAAGCTTTGAAATTGAAAAAAAAAATAGGGCTAGGCCATTCCAGATGCAAACTTGATGAATTAAGTTCTAGAGATAAGAAATGGAATGCATGTCTTCGGGCAGTAAGGTTAGCTCAGTTTCCATTTTAATTGAAAGAATAACGAAAGAAGGTTTGCGACTTAGCTATTCCTGTTTCATGGGAAGGCAGATGTAATTGATGTTGACATAGAAGACCAAACAAAACAGTAAAACCCTGAAGGCTCTTGATCTTGATGTTGGTATGATGAACCTTTAGGCTCACTGTAGACAGGAAGGAGTGGAAAAACATGGCAGGGAGGGGGGAAAATCACAGAACTTAGTCTCAAAATTGCTGTGGCCATAAGGGCAGCAGAGTCCTGTTCACAGCTGTTACAGGAAGGACTCTCAGTTGGGTTAAAGATCATGACCATTCTTTTAATGTACGAAATTTTCAATATATGCAAAATGGGCAAACATCAGTAGCCTATAGTAAATAAAACATAACTTTGCAGATATTAGGGTTTCATAGTCCAAATCCTAAACAGAGTCCCCTAATTCCTGAATAGAACTTCTGGGCACAGAAAGCCTTTGAAATAAAAATGTGTTTCTAAAACTTGTGGTAAAGACTAGTGTTTTCTTACTTTCTTAAAACATACTAATAGAATTCTCAACTGATTATTTCAAATTCATATTAACATGTAGTCAGGCGTGTTTAAAGCTCTGAATACTTTTCAAAGTAAGCAGCAGGCAATATTTAAATATATTATGTACTGTTTGAATTTTTTATTGCATGCTATTTTAGTCACCTGTCTTGTTGCTGGAACAGAGACCATGTGAAACAACAAACAAACAAACAAAAACCAGAAACCAAAAATCAACTTTAAAAAGGGTTTCCTTTGACTCCCAGCTTCAGAGTGCAGCCCATCATGGTGGCACAGTCTCGATGGCTTTGGCAGCTGGTCACAGTGCATCTGTAATCACAAATCAGGAGACAAAGGCTCACAGTCAGCCCTCTTTTCCCTTCTTACACAGTCTGGGACTGCGGCTGCAGAATGCTGCCATCCTCGCTGGCATGCACAGGAATTTTACTCCAAGGTGACTCTAGATCCTGTCAATGGGGTGAGCCATGTCAGCTTGGCTGTAGAAACTGTGTTGAGACAAGGAAGATTCCATATTGGCCCCCATGTGGGGAAATGGGTGCATAAAAATGCGACCAGGTTAATGTTAAGTTATAGGGTCATTTTTACAATTACTATTTTATAGATTAAAAATACAAACTTCCATCACACTTTAAAATCTATTATTTCAGATAAGGAACATTGATTTACAAAAGCCAAATGGCAGACTTAACACAACCTCACATTTTAATAGAAGTGTTACAAAGTTTTAGTTATTAAAAATTCATAAAGGTTAACATTTTAGATATAAAAAGAGCAAGGCACCAATCGATTTAATGGGAGATAAAGGGTAAAGCATGCAATGCTTAGACTTTAAAAATCCAATTATTCCTATTAGTCTTCACACATTAGGCAGTCATATTTTAGTGCCTTCCCATGCCTCACTTGTCTTGCTTCTTCTTATCAAACCTCCCGCTTGCATTTTAATTGACTTGGTGGAAGAGCAAAGAAAAAGAGAAAAAGAAGTTGTGAAATTAGAGAAAGGGATGTGCATATTTAGTGACCCTCTCCGAGTGCTTCGCCTGTGCTTTAAATACTGTGCTGCTCCAAAAGTCAGTCTCTACCTGCAGGACCACTTTTGAATGATCACTTCCAGATAGGATTGTGATTTTTTGAACATCTGTGTGACTACTGGTAAGAATGGTCACTAGACAGAGAAGTTGTGGACGTGAGCAGACTCCCCTGGGTTGACACACTACCCCGTGATGAAGAGCCGCCCACACTTGCGGTGGTGGTTCATGTTTTCATAGCTGTCTGATGACTACAAAATTCATGAGTTTTGTCTGACAGCCGAACCGGTGAGATCTACTTTATTAGAAAGTCATGTGATTGAAGAAAAATGAAATGTGTGGGCACACCTGGAGATCTGTCACACTGATTCTCCGTGAGGAACTCCTGGTACCTTTGGGAGGACTTCTGAGTGTGTCTGGAGCTGTTTCTGGGGCACTGGAGTGGCCAGACTTCTTAGTCTCAAACTTTTTACATCTCTCAAATGTATTGAATAGTCTGAAAAACTTTTTGTTAATTGGCATTGTATGTTTTGATACAATAATTTAAAGGAAAATGTGTATTATCTAAATTAAGTACAAGGTCAGTTCATCCTAGTATACACATTTTATGAAATCCATATTTAAAATAAAAAGAAAGAATTGTTTTACATTTTTCAAATCTCTCTCTTGTGTAGGATGATAAATCTAGAGTTCCAGATCTGCTGCCACAGCCAATCTTTCGTGATAAATTATCTGTAGAGAGTCATAGCAGTGGAGGGGAGTGCAGGGACTTGGGGCTACCGGCTTCCTATCAACCCGAGGGAGATTTGACAGGAGTGCTGGGAAATCTACATCCACCTCATGCCTTCAAGCTGTCTTTAATCTGGCGCTCTCTCTCATTGTGCTGCTCTACCCGCCTCAGCCTGCTGCTGCCACAAAGATCAAAACTCGAGTTTGCATTTATCTGACAAGAGAGAGGAGCGCGGCTCTGAGCGAAATAAGACATTCATACCGTGGGAGGGTTACACTTACACATGCTGGGGATAATGTGCTTTCATTTGCTATCAAACGCGACAGACCAATCAAGTATGCAGACATGACATCCTCTGTTTCTAAAGCAACCGTGATCATGAATGTGCAGAATAGTTCGTAATTTTGTTGAATGTTTAGTGTGGAAGTGGCTTCAGGGATAGAGTGTGGGGTCCAAGTTTGATTGACAAGTTGGTTTATCTTCTCTATGATCTCAGCTGTACCTTTCTCAGTGTCCTTTACCAATGGCCACTCTTGCTGCACAAACTGTTCTGAAAACAGCTAAACATCATTGCTGAATGTCTTAGGACTGAAGGTAGTAATTCATTGTTTAGACTTGAAAACTAAAAATTTTAGCTAGTAATCTTGATATGGAAATGAAGCTATAGTGTTTGTTAAAAATGGCTTTTATTTTGGTTTAATATTTATGAAATAATTAGCAATCCAAGGATATCACTTAAATTTAAACCTCTTTGCTTTTTATTAAGATAATTGGATGTAATTGTGATATTCATGAACTGGGACATTTGGAAATGTCAAGAGTTTCACATTAAATCAATATTTAAATTCAACATCAGAACAGTTGGAGGTGTTTTTTTAAATCTAATTTCAGCTTGTAATATTTTCAGACCTTTGGTTAAAATTCAATATTCAGAAACTGAAATGTATTGTTATTTATATATTTATAAAAACACATAAATTAAAGAGGAGACAAATGATCAAAAAGGGATTAATTTTTCTTCTTGTCTGAGAATTGTTATGTTGTCTATCACAAGATGATTCATGAATGCCTGCCAAAGTTTATGGAAGACAGTTTTCTGGAATTTATGGAATTGTAAGGAAATATTGTTAATTTCATGCTTTCTGTCAACTATTAATAAAAAGGAGGATCATTTATTGATTGCCCACTCTGTATCTGTGGTTCACTGGGCTTCAGAATCAGGGTCTAGAAAAGAACCATTAAGTTTCATGGTATACTTGATTCTTTACAAGTTTCCCAGTCCTTAGCAAACAGTCCTTCCTAGTTCTACTCTGTCTAATGTTCACTGTGCCCTGCATGAACCTGATCACATAGAAATCATTATTGAAATAAATCACTGTATGTAACGAACTCCTAGACGTTCATTTCCATCTACGATGTGTCACCCGCTGTTGCTATAGTTGCTATGAGCTAGTGGGGGACCCTTGAGAACAAAGATAATTCAGCAAAACCTCCTGGCTAGCTCACCTTCAAAATTATGTCACAATGTTTTTTAATTTGCATTATTCATTTCTGTTAATTTTTTATAAGATCAGTTAATTCACATTGATGAAAATGCTGAATACAACACAGTAACTTTGGTAGATTACAAGATATAGAAGAATATCTTACGAGAAAGATTACAAAGTTTTAGAAGCCTGGATCCTCGATCCAGATAGTTTTATGTTCAGCTTGCTAGGAACCTTTCCCTAGAAACGCAGCCTTTCCTCTCAATCTTCTCACAGCTGTCTGTAAGCTTTTGTCTTCAAGTCTTCAAATTATGGGTGTGTATCAATCATGATGGGAGAACTGTCTGAAATATAGATAATGTTTAGCTAATTTCAATTTCAACTATGCATGCTAATTTGTAATCAATAAGACTCTCACATAGGCCATATTTGATTAATCCTTCCATGTTCCTGTAACACTTTGTAAGTTGTGTGTGTGTGTGTGTATGAGAGAGAGAGGGAGGAAGAAAGAGAGAGAGAGAGAGAGAGAGAGAGAGATAGATAGATAGATAGATAGATAGATGAGAGAGAGAGAGAGAGAGAGAGAGAGAGAGAGAGAGAGAGAGAGAGAGAGAGAGTGATTTCATGTGGCAGGTGGTATAAATGTTTTATTCCCATCTTACATCTTTATCTTTTGGAATAGTCTTCCACTGAATTCTCATTCCTTATAGTTGAAAAGAGGTAAGGATTATGTTCTCTATATCTGTCAATCATCTATCTATCTATCTATCTATCTATCTATCTATCTATCTATGTATCTATCTGTCTCTCAGTTGGGGAGGATGTTATAGAACATTAGTTTATTCCCTTCAAATTATTTGATATATACCAAATTTCATGGATTGGAAACCACCCCAAGGACTGGGAGGTTGGAACAAATAAGAGCTCTTTAAGTGTGAATGATGTTCGCATAAATCAATTGTTGTCACTATTGTAGATAGTTACCAGGAAAATGAAGTTGTTGCAAAAGCAACTTCAGCCTATTCTGCCTATCACCCTATCTTGCCCTTTTACCTGGGAAGGGTGCAGTTAGAAGGCCCAGCAAGCTCCACATTGAACTGCCAAGGCCCCAAACTGTGAGAAATAAAACTCTTTATGTTTTCAGTTTTAAGTTATAGTAGCACAAACAGCCTAAGGTATCATATACCTCCCAACTCACAGAAAGTTTATTATATATTATTTCTAAGTAAAATAAATGTATTTCTTATTTTACTTTAGGTAATTCCATTCAGGCGTAGGCTTGTTCCATAGCACTTCCTTTAACTAGCGCAGGTTGGTATGTATTGAACTGTTCTTTATCACCTCTTCTCCTTCCGACTGTCTTCAGTTTTCACACCTACTCCTATTTATTTCTTCCACTCGCAATGCTTCATGTATTCTAAACCAAGCCAGTGTTTTGTTTTTAATGCAGTTTTATACAATGTTGATTCTTTTTAGTATTTCCTCTCTTTTGTGAGTTTTCAATCTGAGGATTTTCCCTACTTCAATTCTCTTTCTTGTGCTTGTCAAGTGTCTGTTTTGATGATCTTTCTTAATCAAGACAAAGAACTACTTTGTTCAGAGACATTAACTTATCAAAAGAATGTAGTATCTGAGCTGTGGCACCATAAACCCCCAACATTAACAGTGCTTTGTCTTTGTCTCTTTTAACTTACTTTATCACAAAAGCAAAATTAGCTTAAAATTAAGGATTTTAATGCATTTCTTCATCATTTCATGCTTGTCAGCTCTAGTGTTTGCACTTTGTCTCTTCAGTTACATTCTTCTCATTGTACATTGTTCTGGAATTTTGGATTGGTTTTGATGTGTAGAGAACCATGGTCTATTTTTTTAGAATTAAATCTAAATTAGGAAATCAGACAACAGTGTTTAGTAAATCCTTTAGAATTATCAACATGTACCAAAGGAAACCACATTAGAAGACTTTGAACATACCTAAGCAAGCTCTCTTTCAAATAAGAGGGTATTATGTAGCTTGTGGAACCCATGATATTTTGAAAATAATGTGGAATGTTAGTGATGTATGGCATCTCTCATAGAAAATAGCTATGATAATCTGTGAGATGGGTCAGCAGGTAAGCGTGCCTGAGGACAAGATCAATAATCTGAGTTCAATCCCAGGGCACATATGGCAACCTACACAAGTACCCCTAGCACATTTATATTCAAAAACATACTTTCTCTCTCATTCTGAATAAATGTATCTAAATTTTAAAAGAAAATAGTCTTGGTTGTCCATCAACTAAAGCAATGTCCATCAGCTAAAGCAAATAAAGAAATGGGAATGTTGGAAAAATGGTTTGCTTACAAATCTGAACTACAATATACTGTACTGAATGACCTATTTGGAGCCAAGCATATCCTAGCCAGCAACATAAACACTTGCAACCCATTTTAATCAAACTATAACCTGCAAATTTAATTTTAAAAGTTTATCACCCAATCTGTGAACATACAGGATTCCAGTCTGTGCTTTTGAAGAAATATTTCTGTTTTAATTTTATGGTGAAGTTTCCAGGGAGAGTACTTACTGCCATTAAGCTGTGTATGAGAAATGGTGTCCAAAGCACTCATTTCTAGTCAAGTTCTGTGATTAATCCAGCTACATAACGTTATTCCAGGAGCTACACTCTTAGATTATCCACTCAGGTAGTCTCTATTCATTGCTGGCAAGAGTTAGCAGGATCCTCCATAAAATTTCTACTCAGGATGGCTTATAGCAATTAAATATTCATCTACGCAGTTTCTTGCCCAAATAGCTAACCAACTCCATAAGGAGCCTCTTTGATGCATATCTTCCTCTTGAAGTAGCTTGGTGCTGCCAGTAGCAGATGTGTCTCATTGTCATGAAAAGCCTTAAGTTATTAAAATATCTTAAATGCCATATTCTGTAGTCTTTGAAATATGTGAAGAATGCCTATCTGAAATATATCTATGTACATCTAGAAAATCTAACATGACTACAAACTTGACTGTTATAGATGATTATTCATTAACAACCTGTATTTCCTAATTATACATTACATTTTTACAATGAACTACACAATCACAATACCTTAATCAAGAGCAGAAATACACATATAAGAAGATTGACCTTAAATTTATATCAATAAAGCAAAATCCATACCAATGCAAATTATTCATATCTATATCATATCCCTTTTAAATTTAAATAAACAGTTATAAACAATATTTGAGAATATGGGCATAGTTTTTTTTTTCTCTCCAAACTGCTTTGTGCTGTATGGGGGCACTGTTAATCAGGTCTTTCGTGGTGTATCCTGTTTGCTAGGTTCATCTCAGTCGGAAGCTGAGCAAAGCATTTTTTTGAGGATGTTCACAGAAACCTTTCAGGAGGCATGGTCTATCATACCATATTGGTCTAGTAGCAATCAACAGGGTCTCATCCTCTGTGAAAACAAAAGAAGAACCTCTTTTCCAAAGCATCATATCCTTAGACCCAAATTCTGAAGTCATAATACCTTTATAATATCCATGCTGGTCTAGCTTAGCAGCCCACACAATGAAACTTCTCTCTGTTCGTAGCTATTTCACAGTCAAAAATATCAAAGAAAATACAATAATACACATAATCCAGACTCTCTGTGAATTTTCCATCTTTACATGGTTATTTTTTCTTTACTTCTTTTAATCTATTACTATCTGTACTCTGTCTCTTTTAAGATTTTTTTTTAAAACAATTGTTTTGAGACAGGGTTTCTCTATGTATCTTTGTCCTGGAACTCACTCTGTAGACCAGGCTGTCCTTGAACTCACAGAGGTTTGTCTGCCTCTGTCTCCCAAGTGCTGGGATTAAAGGTGTGCACTATTATACCTTGAACTCACAGAGATCATCTGCCTTTGCCTCCCAGGCACTGTGATTAAAGGTGTGTGCCACCACACCTTGAATTTACAGAGGTCTGCCTGCCTCTATCTTTTCTTTTCTCTCCCCAAGCCTACATATATTTTTAACAATGTAACCAATTTAGAAGTCGTTTATGTCTGGATCTATCCTATTGCTTTGTCTTTAATCCTCTACTGTCTTGAGGAGCTTTTAAAATGCTAAGTAGCTTGGTTGCAGCTGCTCTGGATGTTGGCTCCACCTCTCTCCAATTTCAAAATGGTGGACATACCGTTTCTGTTAGCTCTGGGGCCGCCAGGCAGGAGCTGCGCTCAGCAGTCCAACCCAGAGAATGAGTGTGCCACACATAAATCCTTTTTATCTGAGTTACAGCCAAATCTTCCATGCAGGGCAATGTGTAGCCTGGAAGCATCTCTCTGTATGATGGCAGGAATCCACCATGCTCTCCTGCCTGTACATGCCTAATAGACCTGACTTCACTGCCTGCTCAGACAGGGAGCATCAAGCCACAGACATGGTCTCAAGTACATTGTTCCCGACCCCAAGTGAGCACCCAAACATCCGGGCCCACAAATGCTCCATAGCTGGAGTTTGCACCAGCAGCAGGGACCAGGAAGCCTTGTTTTAAAATGGCACAGCTTTTTCTTTTTGCTGAGTCAAGAAAATCTCTCTGTGGCACACCTCCAGCAAACAGCAAAAAGCTGTGTTAAACTCTGTTTTTTCTGCATTTAAAATTAAGCTCTGTCAGGTTTTAAAGTGGATTTAATTGGCCACATTGGGCTGCCAAACTATTGAAATTAGAGCGGGACCCCTTTGTTCCATCCCAACCGGCTAGCTTAACCCCCAAAGGAGTGATGGGCTGTGTCCCGCTGCCCAGCTAGCTTATACCCAAAATAACCACACAGAAACTGTATTCATTCAAATATTGCCTTGCCCATTGTCTCCAGCCCCTTATTGGCTAACTCTCACATGTTAGTTTAACCCATCTCCATTAATGTGTATTGCCACTTGACTGTGGCTTACCAGCATGAGTCTAACCAGCATCTGTCTTGGGCATGAGAACCATGGCGTCTGCCATACTGCCCTTCTTCCCAGCCTCCTGTTCTGTTTACTCCTCCTACCTTAGTTCTGCCCTATCAAAATGCCAAGGCAGTTTCTTTATTAACCAATGAAAGCAACACAAATACAGAAGGACCTCCTACACCATTAATCAAAGATGAATGATATTTATTTGGGCAAAATGGATATTCTAAATTGCATAATTGAATTTTTAGCCATTTTTTGAAAGGTTCCTTGATCCAAACAAACAAACAAGACTTTCTCTGGTTGATAAGCAATGCCAAATGATTTCTCCTTTGAACTTTTCAATATGAAATATGTTATAAAAACCTTTGGCATTTACAAGCATCCAAATGCTCAAAGTTGGCATTGTGAACTATCTTTGACCATTTGGATCTTCTTAGAGGAGGGTATCTCAGTTGGAGGTAATCTTTGTTCAGTCTTAAGCACTGAAAGCTTTTGAGAAAGGCTTAGAGAACACACTCACACAGGTCCCTAGCAAGTTGCTATAGTCAAGGCATTCACTAAAGTATCCATTATAATAATGAGTACTATGTTACTATGAAATTTATTTTAACAGAATAATAATATTCTGATGCAAGCTCTCTGCAGTAGTTTATTCTAGTAAGTACACTTCTTAAGTTATTTTTGAATGTATTGTAGGATACAGACAGATCCAAACCTATAATAGTAAATATGAAAGGAAAATTTTTTTAATAAATGGTGTGAACTTAGCATTTTGCTTTAGAACAGCAACATGCTTGGCTTAAGAGGAAACTAGCAGTATAATTTAAAGCACTAAGAACAATTCTGACAATGGTGTTAGTGCACAAGATCAAGGACATCCTCTCATCAAAATGCTTCCTTTATAATAAAATATATTTTTTCATTATAATTTTAAACTACTTAACTTAAACTTTTATTATAATACTGTACCAGATATACAAATATGAGGATGCGATGGCTCCTTTCTGAAATGATTAATCATGCTGTAGGTAAGACAGATCTAGGTGTGAAAATCACAATGTGGCTGAAGCATGGAAATCCAAAAGAGGAAAATAGGCTGGACTGGAGTTCACAGGGTGCTAAGTCCTCCACAAGGAGAGAATGAGTAAATCCAATCAAGATTCAGAACACCCTGCAGCTAGAGAAACTTTCTCATCTGCCAGACCCTAGTGTTTCTGCAAAGACCCCCCCCCCCCCATTAGTGGGGCTACAGACTCATTGTCAGGTCACAAAGAGCCCTGAATGTCAACCAGAGATTTTTGTTCTTTGCAGTCAAACAACAGAATCTTGAATGTCTTAATCTTTTGATTTTTTTAACACCTTTCTTAGCCTGATGCCAAACTGACTACCATATGCTATAATTTTTCTATCATATTGGTCAGTTGACTAAAACCATTTAACACTGACTTGTTTTTTTTTAATAAAAAACCAGATGTCATATGTATACATACATACATATATATGTATACAAATATTAGCTATTTCTACTAAGACTAAGTTTTCTCAAATGAGGATTATGAAGTCATTTCATCTGCACATCTACACATCTAATTTTGGCAGTCACATAACAAAAGAAATTATTTGAATAAAAATGTTATTTTCACTTTTCCAACTAATAAATACTATGTATTTCATATGAAAAAACACACAAGACTTAATTCAAAAGGAAGAATTCCAAATCTACAGTCTTTCTGAAATAGTCATCAGCTGAAAACAGAAATGTGTTTATTATTTGGATAAGAAGAGTGGGTTTTGTCCTATTTTTTTCAAAATCCCAGTAATTTCTAAACTTTCTAAATAATTTATTTAAAGTAAATAAGATAGTTTGTTGATTGACCAAATGAATATTTCAGAACATTTAACCGAATCGTTAGGAGTACATACGATGACTGAAGCAATGTTCGAGGATTAGCACATGAAACGGCCAGCTGAGTGGAGCCAAACCTGAACTCAGGGGCCTGAATTTCATTACTAGTGGGAGGTTATCATATATGGATAGGATTAACTCAAACAATAAGGCCTAATAATTAATACAATATATCAGATGATAATGCCTATGTCTAAAATGTTTTGAGGTATGGATACTGGTGCGATGAAGAATTTTAAGATTTTTATGATCAGGGGAGATCTTTCTCGCTAATCATATAATATTTAACCCATTTCGAGGGGGCAAGCAAGAATAAAATATAAAGTTGAAACATTTCCACAGTGTTTAAGGGAAATTATCAAATTTCCTTGGAGCCAGAGGACAGAAAGGCTATATTTAAGTGATGATTGAAAGTTACACTCTTGGATTTTTTTTCCAGAAATAGCCAGACTGATAAATTCAGGTACTTACTTATTCAGAAACAAAAAGTATGCAAGCTCAAGACAACATATGTGTTCTATAGAACTATCAACTTATTATACCTGATTGTAACGTGAACTGTGGAGAGAATGTGGGCATGCATAGTGCTGGGAGATGAAGTCACAACCTGCAGGGCACTGTAGTCTACATTGAGGTCTTTATGTTTTTACTGTGGATAATGTGAGAATCCAGTGGATGTTCCTAAATTTAAAAAGGACTATTGTTGTTGTTCCTTAAATGATGCATAAAAGAATAAGTGCATAAAAAGCCTGTTGTGTTATTTTAAAGGAGGATAAGAGGATGTGGACCAGAGTGGCTACAAGGAAGGCAGAATGCCAGGCTGTATTCTTCCATGTAGTTTGAAGACCTAAGAGGTATACATATTAATATATGAAATAACAATAGAAACATTATCTCCTTATTACTAAAACTATATGTGTTAAATTGTCATTATCATAAAAGCCACAACAAATTACAAAAGATTCTTCAGCTCTAGAATAGATCCAGACAACAGAAAGGAGCAAACAAGACTCTATTTACAGTTGCTAAAATTTAAGATATGTGCTGGCTCATCTCCACACTCATCTCACTTATAGAGTGGTTTTTTTGGAAATAGTTATTAGGAATTATTTTATTCCATTTATAACTATGTCTTGCATTCAAATTTGCCAATGGAATGACTATGTCGATAATTAAATGCAGCAACAATAAGTTGATAGGTTTTATAGAGTTCATACAGTCTTGCCCTTGCATGCTTCTTTTGTTCCTGGCTAGGGAGTTACCCTATATTTACCAACCTGGCTACTTCTGGAAAAACAAAAACAAAACAAGAGTGTGACTCTCAATCATCACTTAAATATGGGTTAGAGACAGCATGGAAAAAGCATTTGATTTGCAAATTGCTTATGTAATTCACATTTCAAACTGATTAGCTTTAACATGAAACATTAATTACTTCTCACATGTCTCTGTGGTTCTTGGCTGTGTTTCCTCATTTATCAACAGCTCCCTGCTGGGTCAGCAGAGTCTTGCTGGACTCGAGCAGTCTTAGATAGGTAACATCTCAAAAGCTCTGTCCACCAGTCTGTCATCTCACGGCAGATGAGCCTGGGGTAGCTCCCAAAATAATAATGAAAATAAAGAACAACTCAGAAGTGTCCATTAATTTTTATGAGCCTCTGTTTGAATGAAGTCTGAAAATATCCTAATAGCCACATAAAGTCACATAGTCAAGCACAGACAAAAGTGGGAAAAGGAATTCTGATCATAATTTCAATTATGTTTAAAAGGCAGATTATAGGCAACATCACAGGAAACCATTATAGCCAACATTTCCTTTCTGTCTTTTTAAAGTTCCCTGAGTCCATTTGTTTCTGCCCCCAAAGTACATGGATGGGTCATCTCCTGGGGTACCAGAAGCCCACCAGTAGTCACCCCCAAAAGGAAAGTGACCCTTCCTCAGCAGCCATACACAGACAAGAGCTATCATTTCTCTTCCAGTGACGTGCAATTGTGGTTTGAGGTCGGATTCCACCCTGACCTATTGTACAGCAATGTGTTGTTGCTGTTCAGAACAGCTGTTTCATCTCAAGGTTGTTCCCACTGCTAGCAAATGCTCTTTGTTAACCTATTTTGGAAAACACACTAATAATATAATGTAAGGTCATATTTTCAGCACTTAGTTGAAAACAAAAATAAGATATCATAAAGCACAGAGTCTGGAAATAAAGACACTTCTTGTGTAAGCCTGATGACCCAAGTTCTAGTTTTTCACCCCATGTTGAAGGTGAAAGGAGAAACTGACTCCACACTTTTCACTCAACTCTACATCCACACACAAACACACTCAAAACTGTGAAGTTCAACAATTGTCCAAATACTGGCTCAGTCTAGGAAAATGTTTTTAAAAAGTTGTTTTACTGGAAAAGATTCCCTGTATCTTAAAATGTGCTTGACGACTGTCCCCAACATAATTACTTAGAGTTTTGAAACTTCCACTCATTGCGGTCTGAAGTCTTGTACATTTTGTTACTGATAGAAGATAATCACTACATAGCCAATAAACAGAGCAATATGTACTCCACAGTCTTTAACGCATTAAGGGTGATTTCAGTATTTGTTTGTGTGTGTGTGTGTGTGTGTGTGTGTGTGTGTGTGTCTGCGTGTGTGCGTGTGTGTGTTTAACAAAGAGAAAGAATAAAGTTGAGGGAGTAGGATGGTGGAGAAGATCTGGGAGAAACTGGAGGATGTGAAAATGTTATCAAATGTAATATATAAAAAATTTAAAAGCTAGTACACACATATACACAATACCAGCAACAGCAACATCAAAAAAACGACAAGACAGCAAACATTAAGGGTATCTCAAAGCCCCGACAAATGTCTTAATCTTAAAGACCAGAACGTCAGATGAGTCTAATAGACGGTTTTCTACAAAGATGTGTTTTAATTAATGGAAGTCAAAAGAATATCACAACTTTATTTTATAAAATTTGCTCTTTTTGAAAGTCATTTCAATGAACCAATGATCAAATCAGAGTGATATGGAAGCTATAGAAATTCTACTCCATATCTTAACTATAAACCATCATTCAAATAAGTTATCACATCAAAGTTGTTCAAACTCAATCCTAGGACCAGTTTCAACATTTCCTGCCAAATATAGCAAAAACATATTTTAAGACAAGATAGCAATAAATAAAAACAAAGCTATCATATATATATATATATATATGAAGAAAATGGAAATTTAAGATACATGTATGTATGTATGTATGTATGTATGTATGTATATTGCTTTCTGTCATTCTGACCTCAACATCTTTGCCAGATGGCACCGCAATTATGCTCAGCAGTCTTGTGTCATGGCACCTTCCTCTCCATCATTAACTCCCGACTGCTGCAGCTACGGCAGTTGCTCTTACAATCACTCTCTCTGTTATGCGCAAACTGGAGGCTGTTTTGAGAATCTTAGCTTCATGTTGACAGCCAAGACTTATGCTCTTGAGATAAATTTTTTTGCAGATACTACCTACATATTTGCATGTAAAAATGTATTTACAAAAAAAACTTTAATTTTCCTATCTCCTCCCCATTTGCTAACTTTAGGCAGTGTCATTGAGAGGAGGAAGTGAGAACAGCAGCAGTGTTAGTAAAGAAGTCTAGAAAACAATTTCTCTTGAGCACTTAGCTTGAAGTGCCCTTTCTTTCTACAAGCCTTGTGCTGAGACGCTGTGCTGTGACTATTTGTAAATATAGAAGCGACTCCTGAGACAGATGGCTATTTATTGTGTTTTCTCTATTATGCAGGATAAATTATTAACAAGAAAATAATTGAATATTGAATATACCCTGGCAAAGAAATAATCTTTTCACCAAGTCTGTCACTTACGATGCTGTAAGTGTGCATTCCAATTAGTAGAGTGGGCCAAGTAGATTAATGTATGAAATTGTTTAAATTCATGATCCAAGCCTTTTTTTCTTAAGAACTTAGTACCATTGTAAGTCGATTATTATTATTAAGCTTGTTAACTTTCTTTGAATTTCAACTATATTTCATGATCTATGGACTTAAATCATAATTCAATTATGAATACCACTGAAAAATTGTTCAAACATTTTCATTTTTAAAATGTTGATAATATTATATCACAGCTGATCAAATAATTTGTCATTTTGACATATTAGAATGTTCAGCTGAGAAATATTTCACCTAACTACTGAAGAATGGAAAGAACAGAGCTCAGAGAGCAGCCTAGCTAAGCCATTGAATATTACTGAATTATCAGAACAAACGAAATCGTTTAAGTATTATGTAACTACAATGCCCTCCAACGTGAGCTCCCAAAGTGTAGCCCCCTGACTGGCAGCAACAATAGCAGTTTTACAAGTAAAATAAAGTGCTCCACCCATCCTCAGAGCATTTGAATCAGAAGTGCAGTGGATACCACCCAGTCATCAGTGTCCTAAGCAGAAATGTTGAGGATGGGCATGAAAGCTGGCCAGCCCCATATAGATATTTCCAGTCCGATTCGCTGATGTAATATCTCTCAGATCTCCCCACTCATGTCACCTCACTAACCTCTACAGTGATCAAAACGCACAGATAATCTGCAAACAGGATGGAGTAGGACACATGTTCCTAGACCACAGTTACCCTAAAAAAATCAGCAAGTTACAGAACTTGTGAAAGTATGTTGATTTCATTGCTAGTCAATATTGCCCACGTGAGCTGCAACTCTTACTGTGTCTAAATTTTTTTGCAACAAGGTGAGAGAAAAATAAATGTGTTGTCGGCATGATACTGAATATTTATTGCATGAAATTTTAAGCATGAGAAACAACAGTGAGTCTCATGAAGAAATAAGATAGTTTACAATCAGTTCATAAATAATTAGATATTTATAGGGTATCTTGTTTCTAGAGCTTGCTCTAAGCAGGGAATTAAAATACACCTCTACTTTTGGTTGTGAGCCTACCCCATGCTTCTGCCTGGAAACATTTTTGATGTGAATGGCCTGTACAGCCACCTGAGGCCATGTTGATGTCTGTGGCTCATGCTGCCAAAAGAAGGAAGGGTCATTTCTGTGTTTGTGGTCCTACTGCAGCTTTAAACTGTGTTGATTTCTATGGCCTTTATTATCAAAGAAGGTCATGTGGAGGTCAGTGGTCTGTGGTGTAGCCAGAAATCACGTGGAAGTCTATGATCCACGCTCCTGCTGGCTGGGAAAGACAAGGAAGCTACCCTTGCAGCAACAGGATTGACTGCAGACTCACTGTTGAAAAAGAGAGGCAGAGGGAGCATAGTTCAGCTTTTGTTTGTTGAGTTTAAAATATTTGCTAAACAAACAAGTACCAATAATGACTAGGTAATTATTCAAGCTTAAAATTTAGGAAGGTTGGCCGGGCGGTGGTGGCGCACGCCTTTAATCCCAGCACTCGGGAGGCAGAGGCAGGCGGATCTCTGAGTTCGACGCCAGCCTGGTCTACAAGAGCTAGTTCCAGGACAGGCTCTAGAAACTACAGGGAAACCCTGTCTCGAAAAACCAAAAAAAAAAAAAAAAAAAAAAAAAAAAAAAAAAAAAATTTTAGGAAGGTTAACTGGGCTGGTGATGTGAATTTGGGTGCAATGGAATGTACAGAATGTCATGCAGCTGTGAGAGAGAAGGGGCAAATTCTGGTGGGAGAAATACAGCAACAAAGCATGCAACTGGGAAGCAGGAAGCAGAAGGAGCGGAGTGAAACCAAAAGTCTATAATGTCACAGAAACCAATGGAAGAAAAGGGTTGAAACAAAAGGAGGCAATTTCCTGTGTCAAATACAGCTAATCACTGATATTTGTTAGCTGAATGTAGAATGGAATTTCACAATGTAGAACAAGGAAAACCTGATATGATAGAAAGTAAGTTAGGTCTGGTCTAAAATTTTGAATTTCCTAAAATAGGATAGATTATGGAGTATTACCTTTAAATTTACCAGACATGAATGAATTGGAATGCAGTACCCTGTGAATGCAAAAACAAGTCTTTCACACAATGATTTTTCTGATAGTACCTTGGAAAGAAATTCATTCTGCATCCAATTTCACCTGCAGATTAATAAATTAAAATACCTAGATTGCATGGTATTTATTAAAAGGTTGTACCCGAAAGTTTGTATAGGATCAATTTAGTTGGCTTTAATTTATAGCCAGCTAAGAGCTCTACAACACATTTACCTACAACTGGGATAAAGTGGAAGTTGTTTCTATTAAATAGAAGCCAAACTTGACATTTCAGTGATTTAAAAAATGTTATCAAATAAATATTATGCTATACTTTTCTCAAATAAATGAGTATTACTGGCATAAATATTGTACATTGTCTTTTGGTTATTAAGATGCCCTATACCAAATACCTGAAATTCTGAACACATAAATTTTCCAGGCTGGAGAGATTACTAAATAGTTAAAAGCACTGGCTGCTTTTCCAGAGGACTTAGGTTTAATTCTCAGCAGTCACATGGCAACTCACAGCCATCCATCCATTTCTAGGGGGTCAAGTGCCCTTTCTGGTCTCTGAGAACAGTAAATACACACATGCTTGATATAAATGCAGGAAAAACACTCATATATATATTATATATAATTCATAATAGCCATGCACTGAGAACTCTTAGTGTTTTCTTCATGAGAAAGTAGCATGCATGTAATCATGAGAATCCAACTCAGGGAGCACGTCTTCCTAGGGATTTCTGAGATGTTTACAGAATTCTACATGACTCTCTTTCAAAATATTAGTAAAATTATATGAAGAACATATGTAGTATTCTTTTTTTTTCTTTCTCATGGTTTATTTTTTTTATATTTAAAAATTTCCATCTCCTTCCCTCCTCCTCCCCCTCCCTCCGCTCTTCCTCCCCCTTTCCCGCCCCTCCTTCTCCCCCCTTCCCTCCCCTCCCCTCCACCCATACCTCCCCTCCCTCCCTCTCAAGGCCAAGGAGCCATCAGGGTTCCCCACTCTATGCTAAGACCAAGGTCCTCCCAACTCCCCCCAGGTCCATGAAGGTGATCGACCAAGCTGAGAAGGCTCCCACAGAGCCCGTCCATGCAGAAGAATCAGAGCCCAGCGCCAATGTCCTTTGCTTCTCAGTCAGCCCCCGCTGTTGGCCACATTCAGAGAGACTGGTTTGGTCGCATGATCCATCAGTCCCATTCCAACTGGAGTTGGTGATCTCCCTTTAGTTCTGTCCCACCGTCTCCATGAGTGAACGCACCCCTCACGTTCCTGACTTTCTCCCTCATGTTCTCGCTCCTTCTGCTCCTCATCAGGACCTTGGGAGCTCAGTCCAGTGCTCCAATGTGGGGGCTCAGTCACCTTCTTCCATCTGTCGCCAGCTGGAGGTTCCCTCACGGTCCTGACTTTCTTTCTCATGTTCTCCTCCTTCTGCTCCTCATCAGGACCTTTGGGAGCTCAGTCCGGTGCTCCAAGTGGGGCTCTGTCCATTTTCTTCATCTATCGTCAGGTGGAGGTTGCTATGGTGATATGCAGAATATTCATCAGTATGGCTATAGGAACTGGCCTTTTCAGGCTCCCTCTCCTCAGCTGCCCAAGGAACTAACTGGGGGCGTCTCCCTGGAAACCTGGGAAACCCCTCTAGGGTCAAGTCTCTTGACAACCCTCAGGTAGCTCCTCTTAAATTAAGATATATGCTTCCCTGCTCCCATATACACCCTTCCTATCTCCCAAGCACCCATTCCTCCGAGCTCCCCCCATTCTCCCCCTTCACACTTTTCTCCTCCCCATCGGGTTGGGCGAGACTGGGCCAAGGGAAGATGGGGAGAGAAAAGTGTAGTATTCTTGAAAACTAGAAAATTTGATTTTTTATGGCACTTATCATTTCAAAACAAAGTAGCCATCAAGGAATGAATATTTGTTGATTCAACCTTTTCAATGTTACTAAATCAAATAATGGTATGTATAATTTTATTTTATGATTTTATTATTCTCTATTAGAAATAATCATACTCTGTTATTCCCTTTATATAGAGTCATTTTGGGTATAAAATTATTTTTAAGATATGCTTGTGAAAGAATGTGGGGAAGGAAAGAAGATTAATATGATTTACATCAAGCTCTGTATGTTCAGATTGAAACCAGTAGGCACAGTATATGAATTCTCATGCTTCCCATTTGGATGAAGTATTGTTCTCCTAAGTCTAAAAGCTTGTTGCTTATAGATTTAGAATTAAGCATTACATCTAATTCTAAAACAAACATTTGGATTAGGAATAAGACATTATGCTGCAGAACTTTAAAATAGAAACATTTTTAAAGGCAAGAATATTTCATATGTTATTAACAACCTTAGATTGGTTTGTTTTACAATTTTATTTTAGAATGAGAAATATTCTGTGTGGGAAGCAACTGACATCTATCACTATCTAGCTTTTTAGTGTCTCTGTAACTTTCCTGTTCATGTGGAAGGATCATACAATGTGAATAAATATGATAAACAGGTGACAATAACTTTTCATCAATAGTACTGTAGCTTTTCTGTCACTATTCATCTTGAAACTTCCCAATTTCCATAGACTATTCTCTTCATAATCTTTGTCAACCCCTTGATACAAATCTGTATTTTAGTTTGAGATTATTTTATACACCCAGGCAGTGGTGGTGCATGCCTTTAATCTGGAGCAGAGGCAGGTGGATCTCTGAGTTTGAGGCCAGCCGGTCTACAGAAAGAGTTCCAGGACAGGGTTCCAAAAATACAGAGAAACCCCCCTGTCTCAACAAAAGTTAATTTCATGCCCCAGTATTATTAAGTGAATTACTTCATATCATTATAGCACACACTTATATTCCTTTTTGATAGCATGAGAATAGAATTAGTTATCAGTGGATTCTACACAAGGCAGCAATGAATGCAAGTCCATATGTTAAACTGTATAATTGCATTTAAATAGAAAAAATTAATGTATCTGAAGTTATTTTCTTCAATTTACATTATTGCTATTGTAGCAGGAACTCTTAACATGTTATATAAATTAAACTGAATAATAAATGACAGGTTAGACTTTTAGGTGCTATCTACCTGTCTCTTTCCACAATTAATTTCTTATATGATTTACTTACAAAACCTTCAATTCATTCGGCTTAGCAGATATGTTTCTGATAGACATATGCCTGCTCCCCTAAGATAAAATATCTACAGCTAAACATCTTTTAGAAGTAAGTTGTCTTTTGTTGTTTTGAAATTTTTTATTCAGTCAGACTCTGTATACATCCAAACTGTCTCATGTCTCCATTCAGAAATTTGTGGTCTTCTCTGCAGATAGCAGATTCCTAACTCTGAAACAGTAACTACCTAAGTGCCCCATGCTTGTCTAAATTGCACTTCAAACCACAAACCTTTTATTTCTAACAATATCTAGGTGCTCATTTTAGAGGGTGAGGTTATATTCCCATTTTTCATGGTTTTAAACATTACAACCGTGCAACACAGACACTCTAGACGAGAGTGGTCCTCAACCTTCCTAATTCTGTGACCCTTTAATATACACTTTCTTATATTGGTGGTGACCATGAACTTTAAAATTGTTTCATTGTTACTTCAAAGCTGTAATTTGCTACTATTATTAATCACAATGTAAATATCTGATATGCGGGATATGCTCAGCCCACTGAGTTGAGAACCACTGCCCTAGTCCTTTGGGAAGTGAGTCATCATATTTCCAGCTAGGGAAGATATGGGTCTTTAGGAAAAGTCTCTCTGCTCCTTCTCTCTCTCCACCCACCCCCAATAAAGGGTAGGCTTTACATTTACATAGGTCTACTGAGGAAAGCATTTCAAATTGCCCAGTTACTTCTACCAGGGCTCATTGCCCTATGTGCTCTGCTTTGCTGGAAATGGCTTTCCACCATCATGGCTACTCTAGAGCCCTCAATACAAAAGATCTTCAGGTAGTTGAATTTTTATTTCTAATTTCCTTCATACTAACGTCACTGAAAGAAGCCCACCAACTCAGCATTTGTCCTTCTCTCTTACCTACAAGTTCTTTATGGGTAGAGTCAATGTCCTTTGCACCTCAGAACTTTCTCTCTTCTCAAACTCATCTCACTTCTGGCATATGGTGGCTGGATAAGCAAGTACAGAAATGAAGCAATAATTAGGTTCTTTATGTAGAACCCTTTTTATTTTATTATTTTTTCTTTTTGTGGTTTATTTTTTATATTTAAAAAATTTCCATCTCCTCCCCCTCTTCCCTCCCCCTTCCCTCACCCTCCCCTCCACCCATAACCCCCCTTCCCTCCCTTTACAGGCCAAGGAGAACATCGGGGTTCCCTACTCTATGTTAAGACCAAGGGTCCTCCCAACTCCCCCCAGGTCCAGGAAGGTGATCAACCAGCTGAGAAGGCTCCCACAGAGCCTGTAAATGCAGAAGAGTCAAAGATCAGCGCCTTTTGTCCTTGGCTTCTCTGTCAGCCTCCACCGTCGGCCACATTCAGAGAGCTGGTTGGGTCTCATGTTCCCATCAGTCCCCAATCCAACTGGAGTTGGTGATCTCCCGTTAGTTCTGTCCCACCGTTCTCCATGGGTGAACGCACCCCTCACGGTCCTGACTTTCTTTCTCATGTCTCTCTCCTTCTGCTCCTCATCAGGACCTTGGGAGCTCAGTCTGGTGCTCCAGTGTGGAGCTCAGTCATTTTCGTCTATCACCAGGTTGAGGTTCTATGGTGATAAGCAAGAAATTCATCAGTATGGCTATAGGAACAGGCCTTTTCAGGCGCCCTCTCCTCAGCTGCCCAAGGAACTAACTGGGGGCGTCTCCCTGGAAACCTGGGAACCCATCTAGGGTCAAGTCTCTTGAACAACCCTCAGATGACTCCCTAAATTAAGATATATGTTTTCCCTGCTCCCATAGCCACCCTTCCTGTATCCCAAGCATCCCATTCCTCCGAGCTCCCCCCATTCTCCCCTTCACGCTTTCTCTCCGCATCTTCCCTTGGCAAGCGTCTCGCCCCAACCTCAAGTTCCCAATTTTTGCCTGGCGATCATGTCTACTTCCAATATCCAGGAGGATTACTATATCTTTTTTGGGGGGGTTCACCTTCTTATTATCTTCTCAAGGATCCCGAATTATAGGCTCAATGTCCTTTAATTATGGCTAGAAACCGATTATGAGTGAGTACATCCCATGTTCATCTTTTTGGGTCTGGGTTACCTCACTCAGAATAGTGTTTTCTATTTCCCATCCATTTGCATGCGAATTCAAGATGTCATTGTTTTTTTACCGCTGAGTAGTATTCTAGCATGCATATATTCCACAGTTTTTTTCATCCATTCTTCCACTGAAGGGCATCTAGGTTGTTTCCAGGTTCTGGCTATTACAAATAATGCTGCGATGAACATAGTTGAGCAAATGCTTTTGTAGTATGATTGGGCATCTCTTGGGTAGATTCCCAAGAGTAGAATTACTGGGTCCTGGGGTAGGTTGATCCCAAATTTCCTGAGAAACCTCCACACTGCTTTCCAAAGTGGTTGCACAAGTGTGCATTCCCACCAGCAAAGGATGAGTGTACCCCTTACCCACAACCTCTCCAGCAAAGGTTATCATTGGTGTTTTGGATTTTAGCCAATCTGACAGGTGTAAGATGATATTTCAAAGTTGTTTTGATTTGCATTTCCCTGATAGCTAAGGAGGTTGAGCATGACCTAAGTATCTTTTGGCCATTTGAACTTCTTCTGTTGAGAATTCTCTGTTCAGTTCAGCGCCCATTTTTTAATTAGGTTAATTAGCATTTTAAAGTCTAGTCTCTTGAGTTCCTTATATATTTTAGAGATCAGACCTTTGTCAGTTTGCAGGGTTGGTGAAGATCTTTTCCCAGTCAGTAGGCTGCCCTTTTTGTCTTAGTGACAATGTCCTTGCTTTACAGAAGCTGCTCAGCTTCAGGATGGTCCCATTTATTCAATGTTGCCCTTAATGTCAGTGCAGCTGGGGTTATGCGTAGGAAACAGTCTCCTGTGCCCATTTGTTGTAGAGTACTTCCCACTTTCTCCTCTATCAAGCCCAGTGTGTTCAGATTAATATTTAGCTCCTTAATCCATTTGCACCTGAGTTTTGTGCATGGTGATAGATATGGATCTACTTTCTACAGGTTGACATCCAGTTATGCCAGCACCATTTGTTGAAGATGCCCTCTTTCTTCCATTGTGTACTTTTGGCTCCTTTATCAAAAATCAGGTGTTCATAGGTTTGTGGTTTAAGATCCGGGTCTTCTATACGATTCCATTGGTCGACTTCTCTGTTTTTATGCCAATACCAAGCTGTTTTCAATACTGTAGCTCTGTAATAGAGTTTGAAGTCAGGATGTAATGCCTCCAGAAGTACCTTTATTGTATAAGATTTTTTTGGTTATCCTGGGTTTCTTGTTTTTCCATATACGTTGATTATTGTTCTCTCAATTATGTGAAGAATTTTGATGGGACCTTGATGGGGATTGCATTGAATCTATAGATTGCTTTTGGTAGAATTGCCATTTTTACTATGTTGATCCTCCCAATCCACAAGCAGGGGAGATCCTTCCATTTTCTGGTATCCTCTTCAATTTCTTTCTTCAAAGACTTAAAGTTCTTGTCAAATAAATCCTTCACTTCCTTGGTTAGAGTTACTCCCAGATATCTTATGCTATTTGTGGCTATTGTAAAAGGTGATACTTCTCTGATTTCCCTCTCTGCTTCCTTATCCTTTGTGTACAGGAGGGTGACTGATTTTTTGGAGTTGATCTTGTAGCCTGCCACGTTACTGAAGGAGTTTATCAGCTGTAGGAGTTCTTTGGTGGAGTTTTTGGGGTCGCTTATGTACACTATCATATCATCTGCAAATAACGAAAGTTTACCTTCTTCCTTTCCAAATCGAATCCCTTTGATTCCCTTATATTGTCTTATTGCTATTGCTAGAACTTCAAGCACTATATTGAAGAGATAAGGAGAGAGTGGACAGCCTTGTCGTGTTCCTGAATTTAGTGGGATAGCCTTGAGTTTCTCTCCGTTTAATTTGATGTTAGCTGTCGGCTTGCTGTAAATAGCTTTTATTATATTTAGGAATGACCTTTGTATCTCTAATCTCTCCAAGACCTTTATCATAAAAGGGTGCTGAATTTTGTCAGATGCTTTTTCAACATTTAATGAGATGACCATATGTTTTGTTTTCCTTCAGTTTATTTATATGATGGATTACATTGATAGATTTTCGTATGTTGAACCAGCCCTACATCTCTGGGATGAAGCCTACTTGATCGTAGTGGATAATTTTTCTAATGTGTTCTTGGATTCGGTTTGCCAGTATTTTATTAAGAATTTTTGCGTCAATGTTCATGAGTCAGATTGGCCTGTAATTCTCTTTCTTGGTTGAGTCTTTGTGTGGTTTAGGTATCAAGGTAACTGCAGCTTCATAGAAGGAATTTGGCAGTGACTCTTGTGTTTCTATATTATGAAATACCTTAAGGAGTATAGGTATTAGGTCTTCTTGGAAGTTCTGGTAGAATTCCGCATTGAAACCATCTGGTCCTGGGCTCTTTTTGGTAGGGAGGTTTCTGATAACAGTTTCTAATTCTTCACGACTAACAGGACTATTTAGAGAATTTACCTCGTCCTGCTTTAAGTTTGGTATATGGTATTTATCTAAAAAACTGTCCATTTCTTTTACATTTTCCAATTTTGTGGCATACAGGCTTTTGTAGTAAGATCTAATGATTCTCTGAATTTCCTCTGTGTCTGTGGTTATGTCCCCCTTTTCATTTCTGATCTTATTAATTTGCGTGTTCTCCCTCTGCCGTTTGATTAGTTAGGCTAAGGGTTTGTCAATCTTGTTGATTTTCTCCAAGAACCAGCTTTTTGTTTCATTGATTCTTTGGATTGTTTTCTATGTTTCTATTTTGATGATTTCTGCCCTCAGTTTGATTATTTCCAGTCTTCTACTTCTCCTGGGTGTGTCTGCTTCTTTTTTTTTTCCCAGAACTTGCAAGTGTGCTGCTAAGTCACCAATGAGTGCTTTCTCTGTTTTCTTTAAGTGGGCACTTAGTGCTATGAACTTTCCTCTTAGCACTGCTTTCATTGTGTCCCATAGGTTTGAGTATGTTGTGTCTTTGTTTTCATTAAGTTCAAGAAAGACTTTAATTTCTTTCTTTATTTCTTCCTTGACCCAGGTGTGGTTCAGTAGTTGACTGTTCAGTTTCCATCAGTTTGTGGGCTTTCTGGGGGTAGCATTGTTGTTGATTTCTAATTTTAATCCATGGTGATCCAATAAGACACAGGTGGTTACTAATATTTTTTTGTAACTGTGGAAGTTTGCTTTGTTACCAAGTATATGGTCAATTTTCGAAAAAGGTTCCATGAGCCGCAGAGAAGAAGGTATATTCTTTCCTATTTGGGTGGAGTGTTCTATAGATGTCTGTTAAGTCCATTTGGTTCATTACCTCCATTAAGTCTTTTAATTCTCTGTTAGCTTTCTGTCTGATTGACCTGTCCATTGGTGAGAGAGGAGTGTTGAAGTCTCCAACTATTAATGTGTGTGGTTTGATGGCTGCCTTGAGTTCTAGAAGTGTTTCTTTTACATAAGTGGGAGCTTTTATATTAGGGGCATAGATATTCAGGATTGAGACTTCATTCTGAAGGATTTTTCCTGTTATGAGTATAAAGTGTCCCTTTCCATCTCTTCTGATTGATTTTAGTTTGAAGTCAACTTTGTTAGAAAATAGTATGGCCACACCGGCTTGTTTCTTAGGTCCATTTGCTTGATAAACCTTTTCCCAACCCTTTACTCTGAGTAGGTGTCTGTCTTTGTGATTGAGGTGTGTTTCTTGTAAACAGCAGAATGTTGGATCCTGTTTTCGTATCCAATCTCTTTACCTGTGCCTTTTTATAGGTGAATTGAGTCCATTGATATTAAGTGATAATAATGACCAGTGGTTGTTAACTCCGGTCATTTTTTGGTAGTAGAGTTTGTGTGTTTCTTTTCTTCTAGTTGTGCTGGTGAAGGGTTGCTAGATGCCTGAGTTATTGTGGGCGTTGTTTGACTCCTTGGTTTGTGATTTTCCTTCTATTACTTTCTGCAAGGCTGGATTTGTGGCTACGTATTGTTTAAATCTGTTTTTGTCCTGGAATATCTTGTTTTCTCCATCGATGGTGAATGCAAGCTTTGCTGGGTATATTAATCTAGGCTTGCATCCATGTTCCCTTAGTGTCTGTAGCACATCTATCCAAGCTCTTCTGGCTTTCATGGTTTCCATTGAGAAATCAAGTGTTATTCTGATAGGTTTCCCTTTATATGTACTTGACCTTTTCCTTTGCAGCTCTTAATATCTGTTCTTTATTCTGTATGTTTTGTGTTTTGATTATTATATGGCATGGGGATGCTTTCTTTTGATCCAGTCTATTTGGTGTTTTGTAGGCTTCTAGTACCTTTATAGGAACATCCTTCTTTAGGTTGGGGAAGTTTTCTTCTATAATTTTGTTGAATATGTTTTCTGGGCCTTTGAGTTGTAATTCTTCTCCTTCTTCTACCCCAATTATTTTTAGGTTTGGTCTTTTCATGGTGTCCTAGATTTCCTGGATGTTTTGTGTTAAGAATTTGTTAGATTTGTTTAGTTCTTTAATCTGTGAATTTATTTCCTCTATAGTATCTTCAGAGTCTGAGATTCATTCTTCCATCTCTTGTATCCAGTTGGAAATACTTGTCTCTGAAGTTTCTGTTCATTTACTCAGAGTTTCCATTTCCAGTCTTCCCTCAGATTGTGTTTTCTTCATTACCTCCATTTCATTTATCAGGTCTTATACTGTTTCCCTTACCTGTTTGATTGCTTTTTCTTGTTTTTCTTGGGTATCTTTGAGAGATTTATTTATTTCTTCTACCTTTTTGTTTGTCATCTCCATTTCTTTATGGCAGTTTTTTACCTCCTGTTTAAGGTCCTCTATTATTTTCATGAAGTACTGTTTAAAGTCGGTTTCTTCTATATCTTCTGGGGTAGGGTGTTCAATTCTTGTTGTTTCGGGATGTCTGGATTGTGGTGATGTCATGTTGCCTTTCATGTTGTTGGAGGAGTTCTTGCATTGCTGCCTGCCCATCTCTTCCTTCAAATGGAGCCGGGAGGCGCTTGGTGTCCTAGACCAATCTCTGCTGTGACTGAATCTGGTTGGATCTCCCCAGTGCCAGAGCAGGACCTATTCCTTGAGGCACAATCTGAAGAAGCCCGCCCTCCCTTGCAGAAATCCTCAGACCTGCCTGGAGGCCAGAGTCTGACCCCTTTGGGTGGATGGCCTTAGTACAGGAGCAGGACACCTGAAAACAATAGGGAAGTCTTGGGAGAGGCAGGGACAGGAGAAACAAAGACAAGCCTGCAGAAGGAGCTGGGGGAGGGGTCTGTGCTCTCTTCCAGGGCAGGTTGCCCCAGGGTCTGCACTCACTCACCAGTCCAGATGGAACTCCAGGGCACAGGATCAGGGATTCCAGGCAGCCCAGGGACACCGCCCAGACAAAAGGGCTGTAGGACCCTTTTTAAATAACCGAATTCCAGTTACACTGACTCATTAACTAGCACACACAGCCATCAAAGCAAGGTTTAGAAAGTGTGTCTTGGAATGAGAAGCAAGCCAGAAGCCTTAAAGAAATATCCTTTCCTTCTGTGAGTTCCCTAGGGATGATACAGTTCTCCTTTTCAGTCCTTCAGACAATGGCTTCTAGATACTGCTTCCAGTCTGTCCAGCTGTGCCTGAGAAATATCTTCTGAGATCGTAATGCAAATCAGTCATCATCAAAAATGCATAATAGAGACCTACAATTTATATAACCTTTACTAATATTTATTTTACTTGAAAGAGAAACGCAATCCACAGCACATACACAATTAAATGTAAATGTATGCTGAAAAACCTCATAATCATGAAAAATACATCACCTGATGGACTACTTTTGTTTGGCAACCTTTTCCTTCCAATATCTGTCTTAATATTCAAGAGTAGATTAGAAATTATAGCCACAGTCTCAACCCTTTCTATGAAATATGTATGGAAGTAGGTCCAGATAATTTATGTTCCTTCAACTATACGTAAGGTTGGATAATTACATCTTTCTGAGAAAGTGAAGCCATTAGATCCCATACAGCCTTAGCTTTTACAATGGTAGATTTTGATGCTGTGAACTATTATGCTATTGTCTGAAGGTGTTCACCCCATTTTCTAAGCACCATTGTTATTAGCATAACGTCGAGAAGCAGTATCAGCAAATATGGCTTTATTGCTTGGTTTAGCTCTATTTTAGTGGCAAGCATTTTCAAAACTATAGTAGTTCTGCTGCTTAGCTCAATTTTTGATCAGTCTAAAACTACTCTAAGTAATAATATCAATTAATTTAAAAACTCGATATAAATGATAGGGAATTCTTTAAAGTGCTACTTAAACTGGAAGAGCAAAGGCATGTGATGACTTGAATAACCTGGCAGCTAATTGTGCTATCAAGCATGCCACTTATCTTCCTTAAGTATAGAACAAAGAAACATATTTAGATCCTTGTAAGTGTCATGTTGGGCTGTGTAAAAGCATTGTGATGGTCAGGATCAGCTAATGACATCCAAACTGGCTCCCGGATGGAGATGCTAGATGTTGGTATTCTAAAGACATGAGATTTACACTGTCAAATATCTACCACATCTTAAGGTTCTCTCAGCTAGAGTCAACGATATAAATTAATAAACATTAGGGAAAAGTTGCAAGTTTCAATGAATAGAACCCTCTGTTTCCCTGACTGATTTGCTCAGCCAGTTAGAAAATGGGACCATTAATGAACTTAAGGGCACAGATCTGATTCTTATTTCTATGTGTTAACTTTCCATTCTTTAGAAATGGGACAGTTCCGTAATCCAAATTGAATTGTAATTTTCGTCATCTTATAGGTCAAGGTATTCTGAATGAATAGGCACCTTGTGGTCCTTCCAAAATCTCTGCAAGTGTGGGCTGTGCTCTCAGTGTCAAAGGAAGATTGAGATGGTTGCAAAGGTGACTTATTACCATTTTGCTTGTCAATATTGTGGAAGTCTTGATCGAGCCTGTCAAATTAAGGTTCTCCATAAAAAGAAAACAGTGGATACTTGTAGGTGTTTTCACCCTCAGAACCTTTTAATATTGTACTGAATTTTTCTTCTTTATCAGTCTCTAAATTCTGACTGGCAAGAACTGCCTCAACTCTAATCACTAAACTTCCAGAAATATTCCATTTTAAATCCATACAAGGATGAAATGCATTTCTTTACATTTTTCTTACCTGTTATGAGCAATTGAAAATATAACAAAATGGTTTATATTTATAATCATCTAAGTAAAAATAATGCAAAATCCATACTTTTTAAAGTCACCATAATTCAAGTTTATAGTGCTCCTAGATTAAAAGTATTCTCAAAATGTGTGATAATATCTGTCAGGATGTATTTGCCAACTTCTAATCAGAGAATAAGAGTTATCTATTAGCCATCTTTTGGGTAGCTACAGAATTAGTACATTGATTACTTTCTCCTGTTGACAAAAAAGTAATTCAGGAATGACTTACTGATTTAAAAAGCTGAATTCTCTGAAACTTAGTACATGGAGAAATCAATAACCAGAAAGATAAATGTTTGAGATCATAGTGAGAAACTTATATGTAAAACTCTAAGAGCCTGGAGCATCATCAGAATTTATAGAAGGGTTCAAGTGATGGAGGATAGAGAAGAAATGCCATTCTTTTGGCTTCAAATACTTGTCTCCTTAGAGTGGGAAATGAATATTAATCAATTTGTTTACAGAAAAAGTAAAACTAAAGTGGGTATTACTGTAAGTGTATCAGGAATCAGGAAAAACCCTAATATTAGATCCTCTCCATCTTTTCAGGAGCCATTTGAAGTGAACTGGAACTTTGGACAAAAATAACTTTATAACATGAGTCAGTCCATATTTATATAAAATATTCTGAAAGTATAATAGTTTGTTTACAAGCATATCCCTATGCTAAAAGTTTATAAAATATGCCTTACAAACCTGCCGTGTTTTATGAATTCAATATTAATGTGAACCATTTAAAAGCTTCCATATTGATGCCTAAAACAATGTGTTTTTATGATATTGTCAACATCAGGTAAGTAATCATTAGTATGTATTCTAAATCACAATCCCAGAGAACCTAGACAACAATGAGGACCCTAAGAGAGACATACATAGATCTAATCTACATAAGTAATAGAAAAAGACAAGATCTCCTGAGTAAATTGGGAGACCTTGGGAGAGAGTTGAAGGGGCGGGGAGAAGCAGGGAGGGGAGCAGAGAAAAAAATGTAGAGTTCAATAAAAATAAATAAATAAATAGCAAAAAAATCTATGTATATAATGTGTTTCAAGTATCAAGCTTCTGTATTTTGTGTTACTTCTTTTTTGGTAGTTTGATTGCTTTTAAATATTCATCATGACTTTCTAGAGTTCATCAGTCACATGTCATCAGTATTCATAGGCAAATAATTTCCTAAGAACTTAAGTCAAAATTTACTAGGCTGAGGCTTACTCTAGGCAAAGGAGAGTTTACTGTGCTGCCAGGAAACAGTACAAAATAGAGTACAGAATGACTCCATGTTCCCATAGCCTTTTTCTGAAGATGTGTTCATTGGAGTTGTGATGTCTGTTTAGGGCCCAGGCACTTTGACTCATCAAATCCAGTGGTGAATCAATTTGAAGATTCTGCTCAGATTTTCACAGCCAGCTTAGGGCCTGGGCCAGATTTTGTCATCGGGATCTCCAGTTCACAAATTTGACCCTACTAGAAGAAATAACTTTCTTGAGAATCCAGTCAGCTACAAATGTGTAGGAAATAAATGAAAGACTGCAAAGCCAATCAAATATTGAACATAAATACTTAAATTAGATAAATCTGAAATAATTATATATATATATATACATATATATATATATATATATATATATATCACCATGGATCTGTATCCCATATGAAAATTGGAGACACAACCTATTATTTATCATCTCCCAATGCAATTATAAGTAGATTTAATTGGCATTGGGATTTAAGGCTTACTTACTAGTGTGTAACTAATTAATAGAATTTTCAGTTCACTCGGCATGTGACTTCAACGATAGGCTGAAGTTCTAAGAAAAAAATAAAAATTTGAGTTATTTTAAAATGACTACGGATATAATTTTCTAATTACTCTCCACATTTGTGGAGAAATTATGAAACCAAGCTTAATAGTTTGTGAGGCTTTGCAATGAATTGAAGATGTAATTTTTAAAGCTAATGATCATAGGTAAGCTAAACAATTATTATAAGTCTAATTTGTAAAATTAAAACAATCTGGACTTTTAACATTTTAGTTAAGTTTTTAAAAAGTTACCTGAAATTCTGTACCTTGCTTGTAAAAAGTACATTATAACTGTGCCTGCTTTACTGGTGTTAAAAACACTGAAATTCTGTTTGTATTGTAATGCTCTTTCTCGTCACTATTAGTCTTTTGCTTTCATCATTTTCTTTTTGAGCACATAGTTTTTTCCTGAATAAGAATTTTGTCTAGAAATTTATGTTATTTTGCCTTTCCTAGTATCTTCTTTGTGACCGTTTATCCCAAGTCAATCAGATCAAATTCTCTTCCTCATCTTTTAATTTAATTTTTTGAGAATTTCATAATGAATATTTCACCCTTCCGTGTCCCCCTCTAACTCTGACTGTGCTCCCTCACTCCCTCTCAAAATTCAAAACCTCTCTATAATTGTAACTATTATAAGTATATAAATATATTTACATAGGCATATATAAATCCAGCCTGCTGAGCCCATTTAGTGCTGTTCACATGTACATGGGCTCAATGCTGGCAACTGGGTATTGGATAATCTATCAGAGAGCTCATCCCTGGAAAAAAAAATGGCTTTTTGCTCTCCTAGAAGCATAAAATGCCTATAGCTCTTTCTGTGTGTAGGCCCTTATGAGATTTCCACCATCCACCTTGGCATGTCAGCTGTTCAGGTCTTGCTTTACCAACCATACTTTTCAGATTTCATGGGTGTAGTAGCTTATTTCATGGTGTATATAGAAGATACATTCTCTCACTGTATTTCCTGGTCCTCTGACTCTAGGAAGCTGGCCCCCTCGTCTGCAGTATTCCCTACACCTTGGGTATAAAGGTCATGTGTATTGTAGATATATCAACTGACATTGACTACACTATAGTCAGTTATCCCAGTATTTGGGCAGTTGAGTATTTATATAATGGTCTCCATCTTCTGAAAAAGCAGCTTCTTTGAAAAGGAGTGGGAAATACGGTTGTACTGTATACACTAGTATTTAGAATGTAGTTGGAAGCTACACTGGTTTAGGAATAGTAGGTTCTCTTCATTACATGACCTCATCAGCCACAGGTAGCTGGCAAGGATTACAGCACCAGACCTAAGCTCCTCACTATTGAGCAGGCTTTACGTACAAATAGACAGCTGTTGGTAACCTCCAAGTTTAAGTGCTGCTTTTGCATATCTTGTTATGGTGGTCACTCTTGTTATTTATAGGCTTTGAAGGTAGGTAAGACTATTGATTACTGATTCTCTGCCTTGACAGCTTGTATATAACAGTATGCGAGACACAATGAGAGCTAGTCCTAATGGAAGAAGCTTTCAAGTCAATTCCATCTAAATTCCTGAAAGTCTTGTGTCCCAAGTGCAGAGCATTTTCAGTAATAGGGTCCTATCAAAGACAACAGTAATAGCCTATGTTATTCTGGTAGCATCTTTGACTTTTCTGAACTAAAACTTCAAGGATGGTTCCCTTTTCCTGGCTCTGATGTTTTTGTTAATAGTCTATTTGAACCTCAGCATGCAATTTAATTTAAATTATTTTTTATTTATGTTTGCACACTCATGTATAATATGTGTATATTTTAAATAAACATATTTCCTATGCCTTTCAAGCATCCATTGACCTTAAAGTATATGACTTGATTTTCTTTATACATGAATAGAATTCCATAGTATATATTTACCACATTTTGACCATCCATTCATCAGATGAAGGACTTTTAGGTTGTTTCTATTTCCTAACTACTGTGAATAGAGCAGCAGTGAGCATAACTGGGCAGGTATCTATGGAGCAGGATGGCAAGTCCTTTTGCATATTCCAAGGAGTGGTATAGCTGAGTCAAATTGTAGATTAGTTTTTATAGTATTATCCACATTGCTTTACAATGGCTGCACCAGTTTGCAATCCCACTAACATATTTGTCAGCATTTGTTAGCTGTTTACTTGATCATAATCATTGTGGCTGATATAAGATGAAGTCATTCAGTAACTTGAATTTGTATTTCCCAATTGCTAAGAATGTTGAATATTTTAAAAGACATTTCTTTATTATTTTTTTGAGAACTCTCAGAATTGTTCCCATTTTTTTAAAATTTGGGTCATTTGTTTTCTTGGCTTTTTTATTTTTTTGAGTATTAATCACCTATAAGATGTTTAACTGGTAATGATTCTATCCCACTCTCGAGTTTCCTTGTCATTGAGTTGATTATTTTGTTTGCTGTGCAAAAGCCCTTTAGTATTTTAGGCCCCTTGGCAATTGCTGGTCTTAATTCATAAGCAGAGTCCTATTTAATGTCCTTTACCAGGCATATATCATGTAGATTATGTCTTTTTCTAAAGTCTTAATGTTTCAGGTTCATATTAAGGTATTTGATCTTTTTGGATTTGGTGTTTACACTGGGTGATATATGAGTCTAATTTCATTCTTCTGCATGTGAACATGAAATTCTCTAAGAACCATTTGTTGAAAATGTTGTCTTTTCTCCAGTCTGTAATTTTGGCATCTTTGTCAAATATCACATGATTCTAGTTATCTATGTGTGATCATGTGTGAGTCTTCTATTTTTGTTTCATGTATGTGCATCTCTCTCTCTCTCTCTCCACACACACACAAACACACACACACACACACACACACACACACACACACACATAATTTATATATAAATATATAAACTTTCTCAGCTGGTTTCCAGATTGCATGCTCCAGTTACACATTGTTCACTTTGCTGGCACCAATGATTGCTGCTCCTGAGTTCCAATGTCCTTGAACTACTATTGTTTGGCTTTGCATTCTAACTATAAATTATGCATGCTGTTCAGTACCACCTGTAAACCTCTACTTCTGCATGCTGGTGTGTAATTGCCAAATTACTTACAAGACTATTTTTCTCGTAGCACAACAGCGCTCTGAAATTACAGACTTTGGATTTGTATGAATTTATTTGAATACTTGTGATAACTACACAGCCTCAAAGTGTTTGTCCTCCTTATATCCTGTGGTTCTGCTAATGGCCATGTGTGTCTCAGCCAACATCCCTTCTCCCCAGCCTCTAAGAATAGCTTTGGCAGAAATGCAAGTGCACCAACATTTTGATGAACCAAACTGTATTTTATATATTTTGAAATTTTTGACGTTTCCAAAGGTTAAGTGGACATTGAATATTTTTCCTGCATATAACCAAAATAACTAATAATTTTAAGGGAAAAGTTGGAAAGAGTCTGAAATATTTTTTCCACTTGGAAAAATTAACTATGTTGACTTAAATTGACCTATTTCCCATACATTGCAAAGATATTTATTCATTTTATAAATGAAAATTAGCATAAATTCAAGTACATACACGAGGCTGCATCTGACCATTGATTAGTGAAATCTAAGGATATTTCAGGTCAACTAAATAGAGTTTTAGTCTTCAAATTAGGACTTCTTATCAATGTGTTATTATCTTTGACACTTGCATTTTTATTAAGATGGGATTATAGCCCTAAGAAGAAGAAATTTTTTATTTTTTTAAATATCCTCTGGCATACTTCAAAGGGCCACAAAATATAAATTCTTCAGGAAAAAATAACCAATTTTACGAATTTGTTCTCAAGGCTACATGTGTTCAGATAAGCTATGGCACATACAATTGAATTTCTAGTATTTGTCCCCATGAGGTATTTATTCTCTGTAGTTTTTCCATGTGTCAGTCTCCTTCGGTAGTGCTCAAGATATTCAAAGCATCCAACAGAAAAATATGTATCTATATCCTGAATTTTCTTAGAGTAGTCTGTAAAACCTACTCTACTGACAAAGAAAAGAAAATCGGGGAAGTTACTAGCCTAGTATCTGGGTGATTTGGGGAGTTTTGTCTATTATTTTTTTCTCTTAAACTTATATTGCAGTTCTTTTGTACTGTCCTGGATTTATAAACATACCTACACTCACTTACACACACCTACACACACAAACAAATGCACGCACACACACACACACACACACACACACACACACATTTATTTTTCAGATGTTTTTAACCCAAATTTCAGGTTATTTCTTCCCTTGCAAAAACAAAAATTTTTGCATTAGAGTTTTATCCATCCACATTATACAGAATGGGGTTCCAACTGACTAAACAAAAAAAATTTTTCAATATCTTTGAGTACTTCTGTTCTGCAAGCGATTCATTTTTTTTCATATTTTATCTGCTTATTTATTTTTGTGTGCTTATTTAGTTTTGGATTGCTTGTTTGAATATTGTTATTTGTTTGATTATTTTCCTCCTTGATTTTGATTCTATGTCCCATTCCTTTGGGGAATTTGAGTGTATAAGTGAGGGCTTTTCTATATTTTGGTATTTTGATAGGATATATATATATATATATATATATATATATATATATATATCATAGCTAAGCAGAAATCCCAAAATTGGCTGCCATATTTATTTTCTAAGTAAATTCCTGTTTTTCTGGTGAGTGTCACATGCAGAGAATTGCACAATGAAACAGTTTATCTTTGACCAAATCTTTTAGAATGAAATTTCAGAGGCTGAGATTTCTTCATTCTGTTTGTTAAAGAAAGGTGTTGTCTTATCTGGCATATTTATGCATAATAATCCAATACAAAGGAAGAAACTGTATTTATCTGGGATTAAAATAAATTAACAAATACTTATAAAGATTTTTATAAAATAAGTAATAAAATCTTTGTTTATAACCACAAGCATAGAAGAAATATATTTTTAAATAATATTTTTAAATCAACTTACTTTTTATTATAAACTATGTCACCGGGTAGGAGAACTTAATCTGACTTTAATTGTTTTTCTGTCCTCTTCCTAAAGGTTACTGCCACATTCTATCAGGAAAATTCTAAATAGTTAAAAAAAAAATCATTTAATTTTTGGTCTATATAACTCCATAAAAAACCTGAACTCTTTTCCAAAAAGATTTATGTTTCAGGGTAATTTTTATGCAAGTATCAAAGAGCAAATGTGGTAACACTGACCATCTGCCATATCCAAGACATATGCTGAATTATGAGACAAAATTCTTCTATGTAAGACTGTTCAAGGTTATCATGGAAAACGAAATCATTAAGTTTCACTGTTCTTGATAGTAATATAATGCCTAAACTTTATAAAATTAGATATCTAACCATATTAGATCCCTAATATTCATTACATTGGCTAATGAATTTATATTGTGCAATATTCCTTTTTTGGGATATTTTCTATTTTTTATTTATTTTAGATTATGTGAGTATATGCATGTGTGTCTCTCTTTTTCTCTCTGTCTTTCTCTTTCTCTCTCTCTCTCTCTCTCTCTCTCTCTCTCTCTCTCTCTCTCTCTCTCTCTCTCTATATATATATATATATATATATATATATATGCACATAGTTTGTGACCACAAAGGCCAGCAGTGTCAGGTCCCTAGGACTTGAAGTAGCCTGACCATATAGATAGAAATAGATATATATCACATATAATTTATTATTTTACATCCAAGCTGCATTTTCCCCTCCCTCTTCTTACACCAGTCCCTCCCCACCCCCACCCCCATCTTCACTCCCTGGTCCTACACCCCAATTTATGCCTCCTCCATTTCTACTTAGGAAAAGACAGATCTCCCATGAATATCAACAAAACATGACATATCATGTTGTAGTAAGACTAAGCACCTCCTTATGTATTAAGGTTCCAGCCCCTACTTTCTATTTTTATAAGTTTCCTTTTCTTATTCTCGCATTATTCATATATTTTGTAAAAAAGATTTTCCAAAATTATCTTTCCCGTGTTAACAAAAAAAGTACAGTGTACCAAGGAGGAAAGTGCGAACAGATCAGTCAAAATTCAGCTTTTGAATGAATTTGAGATGAGAAAATATTCTATGTTTAGAAAGTTTCTTAAATTACCTGTCATACATTATAATTGATTTCATCTTGGTGTGTACTTACTATTTTTTTCTTTTATATTTATTTGAAGAAAGTACCCTTTTAATCATTGCCTTCATAAAGTGTTATTTCCATTACAATCACTAAGGAAGTGGCCACACTGATAAACAAACAAACTAGAATAAATAAGCATTGTTACCATGCGGTATATTAGTTGATTACTAGTTATTTTCTTAGATGACCATTTCTAAAAGTCAGATCAAATTTACCAACATTTTAATGATATCTCATCTAAGACTTTTTCTTTTTTCTTTATTTCACATCTATAAAATTAGAACAAGTTGGACTATGTGCTCCCAAGCTTCTATTCAGCTATGATTCTTAGAACATAGTTCTTAGGCTGGAGAGATGCTCTAGTGGCTCGGAGCACACTCTACATTTCAGAAAATCTGACTTTGATACCCAACACCCATATTAGGAGTCTCACAACTTCTGTAAGTCCAGTTTTGGCCTTTGCCGTCACCCACACACGTGTGTTACACACACACACAGACACACACACACAACACAAATGAAAACGAATCTTTCAGAACACATTCTAATATGCATTTAAATGGTACTAAGTATGACCATTAAATTAAGGCGTGTCAGGTGACTAACGATGCCAGGCTGCACCACTGTCAAGTCTTTCCTTATGGCACTGTAAAGATGCAGGGTTTCTATGTTATGTTACACTTTTTAAAATAATTGTATTATAGAGACTAGCAAGATGGTTCAGCAATGAGACCCTGGGGAGTAGAGTTGGATTTTGGAGCTGACATAAATGTAGGGGAGAACTAATGCCACAAAATTGTTCTTTGACCTTAATATGTGGGAATGGCATGCACACATACACATACATACATGCATACATACAGAGAGAAAGATATAAATAAAAGTATTTTTAAATAAGCTACAACATCATTTACCTTAATTTACTTAAATGCTATGTTGCTTTATTTCCTTTAACTTTAATTTTTCCATATTTACTGAGGTATAATTTTCAACTAAAAGCACAGTTATTCCTTCCTGTTCCCATCATCTCCCACCCCCAATCCACCCTAAATTCTATTTCATTTCCTCTTCCTAGAAATATTCGTGCATTCTTCCTAAACCTCTCTTCTTTAAGCTCTCTTGGTGTACCGATTGTAGTTTGATTATCATTTACATAAAGACTAATATCTACTTATAAATAAATGCATACCACATTTGTCTTTCTGGGCCTCAGTAACCTCACTCAGGATGATCTCTAGTTCCATCCATTTGCCTTCAAAATTCATGATGTTACTTGTTCAACAGCTGAGTAATATTTTATTGTGTAAATGTATCACATTTTCTTTACACATTTCTTGGCTGAGGGACTTCTAGATTGATTCCAGCTTCTGCCTATTATGAATAAAGCTGTAATAAACATGGCTGAGCAAGTGTCTTTGTGGTAGAATGGAGCATCCGTTGGGTATGTGACCAGGAGTATTATAGCTGGGTCTTGAGGTAGATCTATTTCCAGTCTTCTGAGTAACCGCCATATTGTTCTCCATAGAGACTAGATAGCCCACAAACCTAGAATAAAAGTAAACACAACTGGTCTAAGAAAGAAAGAAGGATAGGGTGTGAAAGGAAGGAAGGAAGATACCCTGTGAAATTTCCATCAATGCATACATCATAAATTCACTGCCCCAATCAATCTGATTAATATTCCAAAGTAGCCCATCTTTCCTAGTGTGGAAATATAAACTATCTACTCTCCTAACAAATTTCAGTATATCACTATTATCTATAGTCACTGTCGTGTACATTAGACCAGCAGAATTTATTCGTTATAAGTGAAAGCATGTTCCTGATTGATGGTTCACAGAGCACAGGGGCAGTGACCCTACACATGAATAAACTTCTCATTTGCATTTCTGCTAGTTGCCTCAGCAAATTCTCCCTCCCTTCCTTTCCAGTGAATTCTTAATTACTGGTTATTTATGTCTTTCCCTGCTTTATATTGTTCTCAAGGTTTGCAGGAAGCCCTGCGGGTAACTGTGTGGGGGTGGATAGGGTGGTGTTCTGTGTGCATGTGCAATGAAGACATGTATGTTCTGAGCACTTAGCAGAGGCCTACGTTTTGACATCAGCTCTGCAGTTTCAGAGACTTTTTGCATGTATAGGAGATTATGCTTTGTTTCAGTGTGTCATGTTACAAAATAACCTTGGTGGTTCGACTTGAAGGTCTCAGGTGTTGAGTCATTAGCCGAATAGAATAGATGAGATTTGCATTACATCTGCACAACCTCAAACAAAGGGTAATCCATGTTTCTTCAGGCTTAGCATCAGCATCTGGAGGGCTCCTTAGCACTTTGCCTCAAGAGAGGCAATTTGGAAGTTTTGAGCTCAATTCCCCTAGGGTTATTTCTTCGAAAGATTTTTAAATTATAAAGTGCATGTAGAAATATGTAAAACAGAGAACAATAATGTTGATATCACTAAAAATAAAAATGGTTACTTGAAAAGGAATTCAACTTTAATATGTGCAATAAATTCTTACATTTGGGGGGCCATTGATGTGCATGTGTGTATGTGATACATTCATGTTTGTGTGTGTGAGTGTGAGTATGTGTATCATGCACATATTGCATGTGCATGAAGGTCAGAGAACAACTTTGCCTATAGGTCCTTGCCTTGCATTATTTTGAGTACAAGGGCTGCTGTTCACAGCTGCATGTGCCAAGCTAGCCAGTGTCTGGGGATTCTCTTGTCTCTGGATGCCAAATTGCTTTAGGAATGCCAATATTATAGAAGCATAATATCACATCCTGCTTTATGTGAGATCCAGGCATCTTAGATCCTCATATTTACATACCAAGTCCTTTACTCACTGAGCTATTTCCTCAATCCACTTAGGGAAAATATTGAGCTCAGTTACTCCTAGGTTAATTAAGCTGGTAATAGAACATATCTATGAACAATTTATCAGTGTTTTTGGCTATTTTAAAATTAGGTACACAATGGAAATCTTCATAATTATTAAGAAGCAGGGAACTTAAACTGCAGGAGTGTTTCTGGCGTGGCTTTTTGTACCTTCAAAACCACCCCCTGTCTTTCCCACTGAATCCTTCTCTTTGCCTATCATCCCCAAAGCCTTTAACCCAATAGTACTCCAAAAAGACAAATGGAGCTTGGAGAAATCAGATTCAATTCCCTATGTAAAAGCTCTGAGACCTTTTCCACCTCACATGACACAAATGAAAAGCCTCTGAAAGTTGCTTATCCTTATCTACATCCTCCTCCCCTTCTCTGCTCTGCATCCCAGCAAGTGTGTTTCTGGTTGGCTTTTGAGTCTTTTTTTACCAGAATGTCCTGCTCCTCCATGTGGTCAGAGATGCCCTTCCGACTTTTCAAAATCAAGCAACTTTATTTTCAATAGTTATAGGTTTATAGAAAAAAGAAGCCAGGATACCATCCCCATATATATATATATATATACTCTTCTTCTGCCTCTTCACACCCTCTAAATTATTAACGTTTTCCACTAGCATTATGTGTGTTGTTTATTAGTGGGTAGTGATGCATTATCAAGTGAATATCATACTTGCATTTGGAGTCACTCTTCAATATATACAGTTGAGCGAGTTTTGTCAATTGTAACGACATCATTCCAATATCATACAGGACAGCTTCACTGCCATGAATTTCCCTGTGTTCCCCTAGTCATCCTTTTTTCTTTGTTTCTCCTGAATCTGTGGCAACCGTAATAATTTATTATCTCTATATTCTGCCTTTTCCAAAATACCATGTATTTGGACTCACAGTACCAAACTTTAGCAAACTGGCTTTGTCACTAAGCAATATGCACTTAATGTTCTTTTGCATCATTTTCATTTTTTGATAGCCCACTATCAAAAAAATAATATTCCATTGCATAAAAGTATCACCATCTATTTGTACATTCATCTATTGAAGAACATGTTGGTTGCTTTGTACTGCTGCAATAATGGAGGCTCTAAACAGTCATGTATAGGGTTTTGTGTGGACATAAATTCTCACCTTCTTTGTATAAGCACTGAGAAGAACTGCTGATGAGTGTTACAATAAGATTATATTAAGTTGTATAGGAAGTCACCAAACTGTCTTCCAAAATGGTAGTGTTATTCTGTGTCCTCGCAAATAATAAGTGAGAGATCCTGTTGGTGCCACATTTTTCCAAAATTTTCTATTGTCTTTATGCATGTGAGGCAACCTGGTATGTACATAGCCACACATTATTGATGTCTTCATTTGTAATTTCCCAGAGGCACATGAGCTGAGAAACCTTTTTCATATGCTTATTAACCATCTGTACATCTTTGTTTGATGGTGTATAACTATAGATAGTTTGCCCATTTTTTAATTAGGGTCTTTGTTTTCTTTTCTGTTTTGTTTGTGATGGTCTTTATATTTTGGATACAAGTCCTTTATATAAAATATTATTTTGGTAAATATTTTTCTTAGATTATGGCTTATCATTTTATACTTTTGTCCTTTGCAGAGTAGAAAAAATGTCATTTAGTAAAGTCTAATCTGTCAACTCTTTCTCTCATAGATTTTTCTTATTGATGTTGTGAATATAAAAATCATCACCAAACCCAAAGTCACCTCAATTCTTTCTCTTGTTAGATTTTAGTTAAAAGTAGTTCTTCATTTCACATTTGTGTCTGTGATCCTTTCTAGGCAGTTTTTGTGATTTTACCGGTGGTGAATTGATTACATTCTGACTCTTACATTGCTCCTTCTGAGGGGATTTTCATGATTGTTCTAGTTAATTTGGTACCATATCACCAAGCAGTAGTTGATCTAATATTCTTCCTTTTCCCTATCACCATCATATAAAAAAATCCTATTGCTACTCATTTATTTGTATGATGAACATAAGTGCCAGGGGAGCCAGGACTCAACCCATCCTGTCGACTGTTGTGTCTAACAGACTAGTACTCAACAAATATGATGTACTAGAAAATATTTACTGAATAAATAAGTGGAAAAATATACTTAACACTCTCATGGTGTTGCAATTTCTGACTATGAGTGTTCTTTTTAAATAGCAAGAACAAAAATTTTATGGAAAGATAAAGAAAGATAATGGATTGGAAGAAAAGTTGAATAAAACTCTGACTATTTTTTCTTATTCTGCCTGTACTATATATTAAGCCTGGCCGAATGTAGAATGTGGTGATACAAAAGGAATGTGACTCAGGGAAATTAAATGATTGGCTTGGAAGTCTTTAGCATCCCTGGTCTGTTGCCAATATACTTTATTTTTGGAAAAGATCTATTTAATCATTTTGAATAGTCAATAGAAGACTCAGATAGAATGTTTCTCCTTTCCACAAAATGCAAATTGGCTTCAATTAATTTTAGTATAGTTTTTATTAAGTAAGTAATGGAAAGGAATTTATTTGTAATCTCAGTTGGATTAAATGATAAATTATCCTATCTGTTGCTGACATAGGAAAAGAATTGCATGGCGTAGTCTATGCACAGCTTTTAGTGAATCTTAGAACAACTCAAAAATTCAGACGGAGGTTTCACAATTAATTCCTTGACTGCTGGTGGGCCATTATAAAGATTATTGACTTTAGAAACACCTATATAAATGTGCCTGCCACAGGAGAAAAATGAGTGGCCTGGTTTCAGCTGTAATTATTATCATTGTAATATTAATATACTTAATGGAGAGATTGGGGTGAAGCTGGGTTGTTGAGCATTTGCCTAGCTTACTCAAGCTTCTTAATTTGATCTGTGGTACCTCAACTTATCAGTCAATCAATCAATCAATCAATCAATCACAATAACAAATACAATCACACCAACTAAATTATATCTTTCTGATCTTTTTTTTTTAATTACAGTGCCATCTATATAAGAACAAGCAGACAAAAAAGTGCATGGTTATTTCAGATTGCTGTAGTGAGTCACATAACCAGTTACTCTGCATGTGTTGATTGATGCCAAAGGGAAGGACAAAGATATATATCTCTGTCCATGGATTGATGAAGCATGTGAGCGTCAATAACAGTTGTTCAGTAAATTATTTACTGCAAGTCTAACCCTGAGCCTGGAGATGGTTCAGTGGTTAGGCACAACAAACACTGACTGCTCTTGCAGAGGACCCAGCTTTTATACTCACACCCACACCAAGGAACTCACAAGTGCTTTAACTAAGTTCAGCTCCAGGAAGATCCAAGGCCTTTCCCACTGTGGTACCTGCATTCATGTGCATATACCCATGATTCATAGATACACACACATAATTTATATATCTTATTTTTGAGGTTATAATTTAATTACATAATCACTTAACTTTTCTTCAAACCCTCCTATGTCTCTCCTCTCTCTGCTTCAAACTCATTACCTCTTTTCACATTAATTGTTATTGTATGCATAATTTTTGTATATACATATGTGGACTCAACAGGTTATATTTAGGAATAAATCTTTCAAAAAATTTAAAAACTTATCAAAGTACTGTGCTGGTTATTGAGAAATATGATGTTGAAAGATAGATAAAATTGAAGTACGCTTAAAAAAAAGGAAAATACCCAAAACAATGTAGAATAGTTGAAAATATATTTAATTTTTTACAAACAATTAATTGTTTTAGGGTGTGTTATTTCATTCTAATAATAATTTTAAGTCATTATTATGCTGAATTCTAAGATTGCCCAAAGGAGGTAGAGGCTAGGTGTATTTGCCAAAGCCATTGCCCTACATAGACTGTAGTCCTCATCATGAAAGAATTTATCACTGAATGTATATTAAATAACAAAATAAATCACAATCTGAGTTTCTTCCCATGTTGTGCTGATTATGTAGATTCCAGATGTGGATAGTTTGTGGATGGTTCTCAATAATGTTTGGTGATGAGCAAAATCATATATATTCAAGCTATGCACCAAAGAAAAAGAGGAAGCAGTGACTAACATAGACTTTATAAAGAAACATACACGTGGATAGAGTTTTAGGGAGTGAGTGGAAGAGAGATCTCAAGGAAAAAATGTTCCTGGTGCAAAAATGATATGGTGATAAATGGTATTGTCCTGAGACTAACTGACTTACTTTTTGGATGCCAGGAGAAAATCCTTGTTATTGAAAATAAACAGATGGCATTTGAAAACACAGGAAAAGTAAACAGAATAGTGGAGTAATGGGACAAGACTCAATAAACAGTAGGAAATGTAGCAAGAGCCTGCCGTCTGCACACGTGAGTGTCCTCATTGTGCACTTACATCACATTAGGTACTCTGTTGGATATTGTTTATCTATTCATAACTGTCATGCACTCAAACACTAGAGAATTATCCCTGTACTAATCAGTAGAATTTTTAAAAGAAAATTATTGCTACACATAAATGTTAGAGTTTTGAGTGAAGTTGTGATTCAACTACTTAACTATTATCTTTATCTTAGTACCTAAAGATTGCATCTAGTCATTAAAATAATAGTGCTAATCCCTAAAATTCTACTTCACTGTATATACAGAGGGTATTTGTTTTTATAGAAAGAAATTCATGTTATCAGTGCAATACTTGGTTTCTCTTGGAATAATGTGAGGGTTTCTAAAGTCCACCATAAATTTGATTAGCAGTAGTCTATAATGCATATTTGTTTTCTTTTTTACCTCTGGTTGTTTTTTAATAGAAATGAATATTTGTAAATCACAATCTAGTCTGCAGGTGTCATTATTGCTGATGGGATGGGCAATCCCAGGAAATAAATGGTGTGTGCGTGTGTGTGTATGTCTTTGTGTGTGTGTGTGTGTGTGTGTGTGCGCGCGCGCGCGCGCGTTTGTGTGTGTAGGGCAGAGGTTAGTTCCAGGAGTCCTTCCCTATAACTTAAAAAAACTATCTTCTTTTTTATTATAAATGCCAAATCCAAGTTCCCACTCCCTCTCCTCCTCCCAACTCTCCACATACCCCCAGCCCCAACCTCCCATCCACTCCTCAGAGAGGGTAAGGCACATTGCTTTGGGGAAAGCCCAAGGCCCTCACTACTTATCTATGTTGAGCAAGGTATCCATACAAAGAGAATAGAATCCCAAAAAGCCAGTACAAGCAGTAGGGATAAATACTGGTACCAATTCCAGTGGCCCCAAAGTCTGCCCCAGCCATGCAACTGTTGACCACATTCAGAGGGACTAGTTTCGTCTTATGTTTGTTCCTTCCCAGTCCGGCTCAGGTAAACTCTTTCAGTGGGTGTATTCATAATGATCTTGACGTCTTTGCTTGTATTCTCATTCCTCCCACTCTTTGACTGGACTTTGGAAGTTCAGTCCAGTGCTCTGATGTGGGTCTCTGCCTCTGTTTCCATCAGTTGCTAGATGAAGGTTCTGTGGTGATATTTAAGATATTCATTAGTCTGACTAAAGTGCAAGGCCAGTTTAGGCACCCTCTCCCCTATTTCTTAGGGTCTCAGCTAGAGTCATTCTTATGGGTTACTGGGAATTTCTCTAGAGCCAGGTTTCTTGTTGACCCCATAATGACTCCCTAAATCAAGATATCTTTTTCTTTGTTCTCATCTCTGTCCTTCCTCCATCTTGACTACCCCATTCCCTCAAGTTTTCCTTGCCCCTCCCCTTCCCCCCTTCTCTTTCCCTTCTACTTTCCCGTCTCCCCCCACTCCTATATTCCCAATTTGGTCAGGTGATCTTGTCTATTTTGACTTTCCAGATGGATTTATATATGTTTTGCTTAGGGTTCACTTTGTTACTTAGCTTCTCTAGGATCATGAACTATAGCCTCAGTAGCCTTTATTTATCCACTTATAAGTGAGTACATACCATATTTATCTTTTGAAGTCTGGGTTACCTCACCCAGGATGGTATTTTCTTGTTTCAGCCATTTGCATGCAAAATTCGAGATGTCTTTTTTTTAACCCTTGAGTAGTACTCTAATGTGTAAATTTAAGGGACATCTAGGTTGTTTCCAGGTGTGGACTATTGCAAATAATGCTGCTATGAACAAAGGTGAATATAAATGTCTTTGTAGTATGATTGAGCATCTTTTGGGTATATGCCCAAGAATGGCATTGCTGGATCCTGAGGTAAGTTGATTCCCAATTTTCTGAGAAAATTGATTTCCAAACTGATTTCCAAATTGGTTGTTCAACTTTGCATTCCACCAGCAATGGATGAGTGTTTCCCTTTCTACACATCCTCTCCAGCATAAGCTATTGTTGATAAATTTGATCTTAGCCTTTCTGACAGGTGTAAGATGGTATCTCAGAGTTGTTCTGATTTGCATTTCCCTGATGGCTAAGAATGTTGAACATTTCCTTGAGTGTTTTTCGGTCATTTGAGATTCTTCTGTTGAGAATTCTCTGTTTAGTTCTATACCCCATTTTTTAACTGAATTATTTATTTTGATGTCTAATTTCTGGAGTTCTTTATATATTTTTGAGATCAGTCCTTTGTATGATGTGGGGTTGGTGCAGATCTTTTCCCATTCAGTGGACTGTCTTTTTGTCTTATTGACTGTGTCCTTTGCTTTACAGAAGCTTCTCAGTTTCAGGGGGTCCCATTTATTTATTGTTGTTCTCAGTGCCCGTGCTACTGGGGTTATATTTAGGATGTGGTCTCCTGTGCCCATGCTTTTAATTCACTTTGTGGGAAAGCATGTGTCATGCATCTGTTAGGGGGTTTTCCCTAAGATATTTGAAAATTTTAATGCATGAGAAAATAATTAAGACAAAGAAAGCCTGAACGATGGGACTATTTCGGATACTTAGGCTGAAGGCGAAGTCTAGATAATACCTGTCTGATCACTGCAAAGACCTGTTGACCACCAGTGACTTTAAATCTAAGCCCACCCTAAAACATTTGTTTAAGGACAAATGTTATTTTATGATCAATACCTTGTAATGAATTATTTGCAGCAATAAGACCTGGAACAGAGAGGAGAAAGCATCCTGTCATTTTATTCGTTCTTTCTATTCACACAAAATCTTTTACACTTTGTAGCTTGTCTTCCCTATGTTATTCTAATCTATTTTAAAATGAGATAGCTACCAAAATCAGCTTTCTGTCCATTAAAACACAAAATGTAATAAAAAATATATTAGATTGAATAACTTTCCAGTGGAGGCAACTTGACTACATAAATATTCAGCTGGCAGATTAGCCATGAAGTGGTAGTGTTGGTAGCATCAGCTGCATCTTAACAACTTCTCTATTGAAGCCTTTTGCATCGACTTCGTTCAAGAATTCTACAGTTCAGAGCTCTCATTTGGACCAGAATCCAAACATATTTCAAAGGGAGAAATGAAGTCTTCCATGGGTGTTTTCGACTTTCATAACAGAAAGTGCAGCAATAAATCTGTTGATTGATAAATGAAAGACATATCTAGGGATCAGAATTTTCTATCTAGATGTGAATTTGAGCATTCCAGTACTTTATATTTTGAACATGTTATACTACTCATAAAGCCAAACTGTCAAAAACAGCGCACGGGAGCCCTAGGATGTGGCGCTCCACATCCTGTCCAACCTCCTCTCTAGCATCCTATGCGTTCTCTCTTACTAAGCTTTAATATCAGCCACCTTTCTGCTTTGAAAATATCATAACTCGCCTGTTTCACAGAAAGCCATAGGCTCATAGTGAGTCTCCTTTCATTAGTCTTTAATGCACACCACAGTTATAGAGTTTTAGCTAAAATATCCCTCCCCTAAGAGCTGGTGTAGGCCTCTAGGTATTCCAAATATTTTGAGTCACATGTCCCCATCGATTCCATAGTTTGGCTTTAACAAAATTCATGGATTTGGATTTTGTTGTTTTTATTTTTATATTCCAATTACTTAAAAGGAAATGACTTAAAATAATATATTAAAACGTTATTAAAACAGATTTTGGGTTTTATGTGGGCTTGAATAAGATATAAACAGCAGAATTTATATGAATTTCATTGGGCTTAACAATATTAATTTTTTTGCTGTCTGTATGGTCCATGCAGTTTCTATCTCATTTTAAAGAAAATCAATATGAAAAATTTCATATAATTTTTAAAATATGTCTGTGGGAAAGAGCTCAATGGCAGAGTACTTCTTAGCATGTGTGGGGGCCTTAATTCAACAACTAAAAATATTTTGTACTAACACAAAGTACTGTTATATTGATAATAGTTTACTAATTTTTTTTCTTTAAAATCACAGACTAATTTGTCTGTGTAGCTCTTGAAATCATAATATTGACCAATTTGCTACTTTAACATGGTGCACTATAGTAGCTAGTTTGGCCTTCAGTGGTAGAGTTTTACCATGCAGTAATTGATGTGATCTACTACATAGTCTACATACCATACGCTGCAACCGATACAGGTTCTTCCTTATGGGACTAAAAGAAAGTAAAGTCACATTAAAAATCATTGGAAGATCAGCTACTTGACTTTCTAAGAGACTATCTCCTGGAGAGTCCACTGGCATTTTGAACCATAGCAGTAGATGCTAATATTACTAGATGTAATACAGTATGTTGGATGATATAATACATTTATTTAGGTGTGAACATGAAATGCAAATCATATGCAAATTAATTGTTTACTGTGGTTTTCCTGAAGACAAATGCGACTTAAATTTTCTATTATGTGGATGCATGGTGGACATACTGCAGTCCATGCCATTAAAGAAAAATGGATTCTCCCACCTAGTGGCCATCAATCAATTGCTATTAATGCCTCAGCTAGGGACAAATGTGACCACCTCTTCCCTCCATGCTGAGATATTGTCTGGCTTGAGAAGCGTCAGGTCTGCAGTGTTGCCACTATGCTCTGAAGAAGCCCACACATCTAAGAATATTGGAACAGCGCTAATTGGGTTTGATGGGTTGTTTTGAAAGAGGAGGAAGTATAAGAAGAAAGAAAAAAGAAGAAGAGGAGGAGAAGGAGAAGAAAACAAGGTTGGGTGGTAAGGGAAAGGGCTAGATATGAGAGAAGCCGAAGGGGGAAGATGATAAAACACATTGCACAAAATCCCCAATGAATGAAAAAATTTCAAGGGAGATTTATTACAAAATATTTTAACATTAGATATATATTTTTTATGTCCCTTTGTCCCACGCCTTTGAGCACTGTAAAGACCCTAGCACCTTCCTAAGAAATACCATCATTAGAAAAAATGATTTCCTGTGAAATAAAGTGGGGAGATTAAAGCAAAACTGAGAACCTTCAGCTTTAAACTTCATATTTGGTTGAGGTCTGATACAGGATACATAGTTCTGAGCCCAGGGAAGTTGTTTTAGCCCTTCATAAGCAGGGATTATTGTATAATGGGAATAATGAGAAATAAACATCTGTTGAACTAAATATGGAACTGTGATCACCAAACAAATGCGATATTTCCTATTCATCGACTATGCGACTTCACAGAGTTCTTTATTTTATATTTGATTTTTGGTTTTTGAGACAAAATTTCTCTGTGTAGCCTCAGCTGTCGTAGAACTCACTCTGTAGACCAGGCTAGTCTCAAACTCAGAATTCTACCTGCCTTTAACCTCCCAAATCCTGGGATTAAAGGCTTCCAGCACCATCACCTGGCCAGACTTATTTTTTTAATCATTTTTTCTCATTTTTTATTAAAAATTTCCATGTCCTCCCCTCCTCCTCCCCCTTCCCTCCCCTCCCTTCCACCCATACCCCTACTCCAGGCCAGAGAGGCATCAGGGTTCTCTTCACTATGTTAAGTCCAAGGTCCTCCCAACTCCCCCCAGGTACAGGAAGGTGAGCAACCAAACTGACAAGGCTCACACAGAGCCCGTCCATGCCATAGAGTCCAAGCCCATCGCCATTGTCCTTGGTTTCTCAGTCATCCTCCTCTGTCAGCCACATTCAGAGAGTCCGGTTTGGTCACGTATTCCATCAGTCCCATTCCAACTGAACTTGGTGATCTCCCGTTAGTTCTGTCCCACTGTCTCAATGGGTGAACGCACCTCTCATGGTCCTGACTTCCTTACTCATGATATCCCTCCTTTTGCTCCTCATCAGGACCTTGGGAGCTCAGTCCGGTGCTCCAATGTGAAGCCCTGTCTCTATCTCCATCCATCGCCAGGTGAAGGTTCTATGGTGATATGCAAGATATTCATGAATATGGCAATAGGATGTGGCCATTTCTGGCTCCCTCTCCTCAGCTGCCAAAAGAACTAGCTGGGCGCATCTTCCTGGACACCTGGGAACCCCTCTAGAGTCAAGTCTCTGCCAACCCTAGAATGGCTCCCTTAATTAAGATATATATATATATTTCCCTGTTCCCACATCTACCCTTCCTATATCCGAACCATCCCATTCCCCCAAGCTCTCCCCATCCTCCACTTCACACTTTTCTCTCCCCATCCCCCCTTACCCCCATCCCACCCCACCCCCAAGTTCCCAATTTTTGCCCACCAATCATGTCTACTTCCAATATCCAGGAGGATAACTATATGTTTTTCTTTGGATTCACCTTCTTATTTAACTTCTCTAGGGTCACAAATTATAGGCTCAATGTCCTTTATTTATGGCTAGAAACCAATTATGAGTGAGTACATCCCATGTTCATCTTTTTGGGCCTGGGTTACCTCACTCAGGATGGTGTTTTCTATTTCCATCCATTTGCATGCAAAATTCAAGATGTCGTTTTTTACCGCTGAGTAGTACACTAATATGTATATATTCCACACTTTCTTCATCCATTCTTCTACTGAAGGGCATCTACGTTGTTTCCAGGTTCTGGCTATTACAAATAATGCTGCTATGAACATAGTGGAACAAATGCTTTTGTAATATGATAGGGTATCTCTTGGATATATTCCCAAGAGTGGAATTACTGGGTCCTGGGGTAGGTTGATCCCGAATTTCCTGAGAAACCGCCACACTACTTTCCAAAGTGGCTGCACAAGTTTGCATTCCCACCAGCAAAGGATGAGTGTACCCCTTACTCCACAACCTCTCTAGCAAAGGCTATCATTGGTGTTTTTGATTTTAGCCAATCTGACATGTGTAAGATGGTATCTCAAAGTTGTTTTGATTTGCATTTCCCTGATTGCTAAGGAGGTTGAGCATGCCCTTAAGTGTCTTTTGGCCATTCGAACTTCTTCTTTTGAGAATTCTCTGTTTAGTTCAGTGCCCGATTTTTTAATTGGTTTAATTAGCATTTTAAAGTCTAGTCTCTTGAGTTCCTTATATATTTTGGAGATCAGACCTTTGTCTGTTGTGGGGTTGGTGAAGATCTTTTCCCAGTCAGTAGGTTGCCTTTTTGTCTTAGTGACAATGTCCTTTGCTTTACAGAAGCTGCTCAGCTTCAGGACGTCCCATTTATTCAGTTTAATCTTTTTTTATTAAAAATTTCCACCTCCTCCCTGCCTCCTCCCCACCTCCCATTTCCCTCCCCCTCCCCCACTCCCCTTCCCCTCCGTCTCCAGCCCAAAGAGCAGTAAGGGTTCCCTGCCCTGTGGGAAGTCCAAGGTCCTTCCCCTCTCCACCCAGGTCTAGGAAGGTGAGCATCCAATCAGGCTAGAGCCACCCACCCCCCACCAAGCCAGTACATGCAGTAGGATCAAAACCCAGTGCCATTGTCTTGGCTTCTCAGCAGCCCTCATCGTCAGCTATGTTCAGGGAGTCTGGTTTTATCCCATACTTTTTCAGTCCCAGTCCAGCTGGCCTTGGTGAGCTCCCATTAGATCAGCCCCACCATCTCAGTGGGTGGGTGCACCCCTAGCTGACTTCTGCCAAGGCCAGGGAACAGTGACTGGATTTACCTACCTGCTTGAAACAATAGCAGCATGAATAACAAAATCAGATAGAGCAGATAAGAGGAGCATTCTCAATGTAATAAATATTTAGCAATGTAATGAAATAATCTCAAAGAAATGACAGGCTAGTAAAGCGAGGTGCACATTTTCATTAGTTTAATATCTTCAGAAAACTTCTAGGTCAAAACTCAGGGAAGAAGAGCCCAAATTTTGATAAACTCTGAGATATGAGGGAGTGGAAATTAGAATACAAGGTGAAAAGGGCTTCTGGATTTTATAGACTAGAGTTCAAGAAAGGAACATCCTGCAAAAAAGAATAAGATAAAATAGTTACATGGAGTTCCTTTCATATATTCATCAGCTTAGGATCATGCAGATGTAGAGAACACATACGGCAAGAACCATGTGGGATTAAAGGAAAGTTCATTCACATAAAGTACAGAACAGTTTTTAATTCTGACTCGAAAATCTCAAAATGTATGACATAATTCACAGAGTGTTTAAAAGATACTGTCTCGGTACTGGGAAATAATTATCACTAAAATAAATGCTGCCATGTTTCAAAGTAACTAACATTAAAATAAAGATAAAAAGAATCAAACTATTCCAAGTACATTACCTGCATACTAAGACAAGGGTCAAGGACATTCAGGGGACTTTTAAAACAAGCAGCACTTAAGGAGGAAATGAACAGTCTAACATTTTGATCAGGGATAAACAGACAAAGGTAGTACAAAAATACAACCCACAATTAAGAAGGAAAAGAAAAATCATGTAAACACAAACCAGAACTGAGCTATTCATTAGAATTTCAGAGATGCTTTTAGCCTTATTTCAAATACATGTCAGAGTAATAAACAACCTGAGGCCATCTCACAGTAAGATTGTTACTATTAACAGAAATAGCTAGTGATCAAAATTTTTTAAGAAGACCTAACCTTGAGTTTGTTCTGCATAACAGAGCTTCAAATCACACAACAGAAATAAATCTACAAAAATGCAAATATACTTTCTAAATAACTTATAAAATCATTGAAATACAATAACTAGATCCTAAACATCACCAACAATTTGACATAGTGATGTTTATAGACCACTCCACCCAGTAAGAGTTCAGTTGACACTCCTTCCAAGCTTACCTGAAGCATTCGTCAAGATATACCATTTTCAAGGCCGTAAAATGTCTAAAAACACTTGATATGTTTTGTATCACACAATTATTTCTCTGGATAAAATAATATTAAATAATAATTCAGTCATCTGCCAAATATTTACTAGTCAAATGAACAATTAATTAAATATGGAATTTAAAAATTAAAACTGTGAATTGGAGGTTGGTGCTTGGCTTACTGGATAAAGTAATTGAGAACCTGTGTTTAAATATTCACCTCCAAAGTAAAACTCAGGCCTTGTAGCATGTGTCCTTAACCCTAAAACTTGGGAGGCAAGTTATTGATTCTAGAATTTTTCTGGTGGGTCAGTTTGCCCTGACTGGTAAGTTCCACATTTAGTGATATACCCTATCTCAAAAAATAAGATGGGGAGTGTCAAGAAACACATAGAACATTGACAACTGGCTTCTGCTTGTGAAAGCACCGGTGAGTTCACCCACATGCATGTATGCATCACATATTTAAAAAGGAAAGAAAGAAAGAAAGAAAGAAAGAAAGAAAGAAAGAAAGAAAGAAAGAAAGAAAGAAAGAAAGGTAAACTGAACAGCAGCAGATTAGAGGATTTACTAAGACATAATATTTTAATTCTAAAATACATTTTTATGATCTTTGGAGCTGAAAATCTGATAGAAATTCAGTAGTCTATCATTTGGATGTATAAAGGGTAAACCTGAGGACAATTTAAATGCCTATATTGGGATCCGGAGAATAACCAGCAGCAGGGTAGGGAGCAGAATTCAGGTCACATAAGATAGCTACCATATGTAGAGGCATCCTGCAGTGTGCTCAGCGTGATATATTATGCATGGTATCATAATGGATTTCCTAAGCAGGAAGAACAAGCCTTTGCCTTGGAGTGACAGTTTAGTTTTAAAAAGACAAAAGAATCACAGCAGGTTCAGATGAAGACTGATGGGTCCCACGCTCCAAATCTGATGCTGACTCAGTGTGAGGTGAATAGATAGGAGCAACTGATGTACCTGGGTAGATAAAGCAGACTCCTGCACACAAAAGCACTCCAGTATATGCCTGTGGTAAGTATTAATAATTACCAACCGTTCTAAGACTAATCAGTTTCAGTAACTTGGTAATACTCTGCTTCCCTGATATAATATTTTGTCTTACCTGCATCAGGTAATTTGTTAAGTTATTACCATTATCATGTGTGTAGATTAGATTGGTTTTCTTGAAAGCGCAACAACTTTGATTTCTTCTTTTTAATTTATGATCGGGTGATAATAGCAACCACAACAATTTGTAAATATTTACAGGGGTGCCTGCTGAGTAGCAGGATCATGCAATACTCGAGACAGTTGCACTCCCTTAAATGTTTAACATGCTTCTTAATATTTATATTTTAACTCCCTTAGTTACCATAGAGCCCCATGTTTGGTGAGATCATCACCCTCACGTTGAAGAGGTAGAAGTCATGAAGGATAAACTGAATGGTAGAGCAGAGAAAAGGCATAGGAAGCACACTGTTAACACTAATTTTTGAAACTGTAAAATTAGCTTAGAAGAAAAAAACCTTCTGCCACTTGAGCCAAAGTGGAAAGACTCCATTCCAATCCAAACTAAGTTTCTGCTGAGACTGGCAGAAGTTTTAGTGCTCTATTAGTTTCTATTTAATGAGCGAATTTCCTTAAGTACACATATAACACTAAGGTACTAAGGATAAAGATTTTAGCCAGATTCTTTATCAACTGTGATCATTTTTATGCTTCCTACTTGCACAATGGCACTTTGGATTTAATCTAACAAAAAAAAAAGATACCACTTAAGAAATTAACATTATAAACTTTTTAAAATTGCCATTGCATACAGGGAGCAATGAAATCGGTAATTCAAATAAAGCACATGAAAACATTCATTAGAACATTGTCAGGAGGACATTGATTAATAATCAACACTCATCCTATTGATTGATTTGGGAGCTTTTCAGTGGGAAGACTTGAAGACAAATTTAGAGTTCCCACCATCTGTCCTTAATGGGGGGCTCCAACTCTCTTTCAGGGGAGTAGATGCCTAATGATAAATGTCCCCTGAAAAAAAGGGACTGGACTATTGGGAAAACTACAAAGATTCTGTTATGAATTTCTCTCTCTCTCTACCTCTCCCCACCCCACCCCCGCAAGATCTCAATGTGTAACTCTGGCTGTTCTGGAACTCACTGTGTGGACCAGGCTTGAAATCACAGAGATCTGCCTGCCTCTGCCTTCCAAGTACTGGACTTAAAGGCGTGTGCCACTTTGCCCTGCGTGTTCTGAGTTCTTACAAGACCTCATCTTATGATGCTTTTCTTTCTTCTCTTTTCTGTTTTGATAAATTTGTCTATTCTCAAAAACTTGTATGAACAAGTTCATTCGTTTAGTTTAATTTTCTTGTCCTTTGCCTATTCACAGCACTGAGGTCTATTTTCCACATCCAGACCTCAATCACACAAATGGTTATTGACTGTAGTAATGAGATTGCATGTTAAAGGACACACCTCACATATGGTACCTTTATCAAACTCCTCTCCACTTCCACAGCACTTATACAAGCCCCCAATTAAAGACTTCTAGGAGCACTGTGGATCCTCTGTCTACCTGAAAAGCACATGTTCAGTTGGAGGTAGATTGTCCATGTCTTAGTGGATGACTCCATCCACATGTGCATATGTGCAGCAATTATTTGGAGTAAACGGGTTATTTTTTAAAAGGTATTAGGTTGCTAGGGAAATGGGAAATTTATTCGGTGGAGGGTGAGGGGAACTGGAGGGAGGGAGTGGAGAATAGATAAAACAAGATATTATATATCTTTGGTATATATATATATATATTTTTTTTTTCAAAAAATGATATGGAGAAAGAAAGAGGAAAGATGAAGAGAAGAGAAGAGAAGAGGAGAGGAGAGGAGAGGAGAGGAGAGGAGAGGAGAGGAGAGGAGAGGAGAGGAGAGGAGAAGAAAAAAATGAGAGTGCTAGTGTCCATCCATTGCTTGCATTGATTAAGAAAGTGTAGTACAAAAGATATATCTGCAAAACAACTCCCACACCTGAGGCTTGGGCAGAAATACCATAAGAATCCGGGGACCAGAGAGATTGCTGTGAGATGTGTCTCACACTGATATCAGAAGCTACATCTATAAAGTCTCATCAGTATGACTGCCCAAAGGTAAACTGTCAAAAATGAACATGCAGAAGCAGATGGGGAAAATCTATAAAGCCTGGACAATACACAAATAACTACAGTCATCTGAGGATGACTGAGAGTGAGAGAAACAGTTTTCCCCAGGAAGGAACACCCCAATTGATTATCCAAATGGTCAGCCCGAGAACATATATGTGAACAACATGCAGACTGAATGAATGAGTATGCATGTGTATGCGTGTGTGTGTGTGTGTGTGTGTGTGTGTGTAAAATCTCCAGGTGTCCCTTATTCTTTAAACTATTAATGGAAATTTAGTTTTCTTTCTTGTCTTGGCCCCTGGAACATCTGAGATATAGATCACCTTTGGATACATAGCCCCAATTCTGGGTTTGCTGGTTCCTATAATTACTCTATTTTAAAATTTTGCAGCCCCTCCATTGTGTTTTCTATAGTGGTCGCACCAATTGTATTCTGAGCAGTAGTGTACAAAGGCTTTTCTCTCCTTCCATGTCAATAGTTGTCAGGTGTGCTTTCTTGCAGCAGCATTTGATGTAACAACTATGATATGTGGCTTGAGTTGTATTTTCTTGATGAGTAATAGTAGCTTTTGCTTTCTCATTTACCTATTGTCTATAAAGGCCCTTTGCCAATTTTTCAGATTATTTTGTGGTTGTTTTGTTTGTATAATTTTGCTACAGTTGTAAAGGTTTTGTATATTTTGAGTAATAGCAACTTTGAAACTACCCCTTTATTCCACAGGTTGCAACTCTCTTGTATCTGTTCATATCTAGGTCTTTAATTCCTATTTATTCCATTATTCATATAATTGCATATCTAGAAAGAGAAAGACAAATATTTAATGATATCATTTATAAGTAGAATCTAACATACCCAAACATGGAATGACCACATAGCTCAGTGGGTAAATGCACCTGCTGCTTAACCTGACAATATGAGCTTAGTCTCTGAATCCTACATGTGGCAAGGAGAAAACTGACTCCTGCAACTGTCCTGTAACCTATACAAATACACACACACACAGAGAGAGAGAGAGAGAGAGAGAGAGAGAGAGAGAGAGAGAGAGAAGAGAGAGAGAGAGAGAGAGAAACAGACAGAACAAACTTTTAGGAACATATCAAACACATAAACAATGGATTATAGAATGGTGATTACCAGGGACTAGACACAGGGAAAATGGAATATTTTGATCAAGATGAATAAAATTTATTATTATATGGCACAAATGGGTACTAGGCACCTAATGAATAATAATGTGGCTGCCTTATCAATACAATATATTTACTTAGAAGTAGTTATAAATTTTCTCCACATACATGTGCACACATACATGTGCACACATGAGCATGCACATACATACACACAGAGTCATCAGAGATTTTAAAATGCTTATATGCATGGTCATGTGATTTATTTCTCCAATATGCACATGAAGCCTGAAATGATAACATAAAGAACTAAATTGTGTTTTAAATGGCATAATAACTTGTTGTAATGTTCCTTAGCCATTTTCATTAGGATATTAGATATTTTAAATGACTGAGATGTCCATGGGAATATTAATATTATAATAACCTACTGGTGGACCCATTCTTCCATGTTTAATATATTTAATAGTAACTCCCTTAAAAGACTACATTTTAATTATTCAGAGTCGATGAATAAGCTAAATATCATGACTAAAAAGATGGATTTAGTAGTTACTGAAATAGTTCTTAGGAAAGATTATTTGTAATTACATGGTCATTTTGGTATAACATTTCTTAGACCATTGCCTTACACCATCAAATACACCAGCCCTCTTATCTTCCTTGGATTTTCAGCTATGCCAGCACTTCGCTCCCTTTGCTGGTACCGACCAAGCCACTTCCTATCAATTGTATCTATTGAGTGCGAACTTCAAATGACTGTGGAATTCTGTCCATATAAGCACTCAATATACTTTGAAGGAGAAATAAAATTCTATTCTTAAAATTTCATCCCATTTTATCTTTTTTTTCTAGGAACTTATCAGTGATTTCATTCTGTATCCCATTACAGGAATGGCATCATAGAATAAAATATAAGCCGACACTTCACAGATTTATTATTGTATTTGAAATATTCACATTTTCAAGAGTGATGTTCTATAGTTAAATGAATTCAGAGAGATTAAATCTCCTTAAAAGGAATCAATCCCCTCAGACTGGGATTTTCTTGCTATGTGGCTTGATCAAACCCTAATTGGGTGTGGACTTTTGGAGATTGCAACAATTTTCATTTGCTCATCTGCCTGAAGTAGAGACATTTTATTTTGAGTCTTAATATCTTCAACTATTGATTTTTCTGACTTATTAAAATTGAATGCATTCACATTAGTGCCTTGCAATGAAAGTATCAAACCAATAGAAAATTGCATTTTGGAAATAGTATTTAACTCATGTACTTGAAAAATCAGTGTGTGAGGAAATTAAAACCCCCAATTTTCATAAATATTAGCTTCAAGTATTGTAATTAAGATGCCAGCTAGACTCTCAAGTGTGCTGGCTGGAGAGTAGCCGGTTAGCACCTTTTCATGCACGTGACATCTCACAATGTTGCTTATACATAACTCAGCTTTTCTACAGAGAATCGTGGACTTCACTGCAGGGATTCCAATGAAGGCTCCCTATTTGACTGTTAATATTCCATCCTGATTTAACCTTAAGGAGCCTACTTTTTAACTATGCATATTGTTCTTTTCCTCCCAAGAAAGGGATTTTTCCCATAAAATGCAATAATGCTGATGCTCTCAGTGCCTTTCCCAAGATGCCCATCCAGTTGGATGGGACTCTTGACTGTGCAACCAGTGTTAATTAACACTCTTCTCCTACACACTGAGATAGAAGGCCGACAAAATGTAGCGGATCCAGGCACAGTGTCCGTGCTGCTGCCAACTGGTGAGGTGAAGTCCAGGCCCTCAGCCTTTTGGTTAAGTTAAGAAGTAAACAGACCACATCAGATTTAAAGAGTTACACCTCACACATGGGAGCTTGTGTTCAGGTCTCTACCTCACTCCCATTTCCAGCTAAGCTTCTCTGATTTTCTTAATATAAATAAGACAAATAAGAGTTGTTTCCTGAAGGGCAAATATGGACAAGACATTCACTGGCTGATGAGTGATTCTGTGTAATAGCTTTCTTTTAAAAATTTTCACTTTTAAACTATAATTGTATCATTCCTCTGCCCCCATTCCTCTCTCACCCCAAGTTACTCTCCCTTAAATTCATGGCCTCTTTTTCTCTGACCATTGTTATTATACACAGATTGTGTGTGTCTGTGTGTGTGTGTGTGTGTATAAATATATAATCACAACCCTCTCATTACATATAATGTTACTTTTATGTATATAATTTCCAGGCTGACTATTTCTTAGTGGATAAAAAAATATGGGGTCTCATCTTGGAGTAAGACTAGTTCTCTTGCTCTCAGTATTCCTTTTGTTTGTAGTTCATGGTCTGGAGGTGCAGGGCATAAGATTTCCCCCCCTCCAAATTAGTATGTCTGTCGGTGTTTAGAAACTGTTTAGTGGCTATATTGTTACAACATTATGGGCAAATTTTCCATGTCATTTCTAGGATATACAATCTCATAGCAGAATGCTTGGTCCCCTGGCTCCTACAATATTTCTACTCCCTCTATTGTAATGTCTTCTGAGTCTTAGGTATGGGAGGTTGTGAAGATGTATCAATTGACATTGGATACCCTACAATCATTTGTTCTTTGTATTTTGACCAATAGTAGCTTTCTAAAAGGGTCTCCATTTCCTGCAAATAGAAGCTTCTTTGACAAAGGGTAAGTACTTTGAATGAAGTTAGAAATTACACTGGTTTGATAAAGTAGCAGTAGTAAATTCTCTTGTAAGGTCCATGACCTCACTAATACCCCCAAAATGTCTAGGTTCCCATTACCACACGTTTTCATTCCTGGTGAATGAACCTTAAGTCCAGTTAGACAGTTATTGGTTACTGCCAAGATATCAGTGCCACTATTATTCCTTTAGGGATATCTTTCCTGGCCATACTTGTGGTCCATATACATCTCATCTCGGTAGGAACGCTGATGCTACCCTCACTGGGAAGCTTGTACAGCATCTTCCAGTAATATGGAGACTAGACCTCAATAAGACTTTTATGTCAGATACAGCTAGAATCCTCTGAGTCCTATGTCTGAAATGTATGCTGTCTTTAGCAATAGGAACTTACTTTCAACTGCTGGTAGGCAATAAAGAATCACAGTGATTTCCTATATGGTTTGGGGAATCTGCCCTGATCAACAACCGGAAAGGAGGTTTATCATTCCCATACTAAGGCTTTTGTTAGTCTGTGGCTCTTGAGGGAGTGGCATTGTCGGCCCAAAAGGCAGAGTCTTGTTGAATGTATATACATATCTATATGCATAATATGTAATTTTAAGTAAATATAAAACAGTTTGATTTCCTCTGACTTTTCCAGGTACTCTTAGTGCCACTGATTACTTTTCCTCCACTCCTGTTCTGACCTTCCTACCCTTCCCCAATTCAGTCTACCCTGTGTTCTCCATGTCCCTCTTCATATCACCTCTATCCTGCAGTGTGTAGTCCCTTTTGATCACTGCATGTTCCAAGTACAGTCACATTGATTGTAACAAACTTCCTATACTCTCTAATTTATTAAGCATGTGTTTGCTTCTTGCCCTTTGTAAACAATATATGCAAACATGTATCTTTGGAGGACTTTTAATGCCTTCCTCATTAGACACAAGCTACACACTAAGTAGCCCTTAACAGAATATAAGATCAGACGAGGTAACAAATCCCCTGATATCCTAAAGCCATTTTCTTGCCTATCTCCTTTCAACTTAGTGTTTTAAACATTCTCCTTTAATTAAGCAGTCTACATGGCAGATTTGGCATTGGTATGGATCCTACTTTCATAGTCACTTACACTGTCTAATTAAAATAATGAAATATAAAGTAGTGTTATACAAAAGGGAATAGTATAGATGGTATGGATTTAAAATAAAAAATGGTAAGGCTACAAGCATAATCATATTTCCTTGTTCATTCAATGAATTATTCAAAGAAAAAAACAAAATATTTTTGGATAAATTTTAGATGTGAATCATTTTCTTGTCATAAAAATGATCATGTTTAATGACGTGAGTCACATCTTTTAAGAGCTGTGATAAATATTCTACATAGAAACTGAAAATTACATGTCAGAATCTCCCAAATTAAAAACAAAAGTAAACCCTTCCCAGGGAGCATTAATAGTTTTTAAAGATGTATTATCTATTCGTTTATCACCAAAAGAGCACTAGCTAAGCTTACCTTAAGCACTAAGGTGTGCTTTGGCTTCATGCAGAGATACTGTTAACTCATTATAGCCTTTTAATAACTTGAACAAAAATGACTATGGAGAGAATAATTTTTATCCTGAGTAATTTTGGTCTTACTAGTGCAGTGCCAAGTAGATTAATCTCACAAGTGCTTATGCTGCACACTGAGACACCTATGCACTGACCCCTGCTCCCCTACCTGCTGGGGTACACTAGCTTTATTACTGCATGAATGGGGCACTAAGGCTCCTCCTGGTGATTAGCCAACTGTCCTTAGGATATATAATATTGATTTGTGCTTATTTTTCCCAAGTATCTTTTAGTTGTTCCTAGGAGGGGAGCCATACAGTGTAATGCAATTAGTACTTCATTTCTGGGCAGTCTTTCCATTCCTCGTTCTCTCAGACAGATGCTCTGAGGCATTTCTATGGAGACATAGCCTGATGACAAAGCGTTCATATTAGGGGTATCGCCATCAAAGAGCAGTGGAAAGTGGGAACAATGCCCTTTTCCATCCCAATCTAAAACAAACAGACAGAAAATACCTTGGAATGAAGCAATCATGACACAGGAAAGACGACCTATAAAACTCCAGGTAAATATCTTCCTGAGTAATGTAAAATGTATTAACTATGGTAAATTTTTCACTGATTTCAAGTAAATACAATATATTTTTTCTTTACAAAAATAAGATAAATCCAATCAAATATTACTTAAATTGAAATTACATTCAACATAAATAAAATTAATCAGCTCCAAAACAAAAATTTCTATTAATATTCATTAATGGTTCAACATACATTAATTTTTCTTCTAACAGTTATATTAACCTTCAAATGATATGTGCTTTCTAAAAGTTCTCTGTGAATTTAACATAATTCTTTGTTTTGTTTCAAGTTCCATTTACAACTACCAAACTATTCCCAAGGATTCAATTTTTTCACTGTATTTGGGTTGTTTTTTGAAGGTGTATTTGAGAAAGGCTCTCAGAAATGCCATTGTATTTTTAGTGAACTTAGAACATAATCAAGCCTACTTCAAAACTCCGTTGTAATTGTAATTTTTGGTTTTGGTTTGGTTTGGTTTCGAGTTTGGGTTTTTTGTTTTATGTTTGAGGTTTTTGTTTCGTTTGTTTTCAATTTTTCCTACCTACAGTTTCTTCTTCCTTCATTCTCCCAAGTCTCTGCGACACTACCCAGATCTACTCCTCTGTTTCCCTTCAGAAAAAGCAAGCACCTCAGGGAAATCAACCAAACACAGCATAACTAAGCACAAACCTTCATATCAAGGTTAGTCAAAGCAACTTGGCAGGAAAAAAGGATCCTGAGAGCAGGCAAAAGAGTTAGAGACACCCTTACTCCCATTAAGTCCCACAGAACCAGCAAGCTCACAACCATAACATGTAAGGAGAGGACCTAGCAGAGACCCATGGAGGCTCCATGACCGCTGCTTCAGTCTCTGTGAGCACTGAGCGTTACTTAGTTTATATCTGTGAGCCATGTTCTCCTGGTGTCTTAAATCCCTCTATGGCCTATAATTCTTCCTCCTCCTCCACTTCTGTGGGGTTCCCTGAGCTCCAAGTGTATGGTCCCAATGGAGAGATACAATTTTTAATAGAATAGTACAGATAAGAATTTCATGTATAATAATTATTTTGAAAAAATATAATTCCCACTGATTAATTTTAGAATTTATTAGTTTAAGTGTCCTCCAAAATAAATAAATGTTTCTTATTATTTCTTTGTTCCCTTTGGGATACACATGGTGTCCTTTCCCTGCCCACAATTCCTCCTGGTTCTTTTTCTATAAAGACTCACATGGAAGTTCACACAAACATTGAATTTGTACCTAGCTCCAAAATAAAGTTCCTGAAATAAACAATCACTTGTGAGAATCACATTCAGAGTAATTATCATAGGGATAGAATGCTTGTTAACATTTAATGCTTTTTCTCTTGTTTTATATTTTGAAATCTTTCTTTATCTACTTTTATCTTCATGACATATTTTTTAAATTGCCTGCAGTAACTTTCAAGCATTTTAAAAGAAATTGCTTATTCAAAATATGCCATTGTATGCTAACGATTATTTAAATTAAGTGTCTTTAATAGTTCAAGATAGATATGAGGCATTGAACATATAACCAGACTAATAATTTTGTCTTTATTTCCAACTTCCTACAATCTAATAACTAACATTGTGTTACTGCTTTATTGGTAATTTACAATTGGTGAACACATGGTTAACTTATTCTATTGCAATTCTAAAACTCAGTACATACTTTAATTTTGTTTAAATGAGTTTTACTAGACACAGAATTATTACTATCCTATGAACGACCATTTTTACATATTTGAATTTTTTTTTTTTTGGTTTTTCGAGACAGGGTTTCTCTGTAGCTTTGGAGCCTGTCCTGGAACTAGCTCTTGTAGACCAGGCTGGTCTCGAATTCACAGAGATCCGCCTGCCTCTGCCTCCCGAGTGCTGGGATTAAAGGGGTGCGCCACCACCGCCCGGCTCATATTTGAATTTTTCAAAATTATTTCCAGTTATGTAATTATGGCTGAAGCTGCCTAATGCTAAAACTTATGGGTTAAAATTAGCACTAATATTGAGTTCTACTTATTTATGCAAATTTTTCAAAATTACTTTGAGAAGCCAGAAATTCACACTAAGTGCTCAGCTAATAAGCAGCTCCATATTCTAAAACATGAATGAAATCATAAAGTCCCTTTTTGAATTTTTAGTTTCAATATTTATCAACAAGAATGCAAATTATTCAATACCCTTGTGAATATTGTTGAATTTAAGAGTGTTACCCTTTTATCAAGTGGAAATGAGAAGACAACAGTTGCCAATGAAGACATGAACTAGAAGTTATTAACCAATGGAGGGTGCACATGTTAGGATGAGGTGGAACCAGGGATGTCCAGATAAACGCTATTCAAAGGCCACTATGAGAGAGATGCAAGTATAACTAAATAAAGTATAAGTACATTAGAGCAAGAATATGCGTCTGGATAAACCTAAAAGATAGCAATGAAGATCAACCAGATACAATATTAACCACTTGGTTTCGTTTCCATCCAGTTAACAGGTAGTACAAGCAAGTAGGAAGCATCAGGAGTAGAGGATACAGAATGCTAGCAATGGCCTTTCCAATGGCTTCCCTTCAGAAAAAAAACAAATACATGCATACATGCACACACACACACACACACACACACATTCATACATACACACAAAGAGTCACACACCACTTCTTTATCCAATTGTTAGTGACAGTTCTGAAAACTAAGCCAGCAGATGAATTTATGAATAGCTGCTGCTTGTTTCTGATTTAAAGACTTTTGATCCCTGTTGCTGCCTCAATTGTCTTTCCTTCTGCTAAAATATCACTGAGGTGGGGAAGAAAAATTGGTGACACTCCTTTTGGGGATGATGTCACCTAAGGAGATAGCCCTAGTTCACTTGAAACCTCTCCTTCTCCCAAGCAAACCAGCAAATTGCGCCTAATTATTGCTCTGACCAGATCTGTCTGCTCAGAGTCAGTTTAAAATGGAAACTGTGTTGCAAAGCACAGCAGACTCATGGCTGCTCACCTGATGACAGTAGCGAATACAATAATATTTGGAAATACCTTGTCATTCAACTGCACTCACTTGCTCTTTTCCTGGAGTATTGATAACAAAGAGGAGACTGCATTGATTTTGTAGTCTTTTGTGCTACCAGCTACTTTATAGTCTCATATTACACAAGCCTCGGTCACCTTGGTGACCACATTCCCTTTTGAACATTTTTTTCTAAAGGTTTTCTTCACAGCTTATGAATCCCAAGTACCTTAATGAGTGCCCCATAGGTAGCCTGTTGTGCAGGGTTGCGGTAAAACAAAACTGTGTACTAGAGACACAACGGCAGTAATCCCATTAGTAAGAGCTGTCATAGACACCAGGAAAAAGCAGTTTCAACAAAATGGGAAAACATCCAGGTTCATGCATGGACTGCTAAATATGAGGGATGTTCTCATATTCATATAGCTAGTGAGCTGAATGGGTGTCTTCATTCTCTCGCAGAAACAGACCCCCTGCTTATAACACTGTCAATAACAAACCAAATTTCTTCTCACCTATTCTGCTGCTGTGTATTCAGGGTTTTATGGCTTTCTTTTTTTTAAGAATCTTTATTTTTAAATTTAATTTTTTGTTAAATTATATAATTTTACAAATTTTTACCTTTTCCCCTCCTCCCACTTCCCTTCCCCTCCCATATCCCCCCTCACCCTCCCTCTCCAGTCCAAGGAGCAGTCAGGGTTCCCTGCCCTGTGGGAAATCCAAGTTTTTCCCCCTTCCATCCAGGTCTAGGAAGGTGAGGATCCAAACAGACTAGGTTCCCACAAAGCCAGTACATACAATAGAATCAAAACCCAGTGCCATTGTCCTTGGCTTCTCAGTCAGCCCTCCTTGTCAGCCACATTCAGAGAGTCTGGTTTGATCACATGCTCCATCTGTCCAAGTCCAGTTGGCCTTGGTGAGCTCCCATTAGATCAGTCCAATTGTCTCTGTGAATGGACGCAACCCTTGTGGTCCTGACTTCCTTGCTCATTTCTCCCTCCTTCTGCTCCTCATTTGGACCTTGGAAGCTCAGTCCAGTGCTCCAACGTGGGTCTCTGTCTCTATCTCTATCCATCGCCAGATGAAGGTTCTATAGTAATATGCAAGATAGTCATCAGTGTGGCTATAGTAAAGGGCCTGTTCAGGCCCCCTATCCTCAGCTGCTCAAGGAGCAAGCTGGGGACATCTCCTTGGACACCTGGAAATCCCTCTAGAGTCCAATCTCTTGCCTACCTTCAAATGGCTCCTTTAATTAAGATATATACTTCCTTGATTCCATATCCACTCTTCCTCCATCCCAACAGTCCCATTCCCCCAAGCTCTCTTCCATCCTCCCCTTCTCACTTCTCTCTCCCCATCTCACCTTACCCCCATCCTGCCCTCACCCCCAAGCTCTCAATTTTTGCCTAGCAATCTTGTCTACTTACAATATCCAGGAGGATAACTACATATTTTTCTTTGGGTTCACCTTCCTATCTAGCTTCTCTAGGATCATGTAATATGAGCTCAATTCTATGGCTAGAATCCACTAATGAGTGAGTACATACCATATTCATCTTTTGGGGTCTGGGTTACCTCACTCAGGATGGTGTTTTCTATTTCCATCCATTTGCATGCAAAATTCAAGATGTCATTGTTTTTTACCACTGAGTAATACTCTAATGCATATATATTCCACACTTTCTTTATCCATTCTTCCATTGAGGGGTATCTAGGTTGTTTCCAGGATCTGGCTATTACAAATAATGCTGCTATGAACATAGTGGAACAAATGCTTTTGTAGTATGATAGGGCATCTCTTGGGTATATTCCCAGGAGTGGTTTTGCTGGATCCTGAGGTAGGTTGATCCCAAATTTCCTGGAAAACTGCCACACTGATTTCCAAAGTGGTTGCACAAGTGTGCATTCCCACCAGCAATGGATGAGTGTTCCCTTTACTCCACATCCTCTCCAGTAAAGGCTATCATTGGTGTTTTTGATTTTAGCCATTCTGACAGGTGTAAGATGGTATCTCAAAGTTGTTTTGATTTGCATTTCCCTGATCGCTAAGGAGGTTGAGCATGACTTTAAGTGTCTTTTGGCCATTTGAACTTCTTCAGTTGAGAATTCTCTGTTCAGTTCAGTGCCCCATGTTTTAATTGGGCTAATTGGCATTTTAAAGTCTAGTTTCTTGAGCTCTTTATATATTTTGGAGATCAGACCTTTGTCTGCTGCGGGGTTGGTAAAGATCTTCTCCCAATCAGTAGGTTGCCTTTTTGTCTTATTGACAGTGTCCTTTGCTTTACAGAAGCTTCTCAGTTTCAGGAGGTCCCATTTATTCAATATTTCCCTTATTGTCTGTGTTAGTGGGGTTATACTTAGGAAATGGTGTCCTGTGCCTATATGTTGTAGACTCTTTCCCACTTTCTCTTCTATCAGGTTCAGTGTGTTCAGATTGATATTGAGATCTTTAATCCATCCGGACTTGAGTTTTGTGCATGGTGATTGGTATGGATCTATTTTCATTCTTCTACAGGTTGACATCCAGTTATGCCAACACCATTTGTTGAAGATGCTTTCTTTCTTTTATGTATACTTTTAGCTCCTTTGTCAAAAATCAGGTGTTCATAGGTTTGTGGGTTAATATCCGGGTCTTCTATACGATTCCATTGGTCAACTTCTCTGTTTTTATGCCAGTACCAGGCTGTTTTCATTACTGTAGCTCTGTAATAGAGTTTGAAGTCAGGGATGGTAATGCCTCCAGAAGTTCCTTTATTGTATAGGATTGTTTTGGCTATCCTGGGTTTTTTGTTTTTCCATATAAAGTTGATTATTGTTCTCTCAAGGTCTGTGAAGAATTTTGTTGGTATATTAATGGGGATTGCGTTGAATTTATAGATTGCTTTGGTAGAATTGCCATTTTTACTATTTTGATCCTATCCATCCAAGAGCATGGAAGGTCTTTCCATTTTCTAGTGTCCTCTTCAATTTCTTTCTACAAAGACTTAAAGTTCTTGTCAAATAGATCTTTTGATGGAGGATTCTCATTAGCTAATAAACAAACTGCCTTGGCCAGGCCTTAGGTGGGTGGAGTAGACAGAACAGGAAGAAGGAAGTGAGGTAGATGGCTCAGTCAGATGCCATGCCTCTCCTAAGTTAGTCAGACATCCTTGCCTCTCCTCAGAGAGATGAGAGATGCAACGAAGCCAGCCACCAGATCAGACATGCTAAATCTTTCCTGGTAAGACACCACTTTGTGGTGTTACACAGATTATTCTATATGGGTTAGTCAAGATGTGAGTAAGAGGCTGAAAATAATGGGCTAGGCAGTGTTTAAAAGAATACAGTTTCCGTGTAATTATTTTGGAGCATAGGGCAGCGGGAAGCCAGCCCACAGCTAATCACTACAGAATGGCGCCAGCGTGGATAACTGAATCCACAGAAAACCTGAGAAAGCTTGGGAAAGAATAGAGTAAAGCATGTTTTCTTGATAGCAGCAATTTCTCGGATCTGAGCAAGCGCTTTCATCTAAGAGAGGCTTCCTGACTCAGCTTTAGCTGCAAAACCCTGCAGCTCTTTTAAGAGGTCCTGCTAAGAAACACTTAAATGGCGTTGATAAAAGCTGACTGCATGCTTGTTTGTTTTCAGCCATAGCAGGAAAAAAGTTGTGCTGTTTTAAAATGCTGGCGTTCTGTTCTGTACTGCCAGGACAAACTCTGACTCTTTCAAGCAGGCAGTCCTGACTGTTGTTTGACACTGTTGCAGCTTGCTTGCGGGCAGGGACCTTGAAATGCCATAGAGTTGTGGCGATAAACATGGCTCCTGCGGGTACCTCCGCCATGAGGCTAGAAAGCTAAGGCATGGGCTGGATCCAACCGCCAAAGTTACGGCTTTAGTTCTACCGATTTTGGTGGGTAAATTAAAGACTTATGTGGTCACAAAAAGAGAGATATACAATAAAAGAAAGGTTCAGTGTCGAAGAAAACATCAAAATGGTTTACAATGTGTTGAAAATATATGTAGGCTAAAGGTTAAAGTTCTTAAAAGTAAAAAAGAAAAAGAGAGAAGGAGTAATTTGGGTGTGATGGTACACACCTTTAATCCCAACACTTGGGAGGCAGAGGTAGATTGGCCTCTGTGACTTCAAGGTGTGGCAGAAGACACCTTTAATCCCAATGCCTGGGAGGCAAAGACAGACAAATCCTTGTGAGTTCACGGTGTGGTAGCGTACACCTTTAATCCCAGCACTGGGGAGGCAGAAGCAGAAGGATCTTGGAGTTCAAGGACAGCCTGGTCTACAGAGTTATTCCAGGTACCTGTTATACAGAGAACCTGTCTCAAAAAGTAAAAGTAAAAATAAACGAAATAGAGGTTAAAGTAAAGCCACATAAAGATGGAGAATACACAGAGAATCTTGATACTGTATACTATTATGCTCTCTTTGAATTGTTTGAATGCTGAGGAAGAAGCAACAGCTGCTAAAAGATATTTGTTTATAAATGCTCCTGAACTAATCCAAGATAGATATTTTGAAAATACCTTGACTTCAGAATTTGGATCTAAGGATATGATACTTTGGGAAAGAGATTCTTCTTTTATTTTTACAGAAAATGAGACCTGTTGGATTGCTTCTATCCCAATATGGTATGATAGACCATGCCCTCCTGAAAGGTTGCTGTGAACATCTTCAGAAAATTACTTCACCCAACTGATGACTGAGATGAACCTGGCACACAGGTTACACCATGAAAGATCTGATTAACAGCGTCCCCATTCAGCAGGAAGCAGTTTGGAAAGAAATAACTGCGTCCATATTCCCAAATATTGTTTATAAATGTTCTTCTACATTTAAAGGGGGATATGATATGGAGATGAATAATTTGCATTGATATGGATTTTGCTTTAGTGATTTAATATGTATATGTATTTCTGATACTGATTAAGGTATTGTTATTGTGTAGTTCATTTAAAATGTAATGTATAATTAGGAAATATAGGTTGTTGATGGATAGTCATCAATAATAGTTAAGCTTGTAGTCATGTTAGATTTTCTATATATAGAGAGATATATTTCAGTTAGATAGACATTCTTCATACCTTTCAAAGACTGCAAAATATGTCATTTAATGTTTTAATAACTTAGAGTTTTTCATGACAATGAGACACATCTGCTCCTGGCAGCACCAATCTACTTTAAGAGGAAGATGGGGATCGAGGAGGTTCCTTATGGAGTTTGATAGCCATTTGGGCAAGAAACTGCTCTTGCCTGGACTGTTGCATAAACTGAACACAAAGAACCAGCAGAGAGAGGACTGCTGAACTTGTCTAAAGGTGAGATGATTCTTTGGGATTCCTGATTCATGAAAGAGTCTGCAAGACATTCTACAGGACACAGCAGATACTTACTGAACTGCCTTTGAAATTTCCTGCTTCATGGAAATGTCTGCTGGAAACTATGGGCCTGTAGGCCGAAGATCGATGCCCCAACAGTACAGAGAAACTTTGGGTGACTGTCCAGGCAGCGAGATGTCTCTCATTTCTAGAGTTGTGAAAGTTGCTTATTTCTCATTTACATAGGTAATATTATATCCTTCAGGAGTCTTTGATGGAGTTGAAGAATAGATAGATAGTTATAGTTTTCCTTAGTTATGATAAAAGATAAATAGATATAAATACTGTAACTGTAATTCTTACTTGATTACTGTTTTGTTATATGTAATTTTACTATGTTAAAGTTAAAACCTTTTTTTGTTTAAACACAGGAAGAAGGAAGTGAGGTAGATGGTTCAGTCAGATGCCACGCCTCTCCTAAGTTAGTCAGACCTCCTTGCCTCTCCTCAGAGAGATGAGAGATGCAATGAAGCCAGCCACCAGATCAGACATGCTAAATCTTTCCTGGTAAGACACCACTTTGTGGTGTTACACAGATTATTCGATATGGGTTAGTCAAGATGTGAGTAAGAGGCTGAAAATAATGGGCTAGGCAGTGTTTAAAAGAATACAGTTTCCGTGTAATTATTTTGGAGCATAGGGCAGCGGGAAGCCAGCCCACAGCTAATCACTACAATCTTTCACTTCCTTGGTTAGAGTTACCCCAAGATACTATATGCTATTTGTGGCTATCGTAAAAGGTGAAGTTTTTCTGAACTCCCTCTCTGCGTCTCTGTCCTTTGTGTATTGGAGTGCTACTGATTTTTTTTGAGTTGATCTTGTAACCTGCCACTTCACTGAAGTTATTTATCAGCTGTAGGAGTTCTTTAATAGAGGTTTGGGGGTCACTAATGTACACTATCATATCATCTACAAATAACAAAAGTTTGACTTCTTCCTTTCCGATTCGAATCCCCTTGATCTCCTGGTGTTGTCTTATTGCTATTGGTAGAACTTCAAGAACTATGTTGAAGAGATATGGGGAGAGTGGACAGCCTTGTTTTGTTCCTGATTTTAGTGGAATGGCTTTGAGTTTCTCTCCATGTAATTTGGTATTAGCTGTTGGCTTGCTATATATTGCTCTTATTATATTTAGGTATGATCCTTGAATCCCTAACCTCTCCAAAACCTTTATCATAAAGGGATGTTGAACTTTGTCAAATGCTTTTTCTGCATCTAATTAAATGATCATATTTTTTTCAGCTTATTTATATGATGGATTACATTGATAGATTTTCATATGTTGAACCAGCCCTGCATCTCTGGGATGAAGCCTACTTGATCATAATGGGTGATTTTTTAAATGTATTCTTAGATTCTGTTTGCCAGAATTTTATTGAGAATTTTTGCATCGATGTTCAAGAGTGAGATTGGTCTGTAATTCTCTTTCTTGGTTGGGTCTTTGTGTGGTTTTGGAATCAGGGTGACTGTGGCTTCATAAAAAGAGTTTGGCAATGACTCTTCTATTTCTATTATGTGAAACACATTAAGGAGAAAAGGTATCAGCTCTTCCTGGAAGTTCTGATATAATTCTTCATTAAAACCATCAGGTCCTGGGCTTTTTTTGGGGGGGGAAGTTTTTTATGACAGCTTCTATTTCCTCATGACTTATAAGTCTGTTTAAATTGTTCACCTGGTCTTGATTTAATTTTGGTAAGTGGTACTTATCTAAAAACAAGTCCATTTCTTTCACATTTTCCAACTTTGTGGCATATAAGTTTTTGTAGTAAGACCTAATGATTCTCTGAATTTCCTCAGTGTCTGTTGTTATATCCCCCTTTTCATTTCTGATCGTGTTAATTTGCATGTTTTCTCTCTGCCTTTTGATTTATTTGGATAAAGGTTTGCCAATCTTGTTGACTTTCTCAAAGAACCAGCTCTTTGTTTTATTGATTCTTTGGATTGTTTTCTGTGTTTCTATTTTGTTGATTTCAGCCCTCAGTTTGATTATTTCTAATCTTCTACTCCTCCTGGGTGAGTCTGATTCTTTTTTTTCCTAGAACTTTCAGCTGTGCTGTTAGGTCTCTAATATGAGCTTTCTTCATTTTTTTAATGTGGGCACTAAGAGCTATAAACTTTCATTTTAGCACTGCTTTCATAGTGTCCCATTGGTTTGGATATGTTGTGTCTTTATTTTCATTGAATTCAAGGAAGACTTTAATTTCTTTCTTTATTTCTTCCCTGATCCAGGGGTGGATCAGTAGTTGACTGTTCAATTCCCAAGAGTTTGTAGGCTTTCTGGGGGTAGAATTATTGTTAAATTCTAACTTTATTTCATGGTGATCCAATAAGACACAGGTGGTTACTAATATTTTTTGTATCTGTGGAAGTTTGCTTTGTTACTGAGTATGTGGTCAATTTTCAAGAAGGTTCCATGAGCTGCAGAGAAGAAGGTATAGTCTTTTCTATTTGGGTGGAATGTTCTATACATGTCTGTTAAGTCCATTTTATTCATAGCCTCCATTAATTCTCTTATTTCTCTGTTAAGTTTTTGTCTGACTGTCCTGTCCATTGGTGAGAGAGGAGTGTTTAAGTCTCCTACAATTAGTGTGTGTGGTTTGATGGCTGCCTTGAGTTCTAGTAATGTTTCTTTTACATAAGTGGGCGCTTTTATATTAGGGGCATAGATATTCAGGATTGAGACTTCATCCTGATGGATTGTTCCTGTTATGAGTATAAAATATCCCTCTCCATCTTTTCTGATACATTTTAGTTTGAAGTCAACTTTGTTAGAAATTAGTATGGCCACACCAGCTTGTTTCTTAGGTACATTTGCTTGATAAACCTTTTCCCAACCCTTTACTCTGAGTAGATGTCTGTCTTTGTGGTTGAGGTGTATTTCTTGTAAACAGCAGAATGTTGGATCCTGTTTTTGTATCCAATCTCTTAGCCTGTGCCTTTTTATAGGTGAATTGAGTCCATTGATATTAAGTGATATTAATGACCAGTGGTTGTTAACTCCGGTCATCATTTTTTTGGTAGTAGAGTTTGTGTGTTTCCCTTCTTTGAGTTGTGCTGGTGAAGGGTCGCTAGATGCCTGAGTTATTGTGGGTGTTGTTGGACTCCTTGGTTTGTGATTTTCCTTCTATTACTTTCTGTAAGGTTGGATTTGTGGCTACGTATTGTTTAAATTTGTTTTTATCCTGAAATATTTCGTTTTCTCCATTTATAGTGAATGAAAGCTTGGCTGGGTATAGTAATCTGGGCTTGGATCCATGGTCTCTTAGTTTCTGCAGTACATCTATCCAGGACCTTCTGGCTTTCATGGTTTCCATAGAGAAGTCAGGTGTTAGTCTGATAGGTTTTCCTTTATATGTTACTTGACCTTTTTCCTTTGCAGCTCTTAATATTCTTTCTTTATTCTGTATGTTTTGTGTTTTGATTATAATATGGTGAGGGGATGTTTTTTTTTGATCCAGTCTATTCGGTGTTCTGTATGCATCTTGAACCTTCATAGGAATATCTTTCTTTAGGGTGGGAAAGTTTTCTTCTATAATTTTATTAAATATATTTTCTGGACCGTTGAGCTGTAATTCTTCTCCTTCATCTACCCCTATTATTCTTAGGTTTGGTGTTTTTATTATGTCCCAGATTTCCTGAATGTTTTGTGATGAGAATTTGTTGGATTTGCTGTTTTCTTTGATCAGTGCATTTATTTTCTCTATGGTATCTTCAGAATCTGAGATTCTTTTCTTCTATCTCTTGTATTCTGTTGGTTATGCTTTTTTCTGTAGTCTCTATTCATTTACCTAGATTTTCCATATCCAGCTGGCCCTCAGTTTGTGTTTTCTTCCTTGCCTCCATTTCAGTTTTCAAGTCTTGAACTGTTTCCATTATCTGTTTGATTGTTTTTTCTTGGTTTCCTAGGATATCATTTACGGATTTACTCAATTCTTCAAACTTTTTGTTATTCTTCTCGTCCATTTCTTTAAGGGAGTTTTCACCTCCTGTTTAAGGGTCTCTATCACTTTCCTAAAGTCAGTTTTTTCTACTTCTTCTTGATTAAGGTGTTCAAGTCCTCCTGTGTAAGTTTGCTGGGTTCTGGTGCTTTCATGTTGTTTTTCAAATTGTTGGAGGAATTCTTGCATTGTGCCTGCCCATCTCTTCCTCCGACTACTCCCCTATGGATCTTCTTTTACAGGTTCAGTTCTCCTTGCTGGCCAGGGAGCTAGCAGACAAAAGGCCTCATTTGCTGCAGGCACGCTATTGAGACAAAGGAACTCCCATCTGCCCTGCCGGATGCACTCAGTACCTGTTCCCAGCGTCCAAACAGGCTGAGCTGGGGGATTTCATGGCCCCAAAGAGGGGAGGATGAAGGGGGGGGATTCTGGGTGCAAGCTGGGATGGGATAGGAAGAAAGAGGCAGTAGCCGGGGAGAATAGCCCCTGCAGGAAGACCAGGAAATTTAGGGGGTTGAGGAATGTCTGTGGTCTGTCTCTGGGCTGCTGTGGTGGGTCAGGCACTCACTCACCTCACTGATGGATCTTCTGGTAGAGACTCAGGTCTCCTTGCTGGCCAGGAAGCTCTCAGACAAAGGGCCTACCTTGCTGCAGGCAGGCTATTGACACAAAGGAACTCCCACCCACCTGGATGCACTCACTACCCAGTCCCAGTGCCCAAACAGGCTGAGCTGGGGGATTTATGGCCCCTGAAGAGGGGAGGATAAGGGGGGATGTTCTGGGTGCAAGCTGGGATGGGATAGGAAGAGCTTTATGGCTTTCTTGAAGTTTACAACTTGCAAATCTTTATTAATATCATAGTACATAAACTTTCATATTCTTTCCCTCACCCAACAGCTTCACAAACATCCGATACACTGCCCGATCTTGGCTACACTTGATGCCTTCCTTCTACATCATGCATCTGCTACAATCCAGAACTTTGTCAACTGGTCAGGAAAACTTCCTTTGTCCATTCCTGGTCATAGAGTACTGTGACTCATGCTAGTGGATAAGAAAGCTCTAACTGTGTTAGTAAGAAAACTTTATTAAATAGCCGTAGTGCAATATGGCATGGACAATCAGAATGACTGTTGTTCTTAGATGAAGGTTGTAGGAGCCCTGGTACTTGCTGGAGGCAATTTATATGTATGTTTGGTATGTGTGATATTAAAGCCAGAAATCCATTAGAATTAATCAGATGTGTTTTTCAGATCAGAGTATCATATAACAGAGTACAGTTTGCAGCCAAGGTCAGAAAAAGACTGAGTTAGCCAAGGCCCAAATCCCAGTCTTCTGACTCTTCACTTAGTGCTCTTTCCTGACAGAGTTCATTTTGCTAACAAAAAGTTCCAGTCATTAATTTTAATAAAACTGCATGCTCTATTAAAAACAAAATAAATTACAGTAGCAAAGACATGATAGACACCTGGTTCTCCCAAGTGGAGTTAGTACAGTTCTCAAATCATTTTAAATAAGATTCCCATTTCAAAAGGTATATCTTCAACACTAAAAACTCTTCAGAATCCAGAACCTATCTTATTCTATTTCTAGAAAAACTTGGGGGCTTTAAACTACAACATACAGTGACTACTTTTTAAAGTGAGATGAACTATTCACACGGAGAGAAACTAAAAACCAGAGTTAGGAAGGCCCGGTGTCGGTTGGCTACTCAATTTAAGAAGGTTAGGCTTCTGGTTCTCTGGAAGTTTGTCATGATCTCACAATGCTTTCAAGCATCATGTACTGTTCCATGCCTATGTCCCTTCAACACAGAATAAAACTATTCTAGTCATTTTCTATAGCAGATTCTCATTTATTACTCTGAATTGTATCATAGGTCCTCTCAGGAAATGAAATGACTACAATCAGTTCAGAGACATCTGCATTCAATTCTTGTAAAGCACAAACTCTCTACATACTTGTGCAAACTCAGAGTCCTCTCAGAAAAAAGGCTGAGTTTAGGAAAGGGTGGCAGTGGACTCACCTAATTGGAATGTATCTCTTAATTATTTCATACTGTCTTTAAAGACATTTAGAATTAGGATGTGACGCATTGGAACTCAGGATTCGTCAGTATCTGACCAGGTATCAGTGTTTGCCACAAACTTGAAAAGCTTCTGTTGCTTCAAACAGTAACATGACACCTGGGAAGATGTGCTTCTGTGCAATTATGATTGATGTGGCACAGTTGGGAGGATCATTATTCCGCTCACAGAAGCAGGAATCCCAGCCAGCACTGGAGAACACAATCTAAAACAATAGTGCCGGATCTGATTCACCTCCTCCTACCCTCCTGCTGCTCTTGAAAAGGAAAACAGACTATAGATTACATAAGCTAGACCAGGTCACGTGTATGTAAAGACTGGTGCTTTAAGTGCCACACGTGGGGATGAACATGTGCAAGACAGGTACCACATTTTCCAAACACGCTGTGTAGATTACTACGGCTCTAGCAGAGAGCTCCTGACAGATGTTGCCAAAACTGAACCCGGAAGTTCAGGGAAGGGGCTACTCAATTATAACTTATATTAAATTATAACAAGTGCTTATAAACGGTGCACTTTTTCAATTTTGTTTTTTATCAAAATCGACTTTTTACATGTACTCTTCTGAAGTCTGCCATTGTGTTGCTTGCCTTTTTGATAAACACATTATTTCAAGATTCTCTTGAAACAAGACCAATTTTGCAAATGTGTTCAGGGTGAACAAACTCTTCCCCTCTTAGCTTCAAAGGATTGAAGAAAAGATCTGAAGGATGGTGTTGGGCTTAGACTCAGAAGAGTTTCTTCTTAGTGTTAGGCTCTATTATGTTATTCTGCATTAGTGTATGGGAAAACCAGCATAAATTATACACTCATTTCACCACACCCCTGCTTTCTGTACTGCAAAATGTCAAGACAGGAGAGAGGAAAAGGGAAGCCTAATGTAAGGGTCCAGTGAAATACAAAAAGAATAAAAACCCAAACCAAGGGGATAACTGTGGCAGAAGGAGCATGCAAAAGAGTGATAGTAGCAAGAGTGAGATTTGGTCTCACATGGTCTAAGAAGTTGAAATCATTGGTGGAGGCTGATATAATGGAAAATTAATTAATGATGAAACTTCAATAGTGAAGTGCTTTACAAAAACCCATATCTCAGGCTACACTTGGGATGGTCTCCCCATGACCATATATCATACCATGTCTTTTCAATGCTTTCTCTGATGCCTTGAAACCATGTTCAGGATGCAAGCCAATGTGATGTAGTTCTGCATATTTCAGTTGGCCTGGGCATAAAATTGCTTTAAGATGTTAGGTGAGGATAGACAGATGGTCCAGTGTTTAAGAGCACTTGCTGCTCTTCTAAAAGGCTGGATGGAGATCTATTCTTGGATCGCTATTGGAAGGCTTGAAAGCTCTTGTCAACCCAGCTTCATGGAATCTGATACCATTGTCTGACCTCTTCAGGAACCAACATATATGTGTCCCAAAATCTTACATAGACACCTAAACTCACAATTAAACAAACCTTTATTTTATTTTATTTTATTTATTTTTTTTTTGTTTTTGTTTTTCGAGACAGGGTTTCCCTGTAGTTTCTAGAGCTTGTCCTGGAACTAGCTCTTATAGACCAGGCTGGCCTCAGCCGTTAAAGGCTAGGCTCACAACCAAACCTTTATTTTTAAACTCCTGTGAAGTCACTCTCCTGTTGCTGTCTAGCCTAGTATCACCATATTCCATACACTCTGAACCTCTGTCCACTCATGATGTCTCTGGCGTCTTGTCTTTGCCATGCTCTTTAGATCTCTACCCATCCTAAGGTACATTTTGCTTGACTTTGTTTTCTCCCTTTAACTCCCCTTGCTCCACTCATGCTCCTCTTTCAGATTTCAGCATCCCCCAATGATGAAATATTCTTTGACTGTAACCATCTTCCCGAAGGTTACACCACCTACAGATAGAGCCATGGCTATTAACCAAGCCTTTGACACATGGGCCTTGGAGATACATTTGAGATATAAACATAGAATACCTTCATTGCCACAGGTGACATATCCATATTACCTAGTATATCTATCACCTAGATGTCGCCCAACTATCTCCTAGAATATAGCTGCTGTCTACTCAGCAATTGTTCAAGAAACAGTAGTATGTATCTCAGTGAAGAACTCGAAGAACACTACATGACAAGCTTATAAATTTTTGTGTATGATACCTCCCAGAGAATCGTAAAAGTCCATGTTTATGTTAGTGCTATGTGTTATCTTTAGATTTTAATAGAATAAAAGTAATGTAGCAAGTAGTAGTTTATCATCTTTGTTCCTTTTGGCTGGTAAAGAAAATGTACTCCCTTCTAAGAGAAGAGTGGATTGGTTATCAGAGAAGGGGTAAGGAGACCACCTAAACCTTAAGTAGATTTATGTCATAAGAGAGAGTAAGAGAAGTTCATAAGGGGCAGGGGTATAATAAATCAGTGCCGAATAAAAAAGAAAAATTGGCAATATATATATATATATATATATATACACACACACACATATATACATATATATACATACATATATATACATATATATTTGCATATATATATGTATATAATCTTTTCAAAACTATGGTTAAATGTTTATTTTGACCATTGAAGACATAGTATGCACCTGCATAGAGGATAAAGCAGGGCTGTTGAATTAGGTTTAGTGGCTGATTTTAATATTCAGAATAGCAAGTCCCTGCTGTAGGCTCAATTTTGACCTGGCATGTGGAATGTTCTGATGGGGCTCTGGTTCCACCATCTTTAATTGGCCCTGGCCACATTATCCTGTTGCTGAAATCGTTTGCATTTGCCTAAAGTCACTGCATCATCAAAACATGTGTCTGCTTCACTACAGGATGCCGTGTTTTCATGTAACCAAGTCCTAACAGTTTCCAGTAAAAGATTTGGACACCATTTCCTTTGTTTGTGGACTCAGATTGTTAATTACACGGGAATACTACTAGGAACCAAATAAATGCTGTAAAGGAACTCTGTATACTTGACGACTTAAGATTAATAAGAAAATTCAAAATAGTTCCAAATTCATTAAAATATAAATAGTTCAATGACCCCATTTATGTTTCAGACTAAATATATATTAACCTTCAGAAAAGCATACATCCACCTGGTCTAAACTAGCTGCTTTCATCTGTTTCTGAAATATTTATGCACATTTGTTATTATAATTTTTATTGTTTTAGCCTTCCTATTTTCTTAGTGGTTATTAAGTACCACCTGTACTATTAAAATGAAAAAAAAAAACTCTATATTTATATACTTTTGTAGAATTTTCTCTGCAAGAAGCCCTCTCCTGTATATAATTCGGTCAATCCTTCTACAGTGGCTTCTAATATTTATTATTTTCTTTTATTTTTTTTATTTTTTTTTTTTTGGTTTTTCGAGACAGGGTTTCTCTGCAGCTTTTTTTTTAGAGCCTGTCCTGGACCTAGCTCTTGTAGACCAGGCTGGCCTCGAACTCACAGAGATCCGCCTGCCTCTGCCTCCCGAGTGCTGGGATTAAAGGCGTGCGCCACCACCGCCCGGCTCTTTTATTTTTTACAATTATTCTTATCCATGGTTGAGTATTAGCATAACTAGAGAACTTTTCAAGAAATTCAAATCAACTGGCATTCTCTTTCCAAATTACAATTCTGGGACTCCCAAGCAGGTGAGAGTTGAGCGTCAAACTTTTAAAACCAACGTATGTACTCATACTGTTTAATTTATTTATGTATTGCTTTTTCCTCAATTTTTTTTTCTTGACAAAAAAAAAAAAAAACTTTCCACACTCTTTCTGCCCTCTCTTTTGAAATGACTGTTGGAAGATGGGGTACGCTTTATATGCTCTATTTGTTTAGACATATTATAGTCTCTTATTCTCTGTTCCTTTGCTAACTGTATGCTTCTATGATAAGTGTCATCTACTGCAAACAGATGTATCTATAATGATGGCTGGGCAATTCCTTAATCTATATCTATAATCATAGATCATTAGGAGCTGATTTAATACTATATTTATGTACCAAAACCAATAGTGCTAGGTTCTCTACTAGGATCTACGATCTTCCTAATCGTAAATTCTTAGCCTTCTAATACTGCAGTTATGAGTTTCATCACACAGGTGGACGTAGTAGTTAGCTACTCCTTTGACGTTTGTGCCACTGTGATACCAATGGGCCTACCTAGCCAGGCTGGTTTTCATTGCCTCTCACAGGTTTTACACATGGGTAAATTGATGATTACTTTTCTCCTCCAGTAGGACTGATAGTACTTTCTAACATTATAAACCCAAGCCCATAGGGATGACGCTCCAAGGTCAGTACCAGCTTGATTCCTCTGTGTTTTGGGACTCCAGTATGTGGTTTCTTCAGCAATAGAGACTCCTCTGGACATAACGGGGAAGCTGCACATATGAATTCTCATTAGCTGTGACACCAGGCACAGGGCTCATACAAAACTACTCTAGACCAAATCCCTGCATGGAAAGGGAAGTGGGGCATGAAATTCCACTCCTAACTATGGAGCTACTAGAAACTCTTAGCTGCTGAAAGGAGATGGGTCAGTTTGTTCTAAAAGTGTAACCCACCTACCAGGTCACACATCTAAGAATATTTGGGCAGCACAAAATTGACTTTGATGTTAATAATAATAAAAGCACACAAAACTGAATGAGAAAGGAAGGAAACTGTCTGGGAGGAGCTGGAGGGGGTTGGGAATATTATCAAAACATGTTGTACAAAATTATTAATGAAATCTTTTTAAAAATTGATTAAAAGAACTGGGTGTATACGCCCTACTCAAATAACAAGCAAATAAAACACTTTCCTCATTTGTTACTCAGACGTTTTTTAAGACTGCCATTTAAATGTACCTAAGAAAACAATTTGCATCTGTAAGTGGAGAGCTGTGTGAAGTATAGGTTATAGTTATCATTATCCAATAATTGAGATATAATATAACTGGTTAAGTAAATAAAATAAACTATTATTTTTTGAACTCCCATACCAGCCAATTCTGAATGTATTAAGTCAAGGTATTTTTCTTTGCCCAGAAAGTTAAATAGCAGGTGTAGTACTTAATGAGCTGCAGCAACTTGGACTCATTGGTGTGGCAAATAGATTGTGATATTCATTTCCAATTAAAGTTCCTTTGCAAAGATCAATGAACCACATTTTCACAAATTGAATCACACTAAACTAATAAACAAAATTCTCTCAACCCTGTTGAAGGAAAATTATTATTTCCTTAACATTTAAAATCCCATACCAGTATTAATTATAAGATGCAAGGGGTAAGAGAGATCACTTATTCATTTACTCATCTGCGTTTCACTTGCAAGGTTTTAGGGAAGGTTAGGAACACTAGCTATTATGCAGAAACTACATAAGAATAATTTTCCAGTCTTGAGTTTCTTGGTCTTTGAACCATAAGCATTTTAACTTACTAAATAACATGCTTGTGCTAATGACTAAAGGTCTGATCTTTAATAAATTAGAAAAGAATTTGTTATGGAGTAACCTTTAATTAATGAATGCACAATGTGTATTTGCATTAAAAACAATGGCATTTATTGAAAAAAGGGAAAATCACTTAATATTCTTCCTCTAAACTCATTGAACTGCTCCAGAAAATTAAAATGTTAATTCAACCACCTTAAATGTCACAACTTTACCCAAAAATGTACAAATGTTATGATATTCATTTTTAAAAACTACTTCATCTTTCACCTCCCCTTGATATTTCTTTCAAAGTAGACTTTTGAAAACTGTCATATATTTTCAGGTTTGTATAAAGTGTTGAAAGATGTTGATATAGATGTGAGAAAAAAACAAAACAAACAAACAAAAAACAAAAACAAAACAGAAATGGAGTCACCCCTGAAGCCAAGGGTAAGAGCTTATGAGAACTGTGTTTTCAAACAAGAGAGTCTCTAGTGGAAATGTGCAGGAACGATTTTCTGTCCACGGATAACCCTAGATCTAAAGAATGCTTTTCCATGCCATGATCAACGACTTCAAAGGGGATTTCCTACCTGATAATGGAATGATTTGTCATTGTGAGCAGTTCTGGTTGAGAAAGCAGCACCAACTAGCACGACGAAGCCGAGTGGCATGGCGATGACTTTCTGACTTCTCTGTGCAGTCCCTGTGAAGAGCTCTGCTGGGTGACCGGGATACTGGCACAAAACAGACACACATATCTATGTGGAACAGAATAGAAGAGCCAGAAATAAATCCAGGCAACTGGAGCTGGTTTTTTTCACAGAGATGGCAAATGTACACACCAGAGGCAAGACTGCCTCTTCACCCAACAGCTAGAGAACCTAGATAACCAAACATAGAAGAAAGAAAATGGATCTCTGTATCTCATCCTGCATAAAACTCAATGTAAATAGATGTCATGTACTAATGTAAGACCTGGAATTCTGAAACTGCAAGAGGAAGCCTTAGAAACCTTTAAGCCCAGCAATGATGGCGCATGACTTAAATCTAGCACTCGAGAGTCACAGGTAAACAGATCTCTGAGTACGAGGTCAGTCTGGTCTACAAGAGTTCATTCCAGGTCAGCCAGGGATACACTGGGAAATCCTGTTTTGAAAAACAAAACAACAACAAAAGAAGAAGAAGGAGAAGGAGAAGGAGAAGAAGAAAAAGAAAGACAGACAGAAAAAGAAAGAACAATTTAAGGTCTAGGCCTATGCAAGAACTTTTGTCAGATGGATTCCAGATACTCAGAAGATAATGACAATAATTGACAAACAAGGCATCAACAAGTTAGAAAGCTTCTTTACAGCAAAGCTACTTGAGAGAAGAGACATCCTACAGAATGAGATAAAAATCTTAGCAAGTGCCGGGCGGCGGTGGCGCACGCCTTTAATCCCAGCACTCGGGAGGCAGAGGCAGACGGATCTCTGTGAGTTCGAGGCCAGCCTGGTCTACAAGAGCTAGTTTCAGGACAGGCTCCAAAGCCACAGAGAAACCCTGTCTCGAAAAACCAAAAAAAAAAAAAAAAACCAAAAAATCTTAGCAAGTTATACATCTGATCCATTAACATCTAGAAGATACAAAGAACTCAAAAGACCAAACTATAGCAAAAAAATGTATCAATAAATGGGATAATGAAGTGAATAGATAATATTCAAATGTTGAAATACAAATGGCAAATTAACATATGAAAACATATTCATATCCAGTAACCATCAGAAAAGTGGAAGAAAAGCTTTATTGAATTCTATCTCATCCAAGATAGAATGGCCATATGCTGGTTGGTAACCCTTATACACTTCTGGTGAGAATTCATATGGGTCCATCTCTATAGAAATCAGTATGCAGGCTTTTAAAAAATATAACAGATTTTTCCATATGACCCAGTTATAGCATTCCTGGATATTTACAAAAGGATCCAACCTACACCACATAGAGACATCTGCCATTCCTGTTTTTCTGCAACATGAATTACAATAGTTAAGTTATGGAACTAAGCTAGGTTTCCAACAGGAAAGGAATGGGAAAAATATGCTGCATATAAACAATGGGATTTTTTCAGCCACAAAGAAGAAAGAAGATATGTTGTGAGAAAATGGGTACTACCAAAGATAATTGTACCACATAAACTAAGTTTATCTCAGAAAATGTGTTTTCTCTCATTCATGTGTGTGTGTGTGTGTGTGTGTGTGTGTGTGTGTGTCTGACATTAAAGAAGTAAAGTATTAAGGGAGAGAAAGAGGAGAAACAAGAGATGATAAGAGTAGAATATATGGTAGTAACAGGAGTATACTCAACATACAATATGTACACATACAAAAAGCCATTATAAAGTGTCAAATAAAATAAGAAAATGCAATCAAAATTTCCTTTCTGGTAATTCCATCCCATCCAGTTCTTTCTATTCTACTAATTCTGTCTTTTTCTCCCATGATTTATCTACCCAGGATACTTTTACATTTCATGGACTAATAATTGTGATGGTTGAGAGTTGATTATCAACAGAATTTGGAATCACCTGGGAGCCAGGCTTCTGGACATACTTATGAGGGATTCCCTAGATTAGGGTAGCTTCTCACCACACCTATGAGAGATCATTACTTTATTTTTTATTACTTTATTATTCATTATTATAGGTTAGTTGAGATGAGAAGACCTACCTTAAGAGTAGGCAGCATTCTCCTTAGGTATCGTGGCGCTGTGTTGAATACAAAGGAGAAAGCTGGCTAAGAGCCTCAGCAGATCTCTGCTTTCTCACTGTGATGCAATGTGACCAACTGCCTCAAGTTCCTGTCACTCAGGACTCCCACACTATGAAGTGTAGCCATGTTGCTTTTGCTATGGTATTTCATTTCAAAAAAATCTCAATTTTCAATAGGAAAGTAAATAAGAATAATTTAAACAAAAAGAAAATTACAGACATTAGTAAAGTTTATCTTATAAAAGATAGTAGGAGCATTAGATCATGAGAACCAGAAATCTAGGAAAACTGCTTCTACATAGTGCCTTCTAGACATAACAAGAAAACTTCAGCCATTAATCTCAATGGCACAGTTTCCTAAACAAAGACTGCATAATGACACCATCAGTTGACATGCTAAAATGGATGCAGAAAATCACACATTGTCAGGGGTGACACTTAGATGAAGAAATTCAGGCAAATTGTGGCTGCTGAGAAAGGGGGAGACAGTCTTCTTTAGAGATCCCTGATAGGTTAACCAATCCCAAATGATCATCCCTAAACACATATTCATATGCTCATCCCTAATGGACTCAGGGGGAATGTATGTGTATATGCATTACAATAATATTCAGCGCATGGAGCCTTAATAGTTGAATAGGGAGAGGAAACTGGTTAGAAATGATGCAAATACAGTATACATATATGAATTTCTCAAAAAATTAAAAATTTTTAAATTGTCACCCCTAGTTGAGATGCTATCAGTCATAGTTAGCAGCAGAGAAATAAATGATCAGTTTAATTGTGCAGTTCCTGAGAAGGTTGAGCATCCTCCACGAGAAGGCCACACAGCCAGCAATATTTGGACATAACACATTGATCTTGATGAAGAAAAAAGACAAAATTGAGTAAGAAAGGAAGGTGGTTGTGTCCGGGGAGATTTGGGATCCTTTTTATACATGGGAATGTGGCATCATTTCTTAAAAGAAATAACACTTTACTAACAAGGATGGTGAACATTCTTTTTAGAAAAAGGCTAGCTTTTTTTTTTTTTTTTTTTTTTTTTTTTTTTTTTTTTTTTTGGTTTTTCGAGACAGAGTTTCTCTGTGGCTTTGGAGCCTGTCCTGGAACTAGCTCTTGTAGACCAGGCTGGCCTCGAACTCACAGAGATCCGTCTGCCTCTGCCTCCCGAGTGCTGGGATTAAAGGCGTGTGCCACCACCGCCCGGCAAGGCTAGCTTTTTGACATAAACATTTAGTTTCATGAACTCCCAAAAATAAAATTTTATTTATCATTTTCTTATGCAACCTGCCATAATCTAACTTGGATCACAATTCGGCTTTTAAAAGCTGTTTTACAAAATAACTGTTTTAACCTATAGTAGCATTGAGAAGTATCTTAATTGTTTCTCAAAGCAAAATACACCTGGTGCTTAGCCAGAACCTACTTAAACACCCATGCTCGTGTGATAGGTCTAAGTGATTTCGGTCTGTACTTCTTGCAATGCAGATAATATTAGTCTTGCTAGTGGACCAAACTGAACACCAAGGAACAATACTGTGTTCTCTGTCTTTCTGTGGCTCTTTGTCTCTGTGCCTCTGTATTTTTCTGCCTCTGCCTGTCTGTTTTTCTCTCCTCTTTCTCTCATGTTAATAGTTAACCGATAAAATATTGCTCTTTAAGACTTTGAAGGGTGTACTAATTATGAAAATCCTTGAATCTCAAAGAAATTAAGCTGTAACAATGATGTCATCAAGGCATCAGCTGGAAGGATATAGAGCAGACCTAGTTCATTTCAAAATAATTTTTGTCCTGGGATCAAATCATGTCAATTTAAGTATCATTATTCTATTCTACTTGGAAAATATTCACACCAACATGTGTTCCTGATTCATCTTTTCCTCTGTTAGTCTCAGCCATTTCTATATTATTGATCATCTTTTTTTTACATAAATTATCATCACAGAATAATAACATTTATTTGAAATCTTACTCTTTTCTTATTAGCATATTGAGGCAAAATGTAAATAGAAACATTATTTTTAAGGGATAATAACTTCTGGGATTGTGATGATTTTTATTCTTATTTCTGAGAGTTTTATGCCATGTATTTTTGTCATATCCATTCCCCAACCCTTCCAAGATCCAGCTTCCTTCCTTCTTCACTAAACTTTGTGTCCTTTTTCAAATGCTTCAAGACAAATTATTGCTTCCAAAATATTCTTGGGTGTGTGGCCTTTCATTGGAGAGCGATCAGTTTACATTGGGGTTACACTTTTGAACTGTCTCTTCCTCTCTCAGTAACTACTGATTGCCAGTAGCTCCATGGCGAGGGGTGAGATTTTATGCTGAACTCCCATCTCCATCCTGGTATTTGTTTGGCTTAGGTTGGGACAGGCATTGGGCATGATGCTGCAACTCTATGAGTTAATATGGACACATACATTGCTGTGTTCAGAGGGCAATGTTTTCTTGTATTCATCCTCTGGTTCTGACTCTTACCGTCTTCCTCTGCAGTGGTCTCTGAGTCATGGGAACTGGGCTGGTATATACATTTTATTTAGGGCTGAGCACTTTATAGTCTCTTCTTCTCTATCAATTACTACCCACTGCTAATAGAAGCATCTTAGATGAGGACTCAGAAATGCCCTGATTTCTGGATATAACAATAAATCATTAGGAGTCTGCTTAATAATATGTCCATTTACCATAATAATAATCGTAGGTTCTCCTGCAGTCTAAGATCCAAGTAGCTATAGGAAAGTAGTCTGATAATAGTTCTGCATACAGTTTTCATCTTGTAGATTGGACCTTTGGATTCCTAGGTGGTAGAACTGAGAGGGAATCAAGTTAGATTGTTTGAAGCAAGAAAAAAGGAATCATTTGTTGCAGCATTTATTTAACTAAGAGGTTAAGCAAAAAATAAATATTTATGGAACAATAATAACCAAAGAAGAACATGTATTAGCAATCTCATTCTGCAGATGAGGACAGAGAAGTTCAGAGTGGTGAAGTAACTTGCTTATATTCTGAGCCCCACAGTTGGTGTGTAAAAACAACACATGGCTACCATACACTGGTGTTAGCACACAAAGACTTAACAAAACTTGACTAGATTTTACTGTCAAAAGCAGTCTACAAAATAGAGAATTGGCAGAAATATCTACTACTATATAACAATATTGTAGGTAACCTCTAGAAAAAAATTAAACATTGTAACAAATGCTTATGCATCCTGTAAGTTTTTAAACGTTTGAAAATGTTAAAATAGGTAGTATAATCAGAGTAGACTATATTTATAAAAAGGTTGGTGCTCCTTGTCAGCTCAGACTACCATGATAACTCAGCTGCATAAGAGGAAGATGCCATTAAAAAGGAAATTATATCCATGTCTCATTTTAGAAGGTAGACAACAGCTTGAGTTCTGAATCTACATCTGGGTACACTGATAATCATTAGCCAAGTTACTTAACTTCTCTGTGCCTCAATTGCTCAGAGATCACAAATATATTATATAAGAAATTTATACAAAGATAAGAAATTTGACTGTTAAATGAGATCAACAAAATGTAGCACATACCTGGTCACATTCTAGTCATTATGAGTAGTGTCTGTCATGTAAGAATTCATTCAAATTTGTTGGATTCTTTTTCTCAAACCATCATTTGAGTTAAACACTGACATATTTTAAGTGGAATTTGTGTAGCTTAACTTAGCAATGTGAAGTTATACAAAGCACAGACTATAGATAGGGAAAAAGTATTCATTATTTTTATCCCTTTTTAGGTCATGAGATTTTCAAATGATAACAATTAAAAGAGATTCTACCTTCCCTGAAGAGTAAGAAGGGGAAACCTAATACACATTATCACTTTCAAATGTCCATTTCTCCAAAATTGATTTTCTTTCTTGGTTGAAAAGTCTGGAATTTGTTGGCCTTCCGGGAACTCTGCAAACGGTCTATCTAGTTGATCAGTCATTTTCTGATTGATACTAGCCATAAGCAGGCTGGTTGTAGATCAAGGAACAAATGATCTGACACTCAATTAATTATATATCATGTGTGTACATTCCTGGAGGCTCTGTGATGGGATCAGGCATCTAAATAAAAAATAAAGGAAGCAGTTTATCTAGGACAGTTTTGATTTTGTTCTGAATTCATGTTATAGTCATTTGTGAGTATGAGCATGTGAGTATAAACATGTTTCGGGAGCTTTGTTTGGTTTTGTTTTTAGAAAATATTAGTCAAGAACACAATATTGTATGCTAGTGTATACCTGAGCTCCTATCATTTTCTTGTATACACTAACTTAATGATGAAAGACACACATGTGGATGCTTAATAGACTACAGGAGAATCAAATTATCTTTTAAAATTTATTATTTCATGAAATTTTTTAGTTCAAAATTGATTTAAGAAGCAATTCTATATTAATCCAAGAATTTTCTATATAGCTTTTTAGAGTATCATAATTGTTCAAACCCACTCAGAGTTAATTATTTTATCTTGTAACTTCTTATTTCATAAAAAATTTAATTTTAACAACAATAAAGTCAACATATATTAATTATTTATTATGTTTAAGTTGTGAGGGAGACAACATATGTGTGTGTGTGTGTGTGTGTGTGTGTGTGTGTGTGTGTGTATGCATGTGTGTTAGGAGCCATTTAAAGTTTGGAATGAGTTTTCATACAACTAGTAAAAACTGTTCATTATAGAGATAAGTGAATTGATATATACAGCAAAGCACATTTACCTGATTATCCAAGGACACATAGACGGGCAGGGATATGTCTTTGTAGCACTTCATCCTTATGACAAAGAGAACAATAGCACATCTAAGATGCAGAAGCAAAGGTTTCTTGCTCCATCCCATGAGGGGCAGAGCAGCCTACAGATCAAAGCTTCTTTTGAAGCCAGGGATTGCTTCCTCTTAAATCAGCTCCATGGGGTGCAGAGTGTGACATGATGAGGCCAGCACGCAGAAAATAAAGCTTAAAAAAATCTAAAATTATTTAGTCTTTGGTACAAACCCTCAAATATTATCTGCTGTATTTGCTGTATATTTCTAAAATTTCTTCATATAATTTTCGTTCATATATTTGCAAATCAATTTACCCTTCAACAGTCTTCATTTGTCCGACCTGATTAAATCAAACTAATGAATAAATATTATAGAATCAAATAGTATTTCCATGCTGAGAAATACTATCAGTAACCCCAAATTACTATTAGTAACCCCAAAGTTTTAAAAAAGCAATTCCAAATTAGTGGATAATGTATATACCTCATTATTGAATGACTGAAGTCCATTTATATTGTGATTGATCACAAAATTTCTAGAATGGGAGGGATTAATTTGCCTCAAAAGAAACTACTTAGAACAAAAGCTGAACAGGGAGCTGCACACTGTGTCATTTTTGTCTTCTTGTTGTTTTGTTCTGAGGCTCTGCCTTCGGTTAGGATTTTCTTCCAAGAAGTTTCCCTGGGGTATATAAATCAATCCATTCTGCCCTGTAATATATCCTAACCCGGTGAAATATCACAAGACTACAGAAGAATGCTTTTAGCAAAGGTCTCAACTCTGCCCCATGTCATCATTGAGATGTCAAGTTGAAAGGCTGGGTGTGTTTGAACCATTGCAGAGAGAGTGCAGGAAAAGAGATGAAAGAGGCCAGAAAGTGGGCAATTTTAAATGAGGGGCTTGTGGGATAAGCACAAAGAGTTCTTTTGGCTCCTTGGTAATATATTTTGGAGATAAATTTGGGAAATGGAATGTTTCAAGAAAATGAAAGACAGTATCTTAAATAATATTTTCCAAGCAATGCTCTAAGATGAAGATCTTTGGCAAAGATTTGAAAGACAATGAGAGAAAATGAATTGTAAAGGAAGGAGAAAGTGGTGTCTACAGAAGTTTTGTTTACTGTGGGGATTCGAATGATCATTTATAGTTGTTCCAGATCAGAGTCTTAGGCTGTTCTTTGTCTCCTGCATCAAACAACTACTTTACAGTATCTGGCCTTACAAATGGAGGGAATTCTTGTGAAAACCTCTTCTCCTAGCTAAGGACTATTGCTGAAGCCTGACCTCACTGTGATCCTAGAAGACTCCACTTTCCATATCTCTGCAACTAAGAGAGCGGATGCCATGCTCAGAAGAATGGTTGCATGAGGAGTATGTTAGAACCTTCTAGAGCTCAGCCATGTGGTTTTAGATCTGGTCACTTCATACAATAAATTAACTTTCTGGGACCAGAAGCTCAAGGAATCTGGCTCTTCTCTTTCCTGAGCAAAATTGAAGGAGGACATTTCTTTGAGACAGGCATTGTATGCACTGCTGATTTCTTCCTATTGTTTCCATTGATTTTTTTCCCTTACCACTATGTATCTACCACCCTTGACTATTCCTACCTGCAAGTGTGATGGAGAGACTTGAGTCTTCATTCCTGAAAGGTCTGAGCATACAGTTCCTACAATCTTTTCAGCTGTGTTAGCTTCACTTGTCCCTTCATTATCAAAATTGGGCAGAGAGAGAATTGCAGAATATCAAGGTGAATTACATGAATCCCAAACATGCTACCCACCTCTCCCAATCTCGGTGACCACTTTCTCCAGTCAAGAGGGTGATTCCTCTGCTCTTCCTGTTGCTTTTGAGAAGGAGGAGTCTAAAACCACCAGACAGCAGTAATAGCCCAAAGACAAATGAGACTGTTGCTGTGTTTCCAATGAAGAATTTTCCTTTGGCAACAACTTGCATACTGACTAAAGGTGGAAAGGTATAATTCAAAATTTCTGCAAATATATTCTTGGGCTCAGTAGTTGATGGGAATAGTGCTAGTTCTATCACTTGGTCTGAAGACAAATCTTGTGCTCCCATCTAATAGGACATTGTGTCATGTAATAGTCATTGTTTAGTGTGTATGCTTCATCCTGGAGGGTGGCGCCTCAGTCATGCACAGGAACCTCTCGAACTCAGGCTCTCTGCTATGGCTTCAGAAGGCTATTCTGCAAATCTCTCAGACATACACTCTGACACTTTCATCTCATTAACGTTAGGTTCTCTTTTACTAACACACTTTCTGGTACTTGGCTGAAACATTGGTCATACGGAATTTTCTAGAGAAAGTTGTAGACAGATGACTTTCCTAATATCATAAAGCAAACTACTCTTGCACACCTACTCTAAGGCTTTGAAAAGAAGGTTTGGCCATGAAGTTCAAGCAAAGTTGGTATTCTTTTATTCTGATAAATATACAACATTAAATTCAGAGCTCTGTATGGTATGGATGAATTGGGACTCAAAGACCTGATGTGAGGACAGCCTCAGAGCAGTTAACGTTCTTCATGTCTAGATTCTACCATTGCTACGGAAGGTCTGACATCTGTCATTAGTTACAGTGCTCTACTGTGCTTTCCTCAGTCTCTGAGAATCATTGCCACATTACTATCATTTTATGTCATAAGCACCATCTCATATTAGCACTCTCTCCCTGAGCTAGGATTGTGCCATGCTTCATGACCCAGTCCTGTATACTGTCTTGCAGCACCTGCTGATAGATGTTGGCCAGGATGTATATCTACTAGAGTATAGAATTCACTTTCTCTTTTAGCTGTTCTAGCTTTGCCCTCATCATAGATTATACTGTGACTGAGTTAATTTAGTGATCAGGAAGCCAATGGTCAAAATTAAAGGAGTAAAATAAATGACAATAAGTAGTCATTTAAAATGATAGTTTAAGCAGATCACATATACAGTCAGCTTATATATTTCTTAGGGATTCCAGTTCCCATGTTCCAGTAGTAAGCAATCACATTGGGTTTACATACTTTTAGCTTTGATGAATATTTATCATATAATGAATTGTCTTTATGACACATTTACATAGAAGGCCCTCAGAAATATATTTTATTCTGTGCTGACATATGAATGTGTCTTTGATTTGCAACTGAAGGAGAGTTGGTTAGACATGATATGTACCTGCTTTTCCTTTAACATTGTCTGGGCCATATTAATGGTTATTGATCCCACCTTAGTTCTTTCTTTTTTTGTTACTTTCTTGGAAATTCCTTATCAACTTACCTTTAAACTAAGGAAAGGTTGATATATAGGAACAGGTACACCTCAATGCTGTCAGCTTACCTGTCTGTAATAGGTTCCCAAAATATCTTGACATATTATAAAGTAAACTATTCTGAAATATATCTTTAGTATTATATATCTCAACTATTTATCAACTCTCAGAATGCAATATCTCCACCAAGAATAAGTGCCTTTTAAAAAAGGATTTACTTGTACAGATCTCAATTGAAATAGTTAGGAAGACCATGAATTTTGACATGTGCTTATAGCAAATTTTATGTTTTATCAACAAACAACCTTCATTTCTTATATGTATAAATGACATTTCTGCCAACAGAGAATATTTTTGATGTTTCATGATGATCCAGTCTCAACAACCAGAAGGTCAAAGCTTACAAAATCAATACATACCCAGTCATATGCAGCTATGATGATTGCTTCTGCTCAAAGAGGGTTAGAATTAAGTAAGGTACCATTTAGATACTCTCCTAGTTTCATTTCTGTTGCTGTGATAAAATATCCCAACCAAAATCAACAAAACGGGAGGAAGGAGTTTATTTCCACTATCTGTTCCAGGTAACAGCCCATCACTGAGAGAAATCAAGGGAGAAACTCAGGGCAAGATCTTAAAGGCAGACCTGCTTGCTGTTATTGCACAAAGAATTGCCTTGCTCAAAGCCAAACAAGTATAATGGGAACTGTGCTGGATGAGGTTTGCTAGCTGATTCCCAGGCCCATGCCAAGGTAGCTTCCTTATACAGTCCAGAATCACCTGCTCAGAGACTGGCTAGTGGTTTCTATGGGTACTTGGTGTATCACTTTCTGAAAAACAGCTTCTCAAAGAAAGCTTCCCTCACTTCTGGAAGGGAACTGACAGTTTGTAGCTATAATCCAACCCTCTCTCTTGATATTTGTAATTACTTCTGTGTGGTACACAGTGATGCTGACCTTTCTTATTTCCATTCCCCTAAGTGTGGTCTCTCATTATAAGACACTGTTTATCAGAAAGGGTGGAGATTGCAGATGCAATTGAAAGGACATTACCCACATGATCCTGACCTACTCATAGGAGTCTTCAACATGTTAGTATGAGAGATTGAGAACAAGAGATGTATATTTCAACCCATGGAGAGGGCTGTGTGCCAAAGAAGAGGACACAGTCCCCAGGAATTGCTAATGCTTGAGAGAAGGCATAAAAATCAACTCTTTTGTACTACAGTACACGTACAAGGAATGGAGTTTTGCTCAGGAATTAAATCAAATTTTCACAAGGATCTCAGGGAAAATATTAATCTCAGGCAACAACTCAAATGCAGCTAAGCAGGCCTCTTAAGGAAAGGCTCGACCTACATTATCATGGACACCTCATCCACAGAAAACATAAAAAATAAAAGTAGGTATTATCTGAAACTATTGAGTGTTTTGGTGATTTGTCAAGTAACAATTGAAGAGAAATGCACTGTTCATCCAAAAGACACAAAGGAACAAAGAGAATAATAAACAGAAATAATAGTCACAAGTGGTCATTCTTATTTGAATTTCTTGTGCTTTAATTGTATTTTGGGTCATAAGCTCATTATTATATTCTGATCTTCTATGTTCCATTCATGGTATATGTAAAAAAAAGTACATCTCATAGACATCTGTTTAAAATTTTTTTACTGCATTCATTGACTGTATAAATGTGAGTGTATGTACCATGGCTCTCTCCTTCTACCATGTGGGTCATGGAAATTAATGTCATGTGACCAATATTTTCATGCTATGCCACCCTACCTATCTTCCACCCAGTTTTATGTACATGTCATATATCATTTTATTTGTTCCAACGTTTTGTTTCCATTGCTATTAAATCATACTGAAATTCCTAGGACCATATATATTTATTTTCAAAATAAGTTATAAAATTGTAAATGGATTTTAAAAATAGCAGAATATATGGAAGAGGAAGGCAAGGTAGGGAATACAGGGGAAGACAGCTAAAACTAAGGGCCATGTGAAGGGTTGTATAGACACCTAATATAATAATAGCGTCCTAAAAAATAAGTACATACATGAATTTATCTAAATAAAATTGCCAAATAATGTGGGAGACAGAATTTAAGGGGTCACCTCTCATGACCAAAGGAAGCTTCCAATGATGGAAATGTGTTTAATTTCATCAAGTTGTTGACCAAAGGGTCCCCATGGAAAACCCCCAAACAACCCAGGCTATTTTCAGGGCTATTAGCTGAGCTTCACAAACTGACAGCAAGCTCCTGTTTCTGAAGACAACATCTATACAATTCATTGAACATAGAAGTCAAGATGGTGCCCACTTAGAGTCTTCACCCTTATGGACCAAAACTAGCATTCATGGTACTGGATGACATACTAACAAAGGAGAAAAATATACAACAGACCAGCTGCAAACCCTTCTATCCACAATTATGACCTTCCTGAAGGATGTGCTAGTACATTAGTGGCACAAAATTTTATGGGAGTAACCAAACAATGTCTATTTGGATTTAAGGTCAACTCCATGAGCTAGAACCCATTCTGACACTGTTTGGGTGACCAATAACCTGAGACCAGTTAGGCTAGGGACATAGATCAAACACAAATACTACTGTTATTTAAAAAAAAAACATAACAATCAAATTACTCCTAATGACATTCTGTCATATTCATACGTCAGTGTCCTGCTCAGTCATCATCAAAGAAGCTTCCTCATGTAGTAAATGACAAAAAACATAAAGACCCATGTAGCATGATTAATAAAAACCCAGAGACAAAAAATGGGGTTCAACCTGAAGGTCAGAAAATCAAAACTACCAGCCACTGGCTCTTACCTCAACCTCAGTCCAAGATGACAATCCTGCCTCCAGGAATCTCAGACTGAAGGAGAGCTGTCTCCTCCGCTCTTACATTCCTCTTTACTGCTGGGATTAAAGGCATGCCCACTACTGCCCAGTTTCTACAGCAAACTAGTATGGCTACTGGGATTAAAAGTGTGTGTCATCACTGCCTGGTCTATAAGGCTAGCCAGTGCAGCTGTTTTACTCTCTCAACTTCAGGCTAGCTTTGTTTATTAAAATACAAATGAAATATTACTACAGACCCACATCTGGACAGTATGCAAAGTAAAGACCTTAAAACATTTGGTCCTAAATGGAATGTCTCCATCAAACTCCTTCCCTTCATGGTGCAAATACTGTGAAAAAGAAAGAAAAATAATAAAAGATCCAGTGGCGCATGGAAAACTCCAAGGAAATGGGGTCTTCTAAACAGATCTGGGCCTGAGCCCACATGAACTCACAGAGACTATGGCAGCATATACAGAGAGAGACTGCACATGTCTGGTTCACAAGGGGTACCAATGCTGAGAGAAGTAGACAAAGATGCTGTCCCTAAGCCAGAAGCCATCTCCAAATGATAACTGCTTGCCATTGAAAAATTAGTTCTTCCGCCATTGACTCTCACTTGGGATGCAAACCTCTCTTAAAGGCAGGCCTCATTCCCATCAACAGATGGCCAATGCAAAATGAATGCAATGACTGTATTGGGCCAGAAGGTCATAGAGGAAAGCTAAGGCAATATGTAGCTGATATTGCAAAAAAAAATTATGGGGCCATGACCTGCTACAGCAATGGAATACCCAGATTAACATTCCTGCAGTCCCAGGAACTCATAATTCTGGGAAGAATGTAATAAGGTACTATGCACAAAGGTCACCAGCCATTCAGGCTGTACAAGAACATAAAGCACTACCAAACCTTTAGAGGTACCAACAGCCCTACCTTTAAAATGGCTAACTGAGAAGCCAATATGGGTTAGGCAATGGCCTCTAGCTAAAGATAAATTGCAGGCTTTAGAACAATTGGTACAGGATCAATTAGATGCTCAACATATTGAGAAGTCAACTAGCCCTTGGAATTCTCCTGTGTGTGTTGTAAAAAAGAAATCTGGCAAATGAAGAATGGTGATAGATCTAAGGGCTGTCAACAAGGTAATTCAACCTATGGGCCATCTACAGTCTGGAATTCCTCTTCCTTCTCTGTTACCCAAAGGATGGACTCTTATAGTTATTGACTGAAGGACTGCTTCTTCACTATACCTTTACAAGAAAAGGATAGAGAAAAATTTGCCTTCACAGTGCCTACTTATAATAACTCTCAGCCTACTAGGAGATACCAGTGGACTCTCCTCCCACAGGGAATGCTCAATATCCCCAGCCTGTGTCAATAATTTGTAAGTCAGCCATTGGAAACAATACATAAGCAATTCCCTGTCAATAATTTACCATTACATGGATGACATTTTGCTATCCGATTCAAACATAAGATACTTTAGAAAGAATGTTTGAGGAAGTAAAGATAGTTTTGCCTAAATGGGGATTACAAATTGCTCCTGAAAAGATTCAAAGATATTCTGTTAATTACCTAGGTTACAGAATAGGTTTACAGAAAATTAGGACACAAAAGGCACAGATTAGGAGAGACCAGTTACGGACTCTTAATGACTTTCAAAGATTGTTAGGAGACATTTCCAGTCTACGACCAGCTGTTGGGAAAACACCTTATCTAATAATTCATTTAAACAAAACCTTTGCTTTATGTGACAAAGATTTGAATAGTCCCAAAAATTAACGGCTAAAGCAAAAAAGGAACTGATGATGGTTGAGGAAAAATTACAGGAAGCACATGTGGATAGGGTAGATCCAAATCTTAGTTGTATTCTAGTCATATTGCCTTCCATAATTTCTCCTATGGGAATTTTAATGCAGAGGGAAGATACTATTTTAGAATGGATCTTTTTACCACACAAACCAAGTAAAAAATTAAAAACTTATGTAGAAAAGGTCTCTGAATTAATTATAAAAGATAAAGTGAGACTTTGTCAACTAGCAGGTATAGACCCAGCAGAATTATAGTGCCTTTCACTACTGATAAGATAAAAAAGTTATGGGAAGACAATGAACCATGGCAAAGTGCTTGCACTAATTTTTTGGGAGAAATTAATAGCAACTATCCCAAAAGTGGTAGACTTAACCTTATAAAGAGAACTTCTTGGATTCTTCCTTGAATTGGTACATGATGCTCCAGTAACTGGAGCCCGTACATTTTATACTGATGCTAATAAATCAGGGAAGGCTGATTACAAATCAGGCAAATTGAGTAAGGTGGAACAAAGCCCTTATAATTCTGTCCAGAAGGCAGAATTATATGCCATTCTTATGGTGCTAAATGATTTTAAAGAACCTCTTAATATAGTTATGGATTTACAATATACAGAAAGAGTTATCTTGCATATTAAAACCAGATGATACAGAGTTGACTTCATTGTTTATCCAGGTACAAGACAAAATCAGGAATAGGCTTTGTCCAATGTACATAATACACATTGGGTCTCATACATGTCTGCCAGGTCTTCTAGCACAACGTAATGCAGAAATTGATCAATTATTGATTGGAAGCGTGTTGCAGGCCTCAGAATTTCATAAAAACATCACATTAATAGCAAAGATTTAAAGAATGAGTTTTCCATTACATGGCAATAAGCTAAGGAGATTATAAAGAGATGCCCTACTTGCTCTTTATATAACCAAACACCGCTACCTGTAGGGACTAACCTGAAGGATACTCAAAGGAATGAAATCTGGCAGATGAATGTGTTCTACTTTGCCCAATTTGGAAAATTAAAATATGTACATCACACCATTGACACTTATTCAGGCTTTCAGTGGGCAACTGCTTTAAGCATAGAAAAAGCTGACTCAGTAATCACACATTTATTAGAAGTTATGGCCATCATGGGTATACCTGCACAAATAAAAACAAATAATGGTCCAGCCTGCAATGTGGATGATCATTCTTACCTCATATACTTCATGCCAACATCCAGGCTACATGTGGTCTTCTCATATCCACTGGGAAAATCTTCCCGGGAATTTCAATAAAATCTCCTTAGTCACTGGAGTTATCGTTCTCCTGATTAAAGGTGAATCATTCATTGACATGAGAAGGGAACCAACATCATGAACAAAAACTATCAGGATAATAAAAAGAAAGACATTCTCTGGACAGCTCAATGTCACTTCAAAAGAGAAAGAATATTTTTAAATGCTAATACATCCAAAAACAGTTTATGGTTTTGCGTAGTGCCACTAAAATGGAAGTGACAGAAATGGGAAGAACTGTTTAGATTCTGAATGATGGTTGCCAACTTAAATTTTAAGCATAAGGAATGGAAAATGTGAGTATGTGGAAATAAAAAATAAATGAAGGGAGGGAAGGAGAAAAGAGTAAAGAAGAGAAGAAAGAGGACAGGAGTGGAGAGGAGAAAGTGTTGGGGTTTACAAAAGGCTTGAAAGATCTACCCTAGAGGTCTCATTTTCACCCAACAACAGTCCTAGATATAATAAATTAAGCCAAAGAGAAGATAGCTAAAAATAACACTTTTCTGCAATCGACACAACACAAGGAATGGCAAGAAAAAGATGGAATTATCCTTGAACTATAAATTCTCAGGGAGTCTTCATAGACAGAAACTTGCAAATGAGAGTATTCTAAAACTTTTGAGATAAAAAAAATCACTTGCAAAGGAATAGGAATCAGATTAGAGTCTTGGCTTCTCATCTGCAGACTCTGGGAGAAAAATGGATAAAAAATTTTAAAGTTCTGAAAAAAATGCTTTCAATCTAGAATTCTCTAGCCAGCTAAATTGTCAATATGAAGGGATGTTGGGACAAACACATTTTAAGGCATGAAAAAGAATTTAGTTTGAATGCAATTCTTTCATAGCACTTAACTGAGGAATTCACTGCAGCAAATATCTTCCTCAATACCCAGCAGAAGAAAAATATGATAACCAGGAAATATGTCCACCCCAACATAATGATGAAAGAATGTTCTAGATATTTATATGTATACCTACAGATCAAGTTTCAAGATCTAAGAGTTCTGTCAAAAGATCTTCATGACAAAGAGTTGAACCAGTAAAAGATTTGGTGACTAAACTAATATTTTTGCCAGAATTGGGTTTATTATAAATAAAAATGTCACATTTTACATACAAAAATGTGAAACAAAGAAAAGTAAAATTGCTTAAGACACTTTGACCTTCTTGAGATATAACCAAAAATGATTGTGTGCACATGCAGAAGTCAGAGAAGAATCTCAAGTGTTGCTTCTCAAGCACCACCTGCATTTTCTTTTCCTTTCATTTTATTATATTTTCTTTTTCTTTATTTTCTTTTCACTGGGGTCTCTCATTATCCTGAAACACACCAAGTGGGAGAGTTTGGCTAGCCCGTGACATCTGCCTGCCTCCCTTTCCCCACTGTTGGAATTGGAAGTGTTTCATCAAACCAAGATTTTTGTTTGCTTATTTGCTTGTTTTGTTTATGTTTCCATTAATGTTTATTCCAGGGGTCAAACTCAGACCCTCCTCATGCTTGTGAGACAAGCAATCAATGAACTTAGTTATGTCCCCAGACAACCACCCTAATTATTTTTAAGTATTTGATGTGTTAAAGCAGAACTTGAACAACACATTGTTCTTAATACTAGTATTATCTTTCTCTAATGTAACAGACATTGCAACATGTCAAAGAAAGATTGTGATTTGTTTGGCTTGTTATCGGACAGTTTTCACATGTCATAGTGTGGCCATCAGCAAGTAACTATTTCCCATTAATTACCAGTTTTGAAAACCCTCCTGCAGTGATATTTAAGATATTCATTGTCTGACTACAGGGCAAGACCAGTTCAGGAACCCTCTCTTCTATTGCTTAGGGTCTTAGCTGTGGTCATCCTTGTGGATTCCTGGGAATTTCTCTGGAGCCAGGTTTCTTGTTAACCCCATAATGGCTCCCTCAATCAAGACATCTCATCTCTGTCCTTTGTCCATCTTGACTACCCCATTCTCTCAGGTTTTCTTCGCTCCTCCCCTTCTCCCCTTTTCTTCCCCTTTCACACCTCTTCTCCCACCACTCCTATATTTCCAATTTTGTCAGGCAAACTTGTCTATTTTGATTTTCCAGGTGGATCTATATATGATTTTCTTAGGGTTCACCTTTTTACTTAGCTTCTCTAGGATCAATATCCTTTGTTTATAGCTAGTATCCACTTATGAGTGAGTACATACCATATTCATCTTTTTTGGGTGTGGGTTACTTCACTCAGAATGGTGTTTGCTAGTTACATTCATTTGCATGCAAAATTCAAGATGTCACTGTTTTTTACCACCGATTATGACTCTAATGTGTAAATGTATCACATTTTCTTTATCCATTCTTCAATTGAGGGGCATTTAGGTTGTTTCCAGGTTTTGGCTTTTACAAATAATGCTGCTATGAACATAGTTGAACAAATGTCTTTGTAGTATGAGTGAGCATCTTTTGGATATTGCTGAATCCTGAGGTAGGTTGATTCCCAATTTTCTGAGAAACCAACATACTGATTTCCAAAGCATTCCTAGAAGCAATGGGTGAGTGTTCCCCTTACTGCATACCCTCTCCAGCAAAAGCTATCATTGGTGTTTTATCCCTACTGCTTCTACTGTTTTTTGGGAGGAAGGGGTACCTTTTCTCTTTGGATGGTTACCTTGCTCAGCCTAGACAAAGCAGGGAGGGCCTTGGACCTTCCCCAAAGCAATGTGCCTTACCCTCTCTGAGGAGTGGATGGGGGTGGGATGTGGGAGTATGTGGGGGGAATGGGAGGAGGGGAGGAAGTGAGAACTTGGATTGGTATGTACAAAATAAAAGATTGTTTTCTTTTAAAACAATTAAAAAAGAAAGAAAACCCTCCTGCACATAACATTGAAAATACTGTTTAAAGCCCAGGATGACTGGAGCTCGCAACTGCAGGGGCAGTTAACTGACCAAAGATGAAACTTGAGAGAGGGTAGAGAAAAGCCGTGAGGGAGGGAAGGGAGAGGAAGGCAAGCACAGTCTTTAAAATATAGGAAAGTCAGGACCGTGAGGGAACCTCCAGCTGGCGACAGATGGGGAAGGTGACTGAGCCCCACATTGGAGCACTGGACTGAGCTCCCAAGGTCCCGATGAGGAGCAGAAGGAGCGAGAACATGAGGGAGAAAGTCAGGAACGAGAGGGGTGCGTTCACTCATGGAGACGGTGGGACAGAACTAATGGGAGATCACCAACTCCAGTTGGAATGGGACTGATGGATCATGCGACCAAACCCGTCTCTCTGAGTGTGGCCAACAGCGGGGGCTGACTGAGAAGCAAAGGACAATGGCTCTGGGCTCTGATTCTTCTTCATGGACGGGCTCTGTGGGAGCCTTCTCAGCTTGGTCGATCACCTTCCTGGACCTGGGGGGAGTTGGGAGGACCTTGGTCTTAGCATAGAGTGGGGAACCCCGATGGCTCCTTGGCCTTGAGAGGGAGGGAGGGGAGGTGTGGGTGGAGGGGAGGGGAGGGAAGGGGGAGAAGGAGGGGAGAGAAAGGGGAGAAGGAGGGGAGGGAGGGGGGAGGAGGAGGGAAAGAGATGGAAATTTTTAAATATAAAAAAAAATAAACCATAAAAAAAAAAAAAATAAAATATAGATCATGAAAATGGTCAAGTTAGAAAAAAAAGTATAACTATAAATTTATTTATGAATTGAAACTGTGATAAAATGCTGGTAAAAGGGGAGAAGGGAGAAAAATGCATGAGAGGAAGAAGAAAGCCTTAATCTCCTGTTGTAGGAAGGCTGCTTGTTTGTTTTCCTGGCTGCCCAGACTCCCGAAATAATCACACAGAAACTGTATTATTTAAATTGCTGCTTGACCAATCATTTAAGTGCATTGCAAGCTAGCTCCTACATGTAGTATTTTATTTCCATTATTTTATATTTACCATGAGGCTCTTGACCTACCAGCAAGGTCCTGACATGTCTGTCTCTGGTGGTGTCTCCATGGCTTCTTCCTGGCTCTGCCTCCTTTCATCCAGCATTCAGTTTAGTTGTCCCTGCCTAGTTCCACTCTACTCTATCACAGTTTCTTTATTAACCAATGATATTCACAGCATACGGAGTGGAATCCACATCAATATCCCACACAGAGGAGTTAATACAGACTGCCTAAAGAATGTAAGTCAACAATTGAAGAAAATGGAGGTTCAGTTTCTAGAGAAAAGAGGGCAGACACCCTCTTTTATTCACGGATTTTACTTTAGCACTTAGGTTTTTGAACATGTACGACCAAAAAATACACTAAGTTCAGCTTCATCTCCATCAGAGCCATTTGAACTGGCAGAAAAGAATTCAATCTCAAATCCAAAGTACTTCGAATTCTGCAATGTTTGTAGCTTTTTGCTTTGTTTCGTTCTTTTTCAAATAGGTATACATGCCAGAATGTGGATCTGACACATGTGGTTATGCTTATGTGTACACCCATGCAGAAACTGAGACAGAAGCCAGAGTGCCTTCTCTATCCCTCCCTTCACCTACTGTCTTGAAACAGGGTCCTTTGCTGAACCCAAACCTTGCCATTTTGGCTGCTGACCAGCCAATCTGGGGACTCATATTTCTGTCATCAGTGCTGGGATTAGAGACAGGCACAAACATGTCCCACTTTTTTTGATGGTGGGGATTCAATTACTCATCCCTATTGTGATATCTCCCCAGCCTCCTGACCAAGTTTTGATATAGGAGTGGTATGTCAGTGTTTATTCTGTCTTCTCTGGCAGCTTAAGCTGGTTGAGAAAAACTTAAATCCAATGTGGTAGTATATGTGATAATGAATTGGATATGATTTCTATTTAGTTAACTTGGTTTCTACTGAAGAATGGCCCCTAAATTAACTTCCAAATTTCAAATATACTTTAACTGAAATAACTGAATAACCACTAATATAGCAAATAATTTTACTGAGAAAAATTAACACAATTGCATATCCAGCTTAATTTATGATGAAGAATATTGAATTTAGAATAAAGGAGAATAACCACTGGGAGAGAAAGGAGCCATGGTAAGTGTTAAAGTGGCCCTCTGGGACCTGAACTCCTATGCAAATGTACCTGGGAGGAACAGGGCTTTCTGTTCTCTGGCTTTAGCAAGAGTGGAATTTTTTTTCCACCATAGAATTTTTCTTTTTTTCTTAACCCACATGCTTTCCCTAAAAGCACATTTATTATCAAGCATCATTTACTGAAAACAGTGTTCCACATTCAAGAGCATATCAGTATGTATTGAGAAAGGAGATCGCTGCCACGCTGTGCATTTGAATGACCTTTAGAGCCTTATTTCCTGGTGTAGAGAGCGAGCACTTAATAAAGTCAAAGCTTTCTCAATTGTTTAACTTTTTGAAATCAGAATGTCAGAGCTTTGAAGTATTTGAAATAAAAACTGGCTTTCCTAGTAACGTGGAATCTTCAACTTGACTCTGCTTTTAAAGCTTTTTTTAAAAAAATCTAAAGACTTTAGTTTGGGTATAGAATTCCCAGCTTTTGCTAATATGAATTGCAGAGAGAAATTGCGATTTTTAATATTGTAATATGAACTTCTGACAGGCTCTTTTAAAAATCGTTATTGAATATGCTTTGTGATATTCTTTAATATTAGTCAGAATCAAGGTCAATAATATTTTTTGGATGTTTTCCACAAGGGGAGAAGGCATATACTCTTTAATTAGAAAGTACTTTTAATAAAATGATTCTAGGAACAATGCAAAACTGTTTGTATTCTACTCATAACATGACATAAGTGAAGATAGAATCAATGAAATAATTTTTCTTTGCAAAGAGGGCTGGGGGATGAAGGAGAGGATATTTGTCAAATACACAACCGATTTTTTTCCAAATTTGTCTAGCACCTTTTCCTAAGACCATAGGAAGGGGATGGTTTTCAAACAGGAATGAGTGGTAGAATTTAGACAAGACGTAGAAAAAATCAAGGTCAATAATATTTTTAAGTTTAATGTTTATCTTATTTTTAGTAAATAAATGGCAGTAAGGTTAAATCTGATTCTTTAAAACACCTAATGTGTTATCTAAGTCATAATTCATATATGGTTTGTAACACAGGAATTTAATATAAAAACTTCTATGTGCACAATTTTGTTCTTGTGGTCAAATACTATTAGCACTAGAATCACTGACGAATAACTTGAAGCTTCAGATCAAAACTGTCATCATCCCTGTCAACCAAGAAGGAAACAGACACATTCTTAGAATTACCTGCTCCACCACCGCCAGTTTACCCTTGTTCCTGTAACGGGGCTCTTTCGTGCACACTTGACCAAGCCCTCCCCAGCACCTCTGCTGACACAAATGAGGCTTTCTGTCTCTTCCCAGTCATTTATTCATCCACCCCTCCTTTTTCCACTGTGTGCCTGTTACATGCTAAGCCCTTGCTCCCTTCTTAGACTGTTGTGGGGGAAACAAAACTTAAACTGTAGTCAAGAGCGAAATGAAGGGCACCCATGCTAATTAACCACAGAACCCAGAGTCTCCCTGTGCTTCCTGAACTCGGCCTTTTACCGCCTGTAGGGCCAAAAGCCTACCCAGAGCCCGGTCCCTTCACACTTGGATCTCCACAGCTTTCTGGCAGACTTTGCCATTCTCCTGGACCTGACATTTGACTGCTATCTGCTGTTAGTCGCTGTCTTGATCACAGAAGCAGACTCTATGAATATTTCCGACTTCTTAGATGTGCTAATTCCCATTCTGTCTGTCTAAGCGACAAGCAATTAAAGCAGTTTCCATCTGATGGGCAGCTCACCCTTTGCCTCCTTCCCCACAGCCTTGGCTTCAACTCGCATTCCTTTCATCTCTTTCCTAAAAACTCTTGTTAACTTCTTTCTTTAATTCCAATAAAAAAATAACCCTCCGGTTCCATTAAAAGAAACTTTCCTCCAACCCACATTGAGAGTCCTTAAATCCTAGTGTGAAAAATTCCCTTAATAATGCTCAAGTGAATATATGATTACAAACAAACCACTACTGGAGTTAGCAGTAGAGCACTGCAACACCTCAGAAGTCACCACGTCCACTGCTAATCACTTCTACGTATCTCCTGTAGCATCCACAGTCCTGACTGCTAACAACATACAGTATTTTTTCTTAGTTTCATATCATGTACATAGAAGTACATCGTACATATTCTTTACCCACCTTCTTATATTTAGCATCAAATCTGAGGAATCTGTTGACATTTTTGCTTGTGGGTATAAGCCATTCAATCCTATTACTATGCAAGATTTGATTGGTTGAATCTATCTACTGTAATACAGATTAATATTTTACTTGTTTCCAGCTTAGCTTGTTATGAAAAATGCTGCTACCAGAAGTCATATCAAAAATTCTGGTAAATCTGTATGATATTGGGTAATAATTCGATATTATTATTTTTCATAGACTGCCTATTGTTGCTGATGCTCAAAAATAACCCTAAGTGGTTATTCCAAATATTCATATCTATTAAACACAAGAATAGTATGTTTATGCATGTATGTGTACCATTGTTTACATTTACATATAGAATGCTTCAATATTGATGGTAGTACATGGTGATATAATTTTGTTATTTCATATTTTTCAGTTTTTTTCTAATTTTTTATAAATGACAAATTGTTTAAATCTTAGAGGGAAAACAACACAAATTCTTTTTAAATGCCATATTAGTGTATATAGTGTATATATCAAAATTCCATAAACTAAGTAACTCATTAATAAAGGCAACTATTCATAAGTGCAGCAGTTGGTATGCTGAAGATTAAGACACTACCTGGTAGGGGCTTTTTCTGAATAGTGGATGCCACTTGTTGTGTCCTTAAATAGGAAGGAGCAAAAATTGTCCATCCAATCTCCTTTTTAAGGGAAGTAATCTCATCCTCAAGAGCTCAATTCTCAGGAACCAATAAGCTCCCAAAGACTTCAGCCCTTGATATTGTCATATTTAGATGTAATGATTCCAACACATGACTCTGGTAAGAACGTAAGCATTGAAAGCATAGCAGTGAACTAACATTTCCATGAGGAACCAAACAACACAAATGTACTCATCAGGTTCTCAGAATATTATTATGTTCAGAATTTTAATTTTAATATTAGGGAGGTCGAGTGTTTGGGTGTCCTGTGTTTGAAGAATAAGTCATAACCACATTTTAGTTCTCTTTATTAAGTGATGATTATTAAGTGGTGTACATGAATATTTCAAAATGCTTTAATAACATTTTCCATAAAGAGATTGAAACTTTCTTCAGACTTTAAATCCTGGCAGCATTCTCAGAGCTCAACACTGTAACACATGGAACACTCAGTGCTCCTAATCTGGATTAATATTCTCTCTCTCTCTCTCTCTCTCTCTCTCTCTCTCTCTCCCTTTTTCCTCTGTGTGTATGGATACGCACATGAGAATGCTCATGAGATCTTAGTTCTTCCTGAAAGTAATAACTTATTCATTGGCTGCTGCTTACAGCATTTTGTGTTCTTCTAAAAGTTTGTGTGTGTTCAAATTTTTTTTTTGACATTTCAAAGTAGACTCTTAAAGTCCTGAAAAATTCATGGACTTTGTACTTTTACCTTTTATTTATATTATTGACCTCATGTGTCTGGCCATTATAAACTATTTCATTCCTGCAGTTTATATTCCTCCTTTGGGCTGTTTGATTAATGTTAATAGGCATTATATTTTGAGTTCAATTTTTTCAATTATCTTCTTTAACATTGACATAAAGTCTTCAAAAGTATGAATAGATGTTGTTGTATTACAGACAGGACACTAGCTCTTCTCTGCAAGGGGACATAAGTGTGTGCACTAGAAATCTACCTTTATTTCTCTTTTTTCCCCATTATGAATCCTCCAGTATATTCCACATATGACTAACTGGTTTTCTACCAGCCTCTCCCCTGCTTTGAATTGAGGTGTCACAAGGAATTCTTTGGCATCATGTTGTGACATATAGGTCATGATATCAGTATTGATTTAGTCTGCCAATGTTTCTTTATTACATAGAGCTCACACTAAACAGTAGGCAACTGCAGACAAGAATGATAGAAGTAGTTTTAGCGAAAGACTGAAAAATCAAGCTGATTAATACATTTCACAAAGTAATTATAGATGAAATCACTGATGAAAAATCAACTCTGATTTCATTTTTTAAATCTTCCAAAAGGAAAAATCTGTATGATAAATTCCTAAAGACTAACTACTATGCTCTGATGATAATCAGGTTTTTTAAGGCATATTTTTTAAGCCTACAATTTAGAGCTTAAAGAGCAGAACACTCTGGTACATAGATCAGCCTGAGAGAGATACAGCAATCCTTGATGAAGGGCTCAGCAAACATGGACTTTTCTTCTAGAGAGAGGTCAGCAGATCACCTAGCTGCTTTATGAGTTAGGCCCTGTATTTCCTAGATAACAAAAAAAGAGTCAAGGATTAAATGCTAATAAGGAGAGTTGAGTCAACCAGGAATAAAAGATGTAAGTGCATAAAGGTGTTCCACCTCCCTCAGAGCTCTAACATATTTATGCTTCCCCTGAATCCCAATTCTCTTTTAATCAAATGAAAATCAACATGTCATTTATATGGTCAGGGATGACCTGTAATTGCAGTTATTATCATATAAAATACATCAAAGCCACTGATTTCCAATTGGCTTCTGTAACATCTCTATGGTAGCACATCTCTTAGCTGTGACTGGATTATGTTAATAAGAAATATGCATCTAGAAATTATTGCCATTAATGATAATATTTATTCATTCATATCACTTAAGAAAAACACTCATTTTTCCCATGGAATAAAAATGTCAAACAAATATATTTTCCATCTTATTTAACAAAGTCAGAAATTGTGAGAAAAATAAAACAGAAAATTGTCCCCAGGTAGTTACTCTCACAAATATTTCCAAATAAGTTTTAAAATAAATACTCTTAGTATAATTTATCAATATTCTTTCTAAAGGAAGTAGTATTACTCCATAGAAGATAATCTAAAATGCTTGACAAAAACTTAACATTTTAAATGTTTTTCTTTCACTCTTCTTTGTTTATACAGGCAACCCCACCTCTATATTTGCTTACTTCCTTTTAAGATAGAAGTTAATTCTTTTAGTATTTATGCCAGAAATTTCAGCATAGTCACCATAAGGATAATGTGTGACAACTAATTCTCAAACAATGAAACAATTTAATTCAAGCCATTTCTTTAAATCTCAGCTATACTTATGTAAATTACCATTTTCTAATTACTAATCAAGTTACATGGTGAATATCCATACTCTGAAAGTCTTAGCTCATGATTTCTTGTTCTGTCTCATACCACCCTTATGTAGTCACTGTTATTCTGGAAAATATTATGGCTGATCTACCATTCTTTATCTCTAATCCCCTCGTGGTGTCCATTCTTGAAAGAGATATTAGAAGAGACATGTAGAACCACACTTTTCTTGAAATGACTCTCTATTTAAGTTGCACTTTTTGGAAGATCTTACTTGCAATCTAGCAGTCATTTTTAAAATGGTGTCTGTTTGCCCTGTGATCTTTTTTGCTTCTTGGGTCTTCTGCAATTTCATTCACTTTATTCCTAGATTGAACTTAGTTTATTATTCTGAGACTAAACCATAAACTATTTTATTTTTATTAGTCATTGTTTTGGTGAAAAGTGGTTTTCACCAACTCTAGAAAACTGGCAATTTTTTTCACATAGTACTGTGTTGTGAGGTAGTGATATTGTACAGTTTATATTGTGCTTGGGTAACCTTCAACACACCCTGAGTTTAACTTGCAACAACATGTAAACTGCTCATTATAGGAGGCTCACAACTATAACCCATCACTGGGGAGATAGAGGAAGGAGGATCAGAAGTTCCAGGTCTTCCTCAACTAGTGATTTTGAGGGTGCACTGTATAATATTCACAAACCTACTTTATGGTATTGATGTCACTCTTTGGGTAACTGGGTTACCCAAAATGACAATCATTGACATAGCTGTAGACCTCACTCAAATATACCCCACCTAGGTTACTGAGTCTAAAAAACAAACTTTACAGATCAGAAATGAGCACATATATCCCCCAGACAAGCTCCAGAGTTAGTGAACCCCTTTGTGTCTTTGGTTGTTTGTGTTTTTGCTTCTGAATCCCCATAACACAGCCCATTCTTCTCTGGAAGCCATGTAGTGCATTTTAAAGTACTTTGCAATAGCCTATAAAACATTGTTACATGTTTTGTACAGAAATATTTTTCTATATATTCAGTCGATTATGTTATCAAAGGCAGAGCTTATAGGACCTGCTTCTTTTGTCAAAAAACCTAGCCAATGTTTCAGAACCATTCATACCAACCTGTAGAGCTAATCTTCACCAGCTGTGTTTCTGATACAGTACTCTGCAACTTTATTTCATCACAGAACATCTATGAAGACTAAAGATTATTGGAGTCAAGTGCTAGAGCTAAGCTTAGAAAGAGAACAGAGGGAGGGATGTGGAATTTGTCAGGCTGACCAGTTGTTCCTGTTGGGTAGTTTCACTTTCACTTGTTATATTCATTTTGTTTCATATCATTACAATAATCATTTCCTGTTAAATATATAATAATCTATCACTGCATAAGAGGATGCCTATTTATATCAATTTGCTCAATTTTTCTCATAATGACTCATTTGTTTCATACTAGTTTAAGTAAAAAAATTAATTAGTAGAAGGACATTGCAGTCTAAGTCCTATGGAGAAATTGCTTTACTATCCTTGTTTTATTGATCATAGTAACAGCCACAGTTGTAATAGTATTAAGGATTTAAAGACTAACAATGTGGTATGTGTCAAACACTATTCTGTTTTCCATATATCAAATTATGTGTCATTGCAACAGCCTCAGTGGTAAGGACAACTCCCATTTCATTTTATAAATGAGCAAATAATTCCAGAGATGCTTTTATGTTAATTTCCCAAGTTCACACAGGTAGTGAATGATGAATAACAAAACAATAACAAATACATTTCTGTGGTTTTAGAACACCCAGAGGGACATGTTAACCTTAACAACAAAGAAATGTTTAGGTTCTTGCTTTTCAAAGAGCATTTAATTTTAATGGTCATCTATAATTTGTATTTCTACATCAAATGCAGATGAATGATTAACTTTAAAATTGGTCACTACAGGGCTCTATTTACATTTTTAATAGAAGAGCTAGCAGAAGAACATAAGGCCCAAGTTAAGTTTGATAGAATTTCTGAGAGGCATGTACAACCAAAGGAGTGGAATATATCCCTGTGCCATATACATTATTAAAGGATTAATTAAATGTGTTAAAGAAGATGTAGTGTCAATTTGCTCTAATTTGCTCCAATCTGAGAGAAATTATTGAAATCAGACACAAATGAAGAAACATGGTCTGCATGATGCGCACGAGACTGACCACTAAGGACCTCTGGTCAATGAGCTCAAACTCGGTCAAGATCCCAGAGAGGTGGGTAGAGAAATTAAATCTACTGTTGATTGATTAATGAGCACAGTCTGAATGCAGATTGCTCTCTGGTGTTCTACAGAACATACAAATTATCCCCTCACCTCCACTTGTTGAACAGAAGTTCATAACCAATTTTACCCTGTTACCTTCTTCCAACCACAAATTGCTATTGTTGTGTCGATTCTCTGGAGAAGCCAAAGATGAGATGAGTTCTCAGTGTTTGGATCACTACTCGTTTCCTTTAATGCATCTCAAACACAAGTACCAGATGCATCCTAAAATGTTTAAGAAACAAATATGACTTGACATTTTAACACATTTAAATTATATGATTAAGTTCCTTTGAATAAGAGAAACAAGCATTTTGGATATCTACACATCCATCTTCATCTCTTGAGCAGCAACAAACCAAAATGTCACTTAAGTAATTTCCTCTGGGGTGATAACCTGTCATTTTAACTATAACAAGCAAATTGGAAAGCCTGGGTGTTAATAAAATTTTCTACAACTTCGGCTTTATAAACAAGATGTAGGAAGGATTGTTCTAAGAAAGTTTCTAAAGTCTAAACAATGTGATTGCAGCAAGACTCTATGCCAGTCATATCACCTTTAAGTCAAATATTAGTTTCCATGTGTAAGGTATCCTGAGGTGGCTATATTTTGTTTATCTAAATGTCCATTACTGTGCAATTATATACTGAAAATCCATATATCAAGGCCAATATTTTTCAGAATGGATGGAATCACCTTTGTGTAATATAGTTGCTCAACTTTAAAACTGTATTTTTTCTTCTGCTAGTTAGAACTAAGGCCATTCAGTTTGGGTCAATAGATTAAAACCCCTAATGTGTATTTCCTTGATTTGATGAAATCCCATTATTGCTCAAGTTGTTAGAATGCCAATAATTACATCATTTAGAAATGTAATTATAGAATAGCAGAATCTTAGAATGGGCATATACATTTTTCTTTTTAAAATTATGTTTATTTTTAAGATTATTTAGTTTTATTTACAGTTTTTGCTTATTGCTAAAGTGATTCTTCAACTGGCAATATCAAACTAGAACAAAGAAACACATTCAAATGCTGCAGTTAAATTCCTATCCTCTTTTCCAAAAACATCTACTAAGTGGCTATCAAGTCACTACCAAACATACAGAAAGACAATTTTCTAAAAAGACAGAAAAAAAACTAGAAATAGGAATCAAGCTTCCAAGCCACAGTACACTGCAATATAAAGGGGGGGGGAGGTGTAAAAGTGTAAGAAGCCAAATCCAATAAGTAATGAGAAAAAACTTTGAAAAGATTTCAGAAAGTGAGGCAAGAACCATGGTGCTGTATATCAAGGAACACTGATTTTAGAAATCTATTAGGTTCTTCCCTGTTCCAGCAGAGGAAATCAAAATATAGTCAACTGAAATTAACATTAAAGATGTCCTTCTTTGCCACCGGAAATGGGAGGGCCAAGAGAGGAAGTGAAGAAAAAAGGGGTTTAAAGAAACTCTGTGTTAGAATCTACTCCTCAGGAAGAATGTCAGGGCAGTTCTTCTAAAACAGAATCATTAAATTCTATGTTTGCCTCTGCCATCACTGTATCAAAATTGTGTTCTCAGATAGCTAAGCTAAACAGACTTCTAAGTAGCTGGATCCAAGTGTTTAAATTACTACTACTCCCTACCTCTAACTACTCCATCTTCTCTTAAGTAAATTTTTCTCTTGGTTTCTGAGACACAATCTCTAGACTTATATTTTTTAGTCTCAGTATACATATTTTTTTGTTTTTGAGATGTATTTATTCACAGTGCTAGAGATCAAACCCAGTGCTTTATACAGATAGGCAGGTGATTTGCTTCTCAGAAACACTCTCAGTCCAATTTAAAAAAAATCCATCTGCATACCTTCTAGTCCTATATAGAGGTAGATAATCCCTGTAGACCTGCATTTCCATGCACACCATGTGAATATCTTATATGTACGTAAAATTTACTAGATTGAGAAATAGTGTAATTATATCCCTCCTTGGTTCACTGATTTAAAGGTGGGTCACTCTTTCCTTCTGATCAAGAAACCAAACGTCAGTAGGCATTTCTACCTTCATATCATGAGACCTGTGGCATAATTCCATTATTCATTCTATTGAATAATCTCTCAATTCTTCAAATTCCTTTTCTTTTATTCTACTATATTATCCACAATTATTGATGTTGTCTAACAGAACCTACTCCAGTCTCGGTAAATATGCAGAGTAAAATTACTGATTACTATCTTTGAGCATTGTTACCTCTCTGTCAAATACCCATCTTTCATTCTACTTGTTGAAATTGCTCAAATAACACTTTTCTAAGAAACCTTCCCTCTCTCAAATGAAAAGTTTGTTCCTCACTTGTGTTCTCAGAGCTCTTCATTAATAAGTTTATTGGAGACAAGAATTTCATGCAGTTTATATTATGCTGATGTCCTTGATGGTTTTCATATTTATTTCTCACTGAACATTGAGCATCAAAGAGTCATTCCTTTTTTGTACTCTCATCATCTTTTAAATAAAATGATAAATCTGTGCATGGCTGGATGTTTGTTTGGACATGATTTTATTGAAAGCTTCATAGAGAGATAGCATTTAAGCAGAGGAGATAGATTGTATTATGACATGAGAATAGTATTCTTATTGAACTAAATGTATTTTTGAAGAATATCCAAAAGCTAACTCAGTTAAACTATGAAAAATTTGTAGCAAATAATTGTGTTGGTAGATGACAGAGAATTTGTGTGTGCATTGAATGATAGGCAATTGTGTTCCCTCACTGCTACTGAAAAGAGGTGATTTGTGTAAAATTTTAGCACAATGAATAGTACTTTGCTCAAGTTTATAACTTTACAGAGTTACTATAACATCAGCGCAACTTACAGGAAAAGGTGTAAATGAGAAATGGAAAAGGGAAGGGAAGAATGGTGAGGGGCACAGGATCAGGTCTACTAAGAGTACCATCCAAGTAGCTGGGAAATGTGACTGTTAGAGGAAGAGAAGATAACTAAGGTTTCAAACCTGAGTGACAGGAAAGATGCTTCTGCCTTCAGCAAAGGCGGAGATACAAGAGGAAACATGAGTTTGTAGGAAAAGATTATGAATTCAATTTCGGATACACTAGTTTGAAAGCAAATATGAGTTTAAACTTGAAACTATGCACATCCTTAAAGATGTTGCATCAGGACTGCTTCTCTGCTGCTATAAACTTCCTCAAAGGGCCATAACCAGCTAAAACATTCAAGACCATATTTTGCAGCTAACATCAACAAAGGGCTGGAGCTGTGACTGACTGAACTGTGATTCAATGGTTGGAACATAAAGCACCATTCCTAATTAATGACAAGCAAATTTAAAAGAAGGCCTACAAAGTCTAACCTTATAAATTTAAAGTAGAAAATACACACTTTGATACTGTTCCTTATATAACATTGAGTGGCACTATGTAAATGAAAAAAACCTTAGTTAATCCAAATTTATTAAAATCTTGACTTTTTATATCATTTCCACTAAAAATATGAAGGTTATTGCTCTTTCCTTATTTTCTATCCTTTGAAATATATTAGTATTTCTTGTTTAGATGAATGACATTCAAAAACAGAATAGTAGGGGGGAGATGACAGTTCTTCACTTCTTTAAGATCTGTTTCTTTCCAAAAGAGACAATCTGATGTATTCTGTTATCAAATTCTAAGCAGCCTAATAAATTTATCTTACAACTGAAAAGAAAAAGAAATCTATGAATTCATTCCTAGAGCAATAGAAAAGGCTGTCCAATGGGGCAACAATTCTTGTCCAATGCCTTTTAAAAACCTCTCATCATCTCCAGATCACCTTAGTTGTGACAATTGTCATCTAGTAGATGAATAGTTTCTGTCAAGTTTTACTTCTATTGAGATTTGATATGACTTACCTTTTTAAATGATTACCATAACCAGATGAATCCACAGTTTAATTTGATACATATTTGTTCAATTATATATTATACAGTAATATATTATAGTATGTATGTTATACATAATTTTATGCCATGTGTATATTGTATATAAGATATATAGCACAGATATTGTTTTAATTACTTTTATGGATGTTATAAAAATACTTAGGGAAATTTAAGGAAAGAAGGGCTTATTTTGACTCACAGTTCAAGGAGTTTCAGTCTGCCTTGATTGGAATGATTTTGTTTCAGTAGCTTGTTGTGTCTGGTCACATTATGTCATATGTCTGGAAACAGAGAAAAAACACTGCCATTCTTCTTTCCTTCTGTTGAGTTCAGAACACCAACTCATGAGATGATGCTGCACATATTCAAGTGATAGTTAAACCTTTTAAAACATGTACATAGTCCTCCTCCACCGTCAGCCACATTCAGAGAGCCCGGTTTGGTCCCCTGTTCCATCAGTCCCATTCCAACTGGACTTGGTGGTCTCCCGTTAGATCTGTCCCACCGTCTCAATGGGTGAATGCACTCCTCATGGTCCTGACTTCCTTGCTCATGATCTCCCTCCTTTTGCTCCTTATCAGGACCTTGGGAGCTCAGTCCGGTGCTCCTATGTGGGGCTCTGTCATTTTCTCCATCCAACGCCAGGTAAAGATTCTATGGTGATATGCAAGATATTCATGAGTATGGCAATAGGATCTGGACATTTCTGGCACCCTCTCCTCAGCTGCCCAAGGAACTAGCTGGGGGCGTCTTCCTGGACACCTGGGAACCCCTCTAGAGTCAAGTCTCTGCCAACCCTAGAATGGCTCCTTAATTAAGATATATAATTCCTTGTTCCCATATCCACCCTTCCTATATCCCAACCATCCTATTCCCCCAAGCTCTTCCCATCCTCCACTTCACACTTTTCTCTCCCCATCCCCTCATCCCCCCATCCCACCCCACCCCCAAGTTCCCATTTTTTTGTCCGGCAATCTTGTCTACTTCCAATATCCAGGAGGATAACTATATGTTTTTCTTTGGATTCACCTTCTTATTTAGCTTCTCTAGGATTTTTTACAAATTATAGGCTCGATGTCCTTTATTTATGGTTAGAAACCAATTATGAGTGAGTACATCCCATGTTCACCTTTTAGGGCCTGGGTTACCTCACTCAGGATGGTGTTTTCTATTTCCATCCATTTGCATGCAAAATTCAAGATGTCATTGTTTTTTACTGCCGAGTAGTACTCTAATGAGAAACCAAGGACAACGGCGATGAGCTTGAACTCTACAGCATGGACAGGCTCACTTGTGAGCCTTGTCAGTTTGGTTGCTCGCCTTCCTGGACTTAGGGGGAGCTGGGAGGACCTTGGACTTAACATAGTGAAGGGAACCCTGATGGCTCTTTGGCTTGGAGAGGGGTGGAGTGGGGGTATGGGTGGAAGGGAGGGGAGGGAAGGGGGAGGAGGAGGGGAGGAGATGGAAATTTTTAAGAAAAAATGAGAAAAAAAATAAAAAAGAAAGAAACTTCTTCAGGAAATGTCTCATCCCCATGATGACACCTCAGGCTACATTTATTGTATACCATATTCTTGGTTCTGTCCCATAATGCCATTGCCATTTTTGCCAAAAGAGGGGATCTATATATATTGGTCATAGACCAGAGGTGGATGCCTCTGGAGACTCAATAAACTTCCAAATGCTTTAAAAAAAACATGTACATAATATACAAAAATGAGAATTTTATTGACAAACTCAGGTGATATTGTGATATATGTCAATTTTAGACTTGTTCATTATGTGTTTTATGAATTGAATATTTTAAGTTACCATCAAATTAACCAAAGTCTGTTTTGAATTCTGTTCCCACAAGCTTTGAGTCACTGGTAGGAAATAATTAGAGCAATGATGAGGGATAAGTTAAATGCACAAAAAGAGAAGTCATGTGACTAAAAGCCAACTTCATAGCTCCTGCCAACTGCTGTAAGTTAGACAACATGAAGTAGCTGAGGAACTCAATATAATTGAAAAATCTGCATTTGTTGGTATGAATGTTGCCTACATAGTTAGCTTGTGACATCTCAAAATCTATTGGGAAGACTCAGCTTCAGAGCCCTAAATCCCAAGAGGAGCCAAACAGATGTGGTAAAAGAAAACTAATTCATCATTGCCTTGAACTCTTTCCTAACTGCTTTGGACTGCACTACAATGGTATAGGATGGAAAAGTAACAGACAGTATTGTTGTTGGATTAGAACAGTATGGATTTGAATTCAATCAGGGCCATCTTAGTTCCTTTGTACAAAAAAATGATCATTTATAAATAATTCCCACTGCTTCAGAAAAATTCATATAAATTATCACAAAACAAGCCATCTATAGTTGACTGTTATTGTATAACTCATTCTCTGAAAAATTCATGCTTTTGCTATCTTCCATACACATCTGAAAGATATTTGTTTAATGTGAAGGGTGTGAGTACAATAATTCAAAGAAAAAAATGTAAGCTCTACATTAAACTCAACTGACTCTAATTATCCTATAGAGTAATGACTTTTATTGCAGATGGTTTTCCTTTAATAAGCTGTGAAAAAACAGAACAGCAAAAGGCTCCCATGATGTGTGACAGGAAGTAACAATTCGACAGGGAAGGAATAAAAAGCATCTCTTAGCCCAAAGATGCTTCATCCACTTTATTTTTTTAAATATTTATTTATTTGTTTAATATGTATACAGTATTCTTCCTGCAGGCCTCATTACAGATGGTTGTGAGCCACCATGTGGTTGCTGGGAATTAAACTCAGGACCTTTGGAAGAGCAGGCAATGCTCTTAACCGCTGAGCCATCTCTCCAGCCCCAACAGGCAGTATAAATTGAACTCAGTGAGTGGACTATGCTTTTTAAAAAGGGGAACATGAAGTTGAGAAAGGGTGGGAGTGGATCTGGAAGGACCAGGGTGACTATGATCAAAATACATTGTATAAATGTATGAAACCCTCAAAAATTAATAAAAATACTATGCTACAAATCAGCATGGTAGGTCAGGCGGTTGTGGTACAAGCCTTTATTCCCAGCACTTGGGAGGCAGAGGTAGGTGGATCTCTGTGAGTTGGAGGCCAACCTGGTCTACAAGAACTAGTTCCAGGACATCAGGACAGGCTCCAAAGCTAAACAGAGAAACTCTGTATCAAAAAAGTTAGAAAGAAAGGAAGAAAGAAAGAAAGAAAGAAAGAAAGAAAAAAAGGAAAAGGAAGATAAAGAAACAAAGAAAAAAATCAGCCTGGAGATTTAAAAAAAAAACTTACATTATGACAAAATTGTACCCTATCATTTACATAGGGTTGTAGCTTCAAGGCAAAAAAGCTATTAAGCATCTGAAAGAGCTTCCTAACATTGTTTTTTAAAGAAAAATTTGAGTATTATTATACTCAAATATATATATAACAATAAATAAATATATATGACAATTTTATATATATATATATATATATAAAACAATTATTGTTGCTGTTGCTATTATTAATTTGTTTTGTATGGGCCCCTGTGCCTCCGCCCTAAAAGTGGGCCAAAGTGTGGATCTGGTCACAGGTCTCGTTAATTATAGGTGTGAGAGAGCAGTAGATCTGGGAAGGAGCCCTCCAAACTCTGGAAGCTGCACTCTGAGTCCTGCCAGGGTCCTGCTCAGACCTTCAGGAGAGCCCAGCCTGGTGTGGTTTATTGGCTTGTGGAGAGGGAACAGACTGTGCTGGGGAATTCACAACTTGGAAAGTCTATTGAGGAAAAGTCCAGGCTGGCAAATGTTGATGTCTTTACAAGCCTTCATGTTAGGTAATTAAAACTAACTTATCTTTTAAAACAACTTTATGTTTCTTAATATTGACTTCACCTTAAAAACAACTTCCAGATCAGCCGCCATGCCTCTTACCTGTTGTCTCAATGTTAAAGCATTGAAAAAAGCAGAGCTGGTGTCTTCACTCCAAACTCAATTTTAATGCAGTCTCTCATAGAAGCTGGAAGAAATAACTCAGATTATTTTGTCCCATCGGGTTATTCGATCATTGTTGAATAACAAGCCCTAACCTTTCTTTCAGATGTCCCTTAAGCATAACTAATAAACATGAAGGAATTTTGCCCGGAAGCTTCATCCACTTTAGAGTAAACTCTGAGGCACACAAATCAATGTTTTTGTATGCAGAGACTCCATGCTCATTCCTGGCAGCCTAGACCTGAAATAATTACAGAGAAATTGTATTAATTAATTACTACTTGGCCTATTCTGACTTCTTATTGTCTTGTTCTTACACCTTAAATTAACCCATTTCTATTATTTTGTGTATCACCGAAAGGCTGTGGCTTACCAGGTAAAGTTCTGGCATCTGTCTCCTTCAGGAACTACATGGCATCTCTCTGATTCTACCTTCTTTCTCCCAAAATTAAGTATCTGCCTAGCTATATTCTGCCCTGCGACAGGCCAAAGAAGCTTCTTTATTAACCAATAATAGTAAAACATGTTCACAGCATACAGAGGGGAATCCCACATTATCTCCCCTTTTCTTTCTAAATACTCTTTTATTTAGACAAAAGAGGGAGGTGCTGCAGGAACTCCTTCAGCCAATAGCCTTTAAGATACCAGCCTACTTAGGTGTCATCTTTTGTACTATAAATGCAGGCAAAAAGCTTGTGTGTGGCTCTCTCTTGGATGCTGGATTCGATTCCTGTTCCACCTTCATGCAGAGGACTGTTGATCTGTGAGTCTAACCCTAAATAAAGAACTCTTTATTATATTCCATTCTGAACTAGTATAGGACAACTTTATTGTAATTGTCTACATGTATTGACCCTCAACACACCTTTGTTATTACATAAACTAATGGTGTTTCCATCACCTATGCATACATATGGAAGTCCTTTCTGTCCTTCTTTTCCCTACCACCTATTCCAATGTAACTCACTACCTTCTACACATAACTTGTTTTAACCAATTGCAATTATTTCTTCAAGAAATCATGCTACTGACAGTTATTCTATTTTTTGTCCTACCAATGTTTTATTCTACCATTTCTTGTGTTTTTCCACAATGTGTGTCATTCTAAAATTATATACATTTTCTACTAGTTCCCTGACCTACCTCTTGAAGTTCAGAGTGATATAAGTAAATAGTAGAAAGCTTTTGTTTGATGTAACTAACTAATTTACAATGTCTTACTCCTTGTATCACAACAGCAAAACCAGAAACCAGTTCAAGGGTCCACAAAATAGATCTTTATATACTTAAACCTTCATCATTCTGAGAACTGAAATTCTGAGATGCCCATCTTGCCTATATCTGGATTTCCCACATCCATACTGCCTCTGTTCTTCCAAGGCTGCTCATCAGTAACTTGCTATAATCCTTCTATTTTCACACAGTTCATCTTTTCGTTGGGACTGACTTCTCAGCTTCTACAATAGCACCCATGGTCACTTATTTTAAGTGCTCTTTCCAAAACCCTCAAGCCAATCAAATCACTTATTCCTGGCACCCTTCTTGCCAGTCTCCAGCTGAGGACCAACCTTGAAGACATATCAATGTGCAGATTTTACATAAAGACAATGAAAAACCACATTCTGGGAGTTCTAACTTGGACCGGAACCTTGTTCTTATACCCACTTGTTTCATGATGTTGAAAGTTTCTTTTTAAATTTAAATTTCTGTTTAAATTTTCTTTAAAATGAAAGTGATTTTTACTGTATGTTGTATGTTTTTAATGAAAATTACAAGATGTACATATGCTGGCTCAGAGCACCCAAGAATGGAAGATTCTGATTTCTCCTCCCTTTTCCTCCATTTCGTAGATATGACTTATTTGCTTTTCAACTTCTCTCAGTATCATCTCTTGAGAGCCTTTATTTTTATTCTACACAATAATTTATGTATTTTTCCAAGACAAGCATACCTTATATTTAGTTCTTGATTCTAAACAAATTGAATATTTATTTATTATTATATTCAATATAATATAAATCATGCAGAAGAAAACTTGCTCAGTTTCCTTTGTGAACATTTCTAAATATAGTAGTCTCTTAAGTTCCAATGTTCCAAGTGAATATGTAAATAGTACTGAACATTATTATCTCTACACTCTATAAATTTCATATATAGACACCTGTGATAAAATTTAGTTTATGAATTAGGTTCAGGAAGAGATTAAGAACAATAACTTAGTTAAGTGGGATAATGATAATAAAACTGCAATAAAAGTTAGATAGATGTGGTTTTGTGAAATTATAGCTTCCTTTTTTCTGGTAATGTGCTGAGGCAACAGCTACATGATAAGACAAGATACAAGAAAAATAGCATATGCATTGTGATATAGTAAGTCACTACTACTTACCCTCTTAATTGAATATAACACAATATCAACAGTAAGCCTGATATCCAAGAAAGCTACTGAGTTACAACATGTGAGCAGCATGTACAGTATAGACACACTGGACAACAGTATGACTGACTCATGCTCTAGGTGAGACAGTATGATATGACAATATTTCCTCCTTTACCTCAGAACATAGAAAATTTTAAATTTATGAATGGCCTATTTATAAAATTCTTTATTGTTTTAGGTTTTATTTTACTTTTATTTTATGTGTATGAGTATTTGAATATATGCCTGTATACAACATGTGTGCAGTGCCTGTGGAAGTCATAAGAGGGCACTGAATCCCCTCAATCTTGAATTAGAGATGGTTGTGAGGTGCCATGTAGGTATAGAGAATGAACCCAAGTCCTCTGAGAGAGCAGTCAGTGCTCTTAACCTCTGATCCATGACTCCAGGCTCTGATATTCCTTACTTGATAGTTATGAAATTATCTACAGACATGTAAAAAATGGAACATAAAATCATAGCTAAATGTATGTAAGATTTGTGGGGCAAGGTGTTCTGGGGATGCTATAGCAACCATACTATCTCCTTTGCCGAACTTTTTCTCTCTTCTTAAGCAATGTTGATATTTTCACCTCCTCTATGATGGCAGACTATCAGAGATTTCTTCTCTAGTGCCAGCAACTTCTCATCTTTATAATATTTCCCACTTTATCAATTCATTTCACTATTTACAGAAATTTTAAATTAAGTTGTAAATCCCTATCTTTCCTGAATATTGCAATTATTTATCAAAGCTAAAAATGATCTAAAAATTGGCAAACTCTAACACTTCATCTGTCCCTTACCTCTGTAGATCTTGACATTAATGCCCAGAATCTATGTTTTGATAATGTTGTTTTTTAATAACTATCATGCTCTCTTTCCATTTATTTCTTCTAGTTTCTTATCTAATCTCATTTTTCACCCTTATTGGCTGTTCTCTTAGAAATTCTGCTGTAAATATCCCCACAATGAAGTAATATCATACATAGAGGTATTACAGTTATGCCCATTTTCCTGCAGGGTTGCTCTTAGAGAAAGAAGTACCAAAAAACTTTGAGGTTATTTTGATCTGACTCTTCTCTGCTTGGAGTCCAGTTTCCAGCATATGCATCATTGTAGTTACTGTCCTGCATATTTCAAAGGTATAATTCCCTTCACATCAAAATATTACTCCATTTTATTGAAATATAACTAAAAGAAACATATATAATTATAATATGCAGTGTGATGGCTGATATAAATTTATAGCTAAATGCTGACTATAGTCAAGATAGTATAGTAACTAACACATCTGTCATCTCACCTAGCTATCATTTTATTAGTTTTGTTTTTTGGTAAGTACATTCAGAATCTACTGTTGGCAAATAATAAGCACATATTATGATATGGTTAATGTCTCCATGCTCTCACTTATGCATGGTATCTTACAAATCCTTTCACAAATAAGAACAGGAGAATGGTAGCTACCAGGAGTTGGAGAGTTGGGGAAATGGAGAAACACTGGCCAGAGCCCTAAGTTTTCAGCTGCAAAGTGTGTTCATCTTTACTTAAGGGCTCTGTTTTCTAAGAAAATCAAATACATTATCTTTTTAAAGTAATAATAGTAGGAAGTTGCTGAGGGCTACAAAAAGGAATTCATACTTCAAGCATGTCTTCTTTTCTAGTCATAAAGTTGTCGACCCTCGCTGTAGCTCAATATTGAACTACAAGTTTATGGTCTCATCTACTTTCAAGGTTCAGGTCCCCTTTGGAGTTCTGGAGAACGCTCTTCTGGAGCACTCATCATCGGGTTCACAGACTAAAGTATATTATTGCTATGGCGATCCATTATGTCCGACTGAAGACCCCCAAAATGCAGAATAACTCCAAAGATGCTCCTCCGTGAGGCTCTTCAGGGGAATTTGATCATTCCTATGTAGTCACAGTTACTCTTCTTTATGATGTACTAGTTGCATACTGTAGGATACCCAGTGTAAAGAAAATAAGAAAATGTAAGTCAACAATATGAGATATTTGTCAATGATGTATTGTTTATTTTAGAACCTCCTGTCTTCTCATAATATGAGAAGCGGGCAGGCCTGCTTTTCATCCCACCTGGCTCCCGCATGGCTAGCTTTACACCTGAAGTAACAATACACAAATTGTATTCATTTAAACACTGCATGGCCCATTAGCTCTAGCCTCTTACTGGCTAACTCTCACATTTTGATTAACTCATTTCTAATAATGTGTGTAGCACCATGAGGTGGTGGCTTACTGGGAAAGTTTCAGCATGTCTGACCTGGTGGCTGCCTTCAGGGCGACTTCCTCAGAGAGGAGAGTCATGCATCTGCCTCACTGCCTTCTTCCTAGCATTCTGTTCTGTCTTCCTCACCTACCTATGTTCTGACCTATCAGGCCAAGCAGTTTTCTTTATTAATTAACCAATAGATAGAAGACCCTCCTACATCAATAATATGAGATGTATCTTGGTCCCATGGTCTTTCTGTCTCTTCTGTTTGTACCAGCAAGTGTGTGCATACATGAATCAGATATGACTGATTCTCTATACACTGAGTTTGAAACTTCAGAATTATAAAGCCCATTAAGGACTTGAATTCCATACTGGTTAACTTGCATTTCTACAATAGGAATAGTATGAGTGATATTCAGTTTCTTCTAGTTACTTTCCATGCAGCAAATGGGACACACTCTGCTCACAGGTTTCCGCGGAGTCCTGGGACAGCATCCGCGGCCATCTCCATCGTCCATATTTAACAACTCAGCAAATCTAAGCCTCCTTTCCTAAAGCCAACAGAGAGGTTAAGCTGCATGTAATCACAGATGTAACAAATGCTTGAAGTTAAAAGTGAACAACAAGCAATTTTTCTGTTTAATGAGACTTGAAATGCACCTCTGAGAATTGTTAAAAAGACAAAGTGCCAGCTTTGTACCAAGGATTCAGAGGTGGATGTCAAGGTCAGCACAAAAGTACTCTCTGTGTTATTTATCCATACATTAATATAGAATTCTGTAAATTTCAAAGATTTGGTTCAAGTAGATTGCAATTATAGTAAAAGAATACGTTGTTCTGTCTGTAGTATCTTCTATATCAAGACTTCTAGTTAAAAGGAGTAAAGAAGGAGTATCTATCATATATCTAAAACCTATCTAATATTTGTGTGTATTATAATAAAGTAGAAATTTCCACTTCTTCTATGTTACCACTGCCCACTGCCTGTCCTTGTCAAACAAATGCTATCACAATGAAATAAATAATTCACCTCTCCTGTTACTTTAAAGATTAAAAATAAAAGACATAAATCAAAATTTTCAAATAATATTCACTAATAAATAGTAGTCTATTTATGTGCACCAATGCTTTGGACTGATAGAACAGTATTCAAGTGAGACGGGTAGTCACAATATGCATTCTGGGTGACTGTGGATGAAAAAACTTGGGGGGACAAACCTCAAAGTGTCTAGTAAACATGTATGTGTTCATTATAACATCCTGGTGATATTAAATTAAATGATATTATATTAATATGAAATATATTATTTCAGAAAAACTATTTTTATAAAAACAAAATACTGAAGATTTGGGTAATATTATTTTCTTTCATAATATCTTTAAATTGTTACTCATAGGTAACACATATTATAAAGGTGATAGAGAAATGCTTCATGCCAAAGCAAAAATACAGGATTTTGTTTCCTTTTTGTGACACTGTTGATCACAACAGATGTGGCCACAAAGCAGTGAAACTGATTGTAAGAGTCACACATTGTTCCCTTCTAATGCAAATCTATCTCTCAGAACAATAGCCAATCAAGTGTATTCATATAGGATGAAGCTTAATAAATTATCTATTAACTTTGAAGAGAGAAATATATAAAGTTGTTATAAAGGTATGACCTGGAAGGCTCAACTATTACTTACCATTTATTCAGTAACAAACAGAGAAATTATTCTTCACTAAATTAATAGTCCTTACATGTGAATCCCGAAGTTCTGGTAGGTCATTCAATGAAAGACAGAGAGAGAGATTGAGAGAAAGAGAAGGAGAAGAGAGAGAGAGAAGACCTTGGTGACAGGAAGGCAGAAGTGGAAAGGGTATCTTTTTCTCTTGAAGGATAGGCAGAGAGAAAGTAGGCAATTTACTACTTGTGCTTCACAGTTTTTTTTTAAATCTCTTACCAATGATGAATGAAAATAAATGAATGTCAGAATTTACTTTCTCATCACAGAGGTTTCATTAATCATCATTATAATCAAAAGAATATGAAACTGTTCCTCCATTTATCAGCCATCCTTTGAGCAGTCAGCATGCACAAAAACTAAACTGTGTTCCAGGGATTCGGAGGCAAGTACCTCAGACATGGCGTAGGAGGAAAAACCAAGTACAGCTAGGATATTTCGGGATAACTGAGGAGAGATTACCAGAAGAAGCAGGAGCTAGAAACAAGACATACACATAGAGAAAGGGTAGGTTAGCAAGAGAGCTGCTTATGTAAAAAATAATGGGCTTTGTCTGTAAGACCGTTATGCACACTACTTTTAGTCTAATTATTTTAGATGAATTTACAGAACAGTCATATGCCACAAAGGAAATATGGAAATAAACCTAAAGATCTGTAAAATGATTTTATTTGTATCAAATCCTCAAGTTAAGTAAATTTTTCAAAACCCTTTTGTCAGATTCTGATCAGCAGCATAAAATGTAACTGACAGGACATTGATCAAGATGGCAAATCTGAGGCACCACCCACACCTAGGCGCAAACAGAATTAAAGGCTGTGTCCATATTGACACGTTTTCCCAGCTAATTCCTGTAGCTCCCATTGCTGACAAACTTGCTCTTCTATTTTATGGCATAATGTCTTTTATCAGATGAATTGGAGCCAAGCAGAACATCAAGAACTAAATTTCTCAAAATGTACAAAATGCTGGAGAGGCAGCCTGCACCTGCAGCCCCAGGAGCAAATGTGTTGAATAATCAGGCATCCCAAACAGCCGCACTAGGGTAATTTACTCAGCTAATCATTATATGAAAGAGAACATTTGATTTCCGCACCAAAGTTGCACTGAAGTAGATGCATCCTTCATTCGATTAAATAAGACACCACAAACAAAATCATCTCACTCGATGAGTAATTCTTAGTGCGTACTCAATAAACCTGAGTTCCATCCTCAGAGAAGGCATTTTATCTCTCATTTTTGTGCACACGGGAGAGATGCTTGGATCCCCAACTCTTGAATAGCACCCGAGCCCTTAGTTTATTGTTGAAAGACTCATTTTTATCTTATGTATATGTGATTAAATATGTCCCAAAGAGAGACCTGTTGTTAGTCTGCTGGAATGTAGTGGAGTCTTTGAATGCACATGTGAGAACACAGGGCAGGCCTCCTTGTTTCTATTCAGCCACAAAATTAGTGTTCAGCAGCTGTTGAAGATGAAGGAGTAGAACGGTCCTGCCTTACTTTCTTTCTCTCTCTGGCTTCTACTGGCCTTCCCAGCCTTAACCAATTTTGAAACGGAACTAGAGTTGAAATAGTTTTCTAGTGTGGATTCCAAAAAAAAGGTTTCAATTCTAAGGAAATGTAAAGAAAATGTTAGAAAATGTAAAAGCTAAGGAGTCACCGAAATGGGCTACAGTGGCTTCTAGGATACTTCCTATGTGGTAGCTGTCACATGTTCATTCAGAAAATGGGTTTGGTTCCCTTTTCCTTGCATGGGCATTTACATGCTCTCTTCATTTGTAGAGACTAGAAAATAGTTTTATGTGACACATTACATCCAGCAACAAGGAGTTTCTTAAACCATGAATGAATTTACACTAGACACCTAGACACTTATACAAATCCCAGCACACATGGGCAGGCACACACACAAACATATATATACACACATGTACCCACATACCCCTACACATAAACACAAACACACATTCACATGCATACACTCATATGTATACTCACCCAAACACAAACATACACACATGTACACACATACATGCATATATACATACTTAGACAAAAATGCACACATATATTTACTCACAGAAACACACATATGATACATACACATGCATTTACACATAGACAGACATATACTTACACACACAAATGCATACATACAACAAATACACACATACATACACATGCACAAAACACACACTTGCAGACACATACATACACACACAAACTGTCACATACGCATTAAATCATGCTTGCAAGAAAATAAAATTCTGCCCCAGTACTTCCATTAAAAATTTGTATTGCTCAAGTTGTGGTAATTTAGCGAGGGAAGTAAAAGGTCAACTTAGTGTGCTCAGTCATCTATCAAAAGAGTGATAATTTTAGATAGTTTTAGATAATTTTTACAGAAAGTTAGAAGCTGTGTACCATCATCCCCTCTCTGGTTTGTTTTCCTGGTTTTTCCATGTCTGAAGCTAATAGTGAAGCAGACAGCAGTCACTGCTGAGACAAGAGAAAGGGAAACGGGGAGAGGCCAGAATGCTGTGCTGTGCTTCCTCGGTTTAACACTGCAGCATGTCTACGACTAGACACCCTGTCACAACTGCTAGTCTATTGCTTTAGCTGGTGGTCTTCTCTTACTTTATCAGTACTGAAGACCCAGTAATGCCTAAGTGTGAAATGGTTCCAAAAAACAGGCTATCGTAAAAGCAGAGACACTATGGGTGATATGGGCTTTCTTGTGGTCCTCCATGTTCTTTAAATTTTTGGATTAAAGAAGGGAACAAAAAAGAACATTATGAAGTGATTTCTCAAGCATTTTCTGCAGCTATGCCTTCCTGTCTTGAGAAAAACAGAATTACAACAACAACAAACAAAGGTTTTAGAGTTGCCTAAAATCATAAGACTAAAATAAAAATAATGATCACTTACCTTTTGTTTCTTGATAATAATCTAGTGTTACAGGTACATTGTCTGTGGTATCTGTAGTGAAAGATAATCCTTCCCAACAGAACAAGCCAACCAGAAGCTAGGGTCAAGAACCCTCTCTGTGTGCCTACGGCTTCTGCTTAGTGCTCAGTGTTAAGGCTCTTGCTTGGGAACACAGCCATGTGACTATAATCAACAGATGCAGACCACAGAATAATAGCCATCCTAAAAATATCCCCACCCCAGTCCTTAGGAAGGCGAATGGATCACTTACAGAGAGCAAATAGAATTCCACAGGTGTGGTAAAGTGGGGCTCTTGAGATGAGGGATTCCCTGGATTATCTCGGGCTCTCAACATAATCACAAAAGACAGGAGAGTTAGACTGAAGCAGATGTGAAGAGAGAAATAGACACAGGAGTCTGACGCAGTCACAAAATGGATCCTTCTCCAGATTTCAGGCTTCTGATCTCCAGAGCTGTGAGAGAGCAAATTTGTGTGTTTGAAGTCACAGAATTTACGGTGATGTGTTACAGCATGATGGAAAATAAAGATGATAGGCGGACTCAATGTTAGGAATACACCTTTTGGCTTTGAGAAGCTGGAAATTTGATTGGCTACATGGTCAAATGGCAAGACAGGACATTGAAGGACTAGAACATCACTGCTTCCATAATGTCATCACTGATAGCCCTTAATTTCTTTCCCTCTCTGTTTTGTATTTCTGGTCTGTTAACTTCATCCTAAGAGCAATTCCCTTATTAAGCTGGGAAGGCTACCATGGAGAATTGGAGTTGCATTTCTGGTTCACATTCAGGAAGCAAGAGCTCCGCTAGCCATCATATCTGCCCTGATGGACTGACTCAGGCCCATCCTGGGACCCTTCCTTGATGGCTGCCTATGATGCTGGCACAAACCTGGATTCTGTGATGAGAGAGAAAGAGGATGCATGTCAGATAGGACACTAGCAATGCCAGTTCTGTGAGCAGGAGAATGACACTCTGACCTTAGTCTCTCTCAGTTCTAAGAAGCACACTCCAGATTTTCCTTGGCAACGTTTCCCACTCTCTGTAAGGACAGTTGTTATATAGAAGGAGCAGTTAATTTAATCGCATGACTCACTCTGGCAGGCCCTGGCAATTCGTTGGGACTTTTCTCCACCTGGGGAATGGCAGTGTGCCCAGCACCTTGGCTCATCAGAGTACCGTCTGGCATACCTGCTGCAGGTCACTGAACTCTGGACTAGATTGACAGCAGAGACCCTCATGTGAATCACCCCTCGATGTGGCATATTCCATCTGAAACTGATAATCACCATTTGTGTCTGTGTATCACTGCCTTTGTCTCTCATTGAAATCTGCTTTCTAATATGTGTTTTACAAGTATGTGATATGACAGTTGTAAGGAAAGTCCAGCCCACCTAACTCTATACCACAGTAAAGTAATACATGGCAAAAAGAGAATAGAGAATAGACATTAATGGGATATTTTTATAAGTATGGAGTGGGCTGCACATTTTATGAAATATTTCATTTACTCTCCAATGCCCAGTGCAATCTTTTCTATGATTTTACAGAAGAAAATACTTAAGTGTTAAGCCAGGGTTGAAAATATCAGAGCTTTATGCTATATGAATCCCAATCCCTTGCTTTTTTTCTATGGTACACATAGACGCTATTGCGATTGTTGAATAACAGGTAGGGCTGACCTACTAGACTTTCTCTTCATGTGATTTCAGGTTTGTGCTAAGCCTTATAGAAAATGTCCTACTGGGGGATAAAAATCTGAAAAGAATCAAGTTTGCCCATCATTGGTTGAACTAGAGATGACAGATGGTTTCTCAAGACCATCTTCAGAAGAAGGCTGCAGTGTATCTAGAACCGTAATGACCCATTTAGGTCATCACTTCACCAAATCAATTCAAAAGAAAACCTTAAAATGACAACTTGATCTTTGGAATAGTGGATGATGTGCTCTGCCAAATGGGTGTGTCCCAAGGTCCCAACCATTTGCAGAAGATAAGCTTCAAAGAAAAAGAATGTGAACAGGCAGTGGTGGCACAAACCTTTAATTCCAGTACTAGGGAGTCATGCCTTTAATCCCAGAACTAGAAGGAATATAAAATGAGAGGATAGAGAGGCTTAGGCTGCTTAGTTTATGGTCATCCAGCTTTGGTAGAGATAATATTCCTCTAATGGCTTGCCTGCTTTGCTGTTCTGCTTTTCAGGCTAAACCCCAATTTCTGTCTCTGGGTTTATATTATTCTTGCTACAATATATAGATTAGGGTAGGCATTGAAAAAACAGCTCCAGCTATTTTTTTAATTAATTGATGTGAACAGGCTGGGCTACAATTTCAAGAGGACAAACACTTTATTTTGTGAATAATGCATTCAAGTACTGACCCACAGCAAATTATTTTTGTTGTATGAAGAAATGAACTAATAAAAGAACTGACAACTTTTTAAGCCTACATGTTGTAAGCAGAACGGAAGGTAATGGCAGAGCAAGGCAATAAGATGATGGCAAAAGTTGCTAGATTGACACCATGTTTAGCAACAGTCATGGACCACTTTAGTGACCACGGACAAGGCAGACCAAACCTACGGTGATGACCTTTGACATAGTGTGAGTTTCAGTGTTGGAGTTTATGGAGTCTTTCTTACGCAATAAGCATCACATGAATTTTCAAGTTTTGAGAAATGTTTGAAAAGCATTTCCAGTTGCTTGCAATCTGTAGAAAATGCCTGCAACAATTTTCAGAAACACTTCTATTCAACCACTGAAATTGCAATTTATGTAGTCCTGTGTGATTGCCTCTGCTTTATTGTTCAAGAACTGTTAATAATGAGTAAGAGCTTTAATATGTAGAAAACTAGCAACAAAATTAGACTTGAAATTCTTTTTTTAAATTTTTAATGAAAAATAGAAAAGACACTGTTAGAGTCAATTTCCAGAGATAATTTATTACCATATACTTGTTTAATTTATTTCTAATTTAGCGACAAACTAACAGTTAAAGATGAGCAAATGAGATGGCTTACAAGCTCCAGTAATTCACTTAACATTTTCTCACAGAGGCTGAGAACAGAGAGCAGAGATGACAAATGTCACAATGCATGTCAGCCAGTGACTATGGTTTGATCATGGTTACCCCTGCTTGCATCACCAGGTCCAGTGGATGTTTTCCTTGACATGAATCTATTATTGCTCTTCTCCCACATTAATGTAATTGGTTCTTGCTCTCCAGAGGAGGATTTATTAAGGTAATTTCAGTAAATAAGGGAAAAGAGGTCCCGGCTTGCTGCTGAATCCACAGAGTGTGGGTAATTTCTCCACTCTGCCTCTTGATCCTACAGGCATTCTTTGGTGCACATGTAAAACCTTCCTTTCCACCTTGTGGGAGAAGGCAGGATGAAAACCATTCTGCTTAATAAAAATGGTTCTAAGAAGCAGCATTTATCAAATACTTGATTATCATTGTGTTTATAAAATTATTTTGCATGGAGTATATGCATTACATTTGCACATGTGTGTGATCTCACCTGTGATTACATGGTTGTAGGAAGTTAGTTTTCAGGGATGTTCCTCTCTATTTTTGAACATGGAGCCATAGTTGCTAGGCTGACTGGGCAGAGAGTGCTGGAAACCAACTGTTCTGACCTCTCTTTTATGCATGTTGAAAGCATGCACAGTCACACCCAGTTTTGTGGGAGCTGAGGATCAGAACTCAAGTCTTCAAGTTCACATGGCAGACATTTCCACACATGGAACCATCCTCCTTAGTCCCTGTGTGTTTTAAGGCATATTAAAAACATTTTCAAAGAATTATTCAAATGAATAGACAGAGAGCACACATTTTAAAAATAGTTTCAAGTTCTCAGTTGCTATTAAGAACATAAATGCTGAATCAAAACTCCCTACAGTTTCCACATCAAACCAGATCCTCTGTCACTTAGGAAAATCATGAGGTGGTTTTCTCTTAGTAAAGTGCTTCCAACTACAAAAGAGCAACTCCACTTCCCAATGTGGGCAGAGTCTTTCTGCAGCAGAGTGCGAGGCGTGGGGAGGCGTAATTCCCACAGACAGCTGCCTTTATTCTGCCAACATCTTTCAGTTCGAATAAAATATTTTCACAATGCCCAAGAAATTATATTATTCCAGCAGAGAGATGAAACATCCCATTTTCGGCATATCTGGCACCCTTTGAAATGGGATGTAGAAATCAGAAGCTTCCATATTGACACTATGTTCACAACTTTGAATGCTGAGTAAGGATAGATTCAATGAAGGAAGCCAGCTTAGGGTATCCAGGTGAGGACAGCATCAGAACCTATGTTGTCTCCAGGGAAAACCTGGTGCCTATAGGATTTCTGGCTGTGGGGAATCCAGTTAAGGAAATAGGAGAGTCATTGCCTAATTCAAGTTAACCAACGCAGAATGAAACGAGTGAAATCTGGTGGACATCATGTGAACACACCAAGGGCTGTGTCACCTTTATAACCCTAAGGAACAGTAGTCCCAACTCCGTTATACAGAGTATTGCTTAACCTGACACTTTTGTTTGAAAGCCAGACTTTGTCTTGTGTCTTTGGAGCAGCATTAATTCAGATCTGACTTGGGTTTGTTCCTTGGGCAAAAGGTTAAGTGATCCATAAATTTATTTCCCTGAAGATTTGGAAAAAGAAAAGTAAATATCACAGTGATTTGTTAGCCAAGATCCGCAGCAACAGAATCATCGAATATCCTCCCTGTAGCCAGAGTCAGAGCCATGTAGTGAATAGAAAATAATTAAAATATTTACAGCTTTCCCTCATGAATGATGTCAACGACCAGAAAGATCAAATCCACCAAGCAATCTGATTAATAACAAATGGCTCTAACCTGTTTTATGTTTGACTAAGAAGTAAATTCCATTACAAATGGCAAAGAAGCATAAATCATCCTTGCAAAATAGCTTTTTGTTAACAGAACTTCGCAGTGTAGAAATGTTCAATCTCCCAAAACCAAAATATATGTGTTGCCAAATAGAACCTACATTTTTCATGACCTAACCTTAGGTTTTATGGGGCCATATCCAGAGGCTCAACACTGGTGTAATAAGCACCGTTAGAGCTCATGACAGTTGGTGCTGTGAGCAGCAGATTCTATGACTGTGGCAATGTATTAGCATTCAGATGGAAGTGCTCTTGTGGAAGAGAGGGCGCTTGAAAAGACAATAATGGTGGAGAAACCTTTGGAGATGGCACCTTCCTCTCAGTCACAATGGCTTGGTTGTTGAGACTCCATCAATCACATGCATGGGTCTGTGCTCACTGAAAGACTCCATAGTGAATTCCAGCCTCTTTTGCTAAATGAAGAGCATTGTGTCCTTGTCCCTTTGTATCTCCAAATAATTTTTCAGTGTGCATCCACAGGATAGACTTTTGCTTAGAAAAGTTGAGGAGAGATATGCCAGCTGTAAAAACTCCTGGAAGAGAAGAGGCCCACGAGGTTGACTTTTTTGGGCTTCTCTAGCTCTTGCTGTTACTAATTCATTTCATAAAGGAGCACCAAGCATCCCCCAAACCAGTATTGGTTATGCCTACCCAACACCTGGGTCCTTTCCCATACTGAGGTCTGTTCCCTATTTTGTCACGGGTGTCTCAGAACTGTAATTATAGTCAATCAGAAAGCTCATTGAGTTCAATTCAACACATTGTGCTTCTGCCTGGGTCTATAAAGGTGAACAACAAAATAACATGCCAGCCTTCACTGACATGTGGTCTACTGGAAAGGACAGGCATTATGTAAGATTGTCACAAATAATTCTCTAAGCCTTTCACTGATGAAAGGTTTCAGAAACTGTTGTAGGTTGGATAGGAAATGTCCTATAAAACTCATTTGTTAAGTACTTGGTCCCCAGCTGATGGTGCTACAGGGATCTAAAAGGGTTAGTAGTGCAGTTGCTTCCATAAATGGCTTAATCTACTGATGTGATCCTTAGTTTAAAAGATGAGGCATGGTTAGCAGAAGTAAGTCCCAGTGACTTCTCATTGAAGTGTACATGTTGATTCTTACAGTTTGTGTCTTTCTCTCTGCTTCCAATCTGTGATGAGATGAATCATTTGCTTTATGTAGGGCACTCTGTCTTAGTGTTCTGCCCACCACTGATTCAGAAGCAATGGAGTTAGGAAATTCTGGGCTGAAACTTCTGGTGCTGTGAGCCAAAATAGATGCTTCCTTTCATTGTTTATGCATGTACTTTCATCCCAGTGATGGAAATGAGCATACAGAATGAGGAAGTATGCTCTAAAAGCTCATAGGCATAGTCTGAGAGATCAAAGGATATGTTCTAGAGAGAACCATTTCAATTAAACTTTGAAAAAATGTTTCCTGGGATAAATCTAAGCCAGCAAGAATGCAAATTGACAAGTCTAGGAGGTGGGAATAGAAGACGTTCTAGACAGACATCATTTCATTAGAGTAGAGGTAACTACCAGTATGCAACTCCTGTTAGTGGAACTGCTGATTGTTGATGGAGAAGGTTGGAAACATCACTGGACTCATACCTAAGATTTTAGCTTCTCCCTCCTTTGCCTTCCAATGTCCTGTATATGACTCTGTCCTGACTGCATGTTTCATCATGGTCTCAGGGGGTGCTAGAGTATACAGACCATGGAAGGATCACTGAAATGGGTCTCCAGAATTGCAGCTATAGAAAAACTGTCATTCATGCTGGAATGAGACTTTCAGAGATATGGGTGTTTTGGGGTCACCTGCATACATATTAAGTAACCCCTCACCCATGCTCTAGAAGTGAGCCCTTAAAATTCTTTGATTCCCCAATAGAACTTTTATAGAACCCTGCTTTGGTTCATCCTTGGTGCTCTTTAAGAAAGGCAGACCTCTTTATACCTTTTTCAAGAGAAGTCCTCCCACAACAGGTGGGGCCACTGGCATTAAGACTAAATGGAGATTATGTAAAACACAAATAATATAGGAAATCTTAAAAGATATGAAGTGGTAGCCTTCTTAAAAAACTCTGAATATTACATAAACTAAGGTTTAGATAGGAGAAAGTTCTGGAAAATACAAGCAGAATCTGTTAAGATAACTCATGCCCTGGGAAAACTCTCCATCAATCTTATTGATAAAACAACTTTTTACATCAACCTGTTATCACTGATGGATTACCTTTACCTTCAAGGTGAGGCATATGTATTTAAGACAGTGTCATTACTTTGAATTTGAGCTTCTAACCTGATTAAGATAAACTCACAACTCCCCTTTAAAAGCAAGTCTCTGCTCCTTCTTAGAGGAACCAATCAAAGACAGAGATAAGTCCAAATGAAATAGACTTGATTTGGGGTACATAAGCTAATGAGTCTTTAGTCTGTGCAATTTGCTTTTCACCAAGACAAACTTGGACTTCCTGGACTACATCTGTTATATATTTTCCCTTAAAGCTTGTCTTTGCATAGAGAATTATTTTGCTACATAAATAGTATTGGAACTTGTCACTATTTTGTCTTAAAGGATCTTGTGACATATCAGGTTATAGGAAGTAAATAGGACAACTAGTAAGAGTAGTCCTCAGCCTCCAGGATGGCCTTTGCTTTTCCCAAGCGTGCAAGGCTGCAGCATCGCAGGATCTCTCACATGCTGGAGGGCGTTTTGAGCAGTGTTCCTCAACACAAAGAGTATCTGCTCTCCGCCTCCTTACCCTGCTTATACAAGCAAGGCTTCAGTATTTTGGATGCCCTCCTAAGGAGCACTCCTCGTTCTTCTCTGAGCAGAAGGTATGTACTTATGCGCCAGTGAGAGAACCTGTCTTCTAGGCAGGAAAACTTTCCATTTCCTCAGCTTATGCAATATATCGTCCAACCTGCCATCTGCCGATCCGGATCTTAAAGCATCTGGCTTTTTCCTCTATCAGCAACAGCGAAGAAGCCATGCTAAGAGAGGATAACCTGAGTGCCCACAACGAAGTCCTGAGCCTAGGGTCAACATGTAGTTTAAAAGTCCTCCATCCTGGAAACCTTTGCAGACTTCCCTTCAGAGTTTCATTTCAATGTTTATACTTTCAACAATGACAGCAAGAGAAAGTCATAGAAATGCAAGTTTCATGATCAAATGGTACAGAGAAGACTTTTTATTCTTTGCTACAACAGTAGGAGTCATGGGATATTCTGAGAGGATGTGCCAGGCCTTGTCTTAGGTATTTCATTGCTCTGAACCCATGGACCAGCTCCAGGACTGGGCCACCTGGGCTCAAACACACTGACAATATGTTCTTGGGAGAGTTATTTAATTCTCAGTGCCTCATTTGTAAACCAGACAGAAGATAACAGTTCCCAGTTTGAGATTACTGTGTGATTCATGATGTTATGTAAAGAACTTAGATTACCATACACTCAATATTTTTTATAGCACAGGAAGTCTCCATTTGATGTATGGAGAAACTGAGGCACAGCAAACTCCAGTTGCTACCACTAAATGTTCTAGCCTTAGGATTCATGGTCTCAGTGGTGTGCCTTTACATGAGAAGTTTTTATGTTTAGACATTTTTCTCTTATTAAAATTGTCTGTCAACAAGCAGACTCAAATGTGCAAGTTCAACAATGAAGTCATTGCCTGAAAACTGTTTTCTCTTGTGCTCCCTCTCCTCCCCACTTCCATTTTCTTCTTTTAATAATTTGTAATAATCACCTCATAAAATAACCCCGAAAGAAGAAAAGCAATAAACACTGTTCTTCAAGAACATTTTCCATTGTAGAGAGGAATAGCTATGGAAAACAGTTTTCCAAAGGAGACTTTTATTGTAACAGTGGCCACTGAAGAATGAAAGTTCTCCATATGACTAAGAATCACAGAGAGCCGCTTCTTATTAGGTTCCTGACCTCTACTCACTCTTTCTAGGCAGAGAGTGCCCTGTGCTGAAGCAAATTAATTTAATGCCTACAAGTAAGTCAAACTGCTTCACAGATCTATCTATTTTATGTACCACTTCCTTTTTACCACAAAAAAAATCTTTCTTTTTTCGTCTTCTTGAAAGTCCCTTAATTACTAAAAGAAAATAGATTAAGCATCATATCCTTTGTGGTGCAAGCATTGTCTATATTCCAAGTCATTTAGTAATCTCCCCCCCCCCACTTGTCATTTCATGACGCCATGTATAAAACACCTGAAAAACTTTATCAATTCATTTGTTTGTTCTTTTCATTTATTTCCATTGAATTTCTCATACCTGAATCTGCATTAAACTAGCATTGCCATGTATGTATTATTTTCACTTTTAAAAAGGCTTTGCCAATCAGAAACGTAAAAGAAAGCAGATTTGTTCTTTCGGTTGAAGGAAGGAGTTGGCTAAATAACACTATCCTTTATTTTATGTTTTTATATTTTATATTATATACTTATATTTTACTTTTCAAACAAAAATAATAGCATTGCAGTTTGCACCCTCTCTTCTGTCAGACTTCAAATACCTTATGGCTATTTCAAAAACCCATCAACTTCATCTTTAGAAGCAACAATTCTGTGTCAGCTAGTAAATGAACAAGCTCACATGCCATATTCCCAGGTGTGGATGCTTTAACCTCCCTGAGTAGGACATGTTGTTATGCATATAATATCATAAAATGCCTCCATTATCTTCCTGCACATTATTTTCCTGTTGAAAGAGATTCACATTAGTTGGGATGCTAGAGCAAAACAATGCATGTGTTCCAGATGCACCTGGAGCTCAGGAACAGATCCCACTCGGTGGAAACACAAGGCATAAAAATATCAGGGACCAGCCTTCAGAAAAGGAAGAACAGAATTGCTGACATGAAACTGTTAAGACCTTTATTTCTCAGGTCCATGAAGGTGCCCACCCGAGAGATGGCGCAGCCTAAATTTCATAGTTTACTGATTTTGTGGTAAAACTGCCCAAGTCTGTTATTTAGTGTTAAAAAGCAAAAATTTATGAGGGAGAAAGTCAGGAACGTGAGGGGTGCGTTCACTCATGGAGACAGTGGGACAGAACTAAAGGGAGATCACCAACTCCAGTTGGAATGGGACTGATGGATCATGCGACCAAACCCGTCTCTCTGAATGTGGCCAACAGCGGGGGCTGACTGAGAAGCAAAGGACAATGGCTCTGGGCTCTGATTCTTCTGCATGGACGGGCTCTGTGGGAGCCTTCTCAGCTTGGTCGATCACCTTCCTGGACCTGGGGGGAGTTGGGAGGACCTTGGTCTTAGCATAGAGTGGGGAACCCTGATGGCTCCTTGGCCTTGAGAGGGAGGGAGGGGAGGTATGGGTGGAGGGGAGGGGAGGGAAGGGGGAGAAGGAGGGGCGGGAAAGGGGAGGAGGAGCGGAGGGAGGGGGAGGAGGAGGGAAGGAGATGGAAATTTTTAAATATAAAAAAAAATAAACCATGAGAAAGAAAATATATATATATATATATATATATATATATATATATATATATATATATATATATATATAGCTCTAGGATGGGCAGTGGTGGTGCATGCCTTAATCCCAGCACTCAGGAGGCAGAGGCAAGCGGATCTCTGTGAGTTCAAGGCCAGCCTGGTCTACAAGAGCTAGTTCCAGGACTGGCTCCAAAGCTTCAGAGAAACCCTATCTCAAAAAAAAAAAAAAAAGAAAAAGAAAAAGGTATGTATCTCCAGGCTGCCTGGACTAGAGTGGACTAGAAAGTGTTATTAAGAGCAGACTCAGCAATTTACCAAAACTCTTTCAAAATGAAAAGAAAATCATAGAGGAATACTTTAGGGAGCAGAGGAATCCCTGAGTGTGAGAAGTTCAGTGTGTGTGTGTGTGTGTGTGTGTATGTGTGTGTGTGTGTGTGTGTGTTGCTGTTGACATGAGCTGGACATGTCAAGGACCCCAATGCAGTAGGTCCATGGGAAATGACAAAGCCTTCCCTTAGAGCCTGAGTGTAACCACTGATAGCGTATACAGAAAATGTCCACTGTAGCTGTGTCTACTGTAGTCGTCCCCCACCCCATGTTTATGGCCAGAAGAGTGCTCTCCCTACTGCTCCTACTGAGGATAGTCAAACTTGCTTCCTTGTTCAACTGTGTACTGGAAAGACTCCCCCTTTTTCAGCTGTAACCAAATACCCTGTCTCCTTGTGGATCTGTATGTAACAGTTTCATCTCCCTGTGTAACTGTATATAATAAACAGCTTCCAGGGCACAGCAGCTCCTCCGTGTAAGTGAGCATACCAATCCAATCCCAGATTTTCTGCATATATTATATATACATGTATATATGTATGTATGTATATGTCTGCATGTATCCATGTTCCTGCCATTTCTCCATTCTCTTGACACCCTGAGTCAGGGTTCTGGAACGGTAGCTGTGCATGTCACTGCAGGATACAGGCCTAGTATATGTAAGTTGGATTTAGTGTTCAGTGCAGAAAAAAGAAAGGATAGATGGAAGGAAGGAAAATAAGGATAGAGGGAGGGAGGGAGGGAGGGAGGGAGGGAGGGAGGGAGGGGGGAGGGAGGAAGGGGGGGAGAGAGAGAGAGAGAGAGAAGGAAAAAGATGTAATCAACATACTTTCTTTTAAGTTGGAACTAGGAAGTTTATTCAGCAGTTAAGAGCACTTGTTATTCTTCCAGACGATCAATGTGGCAGCTCACAACTCTGTGACTCCAGGGAATCCAACCCCCTCCTCTTCTGGTCTCTGGATGCACCAGGCACACACATGGTACACAGACATACATGTAGGCAAAATACTCATGCACATAAAATAAAAATAAATAAATTAAAAATAAATAAATCTAAAACAAATTTTAACAACTTCCGGCTCCATATAGTGTGTACATGCTTTTCTAAACAAAGGAAACGCTAGAAGACTGACAGAGACCAAATTATTAACATCAGTTCCATCCAGTAACATTTCAACCCAGGATAAGATTAAGCAACATAAGGTATGCATATATGCAATCATCATTGCTATTTCAGATATTTTTCTCCATGTTCATGGCTGTAACATGCTACTTTATAATTTCAAACACTGAGGTAAACTGAGTGGGAAACTGCACCAAAGTCAAAGAAGTAATTCTCTGCTAAGTCCACACTGTCCCCAGGTGACTGACTATACCATGTCTACTAGTTTTAGAAGTCCCGTTATATTTGCTACAAAATTAGCCACATTCTTTTTTGAGAGCAGTGCCTGTATTAATAACCCGCTCCCCAGGCCTCTCATAAACACATGCTTCTAGAGATGGAAGTAAGGAGAGAAAACATAAGGCTCAATGACCTACCAATGGGATGCCAAAAAAAGTCTCTGATGAACAAAAGACTGCCCAGTACATCACACTGAAATTCCTTAAATCAATATCTTTTTGAAACCAAGAGGAACATTCCTCTATAGATAAGACAAACTTAAGATGAATATAGAGGCATATGTAACCCACAAGAGTAGAATATAATGAAGACAAGTCAGGCCAAGAATATATCCTTCCATGCGGTGGCCATTCCCTATGGCAAAAGAAAAGACATTACAAGTTTCCAAAGAGCTCATAATAAAGAAAAATTAAGGTAGAGTCATACAAGAAAAATATAATGCTTTTCAAATTAGCTGCTTGTACCAAAAGTTATGTCATCTGACCTGGGTGATCCATTTATGCCAATAGCATTTTCCAGCAGGAGACTGTGGTTCCAAATGGCAGGGTTTCACAGTAGGCTGAGGCCAGTGTGTGCTTACACTGCATGAGATGGTCCTCCCTGCTCTGCTCTGAACTTGAGAGTGGACCCCTCTCCTCGGCGTTCTGACAGGCAGATAGTAAGGCACAGCATGTGTCAGAAGACGAAGGGAATCACCTGGCCTTTCTGACAGATTTTATGGTGGGATGTTTGTACTGTCAGTGCAGTGTGTACGACAAACCTGAGAGGTGGCAGTAATAGGGGTGTTTGGGTAGAGCAAGCTGGATGGAGATGCTACTATTGACAGTAATGACCTCTGGAAAAAGAGGAATTTGTGTGTCCCTTCCCCTAGAAAAACCTATTTTTTAAAGCATTTTTTACATCTTTCTAAATCTCGCTAAAACACCTTTTAGTTATTGGTGGAACCAAAGACTAAAACACATAGTTGTTTCTGGTTTTGGTACCTCTGAACATCATATCATTGACATCTTTTAGTCAGTCAAAGCATCGAGTCGGATGGTAGCCGAACTTGCCCAGAATTTTGAAGGAACTGTGAGATGATTATCTATTTTCTGGAGTTTGCTTCACATTAACCTTGGGACCAAAGCACAAACACAGTTATTTTCTGTTCTATAGAATCCAAGCAGTGTGTGCAGGGTACATTACATATCACCTAAAACCAACCATCCCATTAATATGTACCACAATATTAATGGAACAATATAATATTCCTTTCCACAAATAAATATAAATTTCATATTTATTACATTGCTGTAGATATTCAAGTTAATTATATGGTCTATCTCTCACCTCCAGCCCTGGCCTACTTCCTAGTTATTTGAACTCTAGCTATATTATACTCCAACTCTGTATGCGTGCTCAGTGGTAGAGCATTTGAGAAAATGAACTGCCAGTTGTGAATTGATGCTAAATGAAGGGGTAGGCTTTAAAAAAGAGTTCTTTTCACTCGTGGGCTTTAATACTCATCTAATTATAATGATTTCAAATTCTCCCAAGGCTAAAATTAAACTTGGCTTCCTGGATGGCCAAACAAGTGACTATTCTTCTATACCACCCAGTTCCCATTTTATCTTAAGCTAACTTTGCACATAAATTGGTTAAAAACAGTCATATTCTGAATGCCGAATTGGATATCACTAACAATTATAAACTGAGAGGCCAGTTAAAGTTCAGCACCATCCAATTACAGCAATAAAAGAACATTGCTAGCTCCTGCCCTGAGGAAGTGAGAGACGAAGTTGGTGGTAGGGAATAGAAGATCGGTTCTCTCCAGGAGTTTTGGTCATGATGCTGATACCCAACTGAGTGGACTATGTGGAGCCAAAAGGAAAGTTACCAAAATCACAGTTGCAGAGGAAGAGCCAGAACAGAGTCAAACCCAGATCCAAAGTTGAGCTGCTGAGCTGTTGAAGGGTTTCCAAAAGAGACAAACACATGCATAAAACTGATGGGCAGTAGGGGAAGGAGGGTTGTTTTTCTTTTCCATGAGAAAAAAAAAGAGGCTTGAAGCAAGTATACAGAAAACTCCAAAGAGTTTGAGGAGACAGCCTGATCAGAACCCTGTGAGTTTAGGCAACCATAGATCCTGAGAAGCTAACAGGATGTAGTATACACCATTATTACATAAGTGATCCCAAAGCCAAAACGCTGAACTTAGACAAGCCAGATGCTTGTTGTTTAGACTATGGATCAAACTTCCTGCATGTAAATCTTGACGCTGCTATTTTCTAGCTATATGATGCAAGGCAATTAATTTCTTTATTCTATATAGCTTTAATTCCCACTGCTATATAATTCAGAAAATCATAAGAATTATTTTGAGGCACAAACTGATTGTTGAATGTAATACAGAGAACGTGAAGGTTAAGACAAAAATATTTGGTGCTGTATCTTTTTTTCATTCAAATGCATATTTCTTAGTCTTGTGAAATAATTTTGACAGTACAATCATAATACATAGATTGCCCATGTTATCGAACAGAATATTGGTACAACTTATAAATAGCACATTAAAGAACGTGATGAAATACCAAAGGATCAAAACAGTGGCATCAAAAGTGGCAGTTAAATGGATTCAAATAGGATCTCTAAGAATGGGCTTATGCAGAAGAAGTTTTAAGAAAGAAATTACCTTTTCATTTTAAGCCTTAGAGATTTGGTGGTCTCTTAAGTAATATCATATATTTCCTCAGTAGGAGTTAAAATATACTTGAATGTAAATACCTTGTTAGAAAAAGTCTTAGGTGGAAGACCTAGTTCAGTAGGTGAAGTGCTTGCCTTGAAGGCACAAGAACCTGAGTTTCATTCCCAGTACCTACTTTTTACCTGGGTGTAGTGACAAGATTGCGTTCTCAGGATTTTGGAGCCAGGGATAGGTAGATCTCTGGGGCTATGTGGTCAGCCAGACTCAAGTCAGTGAGAGACCCTGTCTCAAAAAATAAAAAGACAGACATTGCCTCAAAGCAACACCCAAGGTTCTCGTCTAGCGTCCACAGGCATATGTACACATGCTCATGTATGCCTGTATGCACACATTTGCTTACACATACATGAACACACACAAAAGAAACCGTCTCAAATCTCTTCTTGAAATTTGTTTGAGTATACTTTTTGTGACTTTCAAGTAGCTGATGTATAGATGATATCATTCTGGGCTAAAGGTTATAAACACCCTGCCATAGTTGTCCCCTCCTCCAGCTAGTAGATCCTGGAGGAAATATGCCAGATTTGGGTCTGCTTTGCCATACCCGGTATAATTAGGTGGGATAAAATTGCGTGTTAAAGATTACTTTTTTTCTAGACTAGTTCATAGAAAAATAAGCATAAAATAAGATACTGGTTGGACTTAGTATATAATAGGAAACTATTTCATATAAGAATAAAATATTTTATAAACACTCTTGGTAATGTATGTAAACAACCATGTAATAAATGAATTACATGCATATCAGTTAGAAGCATTTAATTAGAAATGTTCATGTACTTTATGCATGATAATAAAGCTTATTCTGAGGCTCTTGTGAAGTTCTTCTAATAGAAGAGAAACTAAAATAGTTTTAAAACCCACATGCTGTCCAATCCTCATGGAAAGAAAAGCCCCATAAGTTATACACAGAGAATATTTGTGATACTGATTGATTTCTGAAAAAAAATATATTAAGTTTAAGTTTGTTCCTAAAAAAGTTTTAAAAGATTAGGATGGTGCAATTTTGAACATAATTTTATTTTATTTAGGGTTTTTAGGTTTACTTAGCTGTGTGTATGTAGTTGTGTGTCTGTTTGTGCATATGTGGGTGAACATGCCCTTTTGTGGACACAGAGGCCAGGCAAGGGCATTGAGTATTCTCCACTAGCACTCTCTAGCTACTCTTTTGTCGTAGTGTTTTTACTGAAACCTTGGACTCCATCTTTTTTCCCTGCAAAACTTGAAGCTAGCAAGCACTAGTGATCCTCATGTCTCTGTACATGGGAGTTAGGATTCAGGCATTGTGGGGACATGCATCTTTTCACATGTATGCTGAGATACAGTCTGTCCTCAGCATTTCAGGGCATTGTTCTTAACTGCTGAGCTCTTCAGTCCCCAGGTTAGTTTTGCTACATTTTTGGGTTTTGTTTATTGTTATTTGATATGTTTTTTGCTGTTTTTAAGGAACCCCTTGTTAGACCTCAGAAAAATAATTTTAGGATTATGAGATCAATAAGAAACAGACAGTGGAACAATTAATTAACTACAATTAATTAACTTGTGAATTTAAGAAACACCATTGTCCAATTCATACAGTATGATGCAGGAATTTTTTTTATTGATTTTTATTGAGTTCTACATTTTTCTCTGCTCCCCTCCCCTTCCACTTCCTCCCAAAGTCCCCATGCTCCTAATTTACTCAGAAGATCTTGTCTCTTTCTATTTCCCATGTAGATTAGATCTATGCATGTCTCTCTTAGGGTCCTCATTGTTGTCTAGGTTCTCTGGGATTGTGATCTGTAGGCTGGTTTTCTTTGCTTTATGTTTAAAAGCCACTTATGTGTGAGTACATGTGATAATTGTCTTTCTGGGTCTGGGTTACCTCACTTAAAATGATGTTTTCTAGCTCTATTCATTTGCCTGCAAAATTCAAAACGTATGTTTTCTTTCTTTTTTGTAATTTTTAATTGATTCTTATTGAACCAGTTATGTTTTCTACCTGCCATCAGTTATCATAGTTGCTGGTTTTTAATAAAAATAGTTGTAGTAATTTAATTTCTATTTTCTAACCTATATCAAAATCTTTCTCTCCCTCTTTCCTTTCTTTTTCTTTTTCCCTTCTCCCTTCTCTTTTCTCTTCTTCCCACATTCCATTCAATCTCCTCATCCTTTCTCCCTCCTCTCTCCCCTCCTTTCCTGTCCTATCCTTGTATCTGCTCCCTCTGTTTCTTCCTTTGCTTCTGTTGGTCAGACAGAGTGTAACAGTGTTGATTTAAGAATCTAGCAGTTTGAGCTATTGTGTGTGGTTGATTTATTAGTATCAGCATTGCTTACAACCTATACTGTATGTCAATTAGAATATTTCATTATTTTAAATATTATGGTATGGCTCACAATTTTCAAAAAAAGATGGCATGTTTTGAATGCTGATTAGAATTATATAGAACAGTAAAAGACTTTAAAAAGACATTGAGCATTTAAAATATAATGGCATTCTAAGTGTATAAGTGATATGCATTTTAAAATTAAAATTGAAAATAAGCTGTTAACTTTGCTTTGGTTTCAAGTTTTCGGGTTTTTTTTGGAGACTTCCTCTTTTTAGAATTGTTTAGGTTCATAACAAAACTGAGAAGACAGAGAACTTTGCCATACATCTCCCATTCTTACCCATACAGAGCCCCCCAACTTCCCAGCTCTAACATCTTCTACCAGATGTTACAACTCATGAGCCTAATATCATCCAAAGCCCATAACTTGCATTTGGGTTCCCTCAGTGTTCTACATTTTTTGGTTCAACAGAATGTAATGTCTCCACCATTATGGTGTCATATAGAGGGACTTTTGTTATTATTTTGTTTTGTTTTACTACTATACAGATTCCCTGTGTTCTGCCTATTTGTCCTCCTCATTCCAACAGCTACCAGTTACCATCTGATGTGGGAGAGTCTTCTGTTTGAGTTGATTTCATTGGCTAATAAAGAAACTGCCTGGCCCATTTGATAGACCGCCTCTTAGGTGGGTGGAGTAGACAGAACAGGAAGAGGAAGTGAGGTAGAAGGATCAGTAAGATGCCACGCCTCTCCTAAGTTAGGAAGACTGCCGTGCCTCTCCTCGGAGAGATGCCAGACGCGATGAAGCTCCAGCCCAAGATGGACGTACACTAGAATCTACCTGGTAAGGCACCACTTTGTGGTGCTCCACAGATTATTAGATATGGGTTAGTCAAGATGTGAGTAAGAGGCTGAAACTAAGGGCCAGGCAGTGTTTAAAAGAATACAGTTTCTGTGTAATTATTTTGGGGCATAAGCTAGTCAGGAGGCCGAAAGCAGGGTGGCGGGAATGCAGCCCACAGCCCCTCCACTACAGAATGGCACCCAACGTGGATAACTGAATCCAAAGAAAGCCTGAGAAAGCTTGGGGAAGAATAGAGTAAAGCATGTTTTCTTGGTAGCAGCTATTTCTCAGGTTTGGCTTTGCTTGCTAGAGGTAAGAAAGCACTCTCATCTAAGAGAGGCTTCCTGACTCAGCTTTAGCTGCAAAATCTTGCAGCTCTTTTAAGAGGTCCTGCCACGAAACACTTAAATGGTGTTGATGAAAAGCTGAATGTTTGTTTTTCGGTTTTCAGCCGTAGCAGGAAAAAAGCTGCGCCGTTTTAAAATGCCAGCTTTCTGGGTAGTCCCACCAGGGCAAACTCTGACTCTTTCAAGCAGGCGGTCCTGACTATGGAGCTTTTGACCCCTGTTGTTTAACACTGTTGCAGCTTGCTTGCTGGCAGGGACCTTGAACCGCCACAGAGTTGTGGTGATAAACATGGCTACAGTGGGTACCTCCGCCATGAGGTTGGAAAGCTAAGGAATGGGCTGGATCTAGCTGTCAAAGCCACGGCTTTAATCCTACCTATATTGCTTGGTAAATTAAAGACTCGTGTGGTCAGAAAAAGAGAGATATACAGTAAAGAGAGATTCAAAGACAAAGAAAACCTCTAAATGGTTTGCAGTGAGTTAAAAATACATGCAGGCTAAAAGTTAAAGTTCTTACAGTTTAAAAAAAAGAGAAAGAAAGAAAGAAAAAGGAAGTAGTTTGTTGTGGTATACACCTTTAATCCCAACACTTGGGAGGCTGAGGTAGATTGACCTCTGTGACTTCAAAGTGTGGCAGGACACACCTTTAATCCGAATGCCTGGGAGGCAGAGACGGAAAGATTTCTGTGAGTTCAAGGTGTTGTAGCACACACCTTTAATCCCAGCACTGGGGAGGCAGAGACAGACGGATTTCTGAGAGTTCAAGGACAGCCTGGTCTACAGAGTTATTCCAGGACAAAGATATACAGAGAACCTGTCTCAAAAAATAAAAGTAAAAATAAACGAAATAGAGGTTAAAATAAAGCCGCACAAAGATGGAAAATACACAGAGAATCTTGATACTGTATGCTATTATGCTCTTTTTGAATTGTTTGAATGCTGAGGAAGGAGCAACAGCTCCTAAAAGATATTTGTTTACAAATGCTGCTGAACTAATCCAAGAAAGATATCTTGAAAATACCTTGACTTTAGAATTTGGATCTAAGGATATGATACTTTGGAAAAGAGATTCTTCTTTTATTTTTACAGAAAATGAGACCCATTGGATTGCTTCTATCCCAATATGGTATGATAGACCACGCCCTCCTGAAAGGTTGTTGTGAACACCCTCAAAAAATTACTTCACCCAACTGATGACTGAGATGAACCTGGCACACAGGTTACACCATGAAAGATCTGATTAACAGCGTCCCCATTCAGCAGGAAGCAGTTTGGAGAGAAATAACTACGTCCATATTCCCAAATATTGTTTATAAATCTTTTACATTTAAAGGGGGATATGATATAGATATGAGTAATTTGCATTGGTATGGATTTTAAGGTCAATTTTGTTATATGTATATGTATTTCTGATACTGATTAATGTATTGTGATGGTGTAGTTCATTTAAAAATGTAATGTATATAGGTTGTTAATGGATAGTTATCAATATTAGTAAAACTTGTAGTTATGTTAGTTAGATTTTCTAGCTATATAGAGATATATTTAAGTTACATAGGCATTCTTCATATCTTTCAAAGACTACAGAATATCACATTTTAGATGTTTTAATAACTTAAGGCTTTTCATGACAATGAGACACGTCAGCTCCTGGCAGCACCAATCTACTTAAAGAGGAAGATGGGCATCGAAGAGGATACTTATGGAGTTTGATAGCCATTTGGGCAAGAAACTGCTCTTGCCTGGACTATTGCATAAACTGAACACAGAGAACCCTCAGAGAGAGGACTGCTGAACTTGCCTATAGGTGAGATGTTCCTTCTGGGTTCCTGATTCATGAAAGAGTCTGCGAGACATTCTGCAGGACACAGCAGATAGTGACTGAACTGTCTTTGAAATTTCCTTCTTTATGGAAATGTCTGCTGGAAACTATGGGCCTGAAGGCCGAAGATGGATGCCCCAACGGTACAGAGGAATTTTGGGTGACTGTCCAGGCAGCTAGATGTCTCTGTCATTTCTAGAGTTTTGTAAGTTGCTTACTTCTTATTTACTTAGGTAATATTATATCTTTCCTGAGTCTTTGATGGAGTTGAAGAATGGATAGATAGTTAAAGTTTTCCTTTGTTATGATAAAAGATAAAATGGATATAAGTATTGTAACTAATTCTTACTTAATAACTATTTTGTTATATGTAATTTTACTATGTTAAAGTTAAAGCCTTTCTTTTATTGTTTAAACAGAAAAGGGGGAAATGATGTGGGAGAGTCTTCTGTTTGAGTTGATTTCATTGGCTAATAAAGAAACTGCCTGGCCCATTTGATAGACCGCCTCTTAGGTGGGTGGAGTAGACAGAACAGGAAGAGGAAGTGAGGTAGAAGGATCAGTAAGATGCCACGCCTCTCCTAAGTTAGGAAGACTGCCGTGCCTCTCCTCGGAGAGATGCCAGACGCGATGAAGCTCCAGCCCAAGATGGACGTACACTAGAATCTACCTGGTAAGGCACCACTTTGTGGTGCTCCACAGATTATTAGATATGGGTTAGTCAAGATGTGAGTAAGAGGCTGAAACTAAGGGCCAGGCAGTGTTTAAAAGAATACAGTTTCTGTGTAATTATTTTGGGGCATAAGCTAGTCAGGAGGCCGAAAGCAGGGTGGCGGGAATGCAGCCCACAGCCCCTCCACTACAACCATCTACAAAGACTTGTCTTTCCCAGCAAGTCACATAGTTGGAGCCACTCAACCCATAGCTTTTTTCAGACTGTTTGAGTTCCTCCCATATATTTCTGTGACTCTATAACCCATAATGCTTTAGGACTGAAGGATATTCTGTTTTTCTATGCTACCAGAGTTTATTTACTTTGTCACTTACAGAGGACTTGTAAGATGCTTCCGGGTTTAGCAGTTGTGGCTAAAGTGTCTCTAAGCATCTCTGATTTGGCTTTTGTTTGTGTGAGGGTGTACTTACACAGACATGCATTTTAATATCTATTAGATAAATTTCCAGAGGCGTGAGGATTGAATTCATAAAGTACAGAGTATGTTTTACTTACTTACCTAAGAAACTACCAGCACTGCTGTCCAGAGTAAATGTGTCACTATGAGCTCTTCCCATGCTGCCTGGGAACCTATTCATGCTCCAAACCCTCTCCACAGTCTGCTGCTGTCCCTATCTTCACTTAGGGCCACCCTTATACAGGCACAGTAATACCACATTGCCATCCTATTTGCATTTCCTCCATGGCACGTGAAACACAACATGATCTCACACACATGCATTTATCATGGACATGTTCTGTTTAATGAAGTCCCTGCTAATGTACACAGTCCATCTCTGTTGGGCCCTTCGGTCTCTTCCTGAACTTAGCGTTCTTTGTGTTATCTAGATTATCAGTTTTCACACATGCCTTTTACAGATTCTCCCTTACGCTGTGGCTCTCTATTCACTGTCCTGGTGGCATCTTCTGCAGAGCAGAAGTTCTTAATTTTAACAAAGACTTCAGGATTGTTTTCTTTTAAACATTTTGCATATTCAACATTTGCATTTTAGTATTTATCAAATGCCAGTATTTGTCTCTATGTGTTACCAAAATTATTGAAATGAACTATAGACATACCCACTTCTAGAGTGCCCCCTGTGTAGCTCTGATGATAATGAAACATTTTAGTTCTACATATAAGAAATGATCATATATGATAACTGAACGATGTTTATCTTATTACATGATTTATATTTTGAAACTTTTTGAGAAAGGTTCTCAGTGTATAGCCCTGGCTGGCCTACAACTTGTTATGTAGACCATGCTAGCCTGGAACTCACAGAGATTCATCTGCTGCTCCCTCCCAAGTGCTGAGTGAAAAGGTGTGTGCCACCAGACCAGCCACTGTCCATGTTCCTCATTCTTGTACAAACCTGTAAAATGTAAGGAAATTAGTGTAGTAACTCATTTGCCATCACTCAGATGCAGCAACCATCAGTACCTAGCTCGTCATCCTTCACTGATTCCTTCCTCTCACAGTTTTATATTTTGCTTTAAATTTCTGAAAAAAAATCTAAGTAATATATTTTTAGAGTCTCATACCGATTTTAGCAAAATAATGTAGTTTTCTTTTTTCAAGATAACAACTTTATAAAGTCAGTGCAATCGTGCCGCATATATTTTGAATGGCCTAGTTTAGGAGTTTTTGAAATTCTTTTTTTCTACCCTCTAATCTAGAAAAACACTTTAAGATCTTTTGAAGGTGTGCAAATTTCCCCTGAAGGGTAAATTATGCCAACCACAATAGAGTAGCCCTTAAAGATAGCTTTCTTGAGTGTTTGTGCACACAGACAAGGATTATTTGGATAGTGTTACAGGACTATAACTATGCTGTATGTTTCCAATTTCAGAGATAATGACTTTTTCATTGAATTTAATAAAGAATAATCTATGTAACTTACGTGGACCGTGCTTCTCTGGCCTGACATATAAGCGCCACTTGTGTTAATAAGCATTTATATCTAGGTAATGAGGAAACCTAAGTTTGTGGAATACTTTCTTCATTTACCCTTAGATTGCTTCTAACATGATGTTCAAGGTCTTTTTGTTCCTCTGCTATTTTAATCCATATTTTTATGTTCTGCCACCTCATAATTTATTAAGACACCCCAAACTTTGCTAATCTAGTGAAACAATCATGCTGTTGCCTTGACACGTCTTCGTGCGCTTTGTTTGTCTGGCAGTCTCTTAAGAAAGAAGAGACTTGTATGAAATAGATCTCTAAAAAAGGATAATTGCAGGCAAATTATTATTTTAATGACCTCAAACACAGCCATTTTTGATAGAAAAATTGACATTTAATTGTACACTTTGAATGATTATCTAAAGTTAATTTGATTAGCTTCAATTGTTGATTCTTCCTAAAATTGCAAAATTTTCCCCTCATTTTGACAGTTTTATATATGGTAGATACTCAGCCACACCCTTCTACCTCTCAGCTATCATAATTGACCAAAGATAAACATATGACTGAAGTAAGTTATTAGAAATATTCATCTATCTGAAACTGCTTAGAAATAGAGGTACTCTTTCATGGACTTTGAATTTGAGGGGCTATGAGTCTGTACTATTGGGACTGGCATAGAGAAAGCCAGACTAAAAAACAGTTTAACCTTTATAGCAGAACTGAGAGACAAAGACAGTGGCACACTTATGATACCATTCTAACCAGTAAAGATACCAGTATGATACCATTCATAACCAGTAAAATTGTACCTGTTTCTCACACAATGTAGCATCAAATTAGTTCAACTTTCTGTCATAACTACTTTCAATCTCCTTCAGTCTGCTGGAAAGAGAAGACACTAGCTCCATAATCTTGAAGATGTGACTTCCCATGATTGCAACCTAAGATTCAGTACCTTCATCTGTGATATCAACACAACATCTAGATCAGGTGTAACTGTAGGATATTACATAGTACCCTCATTTCCTCTCTGGGACTGTGATAAAGTCCGTGACATAAAGCAACTTGGGAAGAAAGGGTTTCTCTTACTTCACAGCTCCAAGTTGCCATCAGTCATAGGCAGGAACTTGAAGAGGCTGGTCACATCACATCCATACATAGGGCTGAGAGAAAATATGCACCCTTTCCCACTTCGCTGCTCACTTCCTCCACTCTTATACCATACAGAACCCAAGCCCAGGGAACAGTGTCACCCACACGTAGACTGGATCTTACCACATGAACTAACATGATCAAGGAATTCCCCCACAGCCCAAAGTGATCTAGAAAATTCTCAGTGAAACAAACTCTCGTCCCACATGATTCTACATGTGTCAAGTTGAAAATAAAAACTAGCCATCACCAGAGACTATAGCATTTTCAGGAACACTTAGATAAGTGGAAACTAGTGGCTTCATCTCTTTTATAACCACTTCAAGCCACTTTGAAGATAAATATCCATTAAATAGCAAGGCTATGAGTCTTTTCCGGGTAAGGAATTGTGGAAGACTAGGAATTAAAGGCAGAGCTTTTAGAAGGTTGAATTCTCAGCCTTAAATTTAACATTTCTTTTAAACCAACAAATTATACTCAATTTAAACTAAATAATTTGACCACTCCTAATCTACAGAAAAGTGTTGTGTTCAGTTTCCCATTGGGAAACTCGGGTTAGATGTATTTTGTCGTCTATTCCCTCCTTTTATTCCAACTATTATTAATGTGGTGATATTGTGTTCATGTGACCCCTTTCACTTCTTTCCATTGCTGCTCTCAATGGAAAAGGATAAAGTTCTAAAAATAAGAATGTGATTATTAACAATTCGCCATCTCAACATCGAGTATCAGAAGTCGACAGGATCTTTTTTCAACAAACTACCATATTCATAATGGGGAGTTCATTTATGGCAAAGTTACCAGCTTATACATTCTCAAAATATTAGAACTTTGCCTTTTATAGTCTTTAAATGTAGTAATTGTTATAATCTAAATAAAAAACTGAGACTATTAAAAATGATTTTATTGCTTCATACAATAAAATTAATTAAACTCTTAATTAAAAGTTTGCTATCAATAGAAGCCTTTGGATTCTTTCCCTACTCAGGAACAATGGAGAAGAAACCATCACAGTCCCAGCTTATCTGACTTGCAGAAATGAATCAAAACTCAAGTTCTGTCTGACATCAGCTTTCTCAAGTGTTTGCAAGAGCCCAGGTGCATTGGGTCCCCCAAATAAACATTGTTGCAACACAATTCAGCTGCATAGGTGAAGACCATGTTAGGAACCAGATTTACAAGGATTTCCTAATGAGAGCAGGTGGCTGTTGATAGACTAAATAGATTCAATAATTAGTTAAACATTTTTAGAACTTTAAGGGCATCTCACAAGGGATTTCAGTAATGTTCAAAGGACAATTCATGGGAGGAAAGTGCCTGTTCAGGAATTTCTTCATTTACATTCTCCTAATGGGGGAACATATTTTGAAAACAACACAGTATAGTAAAGACTAATTCTTTTTTTTTTTTCCTCATGGTTTATTTTTTTTTATATTTAAAAATTTCCATCTCCTTCCCTCCTCCTCCCCCCTCCCTCCCCTCCTTCTCCCCTTTCTCTCCCCTCCTTCTCCCCCTTCCCTCCCCTCCCCTCCACCCATACCTCCCCTCCCTCCCTCTCAAGGCCAAGGAGCCATCAGGGTTCCCCACTATATGCTAAGACCAAGGTCCTCCCAACTCCCCCCAGGTCCAGGAAGGTGATCGACCAAGCTGAGAAGGCTCCCACAGAGCCCGTCCATGAAGAACAATCAGAGCCCAGAGCCATTGTCCTTTGCTTCTCAGTCAGCCCCCGCTGTTGGCCACACTCAGAGAGACGGGTTTGGTCGCATGATCCATCAGTCCCATTCCAACTGGAGTTGGTGATCTCCCATTAGTTCTGTCCCACCGTCTCCATGAGTGAACGCACCCCTCTCGTTCCTGACTTTCTCCCTCATGTTCTCGCTCCTTCTGCTCCTCATCGGGACCTTGGGAGCTCAGTCCAGTGCTCCAATGTGGGGCTCAGTCACCTTCCCCATCTGTCGCCAGCTGGAGGTTCCCTCACGGTCCTGACTTTCTTTCTTATGTTCTCTCTCCTTCTGCTCCTCATCAGGACCTTGGGAGCTCAGTCCGGTGCTCCAAGGTGGGGCTCTGTCATTTTCTTCATCTATCGTCAGGTGGAGGTTCTATGGTGATATGCAAGAAATTCATCAGTATGGCTATAGGAACTGGCCTTTTCAGGCTCCCTCTCCTCAGCTGCCCAAGGAACTAACTGGGGGCGTCTCCCTGGAAACCTGGGAACCCCTCTAGGGTCAAGTCTCTTGACAACCCTCAGGTAGCTCCTTAAATTCAGATATATGCTTCCCTGCTCTCATATCCACCCTTCCTATATCCCAAGCACCCCATCCCTCCGAGATGTACTCACTCATATTCGGTTTCTAGCCATGATTAAAGGACATCGAGCCTATAAGTTTGGGATCCTTGAGAAGATAATAAGAAGGTGAACTCCCAAAAAAGATATAGTAATCCTCCTGGATATTGGAAGTAGACACGATCGCCAGGCAAAATTGGGAACTTGAGGGTTGGGCAAGACTGGGCCAAGGGAAGATGGGGAGAGATAAGACTAATTCTTTTAAAAAAATTACCTTCTGCATTTTACAAATGTCCCTAAAATAGTTAGGGATTTTGCATGAAAGACTGAAATTAGTTTATCTATTTACCTAGTTGCTTCTTGAGTAAAACTTAAAAAATGTACATAAGGAACTAACATGTGGCTACTTGATATGTAGCTTTCATATCAAAATTAAGTGATAATGTGTTTTATCTTCAACACCACATCTGGTTGTATACTTTAAATACATTATGTGTTCTAAATAAGGCAAACATATCTTTTGGTCTGAAATCCCATGGTAGGAAAATGAGACCTGCCCTAATTACCATAAATTTTATGACATGCACTAAAAGATATTTAAAACCTATTTTACACATTTACACACGTTTATATTACAACATCAAATGTTCTCCATTCAAACAATATTCAATACAAAAACAAAAGCTAGGCCACTTTAGCAAGAATAATATAGTACAAAAACACTGGGAAAGTTTATAAATTGTTACTATCACTTAGCCAAGTTAATTCTTAATATTTTATAGAAATATTATATTGATCAGCAACAGGATGAAAAATAAACTAAATTGCATTTCATATCTCCTTCCACAGTGTTTTTGTAATTCTGAGTAATGACCTAGGTTGAGCCATTAATGCAAATCCTCAAAACTTAAGTAGTATCTTGATACTTTTCATTTTGAGGCATCTTTTAAAGAAACAACAGATGCCTCTCCACATGCATTCAAAAAATCAATATAATTAATCAATAACACTCTCCACAGGTAATAAATGCTGAGAAGCATTTCTGCCTATCTGTATTGATCGAGAGAATTGCTTTAAATTGGTTCTGATGTGTATAAAAATCATTTCTTTATTGATCAAAGCCTGCCTTCCCCTCTCTGATATGTTATTTCATATTGGGCACACAATTGTTTTAGTTTCCATTCTTGTACTTGTGATAAATAGATTTCCTGTGATCTGTATATGAGATTAATTTGAATGAAATAGAATATGAGTATTTTTGTGTCTTTGGAAACAAGTTGCTCAGTGTTCATCCAAAGCATGAATAATCATTAGAAAATATTGTAGTTATACTAATGAGAAATGGAATGATGGATTTCATTAACGTTTTCATTATTCATGGTAAGTTTAAAAGTTTTGAATCGGCTTCTATAACATTAAATTATCTGTTAAAATTCTTATAACAAAACTCTGTTCCTGTAACTACAGCATCTAATCTAGAATAAATCCTCTAGTGATGAAATAATAAAAATGCATAGTTTTTCAGCGTTTGATTTGTGATATTACTATCACTCCATATTCCTATACCATGTCCAGACTATTAAGTGGCTGTGTAACTTCTTTGCTAATAATGTGTGTAAATGTGTAGATGCCGAGTAGTAAGAAACAAATCTTCAAAATTAACTATCTGACCTACGATATATAATGTTTCAATAGATATAGAATTTAATAAGCCTCAGTTTAAAAGGGTCCATGTTATAGTCAACTGAACAGTACCTTAAAACTTGTAGCTCACAGGAGAAAACTTTATTAATCAATTAAAGACTCCTTCAAAGTAGCATAGCCCCTAATGAGCACATTACCTACTATTGCGAGTTATTATTCCAACACCAACAAAAAAAAAAAATCAAAGATCTCTGTCAACGTGATTTAGGGAATTTCATAACTAACACCAACTCTTTTCTTTCTCTTGGTGTTCCATTACCAAATGACACAGGTACACTGCCATGGGAAATATTAGTAATCAAACACATTCTTAAAACATGGCTTGCTTAAAATGTTTTCTTCATGTCAGCAGCTTTTGCTTTGAATCCATGGAATATGAATTGACATCTGAGGTCCAGTTTGCTTTGTCAGTCTAGCAAATAAGGTTACTTTAGTACTGAAGAGATATCTCATGTAAAAACAAACCAAGCTGAAATCACTCAATAAAACAAAATATCTTCTCTTCTTGGGAACAATTGGCATGAACAAAAGGATAACATACCTACATTGCATTATGAGGGCTATATATACTTGTGAGAAAATGGAATAAACAGCTTGTCTGCAGAAAAAAATGTTATTAACCACACTTCCCCTTCTCCCTTACCTTTTATCCCCATCCCCATGCTCCCAAATTTTGTCAGGCAATCATGTCTGCTTCCAATTTCCAGGTAGATCTATATATGTTTTCGTTTGGGTTTACCTTATTAGTTAGCTTCTCTAGGATTATGAACTATAGACTCAATGTCCTTTGTTTATGACTAGAATCCACTTATGAGTGAGTACATACCATATTTATTTTGGGGGGTCTGGGTTACCTTACTCAGGATAGTGTTTTCTAATTCCATCCATTTGCATGCAAAATTCAAGATGGCATTGTTTTTTTTACCACTTTGTAGTACTCTAATGTGTAGATATGCCACAATTTCTTTATCCATTCTTCTGTTGAGAGGCATCCAGTTTGTTTCCAAGTTCTGACTGTTACAAATAATGCTGCTATGAATATAGTTGAACAAATGCTTTTGTAGTATGATTGAGCATCTTTTGGGTATATGTCCAAGAGTGGTATTGCTGGATCCTGAAGTAGTTGACTCCCAATTTTCTGAGAAATCACCACACTGATTTCCAAAGTGGCTGCACAAGTTTGCATTCCCACCAGCCATGGATGAGAGTTCCCCTTACTTGTGGATTCATTCTTATTTGTTTTGCTTAGAGCATAGACAAAATGGTAATTCTTGTACAGCATGTGAATATTGCATAGTTATACTCTGTTAGACCCCACCTCTGGGATGCTGACTCCTCAGGAGGGTCGCCCCAAAGAACCACTCACCAGTCCAGTTGATGCAAAAGCAAGAGGAATTTTATTCTCATTTGCACAAACGGGCCCCTCAGCCAGGCAAGGGAGAGAAACCCCGCCTAGCTATTACAGGCTACTTTTAAAGGCAAAAAAAAAAAAAAAAAAAAAAAATACACATTCAGGGAGGAGGGATACAGTGGGTTGTTTGTCAAACACAGGGATTGGCTCATTTTAAGGGCATTTACTATGACTGGTTATGTCAAAGGCAGGTGTGGGCGGTTGCTGGGTCAGGCTAAGGACCCGGAAGCATCTGCAGGCTGTTGGAAAACACCAATTGTTCTAGTCAACAAGCAGGGTGGGGTCACGACTAGTTCACAAAAACATACTTTCTCTAGTTCACAAAAATATGTTTTCTTCAACTCAACGTTATGGAAATAACTTTTCTGATCACCAAAGGACTGCTGATTTCTGGAAATGTTGGATGCTCTTCAAACTTTCAAAGAACAAAAGCAACTCTCCTAAGTTCCATGCTTCTTCCCAGCAAGCTAGTTCTACTACCTGGTCCTCGGAATTCATAAATGTTGTAAAAGCGTTTAAAAACATTTCTTATAGCTAACTTGAAATTTAAAGTGTTTCCTAGGAAAACACATAGGTCCTGCTCAAACCTGGAGTTTAATACACAAGGATGTTTACTCCACGCCATGACAAAACTTAGTAAGGGAAGTTTAATCATAGTGGGGAGACAACATTGAGCCAATCAATAAAAATTCATCCAGAGGTATTAAAGCATGACTCAGAGGGTAAGAGCAGAAACCTTGGAGTCCTCAGGATCCCAAATCTGGATTTCATCAGTCATATACTGTGTGGTCTTGGGGAAGTTGCTTTAATCTCTCTAAATTTTATTTTCTGCCTCCATAAAGCAAGATAAGTTTCAGCATTGTCAAACAGAAAGATATTTCCAAATATTATTGTGATCAAATATTTCAAAAGGTGAAATTTGAATTGTTTTAATAAATTGCATATATTTCCAAATATAAATCAAAGTTTATTTTATTAAATATCATATATTTAAAGCAAAATTATTTTAGTGTGATTACCATGAAGCTATTCGTGGAGTACATGACATTGTTTGTTCATGGGAAATCTTAAAAATCAGGTGAGGATTTTGCAAACATAATGCACTCCAGTTCTGCTAGCTGAATTTCAAACACACAAAGGCCATCATAGCTGTTATAATTCATAGCACAGGTATATTCTACCCCGTAGAGTTGCTGTCATGGTAAAATAAGATAATACACTTGGAGGACTTAGGACAGTGCTTGGAAAACAGGAAGCCCTAAAACCGGTAGTTGTGACAACTTTAATTATTACCCACTGAGAGTATTGATCACAACACTCTCATTCTTAAGTTGGTCAAATATACAGGTATTTGTTTGTCCCTGAGTAAATACAAAGCTAGCAATGGAGAACACACACATGACTGACCATACCTTTTGGGATCTTGTTAATGTGTAAAAGTAGGAAGAAAATGATGCACATATTGCCAGGAGGAGGAACTTCTAAGGATGTGTGTACCTATAGTTGAAGAAAATCATTTGAGCTGGGATTCAGTGAATGGCTCAGCTTCTGCCAGGATGATATAACCAGGGACCAGGCAGACGGCTAAGGAGAATATTCCACAAGAGACATTAATGAAGAAAGAGTTCAAAGGTGGTAGGACTATACCAATGTGCACTGTGGGTTTAAATTAACTGTGGAGATGTTAAAAAGTATACCAAGATGCTTGACATTCTCTATTGTCAAAAGAGAATAGTGAAAAGAGCACCAACTTGGGAGTCAAAGCTTAGCAGATATATATGATAGTAATTTCAGTTAAGAATATGGATATTTTGTGGTGATATTTTGTTTAAGCACTAACAAATAAAGCTTGCCTGAGGATCAGAAGATGGAGCTAGCCACTAGTTAACCACAGAGGACAGACAGTGGCTATATTTACACCCAATATGCCAAAGAACAAATAATTCAATAAAAAAATGGACTGCAGACCTAACCAGAGAACTCTCACCAGACAAATCTCAAATGGCTGAAAGACACTTAAGGAAATGTTCAACCTCCTTAGCCATCAGAGAGGCTAACACTCCTCTGTGTTCAGTGGGAATACAAACTGGTACAGACACTTTGGAAATCAGTATGGCCATTTCTCAGAAAATTAAGAAAAAATCTACCTCAAGACCCAGCAATACCACTTCTGGGTATATACCCAAATAATGCTCAATTGTGCCACAAAGACATGTGCTCAGCTATATTCATATCAGCATTATTGTTAATAGCCAGAATGTGGAAATAATCTAGATGCCAATCAACTGAAGAATGGATGGAGGAAATGTGGTACATTTACACAATGGTATACTACTAAGCCAAAAAATAATGACATCTCTAAATTTGCAGGCAAATAGATGTATGGATCTAGAAAAAAAAAGCATATTGACTGAAGTAACCCAGACCCAGAAAGACAAATATACTATGTACTCACTCATAAGTGGTGTTTAGATATAAAGCAAAAACAAAAGAAAAAGAAAAGCAGCCTACAGTTCACAGCCCCAAAGAACCTAGACAACCAAGAGGACCCTGGGAGAGACATATGTGGATCTACATAGGAAGGAGAAAAAGACAAGATCTCCTGAGTAAATTGGGAGCATGAGGGTCATGGAGGAGGGGGCAGGGTAGAGGAGAGAGAGGAAGGGGAGCAGAAAAATGTATAGCTCAATAAAACAATAAAAAAGAAAATTATATTCAAATGTATTTTTGGAATAATATAGCAACAAGATGAGAGAGAGAGAGAGAGAGAGAGAGAGAGAGAGAGAGAGAGAGAAAGCAAAAAATACCACCCTACAATTCACAATCTCAAAGAACCTAGACAACAAAGAAGACTTTAAGAGAGACATACATGGATCTAATCTACATGGGAAACAGAAAAATACAAGATCTCCTGAGTAAATTGGCAGCATTTGGATCACGTGAGAGGGTAGAAGGGGAAGTGTGATGGAGGGGAATGGAGAAAAATATAAATATAAATTTATAGCTCAATAAAACAATAAAAATACTAAAATAAATAAGTAAATAAAAACCCAGATTACTAGAAAAAATATCAAGGTAGAGGGCTGAAGAGATGGCTCAGAGGTTGAGCACTGGTTGAGTGCAATTACCAGAAGCCATATGGTAGCTCACAACCATCTATAATTAGATCTGGTGCCCTCTTCTGGCAATGCAGGAATACATGCAGGTAGAACACTGTATATAATAAAGAAATATTTTTTTAAAAAATCAGGGTAATCTACAGCATGGAGAGCTATTAACTTTGGGGAAGATTTGTCAGGGTGAGAAAGGGATGTAAAAATTGAAAAGCTTAAGATAACTTGAAGCACGATTAATGAAAATTCAAAGACAGAAACTAGGATTTAACCTGAAGATCCTAAAAGGAAAGCAGCTAGCCACTGGCTCTTACCTCGACCTTAATCCAAAATGACAATCCTGCCTCCAGGAACCTCAGAATGAGACTGCACCTGAGAGCTGTTTCCTCCTATTTTATAATCCTCTCTAGTTCTTGGATTAAAGGTATACACCGCCCAGTTTCTGTGGCAACTATTGTGGCTACTGGGATTAAAGGTGTGTGTTGCCACTGCCTGGTCTGTAAGGCTGATTAGTGTGGCTGTTTTACTCTCCTGATCTCCAGGCAAGCCTTATTTATTAAAATACAGTTGAAACGCCACTACAATAGCTCCTTACTTCCTTAGAGGTATGCTCTTGGAGCTAAACTGTTTTTTTTCACATGCATAGATATCAAAAGTTCATTAAAAGTTCTTTAGTTTGAAGAAGTGCCAGCATTTTTACAGCAGACTTGAATTTGAATAAAAGCATTCAACAACCTGAAAAATTTCACAGAATATTTGTATATAGTTTTTAAAAAGTGCCAATAATTTATCTGCATCTTTTGTTGACAAGGGATGAAGAGTTAAGTATTTGGTAGTTTGTACTAAATGGAGATGTCATTCTGTAGGTTAGATCCTCCTGTTCAAAGAGAAACAGTGATGGAAATAATGCCCAGGTTACTGTCTTCATGCGTTCGGTTTCTCGGGACAAATCCAGCTGAGGCTGCTTTATTTAAAGGGAATTAGTGGAACTTTTCTCCAAAAACATGCTTATTGAAACAATATAAACAGGTTTTCTTGCTTAAATAAAAAATTTGTTACAACAATATAAAGTTTTGTTGTATAAATAAAGTTGTACATTTTCTTGAAATAAAATTTAAAAAATAAACAAATGTACAAAGATTAATTATCTCATTTAGTAGCAGAGATTGGAAGAAACTTAGTTCAAAACCAAAAGGAATTTGCACATTCATCATTAAAGCAAAATGGAATTTTCCTCATTGATAAGTAAATGTTAATTATGGTTTTGGAGGCATACAAATGAAAGGTACTCATAATCTCTCACTGTTGATATATACTGAGTTATTTATATAAATACAGCTATTAAAAATTAACATACCCCAAAATAGTGTTTTCTTACTTGATGAAAACTTTGAGTAGCCTAATTTCTGAAGGTAACACATAAAAGAAATAAGTCATATATTATTCAAAGGATGTTTAAATATAGAACTGTTTGTTTTAAAATTAGTGTGTGTGTGTGTGTGTGTGTGTGTGTGTAGGTTGTGAAAGCAGAAAGAGAACATGGAGAAGAGAGAAGTTAAGGGAGTGAAAAGAGATGATAGTGGAACCCATGGGAGATGAAGACAAGAAGAGGCCTTAAGCAGAGGAAAAGGACCAGGACCAGACAGGCCAGGAAAGTGGGGGCAGTGGGACAAGGAATTGGGAATCAGTAATAAGAATGAGGTAAAATGACATATCTACGAAAATGTCATGGTTAAAACCATTACTTTGCATGCTAATTCAAAGACCGAGTGAAAAACACCTAACTCTGTGAATGTACCTTGTATAATTTTATTTTTAACCAACACTGATTGTATATAAAATATAACTAAAAACTATACATTTTCAGATATATTATATATTTGGTATTGGATAGCTCTTTCTCTAAAGTAGACAATTTCTCCTGCTCTCAGCATTTTGTAGTAGCGTATGGTTCTTTGGTTGGGTCTGAGGCCTTGCATACCTTAGAGAAGTAAATCAGCTTTAACATGAATAATGTTACTCCAAGTTTCATGTAAATTCCTGTGGCACTATTTCAGATTATATATCATACCATTGTCCATGTCATAATGTAAATATATTTTAAATCTGTTGCCTTATATGAGGGTTTTGTATATGTTCCATGGCACACATATGGAGACCAGAAAACAATTTCCTGTAGTGTGTTCTAGTGTTATAATTTTATGTATAGGACATAGTCATTGTGTAGATATACCTAAAGGTATATATATCTCGGAAATTTTAAAGTACTTACCTACTTTTCATATGTTGTAAGAGCAGAAAGAGAGCATAAAATTTGTTTGCATGTAAACCTGCTCAATCATTATGCAAAAATATTAGAATTTTTATCATACAGACTTTCAGAAATTACTCAAGTCCCTCTCAATATTACTAACTTTGACTTTTACAAGTTTGACCACAAAATGGTGGTTTCAGGCTAAATCTTCCTCCTTACAGTCTTTGGTTCCTTTTTTGTCAAATAAAAGAAGAAGGCTTTAATTTTAACCACAAAATTTATACAACTAAAACAGTTATTAAATAAGAATTACAGTTACAATATCCAGTCCATTTATATTTGGTAAATTTAGAGAAAGTATTCAATTATCTATCCTATCTCAGTAAGTCTAGAATTCTGTACTTAATTCACTTTCTATCCTAACTAAGGAAAGTTTAAGTCTAATTATTTACTCTTTAACTCCAACAAAGACCCCAGAACAGTGAAAATGTTATGTAACAACAGGGACATCTGGCTGCCTGGACAATCACCCTAGGTTCTTGTGTAATATTTGGGTACCCAGCTTTGGCCTACAGGTATGGTATATCTGACAGACATTTCTGAGAAGCAGGAAACTTTGATGGGCTGTCTTACCTTGTCTTAGCAAAGTTTGGCATTAGTTTTCTTTTGCATCCTGCTGGTCCAGTTTGGACAGTATCCTGTCAGTAATTGAGGTAAGGAAAGTCTCTTTGCCCAAATGGCTAACTTTGCTGTAAAGAAAGAAAAGTCCATATGGAATTTCTTTCATATCCATCATCTTCTTTGGAAGTAAATGGGTATTGTCAGGAGCAGACATGTCTCACTGTTACAAAAAAAGCTTAGATTATTAAACATATTAAATGCCATACTCTTTGAAGTGTTTGAAGACAATTTATCTATCTAAATATATCTGTTTATGACTTTGAAAACATACCTAACATAACCATATTATTGACTATTGTAGATAACTACTAACCTGTATTTCTTAATTGTACATTACATTTTCAAATGAACTGCTTAAAAACAATACCCTAAACAAAAGTAGAAATACAAATACAGTATAACAGGGCTTTGATTTTTTATGGCTCCAAATGTTTTTAAAATCCAGCATTCCTTTAATGGCTATTGTATAAAAAGTTCAAGAAAAACTCTTTTGTCTGAGTTTCAAGAAAGTCACATACAGAAGCTGCTCTAGAGTGAGGCTGGAAGGGAAGCCTGTGTGTAATGCCTCTGTCAGCAAAGATTTTAGGAGAAGAGGGTTTATAATAAATATTCACATCTGCTGCATTGGACACTCTAATCCATCCTAAGGGTGTTTGCTGTGTCAGGTTTTGTTCTAGATGAAGAAACCCAGTAGTTATAGAGGTTTGCAGATAGGCTGTATTTATCATTCTTAACTTTCCTCTTAAAACCCCTCTCTGTTTTAAAACCCCAAGGCAGCTATGACAATTTGAGGATGATATGTGATCATATATTTCACCATGCTTCTTATGGTGATAGCTCTGTTGAATTCTTACTCCAAAATGGACAAACTCCCTTTCTTCCAGGATCACCTACCAAAATCTGTCTAGAAGCATAACTGATAGAGTGTCATCTGGATGTGAAAATATGATTCTTACAAGTCTGGGCGGCAGTTTTGAAGTGTTTGTGTTTGAATGTTAGCTTCTTCCATACATGAGGAATAACTTCCTTAGTCTTCCCAAGCTTCCGTCTTCATCCACTTGATGGAATTTCTGCTATGTCTTCTTTCATTCAGTCCTTGTATCAATTGTACAGAATGACTCACATCATGTATTCAGTGTAGTATCAGCATTTTGAACAAGTTTAATAAATGTTAAACCCTGTTATTGGGATGATAGTATGTCTCCTAAGTATGAATAGATACCCAATGGTTAATACTTATGTCCTAAGCTTGGGTGAGCATATTCTATTTGCTTTACTTGCCTCCAAATGCCCAGATAGTTTTTCTACTGGGATTTTTCAATAGATTATTTAATTAAAATTAGGCTATTTTTGTTACTCACTAAAAGTGTCATAAAAATTATGAAGATTTCCCACACTAGATTTGGATTAATTTATATGTTTTAATTTGCAGGAACTTTGAAATTTAAGTTAAGTTAAGCATCATGTTATTTTGAAGTAGAAAAATTATTTCATTTCAACTCCAAAAAATGTACTGAACTTATATATATCCCTACTATTATTGTTCTATACAGTGCTTTAGCAGAATTATAATAAACATATTTAAAACAGGTAGATACATTTTGAATTTTCTAGAATAAATACTTAAAGGTTTATCTATGCAAGGCATGTGTTCTATTTTTCATTTTGAATGCTTTTCCTTTAAATATTTTAATATATTCATTTGAAAAATAAAGTTACTCCCTTTAGTTACTCTCAATCTCATCTCAAAATAATCCGTCAATCATAAATATAAGAAGAATGATGGGGCTTGTAATGACCTCTGAATGTTAGCAAATAGAGCTACAGGCTTTTATTCTAAATGTATCTTAATTATGGCTCAAATTCTTTTCATAGACAAGACTTAGTTTATCTTTAATGAGGGCCTAACATAAAAATGAGTCTGATGAATCACAGTCAAAACAGGATAAAATGTGTATCGTTTGCATACTCTGACTGCTTGAGCTAAATCTCCCTCTGTTTCCATGTTTTCTCAGGTCGAGTTTTAGCTCAGGCGAGTGCCAACGGAGTAATCCATTTGCTGGATCTTAAATCTGGACAAATTCACAAACTGGTGGGCCATGAGAGTGAGGTCCACAGTGTGGTGTTTTCCCATGATGGAGAGAATCTGTATTCTGGAGGTTCTGATGGCACCGTTCGATTGTGGTACTGATCAGCAACAGCACACCCTGCTGCAGAGGGCATTCCCTCTAAGGTTTAAAAATGTTTCACATAGTCCGCTCCCAAGCCAGTAAGTACCTGGTTAAAACAACCAATAAATAACAGATTTGTTTTAAAACAAGCTTTGGGGGAATGTTATACGATCCAAACTGTTACAAATAAAAATTATAACATTTTATTCATTTGTCTGTCTGTTTTTTCCCCATTCTCTCTTTTTCTCATTTGGTTATGAATTTGGAGACAGGGGAGACAGGGTATCTTTGCTAGGGGGTTGGAAGAAACAGCTTTACAATGACGCCTAATGACAGATTAGATGAATTACAAGACATTGATTTTTAACGTTAGAGAACAAACTGCAGGAAAACGCGGCTACTTTTTTTTTAATCAAACCCGAGCTGCAGAAGATCCAAAATTGAATTATTTATAGCACAAGGAAAGTCTTTCTATAACCAGAGGGTCAAATAGAGTCGGCAAGCATACATTTTCACAGATTTTTTGACAATGAGTGTGCTTTATCTATTAGTAATAACCAAAGACTGCAGATGGCTCAAATCTAAATGCAAGTCCCCGGAACTTTCATCTCTGCATCCCATCCAAGAATGCATTAGGCAAAATTATATCTTTCTAATTTTTTATTGTGATTTGAATGCAAATAAGTGTCTCGCACGGAGAATCCCCTCCACCCCCAGGCTCGCATCCTCTGTGTCAAGTGACTGCTTAGACAACACTCCAGCCTGGTCCGCGGAAGCAGCTGGGGGTTTCGACCAAGCTGGGCTCGGAAGCCAGTTGTTGGCGCTGTCCGTGGTGCTGAGGAATTCCCGGCTATCGGCAGGATGAGCTCCGAATCAGCAGTCTGCAAACTGCTCCCAGCGATGCCAAACCCCAGCTAAAGTTGCGCCTTTGCTTCACGTCCACAGTTAGAATCTTCTGGTGTGTGAGGAGGGATCCAGTCAGCATACTGTGGACGATGCTGATAGCTCTGCCGGTGGAGTGTGCTTTAAGCTTCAATATGCTGTTTCTGTTTGTGATCCTCAGAGCCTAGCCAAGTCACCTCTACTGCTGTAGCAAACACTGTGTAAGTGAACCCATGTGTGGAGGAGGCGTAAGCAGCCAGGAAATTTCATAGAAGGATCTAAGAAAATGCTAAAAATAAGTTCAACATGATTCTGCTACCGGGGTCCGGATTTCAACAGGACCAGCATTGCTTCTTGCTTTGAATTCTGAAGACAGGTCCAAAGCGTATTTCTTATGTGTGTCTGCTGTGTTTCTCTCTGGAAGGGTGGGAGACTGCTTCTTGGCTGTGTTTTGAAATGGGAGGTAGAGAGGATGGATTGCCTTTAATTCATGCCTGAAAATGCATTCTTTGGGTGACTAAAGAGGACCGGCTTTCCTAAGATATACCTGACCTTTAAGTTCAGATTGGTCTGTGACCCCCAGCACCACCATTAACCTCAGAGTGACTAGGTAAGTGACTCTTATGACATGAGTTGTATTTGCTTTCTCAAAGAAACAGATGCAGTCATTTTAACTCATAGGTAGCAATACAGGGAGGGGAAGTTTAGCTGGGAAGTGATCCTCAGTTTAGCAGTGTTGCATTCTTATTAAAATCTTCAGGTAATGGTGTTATTTGATTTCTATAGCTTCCTTCTTTTTAAATGGCATTTTAAATGGTAATAAATTACATTTATTATAATGATAGCTCTTTTAAAAATACCCTAGAACTTTCTTTCATTATAAAGATATGTATTTCATGAATAGAATCATGCTTATTGCTATATGAAGCAGGCACCCCACCCCTGTTTATATCCTTAAGTTTACATTTATTATAACCTTGCACATTAATGCCTACCTGTGGCTTACAAAATGATCCTTTTCTGCCTGGGTCATTTTAACGCACAATCCTGTATGTATTTCACATGGCTTTCCTTGTATGGATTGATAGACGCTGTTGGACACTGTGAAGAGGCACGGTAGCTTCCTTGTGTTGCAAGATAAACTTTCTACATACGAGAGAGGTGCATAAATGTATGCTATAATTAGTAAATCACATTTATGTCTTTCCAGAAGCTTCTACTATGTTTGTGACTTCTGTAGTAATTTAGACAAAAAGAAATGCTTTGTCAAAGGGAGCTTCTAGCTTCTCAAGTAGAATTATAGGTTTGCATTTTCTTCTGTCATGACTCATTATTTTTGACATATTTTAAGAGAAATTCATCTCCTTTATCATTTCCCCAAAGGAATTCACCCAATAGGAATTCTAATATCAGAGATATTGAAGGAATACTAATATCAACCTTCTCTGAAAAGAGAACATGTGAATACATCGCCTTCCATTTTACTATTACTAGAATTTGCATATCTAACTTAAAATGCAAATGTATTCTAAGAGTTTATGAAGTTTCTTAACATCATCTTCATCATATTTTAAATTATCATAATTATATGCTAGCCTGAAAAGAAGTAGTTTATCACTGTTTTTGATATAGTTTGGAAATAAAACAATGAATGAAACTTAGATACCTTAAAATGTCCTACATACAATCTTAGTGATATTGGCATGAAGCCAATAACATTTAAATAGATAAATGAAATATTTTAGAATAATTTTTCTTAACTCGTAATCCTAGAAATTAGTTTCTTCAGAACTTTTGCATAAGCTAGTTAATCTAAATATCCAAAAGGTTCTCACTACTAACACTTAATACCAAATACCAGCACCCTGGAAGTCTATAACAGTTATTGCTACCCAGTTAATAAGGAATATAGTCTGTGAATATCAATTGTTTATTATTTTAAGAGTTTCACAGAAAGTTTTTTTCTAGCGTCTTTGCCCAAATTACCTAATTGTAAATATTTTGGTCATTACCAATGAGTTATATTTTCAATAAAATGTGAATGGTATTCATATTATATGGAATGAGTCAATTTCAAATAACATCACATGACCAATAGAGCTTGGCTGCTATAAAAAATTTTCTGGCCCACTAGGAGCTTATCTCCCACATAAAAACAAAGATGTGAGCAATAGTATAAATGGCTTTGTTTTTAACAAATTAAATTTTCTTGTAGTAGCATTTATGTATTCACCATGATTTGTTAAACTATTTTCATATTCAGAATGTTTCCAGATTATGGGCATGAGAAAGAAAGCTTTTGTACTGTATCCATCTCATTTAAACCTGCATCCTACTGTTTTATTTTTTTTATTTCCTTTTTATAGTTTAATGTTTCATCTTAATCTCTTTTATGCAGATTATTATAACACCTATAATCTACCAGTTTAAAGAAAAATATAGATGTGGTTTCAAATATCCTTGAACAATCAATAATGACTTGGCAATTACTTTTTAAGTTTCAATAAAACCACTTCTTACCATGTGCGAACAGCTAGACAATTGTAATTCAAAGAAAAATTACAACCTAAAGGTCCTTAAGTAAAATAACTCCATAAATGACCTTTACTAAAACACATATTACCAAAATTAACTATTCAAACTTTTGGTAGACAGTTGGATGAATGTTTTTTATTTGAAGTCTCAGTGTCTTCCAATTTGAACCCATGCAAATAATTTAAGGTGGGCTTAAGTGCATCTTTATTCACTTTACATATGTCAAATTATCTTTTAAATATTTATTTTCAGCCCACCCCCCTTGCATTCCCATGGAAGAAGCTGAGTGTATTTAATACTGGGAGAACATCCAGAAGCCCGTGAGGAGGGGGATGGCTCTTCATATTCATGAAGCTTGCATACTTCTATTGGTCATCCCTGGATTGGTCACCTCTGCTGCCATCAGTCACGAAGACTATCCTGCTGATGAAGGTGACCAGGCTTCCAGTAATGACAATCTGATCTTTGATGACTATCGAGGGAAAGGGTGTGTGGATGACAGCGGCTTTGTATACAAGTTGGGAGAACGGTTTTTCCCGGGGCATTCCAACTGTCCATGTGTCTGTGCTCTAGATGGACCTGTTTGTGAGCAGCCAGAATGCCCTAAAATTCATCCGAAATGTACAAAAGTGGAGTACAATGGATGCTGTCCCGAATGTAAAGAAGTGAAAAACTTTTGTGAATATCATGGAAAAAATTACAAAATCTTGGAGGAATTTAAGGTATGAGTTACCCTCCATATTTATTGAATTCTAATTTTTACTGCATAAAAGTAAAGCTGGAAAACATACAATAGCATAACTCTAGGTAGCAAGAGTAGCACCATGGCTGACAGATGGGCAGTTAGTTCATTGCTCAGTATCTCATAGTAATCTCTCTACTCTGACCTCTTCAGCTCATGTTTAATGTCCTTTCATTTTTAACCCTTGAAAACAATCCTTCTGTGTTTTTACAAGATATTTTTTGCAGGGAGATTGTTAGAAGATATAACTGTTAAATTAATCTTTCTATTCTGTTAGCTTCCTGACTTATTAGTTTGTATTTGGAATCATTTACCAATGGCCTTGGAATATTTGTTTGCTTGTAGAAATGAACATGCTACAGAAGGACTCGGAGCTGTGATCTCAACATTGAGAAAATGCATTGGGCCTACTTGTTATAGGGCAGGGATCTAGCTCAGCTCTCTGCTAATCAGAGGTCTTCCTTACAAGACTTCCTAGAGAACTGAATTTATCCTGGACTTTAAAAAGAGAAGTTAATTTTTCAATGACGTATTTGTTTTCGTTTCATCTCTGTGTCTCAATTTAAATTACGTGGAGCTTGTTTTTATTTACTCTTAAGTTCTCTTTTCTCTGATGGATAATTTTAGTTAGAATGTTCTATAAGCCACATATGAGTCCTGGGGAATGAATTAATGCATCAAGGATATCCTAGTTAATTGTAGTGACAGTTTGTGTGTTGAATGTCTTTCATGATGAAAGCTTAATATTAAAGGTTCTAATTTTATCAAAGTTCTGTGATATGGTTCTCATAGCATTACAGGTAAAAAAAAGTTATAGCTGGTCATAGTGTGCTTGTTTATTTTTGAAAAAAGAATGTTTAGTTTTTAGAACTGAATTAACTTTTCTCTCTACAAAATGAGATGGTGCCAGATGTCAGCATGTGGGAGAAAGATTTGAACTGATTATCACTAGGGCCTTTGGTGTATGGCTGTTTTATGCTATTCAGTCTATTCTGGGCCATGAGTTCAAACTTGCTCTAGTTTATAAAAGAATACCTGACTTTTTTCACTGCATTATTTTAGCTATAAGAAAAAAAGATTTTGAAGATTATATCAACTCTTTTATGCATTATTCTAGACTATTCTTTTTCATCCACTGTAAAATTATTTGTTGTGAAATATTAAGAAGTAAAAAGCTAGAGAGTTTAGTAAAGCTACCCTAATAGAAAATAACAGTTAAGCACATCCTATCATACACTCAATAATGACAATATGGTCTTTAAAACATTATATACACTTCATTATTAGATGGTTTTATTTTCAGGTAGTGAAAGGAAATATAGTATTCAATATAGTATGAACAAAATAATATGAACATATTTTATGAACATTTATTATGAACATATAAGTGACAATTACTTTTAATGTGCACAGATAGTTAAAGTAGAATTTTCTATAAAGAATACTTAGCCCGTACCAGAAAAATCACAGGAAATACAGTTTTTGATAGATAGAATTTGGCAATCAGCACTTAATATATAAGAGAAAATATATGGTTTATGGTTTATTAACTTATTCAACTTATCTTTACCCTTAAAATGTTATGGTTACTTACAAGAGTTACATAAACAAAAATATAACTTTGAAGCTAGAGAGATTCTTCAGTGGTTAGGAGCAGTGACTGCCTTCCCAGAAAACATGAGTTTGGTTCTCAGCACCCACATGGCAGCTCACAACCATCTGTACCTCCAACCTCAGGGAATCTGATACCCTCTTCTGGTCTCTTCAAGTACCAGGCATGTATGTGATACACAGACATACCTGAAAGTCAAACACCCACACACATAAAAATAAACAAAAATTGTAGAAGGTAATTGTGTTACCATTTCAAACAACACAAAAACCTATAAACAAAACATTGATTATTCTTGTGCTCCTGGTTATAGCTCTACCATAGTATAATGTGTCATGTAATATCCCCTAATAACAAAGCATATATATATATATATATATATATATATATATATATATGCTAAAGGATTACTAAATATATTTTTTAAAAAACACTCCATTTTTTCAGAAAGCCTTGAGCACAGAAGTCAGAAGATAATATCTAGGGCAAATTTGTTAAAATGAAGAATAAGACTGAGAAAGCTCAACTATCCTCAGACCCAGAAGTCCTCCATTTATTTAACTTATTTTGTAATACTTCTTTTTAGCAATTCAATCTATTCAAATTCTCAAAGCACTTTTATATCAAGGTCAGAAACAGCTGGATTCGAAGCCCAAATTCCTCAGTGGAATGTAAGATCTGAGTCAGAGTAGTAAGACCATAAAATAGTCATTGTAATGATTAGTTCCCTTGTGGGGAGATGTTCAAAATATTTAATGAAATATAATAAAGTCATTAGGCCCAGGACAACCAGAACATTTAAGAGTTGAACAAATGGCTGTTCTCTAGTCTCTGTCATTCTCAAATATGCAGGGATTTACTATATGTTCTAAATTCTTCTAATTCTTCAGCAATATTTGATAATTGAAATCTAACCTTAAAAGCATTTCAGATGAAAGACTGTTTTTATGTTGTGATTGCCCATATGAACCATATAACTAAATAAACACTAGCCATAGTCTTCCATCTTCATTATCTCCCATTTGTTGCCAGGAACAAATAGCTAGTGTTTAAAGATTTATAGAACTTTCTTAAAATCATATATGAGATATTTTTACAATAATATATTAATCTATGAACATTTGTTATACTGCTTGATATTGAAAATATAGAGTCACTCATTTTGGAAACCAAGGCATCTAGAAGTTAAAGTGCTCACAAGATAGGCATGTCTCTTATATAGCTCATGAAAACAATTTTAAAAAGTTTTTTAAAAAAGAAAGAAAGGCATGATTGATGTACATCTCAAATGAAAAGAAAGGCAGTCAAAAGTTGAGTTGATGAACCTAAGTCTGGTGGCGGCACACACTAGTAATCAGCATTTGCAAATGGGAGGCAGGGGGATCATAGGTTCATGAGGCCTGTCAGCTAAACAGCAAGAGCCTATTTCCCCCAAATAGAAATCGACGTTCGTGTATCACTCTACAGTTCCACATGTACCCAAGGTTTATGGTGTGAAAGCTTACCAACATATTCTGAGGCTTGGGAGCCAAAAACTTTATCTTTCAAGATAGTCAATAATGAGGTTGCCTTTTAAAAACTGACTAGAGTTGATCTGGTCATATCAAATTTCCAAAGGAGAACCCTCTGGAGCAAGGTCAGCAAGACTGGGAAAAGCCAGGCTAGAACAGGGTGGAAGTGCGTGCAAAATCAGAAGCTGGGTCTGACTTCATTGACGAGAGATAAGTAAATGTGTGCGCACTAACGCTGTATGACAGCAGCTAGGACAGGGTATTGCAACGTTTAAGAGTGGATTTAAATATTCTTTCACTCCCCGAAGAACATTCGGAAAAGAGGTACTACTGGAAATTTTCAAAATTACAAACAGTTCTGGAAAAGAACAGAAAAACAAAACTACTTTTCCCTTTCTAATATAGCTCTCATTTATGAAGTTCTCAAAAACATTTAAAAGTTTTTAGACGAAAATATGAAAACGACTGGTATGGTTGAGGATAACGGAATCAGAAGCGTTTTTCAGAGTGAAGTCTAACATCCTGCTGATAACTAGCGCGGTAGTTTTCAACCTTCCTAGTGCTGCGCCCTTTACTATAGTTCCGCCTTCCTAGGGCTGTGTGTGCCCCTTAATAGAGGTCTTCGTGCTGTGCTGACCACCAGCCACAGAATTATTTTCACTGCCACTTCATCACTGTACTTTTGCTACTGCTTTAATTATACTGGAAATATCTGTATTCCCAATGGTCTTAGATGATCCCTCTGAAGGGTCATTTGACCCCTGGGGCTGCGAACCCCAGGTGGGTGGGAACCACTAATCTAGAGTTGTTTCATCAACCTTTTGGAATCCTCCACTGCCCAAAACTCTTCCCCGTGCGTTCACATATGCCATCGCGCAGAGAGTGGCACAGTTTCATCATAGCTCACTTGTCTAAGGCCCGTTTTTGATCATCTGCTAAACAACTTCAGGTAAGAAAACCAAAGCATCAGTCCATAAGTTTACTTACCAAAGATCGTACAGCTGAAATTGAGGAACCTGGAAGCCTGCCCATACAACTGCCCTCATCTCTTCTTGACTGCCTCTATCACATTATCATAATCCGTGTAAGACAGAAACACGTGACCCTTCTATTAGAACCCACTTGTTTCTTCTGTTTGGGACTATGAATAGTGGTTTTATTTTATTTTTTTCTCCTTTATTCCTACCCCAAGAATCATGAAAACACCACAATAGTCATTAACCACCTTTCTTTTTGTAAATGGGATAATGAGCCAGATCATGATTGAACATATAAAATAAAGAGATTAACAAGTGTGTCTTCAAATGCCATGGTTCTATTTCAGCCTCTATGGGTTTAGAAAGGGCAGTCCCCAGGGAGTCAAAAATGACCTCTACTGTTGCCAAGTGTAACATCCATTCTCAACATACTTCTACTGTCTGGTGTCTCTCTCTGCTGCTTCCTAGAGCTAGTTTTAGATGTGTATTCATCTCATCCCTCTAGGGTTTTAGTTGTGAGATCTCATCCCAAGTGAATGCCAAGTTGCACTTCAATCTTTTCAGATCACTAAATTCAAGTGCAAATTTATCCCACGTACATGTCCTAACGGGAAGAGTCATGCTCTTTGTAAAGGCTGTGAGAACCTCTTCCAGTTACTGATGAGTAGATTTCTCTCTACTCTGTAGCAAACTCTAAATTCCCCAGTGGTCTGGTAACATTGTAGTAAGATGAAGGTCACTGCATAGCCGGTTCTCTCATCTTTTGTTTTGATGTGTACCCAACCAATAAGGAATCAGAACCCACTTTTAATAAACAAAGTGGGTAGTAATAAGTTATGACAGCATAGATAATGGTGGATGGACACACTGAGTGGAAGCGTAGAAATCTGTTTCAGCTCCATGCTTCACCACCTTATTCTGCGTGGCCCAAAAGAGAGAATTTCTTATTTTGCGCAGTATTTTTTATAACTCTTACTCTGCTAGATTTAGCCTTTGAGGATATGTCTTTATTCTTTAAAACTTGTACTAATTTAGTTTCAGGTCATACACCGAAGGTTAGACCACATGCAGCTGAAAGAGCTGTCAGCTTTAGCATAGCCTGGTTTACTTTGAAGTGATTCTCTGCAGTCAACACTCAATGCCCCAAATTCAGGATTCAGCTTGTCCCAGGTTCTTCCTTCCCTGTTGGGAGTTGCTTTTGTACTATTCCTATTAGTGGACAAAACAATTGATAAGACCTACCTCCTATTTTATATTTGAATGATTTTGGTATAAACATTTTCTCTGGTATACATTTTATGTCTGTTGTTAACCTTCAACAACAACAACAGCAACAAAACTTATCATGCTATGCCAACCTGTATTGTTTTTTCCCTGAATTTTGCACTTAATTTTTAAACCCTGATGAATTAATCAGAGGTAATAAAATTATTCAACACTCAGAATATCTTACCAAATCATCACATGTATTAAAATAAAAATGTGGATGCCAGTTGAGTTTTGAATTTTCCTAGACTGTCAATGGGTATATTCACAAGGAGATACAGATTCCAGCTCTGTCATTAACTAGTAACCCATCATTAATGCCTAATTTATAACTTTCCAGCTATTAAAATATTAAAATGGGAAGTATTTTTTCAAATTTAATTTGAGGGATGTGTTTGTTGCCATGTTAATTTTCAATATGGATAAAGAATGGGGTAGCATGTTTGGGGATTTAAGGAACAGGTTTGTTAAAGATGAGGGCAAACTAAAGCTGAGGGAAATGTTGCTGAGGGATCTGATTGGTGCAGCCTAAAACTCAGTTCATCTCCTACCACACCAGCTCCTACGAACGGCATGGGAGCTAAGGAGCATTTTGATTTGCAGGATATACCTGGCCTTTGAGCATGAATATTGTCTTCAAGAGAGTTAAGGAATAGCTCTTCCTCTCTACTACCCGATAAGAGAGTGCGTCTTTGCAGCTGCCTACCCACAGCACGGCTTCAGCAGGCAGGATATCCTGTTCACCAAGGATGCATGTCTTTGTATCAGGGACCTTCTACTCAATTCTTTATAGTCTCTGACCAATTTCAGAGATTAAAGAAAATTTTATGAAAACAGTTTTATGGAATTAATTGTGCCTGTTTTTCTTATGAAAATGTGCTTAGCATTTTGTGTCTGTTGGTTGTTTCACAAAATATGCTAAGGCTAGGAAAGAGATCAGATTTTTTTTCTTACAAAAAATGTTCTTAAAAATTCCCCAAACAGTTCAAGGTCCTCCCAACTCCCCCTAAGTCCAGAAGGGAACCCTGATGGCTCTTTGGCTTGAAGAGGGAGGGAGTGGGGGTATGGGTGGAACGGAGGAGAGGGATGGGGGAGGAGGAGGGGAGGAGATGGAAATTTTTAATTAATAATTAATTAAGAAAAAATATATAAAAATAATAAAAAAAGAAAAAAGAAAAAAACTAAAAAAAAACTAAAAAAAATTTTAAAAAAATTCCCCAAACAGGAGAATAGACTTTTATGAAGAAATGGTTTTTAGGTGTGTAAAAATATCCCCTTTGCAGTGAGAATCCATCGTCTCGTCTTTGTTTTGGAGTATAGTCCTCCGGAGTGCGGGTGGGTGGATTGCAGGTAGAGGGCATGACAGCTTCTCTGCTCACCCAGTTAAATTTGCTACTGTCCTTCCTATTGGGAAATGTTACTATTAATGGTTGTAACTGTGTGATAAGTATGACTTCAGAGATTTGTGATGGGATGTCTGTGCCCTGTGCACACGGGGAGGCTGGTGTTTGATTTGTGGCCACTTCTGAGATTTGCAGAGTATATGACTGTAAGTAGCTTACTAGGGTCAGCCTTGAGAAGTCTGCAGTCACCACTGCCCAGTTCTGATTAATAAAACAGCAGTTCAAAAGACAAGAGAGAATGTCTACCTGGTAACTGCTCTTCTAGATTCAAAGCCCAGTTGCATATATTAAGTTTGCCTATTTTTAATTGTGTTTTACTTGCCAAAACAGTGCAAGAGATTTGACAAATATTTTCTTCTCTTTCCTATATCTTATTTACACTTAAGTCTACACATTTTGTTCTAATTTTGCAGATTAATATACACATTAGTGTGTGTGTGTGTGTTTGTGTGCATGCATGTGTGCCTGCATATGCGTTCTTACCTGATATGAGATGTTTCTACTTGAAGATAAGGTGATTTTTTTATTTCTACTCCTTAAGGTGCTGAGCACATTTTAAAAATTTCATTCTGTTTCCCTGCTCCTTGATTTATCTGTCAGGCAGTAAAGTGTGTTTTATGAAAGACAGCACAAGAAAAACCTATCAGTGTGTTTTTTATTTTTGCTTGTCTAGCTCCTGAGCAAAGGCTTGAGGCAAACCAGCAGGAGCAGATGGAGATTTCATTGGGCTTGCTGTCTCAAACAATAGCTCTTATTAATTGAGAACCTGCTTAGTCTAAAGTCTGCACTTTGGACTTTATCATCACTGCTGATTAGCATCAGTAATTTCATTCTGACACACCTCTATTGTTGCTCCGCTTGTCTCTAGTACGCCATAAAGAACATCACAATAAAGTTATCTTCATATGGTTTTAATGACATCATGAAGAGAATGGGGAAAAAAAGCTTACTAAAGGGCCTAAGAAAGCCATTCACATCCTTAAAAAGATTTCAGATGACCTTATTCCATGCTGGTAGGAAGTTGTCTAAAAGATACAAAAGTACACTGAATGAAACTCATTATTTTCTCCACATTATTCCACCTGACCATGAAGTCTTCTTGATCTGTCTATAGAAACAAAATAAAAATGTCATTATATATGTCCGTTAACAATAAACACTTTCAATTAGTTGAAAGGTATAGTATTGCATATCAATTTATTAATGACAATTCAAATATGATCTCATAATCAGGCATGGTGATGCGTGCCTGTAATCCCAGTATTTAGAAGGTTTCTACAGGAGAGTCAGGAATTAAAGGTCATCCTCGTGGACGTAGTCAGTTTGAAGCCAGTCTGGAATACCTGAGACCCTGCCTAGGGGAAAAGAGGGATGGTAAGATAGCTTAGTGGCAAAAATGCCAACAGAGTAACTCTAAAGACAGGAGTGCAGACCAGAGAACCCATGGAAACTCTGGGTGGGTGTAGTGGTCTAACCAAAATGCCAACACGTAGGAGGTGGGGATAAGGGATCATGGAGTACTCTAGCTACCAAAATTAGCCAGATAGAAGAGTTATGGGTTCAACTAAGAGACTTTTTCCTCAAAGAATAAAATGAAAAACAATCCAGAAAGACTCCTGATGTTAACTTCAGGCCTCTACATACATACTACACATATATAAACACATATACACATATCATACTCAGCATACACGTATGCATGCAAAAAAGTACTTCTCTTATTAAAAAATATTTGGGTTTAAGTTTTAAAATAATTTCTCAACAGACATCTTACTTCAGTTTTTGAGCTTATATAATTTTTTATAAGAATGGAAGTTTTATGGATATATGTTAAATTGTATATAAAATTGTATCTATACATATATACAATTACATGTATGTGTACATATATACATACACATGCTTATGTATGTATGTGTGTGTGTGTATATATATATATATATATATATATATATATATATATATATATTCTGATCCAAGAACTTTTGTTTCTTAAAAAAAACACTTATATTTTGTTGAACCACTTTTTGAAGAAATGATAATACAAAGACTAACCAAAACTTCATGGAAACGAATAAAGACACAGCTCATTACTTGCAAAAGCAACATTAATATAGCACTTTTCTGTGGTCTTTTTGTCACATTTTCCTGCCTTCACATTTAATAAGAAAATTCAAGCCAATTTGCGTCATCTTTTCCAATAATTATGTTGTATGCAAAGATTTATTTTGGCCAGTTGTTTATGAAAATGTGATTTCAGTGCTTGTCACCACAGCAACCCAGAGTTACAAGTACACAGAACAATAAGCTATTGGTACGTCCGAAATCCATCTATGATTTAGTTTGAATACACGTTGTGAAACAAGCCTAAGTTTGCAAAGGCTGCGAGAAAAGGGAAGTTTCTGCTCTAAAAATGAAAACTTCTGTAATTAGACCAAATTAAATCGATTAAATATTTGTGTATGTATTAGATTTAATGTTTAAATATGTTACTACTTAATATTTAAATATATTTATAAATATCTACATATATTTTAGGTTCTATTTATACTTTTTAATTATACAATTTTATATCAGGAAATAACAACAAAATTAAAATAAGTGCTCTTGAAATATATTTTGATAATTTTTAGACCCAGAACCAAACAGGGATGAGAACTTGTTCTTTTCCCAGAGCAGATCTCTGGCTCTCACTAGCTGGGAAAAATGACTTTTGAAAACTGGTTGTCAGAGCACACAAAAGCCGGTGGCTACCTGGTGTTAGAGACGGGTTGCCACTAAGCTGACCATAGTCCATGCGGTTCCTGTCGTACAGCCAGACCCTTAGGATGATATGGTGCAAACATTTAAATTCCTTGACTTCTTCGACTTTTGTCTTGGTTTTTAAGTTGTTGAAATCTCAGAAGTGATACTGAAAATTCCCAGGTTATTCGGATTTCCTGGCTTTGAGTATCCTTTTAATAACGGGGACTTTCACAGACTATCTTGTTATCAGCTCTTGTGAAACTCTTAGTAACAGTTTCCAATATTTGCCATGTCTCCTGAAGTCGAAGAAATGATGCATCTTGAAAGACCCTTTGGAAATGCCCAGTGTGCAGTGGACTACTGAGGTTGATAGACTATTTTTAAAAGGTCTGTTGGAGAGCTAGTGTTGGCCTCTCAACTGGTAAGAACTCAACCGTTACTTGAAAATGGATTTTAAAGCAGATTCTTCCACTGAGTTCTAGGTGACTTAGGCACACATTCCTTTATATATATAATTTTTTTTGGCTCAATGTTCACGTGTACCAAAATAAGGATCACAGGAAATGTTACTTGACACACAACAAATGATTCATAAAGGCCCACGATGTTTTTACCACTATTGCTACCAACCCACTATTTAATCCAAAATACCACTCCTGTATGACAGTTGAACACATTTTTTCTCATCTATTAACATCTTAAAGTTCATACAACTTCAACTGCAATTTAGGAAATGCCTTGCTAATTATTTCAGATAGTCTAATTCTGTAGCTCGACACAGAGAAGCAATTAATGAAGAAAAACTGGTCTATCTGAGATAACCTCTTCTTTCATTTGGAATTACCAAAATTATGTCTGTATGATTACTTATGGTAATTTATAATCTGCATTGCATATAATAGTTGAGTTAAGAAGTGACTTTTTAAGATAATGATAATAGTAATAATGCCAGTTCCGTATTAATTATTATCTTAGACCAGATTTAGTACACTACAGCCTATCACCAAATATGCTCCACACTATGTTTTATTAATAAACTTTGATTGGAAACAGCCATGGTTAGTCATTTATATGCTATCTGTGGTTCCTTTTGAGGTATCCCAAAACATTATAGCTTTCTAAAGGGAAGGTTGTTGGTTAATGATCTAGACTTGTTACTTTCCCTTTTCTATTTCCTTCAAATTGCTCTGTTACCACATTACTACAACCTGAAATCTTGGGACTAATAGTGATGGTTCCTGTTTCACCCGAGAGTAAACAAAAGTTTCACTTTTCAAACATAAAAATTTGAAAAGACATACAGATTTGCCTATTTACTGTATATGCTTAACAGACACATTAAACTATATTTCTTTGTGTAGTTAATTCCAATTTCATTGACATTCAATATTAATTTCATTCATTATCATATAAAATAAAGCAAAGTTTATAAAAGGTCCATATTTTTATACCCTTGTACAGTCCTTTAATTGTAAAACAACTTGAATGTTTTGTTTTAATATAATGTTATATATATTTAGTAATGTGCTAATAAGCAAAGGTATGTAAATAGTCTATGTGGGTATCAGTCCACTATTGACTTTTTAAAAATTAGTTGTCATAGCCAACCCTCTGATTTCATTAAGGTGGAGCAATACAGCAAAATAGAGAAGGCATCACGTTCACCATCACAAGGTCTACAGTTACAAAGGCTGCTGATGGGGTTGCTTTCTTACAGTTGCTATAGGAATTTGAATAAAGAAAGAGAGATTATGTTTGAAAGTTAAAGGAAAATAGTTTGAGCGGAAATGTCCAGGTACTGAAAGAATTTAAGAAACACTGAAGAGTTAATGAAGAAAAGGGATGACCAAAGAGAAACAAATCAACAGAAGTGGCCAGAGCACCAGGGTCCAGGTGACAGAAACAGGAAGGTAACGTGAGACCAGCCAGCTCCTATGTGATGATCTGGTGAGGCAGCCAAGCCAGAGTCACCCAAGGGCATGTGAAGGAGAAATTAACAAAACTAACATAAACACAAACAACAATCAGATTTATGTATTGTGCAAGTACATTCACCCACTGAATTATTTATATATTTATCTTCATTTTTCAAGCTTCATTCAAAAAAATCTGTGTTTTTCTTCTTGTTATATAAATAGAGATTTATAAAGACTGCCAAAGAGACAATCCTGACTATCAGTCTAGGGCTTTTTGCACTACACCTTATCAGTCTGGTGAGTTCCCTGTAAGACATTTTGCAAGAAATATAGCTGAGAGCATTTGGTTTCCACCTGAATGTGTGTGTGTGCATGCGTGCGTGTGTGCTTGTGTGGTGTGTGTGTCCTTTTTTGCTGACTATTCAATTATAATTCATTCACTCATTATTCTCATATCTTTTTCACAGAATGCAGTATAGACCACATGAGGAAATTGTTTCCCAATTGGTTTCAGTTTAAAACTCCCACTGTCAGGATGTTTATACAAACATTCTCATCTCGTGAAAGCAAAGACTGTGTGCACTTGGAAGGCAGTAAGGGCTAAGCAAGATTATCTCTGCAAATTTTGATTTTAATTTTTTTTCTATTGGAGCTGGTGAGATAATTCAGTAGGTAAACCACTTGCCACACAACTGTGAAGTCATGCGTTCAAATCCCCAGAACCTATATAACAGCTGGGTGCAGTATCATGTGTCTCTAATCCAAGTTACTCCTAAGGTGAAGACAGGTAGTGGAAACAAGAAAATTCCCGACAGGCAGGCTAGCCTGGCATACAGGACAAGGACAAGGAGGGAGGCAAGATCCAGCTCTTGAAGTTGTCCCCTGACATACACACACTTATGCAAACAGATAATGCATACCTGTCATATACATGTGTCATACACATATTAGAAAAGGTATTAAAATGTCAGCAACAGTGAAGAACTACTCTGACACTCTGCTGACGTTCATTATATCCTGGCTTCAATGCCTCGCCCTGAGTGTGACAGGGAAACAAAATTGTTCAGTCCAACTTCAATTTTCCTCCAGTATTAAAAATAAACTCCTGCTAAAAGAGCAAACCTTTGACTTCTGAAATTTAGAAAGCTTCATTAAGGAGAAAAAGACAATCATGAAGAATATTTCTTTTGTTAATAAGACTCTAAAACATTCACATTAAAACCGAAAGAGATGAAAATCAAGACTCCAAAAACTGTTAACCAACATTATCATTCTTTTTCAAAAATATTTATTTACAATGAATCTGATGAAGGACTGAAATTTCATTGGTAAATTAAGATTTATTTAACTGTCTAAAAGTGTCACCCAACACCATTCCCAATCAATCTACTTACAATTTAAATGTAAACATTGCAACATGTAAGAGTTTGCAAAATGTTTGGATAGCTTTCAAAACTCTGAGAAATACTATTTTTAGAAATTAAACATTTCAAAGAATTCACAATGAAAGCAAGTATGTCATGATTTAATTAAATGACCTATGAGCACTACACTTCCTGGGGAAACTCAAAGGCATTTAAAGTCATTACGTGAGGAGTGGGAGAGGGAGAGCTACTGTCAGGTGGAGCTATGACAAAGACAAGTCTAAAGTCACGTAGTCGGCCTGTTTTTCTACATAAAGCATTACTCCCTTGGAACAGCTCAGTGAGAAAATTAAAGCACTGTTAAGGTCAAGGGAAAGGACTCTTTCTTATTGTCCTCTGACTTCTGTATGTATTCTGTGGCATATGTGCTCCACAAAACTCACACAAAAGATACAAATAAAAAGTAATAAAATACAAAGTTTTTAAAAGATTATATATTTATCACTTGCTTCTTTAAAAATGAGAAAACCTAAGCTGAAGAAGGTTAATCTGATGAAGGTAAAACCCAGGGAAGTTGATAGCAGAACTTCTCTTCCAGGTGTCCTCTTCTTACATTATCATACAACCATTCCCACTGCAGACAGCACAAACAACAGTACAAGTACCAAGTCATATCCTAACACATGGAAGACTGTCAAGAAATTTGTTAATTAAAATATACTTCGGTTTTATTGCCCGTAAACCATCCAACATATTTTTTTAGAATCAAGTAAGTTATGAGCCAAGTATGAAATAATAAACTATAAAGTTCAGGAGGAAGTTGTTTGACCTTTCAATTGAAACCATGATATATTTCGGTATTAACAATTATAAAACACTTAATATAATTAACTTTTAATTACCTCTTTCCAGAGAACATCCACATACAATGTTATTGCTAAATTAAAAAGAAAGAAAATAACTCAACTTTTAAAATACTTTTGCCTTAAGAAAACTGAGACACTGGCACAGAGTTCTTAGGATGTGTTCTCTATTTCTTTCCCAGTGCGATATGTGTGCTTGTCCCATCTCATAGACTCTGAAGGACATGGATTCTCTCCCAGCCGTGCAAAGCTAGCTAGCTGCCTGTATTATCGTGCTCTCTCCTTTCTGTCATTACTTCCTTTCCATGATTTCTGTAAAATTATACTGGTGCTATTTGTTTCTTACATGACTCTTTGAGTATAGAATTCTCATGACCTCATTTTCTCCCATAACTACTTTGGATATTTTTATTGATTTTATTGAACGCTACATTTTTTTTCTGCTCCCCTCCCTGGCCCTCCCCTCCCCTTCAACCCTCCCTGCAAGGTCCCCATGCTCCCAGTTTACTCAGGGATCTTGTATTTTCCTACTTTCCCTGTAGATTAGATCCATGTATGCCTCTTTTAGTGTCCTCATTGTTGTCTAAATTCTCTGGGATTGTGATTTGTGGGATTTATTTTAATCCTCCTGCCACAGACTACTCATCGGCTGATGCAAGCAGTCTCTCCTTTCCGGTGCCATCGGGAACATTTTGAAGTTATGCAGTTGTGTATATTTTCCCTGGGGCATAAATGTGTGGTCCATGGGGTATCCTCATGATTGAGATATCCAGGCTCTGATGAACATGTTCCCAGGAATATTGTCATGAGATCTTCTTGTACACTGCTTGTTGGGAAGGGACTGCTGCCTGATGTCGCCTTCTAGAGCACTTCACTTCACAGGTATCGGTGTGACACTTCACAAGCTTTATCGTGGCCTTTCTCCGTATTTTCTGATTCTCGTCTGAAGATTTTAGCAGGAACTAAAAGAACAATGGCAGGAAAAATCTCCCTGACGTTGTGTTGATAAGTGTACCTTTCCTATCTAGAAAATACATCTGAGTGCAAATGAAGTGGCCATTCGCTGACACTCTCCTTGCCTATATTTGTTTTGTTTTTCTGAAACTTATTCCCTTTGGGAAAAGCTGAATTTTGGTCATGGAATTTTCTGAGAGCTTAAAAATGCATCACTTATTAGAATAGGCAGTATCAGGCCAACATGAAATATGTCACAATAGGAGTTTATCAGTTCCTCTTTTTTGTTAAAACTAAGAACAGCAAGTTGTAGGGGAGAAGTTGGGGTGGATCTGGTAGGGTAGGAAAAGAAATGGATATGTAAATATGACTAAAATACACTGGTCATATTATAAAAATTATAAAATATTTTAAAACATGCCAAAATGTTTACTGTTTTTCAGAAGAAACCCTTTCAAGGAAACAATATACATTTAAAACAATCTTACCATCATATTATCATGCTGAACTTTTCAAAACAAAGTAACTTCTTTGTTCTTGATAATTAAAACTTTCAGACTGGCCTTTCGTATGTTTTCTGATCTTTTTACATTTTCTGCAAGCTCAGATTAAATTAAAATGAAATTCAGTTCTCCATTTTAATCATATCAGTAATTATTCTGAGAGAACTTGATTAAAATATCAAAATATACCTGTTTAAACCTTAAATTTTGGTTGTCATTCATAAAGAGCAGGATAGAGGAATCATTTCTAGTGCTGTGATTTTATACACTTTACATTATATAATACAAGCTGATAGCTACTTGTAGTAAGCAAACAGTGCTTTGAATTTTCACATTTCAAAATTATAGTTTATTTGCTATCTGGTTTATTGTAAATGCACGAGCAAGAGACTTTTCACAACCATTTTTATAAAATGCTTTTATTTTAAGCAAAAATGTAAGGTGTTTTTATAAGCACATAAGCGATAATATCCTATAATACATTTTCAAAGCAAACACTCCTTCAAAAGAGCCAAAACTAGTGCTACTTAACCCATCACTCAAGTGATACATGCATACACATTTGCTGTTGAACATACAGAAAAAGGAAGAGATATATGTAGCTATAGATATAGATGTAGGTACATAGGTAGATATAGCTATGTATAAATGTACAGATAAATGGATATACAGATAAGTAATATATATAGGTATACATAGATATTGATATGTAGATATCGATATACAGATTTGTACCAGGTTTTTCATTTGCTTCAGAAATATTAATATTCTTAAAGACATTCCAACTGAATCTCTGTAATTTGATGAGTTTCTGCCCCAGTGTTCAATACACTTCAGTCAATAGGGCAGCTTGCTGGAGGGGTCATCACAAGATCATTAGAACAGAAACACAAACAAGAATTTTAATCAGATGCTATGGGTCATCTTTCACATGACTGTGAGTTTTGGTTGACACCTATCAGATCTGCTTATTATTTGGTGGCATCTGCTGCATTCCAATCACCATAAACAGGAGTGGCCAGAGATGCCAACTACTCTACTCCTGAACTTTGTAAGCTAATGTATATTTTAATGAAGTGAACAGCGAAATTCCTGACAAGCATCAGCAAATTTGAAATAGAGTCTTTCAAATTTCTCATCCAGACTGGAAGTAATGAGACTTGTTCCATAAAGTGATAAAATTTATGCCATAAATTATCTCCAAAAGAAGAGTGCTTCACGAAGCAACGCTTCTCATTTGTTGGGATTAGATTTTTAAATAGTTGTTGGAATGGGTTGCTTTATAAAAGGGAGTTGAGCTATATTTCCTTGAACTTTTGCTCATGATCAAAGAAATGAAACAACCCTGACTGCATGGAGCTTGATATCACTTGGTCAAAAAGAAAGTCACTGATTTAGTGATTGCAACAAAACTTGGCCTTTATAATAAATCCCACCCATCCCTGCATTCACTCATCAGCTTCTAACAGGATTCTCAGAGACCTTTCTAGAAATCAAGTTTTTATTTCTCAGAATACTCAAGAGGTGTTTTGTTCTTCTTTAAAAAAAAAAAAGCATGCTTCAAATCAGGACTTTCTGCTAAAAATGTATTTTACAATGTACTAAAATTAATGTGATAAATTGGCACCATTCACATTGGCGTATGTTACAGGTATGACTAACTTTTTCTCAGTCCTTTAGGTAATTCCACCACATATACTCATGCCTTAAATTTAGTTAGCACAATGTTTTCTAATGCAATAAATGTCTGTAATCTAGATAAGTTAGTCGATGGACTGCTTGTGGATTGACTTACCTGTGATCTGCACAATGAATGTTATAAATTTAAAATTACTTCTACAGAGTGAGTTTATGTTCAGAGACAGAATACTGGAACCCAAATAGTTATTTCATGACTCATAGTCAGGGATCCATTCCCTCAAAGTGTGCTTTATGATATTTAAATAAAGTGCGAACATCACATTGAGTCAAAACCCTTTCCACACACCATGAGCACAGACAAAGCTGCTAAAGGTGTGGCTCAGCATATGAGAAAACACAGATTCTGCACAAATGGTTGCAGATTTTGTTAAATATTTATCGTCATGCTAAGACATCTTGTAGGTGCTGAGGATTCAGAGCCGAACAATGTATTATAAGTAGCTTAAAATGTATGAAAGCAATAGACAAGAACAAATGAAAAATGTTCAAAAACTAGTAAAATAATTTCATAAACGAAATGTGGCTTTTAAACAGACACCATAGGTGACATAAAATAAGAGGTTGTTGCCCATCTGCTTCTTGTAACTTTCTGATTGGAATTTGTATGCCAAGCAATACTGACAGTGAGTATTTCTTCCTGGATATTTGAAACAATGTCACCAACAGACACCCCTAAGTCCTGATGACTTGACTGTCATATATTTCTCATATCCAGACTTTCCTCAGATGTGGGAAAATGTGTCTCAGGCAAAACAATTGTACATTTCTATATACACATGTACCGTTCTAACCAAATGGTATGTAAAACCATAGTCATGTTATCTGACATTAACCCTTAGAAATGATCATATTAACTCCTACATTCTCAGAAAGAAAATATTTGACAATTTGCTAAAATTATTTTATTATTCCAGTAACTTAAGTTTCTGGTTCCCAGGCTATTACCAATTTAAATTGTCACAAGTATCCATGACACTGTTTCCAGGATTCCAGTTCATCCCTTTTCTCCAACATTTTTAGATCATGGTGACTTTGCAGTTCAATTTCAGCTACGAGGTCCTTGGAAGCTAACCATTTTTAACCAGATGTTTCTTCCCATGTTTCCCATTCTACTACCAAGGAAGAAAGCTTACTTTCTAGTTGCCTAGGCCAATACTTCACTGGCTACTTTATACAATCATATACATCTAATATATACACATTCTCATATACGAGTTCAGGAATGAGGCATTTGTAATCTAGGGCCAATGGGGCAGCACTTGTCACAGATAATATACATCATATCATATACATATACATATACATACACATACATATCATATACATATACACAGATCATATACATCTAATATATACACATTCTCATATACGAGTTCAGGAATGAGGCATTTGTAATCTAGGGCCAATGGGGCAGCACTTGTCACAGATGCAATGTATTCAGCAACAATGGGAATTACAGGTGATCTCTATAGTCCCTGCTTATAGTTCCACATTAACCATTACAAGCCACATAGTTAGGGATGTAATAGATTTATAAGATGCATATTGTACTCATGCCACTTAATATGAACATTAGCAAATAAATATTAACTGTAATATAACTACAAATATTTTTATGAAAATGTAAATGTATCAAATATCACAATGTTTTTAAAATATTGCTTAGAAGTGAGCATTTTGGGAGATTTCTTCAAAAGGAGAATTAAAATGTTAGAATATTGTCACTTTATCATCTGCCTCCCCTAATGTCTGGTTCACAAAACCATATAGCTCCACATGTTCTTATTTGAAAATGGCAGAAAAACTGGTAAGACTATTTTCTCATCTACTTATTTCAGCACTCTCTGTTCCTCCGAAGGCAGCTTTATTCCTTAATCTTTGATTTTATGGGAGCATTTTTAGGTTTAATCTGTAGTTTTTGCATTGAAGGATCCAATAAAGGGAAGTTTGTACCAGCTCAGTGCTTAAGATGGGAAGCTTTATCACAAACACCAAACCTTGCAGTTTTATTTTTGTTTTTGTTTTTTGTTTTTCGAGACAGGGTTTCTCTGTAGCTTTGGAGCCTGTCCTGGAACTAGCTCTTGTAGACCAGGCTGGTCTCGAACTCACAGAGATCCTCCTGCCTCTGCCTTCCGAGTGCTGGGATTAAAGGCGGCGTGCGCCACCACCACCCGGCTGGTGGGAGGGCTTTTAAAAATCTGAACTTAATACCAGAGAAGCTGAGTGGTTGCTTCTACTAACTTTCCACTGTCTAAAAAGTTCTGTTCAAAAATGCAAAGGAAGACAAGAGGTCATAGGGATGTCAAATTGAGAAGGAGAATAGCAATGCCATCAAAGCAAGTAAGACTTGGCAAGACCTCACTAGGAGGTCAGTGGGTGTAATTTGACTGAATGCTGAGAGCCAGGAGTTTAATTCTTGAAGAAATAAAGGTTGGGGAGGATGTAGTTAGGATTCCTCTGACTGTTTTGGATACAGTCTGAAAACTGGGTAAGTGAAGGTAGATTAGAGAATGGACATGCCAGGCTGGACAGGGATACACATGCTAGCCACATTGAGTCCAGAAGAAGGATATGGTGGGGAATGATGGAATAAGGTCTCAAGGAAAGATAATTAGAAAGAACAAATTAATACCACTAAAAAGAATTAACATGACTATTAAAGATTTACAGCCAGAAAGAGATAACCATAGAACATAAATAAGCCAAGTTCGAGGATAACTATGAGATACTGAGAATTAGGAAGATAATTTTGTCTTCTTAATTTGTTTCATTTCTCAATACCATTTCAAAATCTCCAGCATACTTTCATCACCAATCATATCTGTATCAGTTCTCCCTAAGAGTATTTTTGGGATTCCAAAGCAGGCCTCTGCACACATATCCACCATGGATTGTTTTCTGTCTTTGTTAGTTCCTCTAAGACTCCACCAAGCATAACTCCAGACTTCAAAATGTAAGGATACCAAATCTTCCCAATACAAGCCATGGGACTAAATAAATGCCCCCTTAATATTACAGCTCATATTTTCGCTGATAAATTCCCACAATAACTTTCATATACTAACTGCAGGAATTAGTAAATTTCTCAACAAGAAGTGCATACCCTCCATAAGCCAATTTCCCCAACATTAGTGGTAATTCCTCTGGACCTGGTCTATGTGGACAAGTACAAAGATCACGGATTATCAGTTATTCAAATGAGGCCATGATGGATGGTGTTTCTTGTTGTCAAAAAACAGGATGGAATTCGGTCACATTCCTACTTTCAAATATTTGCCCTTTGCTTATTCATAGAACCTAGAAAACTGTTAAACCTCTGCCAACTGATCAGTCATCTATGAGATGATAATTTTAAAAAATTCCTTTCTTGGAGTATGACAAAAATGAGAAAACTGATAATATACAATTTCTTAGTATAGTAATAAACAATAACGTTCAAGTTCATGACAAAGCATGGGATAATGTAATGGATTATTTTACAAAGCATAAACTTAACTGGTAGAGAGTTTGTGTGTTATCTTCAATAAACCAATCTGTCACACTTAAACATAACATTATTTTATCACAGCTTCTATTAACTAATTCTCTTATCCAAAGACTAAGACAATTAGAGTGGGCTATCATTCTTCAAGCAAAAAAAAAAAAAAAAAAAAAAAAAAAAAAAAAAAAAAAAAACCGGAGATTAAATGAGTTTTTAAAATAAGCAATGCACTGGTTTCTACCTCAGTCAAACTACTTGAGACAGGGAACATTGATTACCCAACTTACTTGGGCAATTACTTCCGAAAGAACCAGGAACAGGCCAGGTGGTGGAGGCATGTGCCTTTAATCCCAGCACTTAAGAGGCAGAAAAAGGCGGATCTCTGTGACTTCAAGGCCAGCCTGGTCTATAAGAAAAGGAAGAATAGATGAGAATTTTGGACAGTAGCCTCAGAGGAGTATAAGAGGGTTGCATTAGATCAGTTTGTAGGTAGAGAACTACAGCATCGTGCTTGAGGCAGAAGTTCCTGAGAGCAAATAACTTGGTTAGAAAAGTGTGGACAACAAATGACTCTACGAGTGCAGACCTTTCATCTCAGGAGTCAAAGCCCGAGATTCTTGACGTGTAGAACTAGGATCGATACAGGATGCAAGGGTCACTGGCATTTTATAGAAAAGAAACTGAAAATCCATTCATTCTTGGTTCATAAGTACTGTAAAGATGAAAATTCCCTTCAGCATTGTATTATTTTAATTATTTTCCCTTCATTTTAGAGTCTTTGGCTCTTACTTAAACAGTGGCTTTTTAAGTCAATTGATTTTCGTTCATTTCTCAAAGCAAGCGGGCAAGGGTAAGGGACTCAAAAATTATTCCAGGAGGCTAAATCTGAATGTTTGGATCCCAAATAAATTTTTTATAGCATCCACACTGAAAAGCTGCCATTTATGCTTAAGTTGCCTTGAACAAGTGTACAAAAAGGGTCAGGATATGCATTTATCATTTTCTCATTTCCAGAAACTCACCTTTCTTAGGAAACAAAAACAACCAATTGCAAAATTGATCCCATACGTTCTAATATCTTCTTTCCCAGAGGAAGGAAAAGCAGCCAGTGAATCTGGAAACCAAATGGCAAGTTTGCTGTCCAAACTTCTCTGCAAAGTTGGACAGTGGTTAGAACCACTCATTATTCACAGAGACCTGAGCTGTGCCTCATGTTGGCTTAGGTATACAGGTTAACTTTCTTTGAGGGCAGAATGATCACATGAGTGGTGGGTGGAATTAAAGTCAATATGAACACTAATGTCTTGTCTTCTGACAGCATATGAATGTGCAAGCATTAAGTCATAGGAGAAAAGGGGCTAATCTGAGATTTGTTCCTAGCCCTCTCCATGTGAATGGTGTCGCTGTGAGCCCAGCAATGAAGTTCACTGTGTTGTAGCAGACTGCGCAGTTCCTGAGTGTGTCAACCCAATCTATGAACCAGAACAGTGTTGTCCTGTCTGCAAAAATGGTAAGAATGCCCTGCATTAGCTTTCGAGACGGGGTTAGGACAAGGCACCAGTATTTCACACCAGCATGCCATTCAGTGCAAAAGCCCTCTAAGAGCTGCTTCTGGCTTTTCAATATGGTCAGCACTGGCATGTATGTTTTTCTGAAACCTTAAAGTGAAAATGTACTAGGGATGGGTGAATTGAGTAGCTTTTCATCTGGGGAATTAGAGTTCTTGCAAGCCAGCTTTGTTGTGACCTATATTATTTATTGTTATTTTATAAGGAGGCTGTTGGAGATAACACAGTGCCAATCTTTTCTGCTGATTGTATTTCTCACTATTTTGGAACCTGTGAAGCCATTTTCTAAATTTCATGGTGTATAGTGCATCCTAAGACAAAGATTGGAGAAAATGTCAGGTATTTGGATTTGAATATAAATAAGACTTCAAGTTTAAGTTGTCCAAGAATATAAATTAAATTATAAGTGTACTTAAATTCAAGCAAGAAAGTCTAAAACGAATGTGTGTGGGGGTAACCAAGATTTTGTTATAGAAGGGCCCTGTTGTCACAGAAATTGCTATAGATGAGGAAGTGACTTGTATTTAAGATTATGGATTCATTTTCCCCTTATGAAATGGAATAGTTGAGAAAGTTACAGTATTTTAGTCATCTGAAATCATCATGGTGCCCTAGAGAAAACATTGCAAAGCAATGATCTTCTAGGACACTATCAGCAAAGATCATACAATCACACTCCTGGTCATGTTCTGCCAAAAGAGAGAAAATACTTCTCTAGCTAACAGTCAACAAATGCCCATGGACATTCCCATCTACTTAGAAGGGCGAGTGGTTGTTGCCCCCCTTATCAGTCTATCACTGAACTGATATGCTCTTGGATGAGTATCCATGACTGTCTCTTAGGATACATGAATACATACATACATACATACATACATAAATACATACATACATACATACATACACACATACATAGATTTTCAATTTACATTAACTCACTAATCTTTTCCTTGACAGATGGGATAATTAGTTTAAAATAGCATAATGTTATTTAAAGACAAAGCAAAAGTGACTCCTATTGTTTTCAAAATAAATTTTGTGGTTTGGTATCTTCCCAGAACACTAATCATAACCCCATCTGATGTTTGTCCGGGCATAGGCTTTCCTGTTTCTTATCATATAAGTCCATTACATTATTAGATTGCTCGCTTGACTTCTCATTTTCTTCTTATCCAGCTGACTTACGATGACCATTTCTGATTCAGGAACTAGAAATAAAAAATAAATACACCCCTGAAGTTCTAACGTGCCTTCTATATGCAAAGATACATGATTTAAAACTTTATATTTCTGAAAAGGCTTAAAGAAACTGGGAAAGATACAAGAAAGAGCAGTAAGATGATTTAATGTTTGAAAAAAATAGGACCTGGGAGGATAGACTGAAAGAGTTAGCATAATTTGTCCAGAAGAGAAGGCTCAGGGGAAAAGTAACTGTCATGAAGTATATGAATGGTTGGTCTAAAGTAGAAGAGAACTTGTTATTTTTCATTTTCTCCAAGGATAAAAAGAAGGAAAGCTCAGCTACCCAATCAATCTTTAAAAATGGGATTGACAAGTCTTTAACTGGAGACTTTTTTTTTTTTTTTTTTTTTGGTTTGGAAGTAACCATCTAAACAGGTCCTTGAGAATATTTTCTTCCCCAGGTGGCCCTTGTTAACTTTGCTCCCCTTTTAGAGCAAGTGCTTACAGTATGCACTCAGCATTCCCTCAGAATTAGAGATTCTAGTCCATGTATTTAGGGTGCAGTATAAATGCATGTTTCTAAGAAATCATCCCAGATACCCAACACAAGCCTACACAATATCTAGACTTCATGTCTAGTCAAATGCTCAGATGGCCATTTCAAGCTAGCCATGTTTAATATGTCATTATTCAAGATTAGCTTGCATTTTACATATATTAGAATTTTTTTCTTCAAATAAAACTCTCTTTGCACATGTGTATTGAACAAGCTTTGAGACACCTATTCATAAAACCGATGACTTCATGCTAAGTACACAGTGTATTAATTAAGTTTTCTGATTCTGTGTCCCTGGCATAGTTTACAAACATCATTTCTGCTTTATCTTGTACTTCCAAACAAATTATTACTTTTTAAAATAATAAGGGAAATGAATCTGGATTTGAATAAGTAGGAACATTAACGCTTTCTATAACATAATATTAAGAGATGTTTTTATTATCAAATGTCATTAATTTGACAATTATTGTCAAAATATAAAGTATGATAACTGACAAAGAGCATTGATCAAAAGGACCAGTAAGAGCCTCTGAAACCTGTATTTTATTAATGAAACAAACTGCATTCACACTTGCGTTGTTAATTTTCTAAGTATAGTTAAGAAAATAGAAGCAGATCACAGATTGCACATATGTAGAAGTGCTTGAGGGTAAATAAATATTATAACAGACTCTAAGTAAGAGTGTATTGAAAATTCCAGCACATAGTAAGCTGACCATATTATATTAGATGATAACTTTGTCCATTATAGTGAAAACTATTACATAAAAGAATGTCTCTTATCTTCTTAAAGCAAAAGCACAAGTTAAAAATGTGTACTATGGATCAGGTGGAGGCAGGAGACCCTAATGTATCCATTGTCCTTTAACATTCTGTGTATTTTCTTAAATCTTTATAAATATTGGTGACTCTGGCAAACTTTTCATTTCACTTAAATGCTGGTATTGTTTTGACAGTCAAATCCTTCTCCTTTTATGTAACAAGATTCATTTTTCCAGCTTTCTGGTTAAAATTTGTCCAAAGTAAGATGGAGTAAAAAATAGAAACTAAATGTTTAAATTGGTTGGGTCTATCATATTTAACCCTAAAATTTAGTATCAATAATACAAAAGTAATACAAAAGTCCTTGCTTTGAGATTATTCCTAAGCCAACAAAGTAGGGAAACAATATATTGGTAATTTAGAAACAACTGTCACCAAGTAGAACGATAACAATTATTACAAAACTGAGAACACTTATTTTATAAAATGCAATTTAATTGGTTCCCTAGATAAACAATGATACTCTTCCTTTGTCTCAATATAATTTGTAAATATTAATTTGGTATAGCACGAAACTTCTAGAACTTTTCTCTGATTATGTTAAGAATGAAGGAGAATTTTTAATTTCTTCATCTTGAAGGTTACCTCAAGTAAGATGTTTAGTGGTTCTGAATAAATAAAAGCAAGCCACAAAAAGACTTCATTCTTACTAATTTACTTTAGTACTAAGAAAAACTGTGGGTGTAATCAGGGTAAAAAAAAAACGTTAGGGGAAAGATATGAATGGCCAAACAGGGTATGTAGAATAATCATATTAGAGGACACATAAGCTCTGCACACCTGCAAGAGCTGGTAAAGCAAAGGCCCCCTTGAAAAAACATGACATTTTCAAACTCTGCCAATTTTCATAAAATTATGTTACTTTGACATACCTTTTATCCACAGACCTTTTTATGCTAATTAATGAGCATTCATTACAGAGGTAATTTTTATTTGTTTTTAAAAAAATACATAATAATAATTTAATCTATTTATTATGTACAGTGTTCTTCCTGCATGTATCCCTGCAGGCCAGAAGAGGGCACCAAATCTCATCACAGATGATTGTGAGCCACCATGTGGTTGCTGGGAGTTGAACTCAGGACCTTTGGAAAAACAAGCAAACCTCTTAACCACTGAGTCATCTCTCCACCTGCTTATTTGTCTTAATAATATGCAAAAATAAATAATAAATTAATATTAGTATAATATTTGCTAACAAAAATGTTTTAGTTTAGGGAGTAGTATAAATATTTTATTTGGAAACAGATCATAACATATATGGTCGATAACCAAAAATGCATATTGTTTTTTAAATGGAAAGTAACATTTTTAGCAATTTCTTATTCTTAATCTTTCATGCAACTTTTGAGTTTTCTAAGTTTAATAATTTAAATTTAAGTCATTAGAAACCATGTTTATAGATGGCAAAGGTATGGCTTTGCAAATGAAGTATATGAGAAGTTAATATTTCTATCACTAAAGCACCAACACCATTAATTTTATTTTTATAGACATTATTTTTTCATTGGATTATTGTCAGTTTTTATTTGCATCACTGAAGAAAAAGTTACTTCATGAAATCTGGGAGAGCCAGGACCCTCACCGACATCAAGTGAGCAGCTCCATCTCTCTCCTAACTAAGCTGACGTTGACACAAACCCTACTCAAATAGTTAACTCCACACTCCCTACTCTCTTCCAGTTTAATGGTCATGAAAGTCAGGCAGGTAGAAGGCTAGCCAGAAGGGCAAAGAGAAAGGAAAACTGTCAGAGTGGCAGGTTATATATAAACAAAAGTTGGAAACTCTTTGTATTCTCTAACACCATCTAAAGATTTACCATGAACAATTGCTGATAGCCCTAATATGCACACAGAGTTCCTTGAAATTAATAAGAAATAAAAATCAAATCCATGGAATAAGAATTGAACAAATAATTAAATAAATAATTTCTCAGAAGAAAATAATTTCTAATAAATTGAGAAATATGCTTAACCAAAATGAATCAGAAATTACAAGAACAGGATACCAATTTTGTATTGATAACATTCTAATAATGGCAACACTTCACACTGACAAAAATGTTCAGAAAAATATTGAGAAAATTTTGGACAACTTTTAAGAAAAGAATTTTCTATGAAAATTTTCATGTCTTCTAATGTTGACTGTTCTACAATGTACATTTTGTCCCACATTCATGCACAAAATTTTCACTGCATTTTAAGATTGAGAAGGTGGAATGAAACCTTATTGTTTTCAGTGGAGTGGTGAAATACATCACAGCCTTTAAAACACACTACACATATTCCTGTGCCATCTAAAACAACAGAACACAGCAATGCATACTATATCTATAATGCGATGCATATACTAAGTGTACATTAAATTGTACGGGAACAGAAAGGCACCTAATATTAGCTATATAATATAATGGTTATGATGAGATCCAAGGAGATAGCTCATCTGGTAAATGCTTTCCATACAAGCCTGAAGACCTGTGGATCTGCAGCACCCATGTCAAAATCTGGGAACAGCACTATACATCTGAAATCCAGACATAAGGGATGGAAACAATCAGATCACTGACCAGCAAGTCCAACTGAATAGGTTAATTGCAGCTTTTTTGGAAGGCTTGCTCTAAAAAAACTTGATGAAGAGTGATTGAGGAAGACACACGGTATAGAATTCTGATTCCCATACATGTGCATGCAAAAAATACTCAGAGAAAGAGAAGAGGGGAGGAGGAGAGGAGATGGAGGAAGGGAAGCAGAGAAAGAGGAAGTAGGAGAATGTAATGATTCAATTATTACTTGTAGGGGTCAGAAATTAGAAGAGAAAGGGAGAAGAGGTCTAATATTTTTAATGCAGAAAATGCACACTAATCATAAACATAACAGAATTATGTGAAAAGTCATAAATATCATGCTCCAAAATATAAACAATGCTCAATCTCTACTCACTATAAATCAAGTTTGAATATAAGTAAATACTTTTATTATTTCTATGCATTGCATAACATAAGAAGAGTTCTAGAAAAAAATAACACCAACTTTTAAATGATGATCCAGGGAATGGAATGGGCGCTAGAGCACAGGAGATGTGAAAGCAATGGACTTGGGCTTTCATTTCCATAAGCCTCCTTATTGAGTGGATGCTTTAGATACCTATTGTACTTCACATTTAAAATTTTTCATTATACATTTAGGATAAAGACAATGTAAATGCCATTAAACTTTTTCAGAGAAGATGCTAGAAAGATATGAGCCCTTTTGTAATAGAGCATAGTATTAACTAAAATAAAACAAAGATTTCAAACTAAAAATAAAAATGATAATATTTATGAGTCTATGTGAAAATTTTTTAATGAAAATATGATTAAGTTCATAGTGAATGTCTTTAGTTCATACATTTTACTGGCAAGCGTGGTTTATAAGTTATATATTACCAGTGGTGTGAAGTAACATTCTTCAACGAATAACATGACATTTCTGTAAAAATGTATAATAATCATATTACAAATATTGAGTAAAGGTAATGAGTCTCACAGGAGTTCAGGTCTAGTTTTAACCATGCCTTAATTTTTATTCAGATTCTTTTGAAATTGTTTGTCTTCAGAGATTTGGGGTAAGGCTTTTTATCCTTTGTTAGCAAACAAACTAGCAGCATTTAAAATCTATGCTTTCTGACAATGTAGGGTTTATGGCAGATTTGAGAATAGTTAACATGAGAATTCTATTATAATTTTTCTTACTTCTATATTTGAGAAAAAAGATTGTGTTATCATTTCTGCATCCATTTAAAGACATTATATAAAAGTCAGCAAGTCACACCACCACCACACAATCACACCACCACACAATCACACTACCACACAATCACACCACCACACAATCACACTACCACACAATCACACCACCACACAGTCACACCATCACACAGCCACAGTCACACCACCACTACCTTGGTGACAATCAAAACACCACCACACCATCAGAGAAAACAACCAAACATCCCGATAAGTAAATAGTTTTTGCATGATAAAATACATCAAGCTTATCCAAAAGGAAAAGAATCATGTTTGATAGGTAAACACTAATGATATTTTAAGAAAACTATTTGGAAGATATATCACTTTTATTTTAGATAGATGATAGACAGATGGGTAGTGATAGATAGATAGATAGATAGATAGATAGATAGATAGATAGATAGAGATAGATAGATAGATGATAGATGATAAATAGATGATAGATAGATAGATGATAGATAGATAGATAGATAGATAGATAGATAGATAGATAGATAGATAGATAGATAGATAGACTCATAGATGATTGATGAATGGGGAAATAGGTAACAGAGAATTGAGAGATGTAGATGTAGATAGATATTAGTAGGTAGAGATTTACAGATAGATGAGAGGCTCACATCTGGTAAGAACCAGTTATCATGAGTAGAAAAAGGAATAAAAATTAGAAACAGGTAAAACACTCCTCATATACAACACTTGGAAACATAAGAAAATTACATATTAATATATTGGAGTTGAGTAAATTGGCAAGTTACAAAAGGAATATGCAGATTTCTATATATGTGTCTATGTACATAAAATATAATAAAATGTCATTAAAATAAAGCTAACATTGGTGTCTAATGCAAAGATACCAATGAGATATAATAAAAGTTCATAAGCAGACTTAACTAGGAGAGAAAATCTGGTACATGATTAAATCATAACTGAAATCACTGCAGAGATGGTTTGTAGAAGAAATATGTTAGGACAGCTGAATAGTTATCCAAAAAAACATTACTTTAAAATTTATATCCTATAATTCAGTACAAATTTCATCAGAGTAAGTATAAGTTTCTTTTTGCATCTTCTGTATGTGTGTACATGCATGTGGATGCCCCTGGTTATTGTTATTCTCCACAGATCTTCCATTTTATTCTTTGAGGAAGGGTCTCTCAATCAAACTCAGAGCTTGAAGATATGTCTAGCCTCTCTGGATAGTTTGATCTGGGAATTCCCTGTCGCTACCTTCCACATCTGGAATTACAGGCAGCTGCCTTGACCACTCAATGTTTAAGTGGCTTTTTGCAGATCTAAACTCCATTTCCCTATATCCTCAGCCACTAAATATAACTTTCTTAAAAGAAAAACTGGGCAAATCCATACATAATCTTGAAGTGGCAGAAAAAAATCACTATATTGTACAAAATTACAAAAACATTTCATACAAATTTAAAATTAGAACAAAAATTAATCTTAATATTGCAAAGTGTCCTTGCTTATATAAAGCACTATTAGAAATCCATAAAGGGGAAATCCCATATCTATATTTTATAAATTGATGAATAATTCATATGTGTTCCAGAGGGAATAAAACAAAAACTATCCTCATGTTCTCATTCCTTCCTCCTCTTCAACTGAACTTTGGGAGCTCAGTTCAGTGCTCCAATGTGGGTCTCTGCCTCTGTTTCCATCTGTTGTTGGGTGAAGGTTCTATGTTGATATGTAAGACAATCTCAATCTGACTATAGGGCAAGACCAGTTTGGGCACCCTCTCCTCTATTGCTGGGAAGGAACAAGCATAGGACCAAACTAGTCCCTCTGAATGTGGTTGACAGTTGTATGGCTGGGGCAGACTGGGGGACCACTGGCGGTGGAACTTGGATTTATCTTTACTGCATGTACTGGCTTTTTGGGGTCCTATTCTCTTTGGATGGATACCTTGTTCAGCCTAGATGTAATAGAGAGGGCCTTGGACCTTCCACAAAGCAATGTGCTTTACCCTCTCTGGGGATGGGATGGGGATGGGGTGGGAGGATATGTGGAGGGAATGGAGGGGAGGGGAGCGAGTGGGAATTTGGATTGGTATTTTTTTAAAATAAAATCTAATAAATTTAAAAAAAATACTACCCTATCACTATATGGATAGCTCAAATATACTTAAAAGAAAGAAAATGAATTTTTTAATTGATTCAATTTTTCACTCTAGTATAATGTCAAGAGTTTGATAACCTACTTCACTGCATTAAATAGGCATTCTTCTGCATTGCTGATGGATGTAAAAAGAAATTTGATAATGTGTACAAAATTCAAGCACATGTACCTTTTGCCCTAAGAATCCCACATATGTGAAGTCACAAATGAACAGTTTTGCTCATATCTAGTTTCTAATTAATAAGAAATTATCATAAAACATTTTTATAAATAAATGTAGATTTAAATTTTATTTTCTAAAAGCAAAAATAGATATCATATTACATATTACATCAAAAGAATGAATGATACAGAAATAATTAATGGTATTTTAGGACAAAATTTTAATTCAAGTCATAACAGTTTACTTAAGTGTATATATACATTTGTGTGTGTGTGTGTGTGTGTGTGTGTGTGTGTGTGTATGAATGACAGGCCCAGCAAAATAGCTTAGTTGGTAAAGTCATTTCCTGCCAAGTTTGCTAACTGGAGTTTAATCCCTGAGACCCATATTGCTAAGGGAAAAAAAAAACTGGCTCCTACAAGTTGTCCTCTGCCTTCACACACACCATGTGCACACACATACATTGACACATATGTATGCATATAACATTACACTCAAAAAATAAATAAATGCACAAATAAATAAATAGCAATTAAAATATTATAAGGCATATCAGGTTAAAATTAATATAAAATTAAGTTCCTAATTTTCTTATAATAAATTTAAGGAACTATCAAATTTTCTATGCAGTATCATATCTTTATAAGTTGACAAAATATTTGGATTTTTTTGGTTTTTTTTTTTTTTGAGACAGGCCCTGCATATGTAGCCATGGCTGACCTTGAATTTGTTATCCTCCTGAGTACTAGGATTACAAGTATAGACCACCATATCTGAGTGATGGAAATAGAGAATGCATTTAGTAACAGGGTGGAATCCAGCTTACTAACTATGGAAAAGTAATTCATAAAACTATAATTTTAACCTTTCAAATGTGATAAATGAATTGAAATAAATAAGCAAAAGTAGACAAAAAGTGGAAATTTACTGAGGTATATCAATTAATCTTATTTCTCTGGCCAGTTGTTTAACAAAAGTAACTTATAGGAAAGCGTGTTGATTTCAGCTCATGGAGTAAAAAGAAAATATAGTTTATGATAGTGGCAAAAATTGTAAGACTGTGAGGAGCCAGTCACATTGCAGAGAAAGATGAATACTATAGACCCTGCCCATACGACAGTGCCACACACATATAGACAGGGCCTTCCCATTCTCTCTGAACACACCTTTACAGACACACTAAGTAGTGTGTCTCCTTGGTGATTCTAAATTCTGTCAGCTTGATAATCAAGATAAATCACTGAAGAAGGTCTTAAAATTTAATGTATATTGTCAATACAAGTATCTGGTGGGTAAAGGTGTTGTTATTACTAGTCAGCTAAGTCTATATAGATACATAGATAGATAGTAGGTGATAAAAAATAGATTGATAGATAGACAGATGATAGATAGATAGATAGATTGATAGATAGATAGAGATATCTATATAGGTATCTAGATAGATGATAGATGATAGATAGATAGATAGATAGATAGATAGATAGATAGATAGATGATAGATAGATAGATAGATAGATAGATAGATAGATAGATAGATAAATAGATAGATATATGTTTTTAAAAGCTAGAAGAAGCTGGGAGGTGGCAGCGCACGCCTTTAATCCCAGCACTCGGGAGGCAGAGGCAGACGGATCTCTGTGAGTTTGAGACCAGCCTGGTCTACAAGAGTGAGTTCCAGGAGAGGCTCCAAAGCCACAGAGAAACCCTGTCTCGAAAAACCAAAAAAAAAAAAAATAAACATAAATAAAAGCTAGAAGAAAATATGCAAATTGGTAATAATGCTTAAGTTCTTGTAATAAATGTCCATTATACTTGTAATCTAAAATTATGATTTAAAAGAGAAAACAGAAAAATATATAGCCAAGATAACATAATTTTTTATTTTTATAATTTTGTGATTAAATAATTAATGACATGTCACTTATTAATTGTGGAAATTGTGCTATGATTCCTTGCTATAATTTGTACTCTGTAAATTAATTAACCAACTAAATTTCTTCCACTTGACTTTTCAGCTCCTTTATAAGATTCCTTTTTAAGCAAAGGAAAGCTTCATTGCCCATTTTATGCACCTATTAGGATAATTGTTAAATATGCACTCAATATATCCATTTACATTTTCATGAAACTATTCTAAAAAATAGGGCTTAATTGAGTGCAAGTCTTTAATTTACTATTTTCTCACTTCCTCTTAGACAGTTCGTACCAAGCGTTACCCAGTTGCTGAAGATGAAGCACTTCCTGGGGAACGGCAGAACACATGTCCATAGGCTTCCGAGACTCCTAAATAGTGCAGTGGGGCTATGTGTCCCATGCGAGGCAGCTTCAAAGTCTGCCTTTCACTGACTCTTCCACAGAAGGTCAAATTACCTTATTCCTGTAAAGTAGATGGCAAAACAGAATAACAATAAAGGGCTACTTAAGTCAGCCACAAACATCAATTCCCCATTTCTTTCATAAAACATCCTCTAAAATATAAAGGAAAATATTGATGTTTATATTCTATTGGATCAACTTTTTAACCCATCAGCAAACTAGATTTCAAAAGCCTTACTTTACAGGGTTGATAGAATGAAAACTAAAACCACATAGGTTTCCCACTAAAGACATCTCCTATAAAACAACGTGGCTACCTGCCCGTAAGACAATGCAGAGCAGAAGGCCAGCGTGCAAAGATCATTTGAATTTTTCCTCACCATATTTCCCCTAATATATGGGGATAGCTTATTTTTCCAATATATTATTCAGGACAATGTGTCTGTTTCCCCCCACATAGTACAAATCTTTTTGGTGATAGAAATATGTTTTAAAGAAATAAGTGAGTAAGGACCTGTTTTCTATCTGATTAAAGAAGAGTTACATTTTTTAAAAAAAGAAATGATTCTCTGAGCTGTTTCAGCCTTAAAATGTGTAATGCCTTATGTTTCATACAGGGAAGTTTGCATATGGTGAACCTGGGATGCATTCTGTGGTGGGAAGGAAGGTTTATTAAGTGTAGTTTGGTTCAGCAAAGGACCAGCCTGCATGCCGCAAGTGACAGGAGACATGGCAAGGCAGTCTACCAGAAAAAGCTGATTGCTTGGAGAAAACAAGTATAGCTTGAAATTATACTGCTTTTTTCTTTCTTTTTTTTTTTTTGTTTGTTTTTTCAAGACAGGGTTTCTCTGCAGCTTTAGAGCCTGTCCTGGAACTAGCTCTTGTAGACCAGGCTGGCCTCGAACTCACAGAGATCCGCCTGCCTCTGCCTTCTGAGTGCTGGGATTAAAGGCGTGCGCCACCACCTCCCGGCTGAAATTATACTGCTTTATAAACTCACTACGGACAAGTAAGGCTTCTACTGGTTAAATACAGACTTCATGTAATGTGTCAGTCATTTTAGTGCAAAATTAATGACACAGTTTAGCTAGTATTCTTCTTAATGATGTATTTTATCTAATTATAAAGACTGAGTGTGTTAATGACTGAAGCATCCTCGAATATATAAGGCTAAGGGCTTGATAAATGAGAGCCGGTGTTACATTTAGTAGTTCTTAGATTAATTATCGTCATTATACCAAGAACCGAGAGAACATGTGAAAAGGGCAGACACTCTCCTCAGCATACGTTATCAGTCAGCATCCTTCCCCAGAACTGTCTCCCAGCATCCTCTGCCCCTCGGAAGACAAGGTAGCACTTCTCCAGGTGTGCTTTCTTCTGGAACCAGCTTTCCCTGCCGTCCAGGCTGGGTTCTTCTCTACACGCAAACTGCCTCTGTTTTATAAATTAGTCATCTGATGTGACCAAGATTCCTCAATGGCAGGAAAATAAGTGTAACACTAGGGTCTTCAGTTATCAAAGCCTCATTATTTCCTTCAAATTCTTAGGGACATTTTGAAATCTTATAAATGAAACAGCTTATAAGCATGTGTACCCCTGTGTATGTAAGAGAGGGGGATGGGGAAGGGGTGGGGGCTTTGGGTTGATTAGGATAACTCTACGTTCAACATTTCAGTATTATCAGATAATTTCACATAATGCCTGACTTAAGTTTTTCAATAGTTAAGAGAGTGATGCTAATTTGATGTGAACATATCAAAAATTTGAAGGTGTTGACTAAAATCACCCAAACTTCACATGAAGATAAGAAGCAAACTCAGAAAACCTGTCTCGGTATCAGTATAAGGAAGAAAAGTGGTTGCAGGTGATATTATTTAATTCTAGACAACAAATTAGACAAGTAGAAAGCAAGTCAGAACTGCGACATAAAAGAGAGACAAAGGAAGTTTGTTAACCAAGACTTCTTGAGCCATGCAGGAATTGTAGTGGCTGGAGCAGAAAATCCTTGCAAACACCTGTGATATTTAAGTGTAGCTCTGGGCTGCTTCAAATCAATCTATCAGCGGTGTCAGAGCTCTTCCGAAGCATGTGGCTGGATGAGGGAAAGAAGAAGTTACCGTGAACGGCTCGCGTTTGCTTCCGTGAGTCTCATTGCTCCAAGACAGGGACGCAGAGACGCTGCGCATGCTCCTGCTTGTCAGGGTAGTTAGCAGCAGCACTGCCTTCCCCCTGCCCTTTACTCACCACTTCTTTGTGTTTTGCAGAAAGGTCCATAAAGCCGTATATTTGCCTTCTGGAAGACTAAGATCAGTTGGTTTCCAGCACCCTGAAATGACAAAATAGTCAGGAGTATTATATCCATATGGCGAAAGACTCCTTCATCCGTCTTCCTGTGGCGGGATTTAAAGTATGGGCAGCAGGCAGGGTAGACTCAAATGGTTGAGGCGAGGAGTTTGCAGTGTCCTTTTGCTTTTCTGGGCTTGTTGGATTTGCTCTGTGACTTGACACATGAAGCAAGGCAATGGCAAACAGCCACAGAGGAGGAGAGGTGGTACGGACAGAAAAGCACATAGACCTTTCAAGCCAAGAGTCCTGAAAGTTGATTGTTAAAAACATAGATTCTGTTTCAGACCTTAATAAACACAATAGTGTTTGAGTTAAAGGAAACAAGCAGACCCCGATGCAGAGTCATCGCAAATGAACTGAAAAGCTGCCTGACTCACCAAAACGCCCCTTCCACCTGCCACAGTGTGCGTCTACACATGCAGAATGCAATCTTCCTCTCAACCGCCTCCATTTTTAATGTTCACAATATTATACAAACTTTTGAATTAATAACTGATATATTGGGCATTAAAAATACTAGTTTTTAATTATATATTTTCCCACGAAACATTGGCTTTATTAGTTTATACAGAGGAATGCATGTCAGCCTGGATAACAAGAAAGTCATCAAGAGGTACTAGCCCAAAGACGTTGAGAATGACATCGGGTCTAGGCACCTAAAGGGAATATCGGGGAACTGGGTGTTCTGGGAGAAGGGGTGGAAAGGAATGCCTGATGAGGCACTTAGCAAGGGAAATGGGTTCCCTCTTAAGGTGTATTCACGACATGTGTGCTAATGACCAGTAATTAATGTAAGGCTACTAATTGGACCACCAGATTTTAGCTATTACACCCTGATATATATTAGGGCAACAAAACTGTTAACAACTTAAATCTTTACAACAATGTTATAAAAAGGAAACCACTACAACTTCTAATTTGCAGAGCAGGGAATGGAAGCTGAGCTCAGGTAGGTGCATTGCCCTCTGAATGTTGCTGGGACTTGTACCCTGCTCTATCAAACCCCAAAGCCCAAGATAGTGTAGTGTCAGCCAGCATCATCAGTACTGCCTGGGATTCATGTAGTATGCAAACCTCTGGACCACCCAATCTGAATCAGGACTTCTGGGCGTGATCTGGACATCTGGGCATGGCATCCAGTCATCTGTGTCTTATCAAAGCTTCCCAGGTGTGATGCTCATCACTCAGAACTATATGCTTCCTTTGAGGGACCTACACAACAGGGAGTCTGTGGCAGGCGGATCACTGTGAGTTCGAGGCCAGCCTGGTCTACAAGAGCTAGTTCCAGGACAGGCTCTAAAAAAGCTGCAGAGAAACCCTGTCTCGAAAAACCAGAAAAAGGAAAAAGAAAGAGAAAGAGTGAAGGCAACACTGAAAAGATTCTCTCTCTGTGTGTGTCTCTCTGTCTCTGTCTCTGTCTCTGTCTGTCTGTGTGTCTCTCCCTCTCCTCTCTCTTACACACACACACAAACACACACACATACACACACACACACACACACACACACACACACACACACACACACATGCGTTCTTACCAAAAAAAGACATCAGGGAAAGAAGCATTTTAAGGGAAAGTGTATCTCTGTGAGTTTGAGGCCAGTCTAGTTTACATAAGGAGTTCCAGGACAGCCAGAACTATGTAGAGAGACCCTGTCTTAAAAAAAGAAAAGGGGAAGCAGATAATTTTGTTAAACAGCTTTATTGATATACAATTGGCAGAAAACAACTCCATTTTCAAAACTGGCAACCGGATGTTTTGATCCATTGTTGCAGGCTTTTTCTCTCTCTGTAGCCCCATTTCCATCTCAGGCAAAGCTGCTCGGCTTCTCAGCTTCATTCATCATTCTTCACTTCCTAGGACTTGGTGCAAGCAGAATGTTTTACCGTGAGCTCCCATCTTGCCTCTCAGTCAGCACAATTACTCTGAAAGGGATCTACAATATGTGGATGGATATAGCTCACTCCTTTCTAATTCTTAATATTTCCCCCATTGTATAGCTATAGAGAGCATGGAAATATATGTGTGTGCATTAATGGGTCTTAGTAATAAAAAACCCAGAGTCAGATATAAGGGTTAATGCTGAAAGATCAGAAAAGCAAAGCAGCCAGGCACTAGTTCTTACCTCTACAAAATCCTAAGGCCGAAGGGGCGATCCTGTCCCTATGAATCCTCAGACTGAATGGTCTGAGCTCCTCTCTCCTCCTGCCTTATATTCCTCTCACCACCTAGCCAGATCACTTCTGTCTCCACTTCCCCAGTGCTGGAATCAAAGGTGTGAGTTCTGTGTCTCTGTTAGACTGATTCAGTCTCCCGTGTAGCCCAAGGTGGCTTTGAACTCACAGAGATTTGCCTGCCTCTGTCTTCCCCAGTGCTGGGATTAAAGGTGTGAGATACCACTGCCTGGTCTCTATAGCTAACTAGTGTAACTGGCTCTGCACTCTGATGTTTAGGCAAACTTTATTTGTTACAGCATAAGTAAAACATAACCACATTTGTTCACTTAGGGAATTTCTAGCTTTTTATTGCTATAAATAAAACGTCAACAAATATCCCCACACATGTCTTTGCATAGATAGATATGTATGGGGTTTGATTCACTTTGTTTTGGTTTTGAGATGAAAGGTCTCATATAGCCCTGGCTGGCCTTGAACTTGGTATGTACGTGAGGATGGCCATGAACACTGATCTTCCTGCCTCTACATCTCATGTGCTTGGAATAAAGTTTTGCACCATCACGCCTTAATTCTGTTTTTCATCTGTTTTAAGAATATCTAGGATTCTAGGTTGTATGGTTGGTGTATGCTTTCTTTCTTTCTTTTTTTTGAAAAATTTTTCAAAGTGGCAGTAACATTTCAAATTTCCATAAAAATGTGTGTGAGAGTCATTTCCTGCACGTACTCAGTGAAGACTTAAGCACTGTTTCACTTTAGCCTTTCTAGTGAAGTCCCATTGTTATTTCATTGCGCTCTTAAATACATTTTCCTAGTACCTGGTGATGGTAAGACTCTTTCATGTGTCAATTTCCTATCCAGGTATCTTCAAATTTCTGTTCAAATATTACACTCTTCCTTTTTTTTCTGAACGGTTTCTTCTCTTGCTATGAAATTGGATGTATTCTTAGGTATTCTGGAGGCAACCTTTCCATAGGTACTTGCTTCGTAGCTTTTCCTGGCTGGCTGTGTTATCATCTGAAGTCAATCACTAAGTGTCTCCGGAAGAATAGAAGTTTTAAGTTATTCCTTGTAGTAAAAAGGAATGGTGTATTCATTAAGCCTTTCCATGTCTAAAAGCTGTGGTCTTGAGATTCCAACGATAACTTGCTTGGGGTTCTTGGTTGTTTGCATCTTATTTCTCTCAATATTTTGAACATGATGCTCTGCTTCTGTCTTCCTTGTAGATTTTATTTATGCAAAATACCAGCTGTCATCCTTGTCTTTGTTCCTACAAATGCACTGTCCTCTCACCTGGTGCTTAAAATGTTTTCCTTTCCTTCACGTTTGTGTTTCTCAAGAAAGTGTCCCTTGTTGATTTTGTGTTTCTTTCCTGTGCCTGTTCCTTTGAAGTTTTTTTTTTTTTTTTGGACAGATTGGTTCATACTTTTCATCAAATTTATTTATTCAAATATTTTTATATTCTCATTTTTGGAAAGTCTAAACTTCGTCCTTGAGGCTCATGATTCTGTTTCTCATTTTGTGGAGAATTTGCTGTTAGTTTTTTTTTTTTTTTTTTTTTTTTTTTTAGCTCTCTATTCTTCTTGAAATATCTGATCTGCCAATCATTTCTATTGTGTTTATGTTCACGTTTCACTGTTTTATTTATATAGGTGAGCTTTGTATTCTGCATGTCTTTCTTGTTTACACTTAAGATCCATGGCTGGAAAAGAGCATTTATAACTGTTGTTAACGTTCCTGTCCGTCTACCCAGACATCTTTGCAGCTCTGCACCATTTTTATTGACTGCTTCATCTCCTTGCTTTCAGTCGTGGAGCCATACTTCTTGGTGTTCCTGGCAATTAAGAATTACATGATATATAATAAATACTACATACTTTTGAATAAGGCAATCTGGTTACATGTAAATATTTTAATTGACTGTAGGACAAGTTGCTTGAAACACATTGATCTTTTTTACACCTGACTCTTAATATTTGTTTATCAAGATCTGAACAATACACACTGGTGTAATCAAAACTTTTCAGGTAGTGCACTTGATACTTTATTGTGTACGAAGTGGTTTTCCCAGGTCATTTCATTCCCTAGCAGCTCCCCACTCCCAAGAAATTTCCTCAAGTAAACATGCTGATCAATAAATATCCTAATGAATACTTGACCATCTCAGGCCTTCAGATCTTTAGATCTCTCTCTCTCTCTCTCTCTCTCTCTCTCTCTCTCTCTCTCTCTCTTTCTCTCTGTGTGTGTGTTGTTAAAAGCTCTCTCTTCACCAGTTCTTTTTCCTCTAATCTCTCCTCCAGACTGCAGCCCAATATAACCAATTTCGTGAGTTGCCTGAGCTTCCCTATCCAATGCCTAGAAACTCTCAAGGCAAAAATACGGGAGCACTCCTAGTACTCCCTTGATTTTTCCTTCTTTGAGGATTCACTGTCCTTCACTGCTTAATGTGCAATGACACAAACACCATTTTATCTTCGATTTCATGGTTTCTAAAGGGAAATTCATAGCTATCCAAGTTTAATACTCACTTCCCCCACAGTGACCATCAAATGGTAACTCCTGGATAAGTGTTGAGTACCTCTTACATTTTCACCACTAAACTGTTTTAAACTATTTCTGTTCCCTAAAACTATAGCATGTTATAAGGTGTCACCTTTTCTTTCTATCATTTAAGTAAAGAAGGGAGATAGGAGTTAAAGTTGTGAAATGCTGTGTCATATACCTAGTAAATATTTAATGTAGCTTTCGAATCTATATTTAATATTTTATACTCTGTTTTGTAGTAGTATGGTTATTATTTATCATAAAAATAGAAATAGGACATTTCATAATGGGCTTTTTAATTATTCTTCCCAGCTAAGGACATTAAACATTTCTAATTTACCACCTTAAGAATTTAGCTGACTAGTAGACATTTGCAAGAGATTTTCTATAGATCAGCAGGAAAAGGAAATTTATATTGCAAGAACAAAAGCGATAAAATAGAAAGAATATAAAATGATTAACTTTATCGCTCAATTTCGTGCCAAATCCTGAAACTAAGTAGTCACATTTAGAATAGAATGCAGGCTTTGAGAATGAGAGGATGGTTCATTTGACAGAACAGCAAAGAGTGCACTTGATTGCTGACCTGGGGAAAAACTGTTGGACATTCTACTACCTGCTGGTTTGCAACCTCTCTCTCTCAACAATGTTGAACAGACAAACTTGGCAAAAAAAACCTAATATCTTCATAAATTTCCCAATCAGTTTTTACTTAAATATACTACCAAAAATTATATGGTATGATAGTCACTTAATCCCAAATCATGGTGTAAATATTTTGAATAGATAATCACTTGGTATTTTTAGGACTATAAACAAAATTTTATCTTAAGTGTCTGTAAAACATCAAAATAATTAGATCTGCTACTGAGCTGAATATGATAAAAAATAAACAAAATCTTGTAAAGAAAAAATTCCATGTATATGTATGTACATACATATTTTTTTCTGATTACTATATGAAATATTCAAGAATGGCCAAGCATCTCTAATGCAACCCATCCCACTAACCACAGCCTTAAACGAGAACTTGGGTGACATTGGGGCTATACCTTCTCACTGATAGCTCTTCAAAACACACAGTTATGCTATATTTAAGAAAAATCTATTAGGTCTTTAAAGTCCACATATCTCCTTCGGCATGGATAGAAGTAAAATATCACCTCAACAGTCATTTGAAAAAAAGTGATGAATTTTCCAGAACCTCTTTTTATTCTGCTCAGTTATTTAAAATTTCCTGCACCGAAGCAAAATGTAAACGTAAGTCTCTTTCAGTTCTGTTGAAGATGGGACTAAGGAAGAATCATGGCTCTACAACTGAATGCTTATGATATGATTATTTTCCTTTATAGTGTGACTATAAAGAAGAGAAACAGAAATGGTTTTCTTCACATATCAGCATTCTCCCAGCATCTGAAGAACTTTGGGCCTGCCTCGTTGGAAGTAGAGAGACTTTGATACTTTTAAAGAGAGTTGATTTTATAAAGTAAGGAAAAATTGTGGAACTGGCAATGTTATGACATGTTAAGTATTTGGAGGAAAATCAAGATAAGCAAAAGGGTAGCAGGCTCATATTAATCTAGGCTCAATTCCATTACAGAACAGGTATACTATATGGAGAGAAGTAGACTACATACTCTGTGAATAGATTATTTTCCAGTAACTTCCTGGATAAAAATAGAGATCATAAAATTATTATGATTTTAAAGCTGCAAGGGTTCCTTAGAAGTTGTCGGGTAAAAATCCTTTATTTTGTACTTGAAGAAAAGAAAACGCAAGATTAAAGATGACAGTGAGCTGCTCAGATATCTGTCAGCAAAGTCCAGCACCAAGACCCAACTCCGCTCACTCTCCGGAACCAGATTGTTAACTAAATAAATACATATTCTTCACGATACCCCGTAGGTACTTAGCAGTTTGCTTTCACCGAACAGAGTTGCTCAGACAGTTTTCTGACAAGTATTTTAAAGATTTAATTTGTTTTTACATGCTTCTGGGTGTTGAGTGTCAATCAAATGATTCTTTTTTTTTTTTTTTTTTTTTTTTTTTTCATGGTTTATTTTTTTTTATATTTAAAAATTTCCATCTCCTTCCCTCCTCCTCCCCCCCTCCCTCCCCTCCTTCCCCCCTTTCTCTCCCCTCCTTCTCCCCCTTCCCTCCCCTCCCCTCCACCCATACCTCCCCTCCCTCCCTCTCAAGGCCAAGGAGCCATCAGGGTTCCCCACTCTATGCTAAGACCAAGGTCCTCCCAACTCCCCCCAGGTCCAGGAAGGTGATCGACCAAGCTGAGAAGGCTCCCACAGAGCCCGTCCATGAAGAAGAATCAGAGCCCAGAGCCATTGTCCTTTGCTTCTCAGTCAGCCCCCGCTGTTGGCCACACTCAGAGAGACGGGTTTGGTCGCATGATCCATCAGTCCCATTCCAACTGGAGTTGGTGATCTCCCATTAGTTCTGTCCCACCGTCTCCATGAGTGAACGCACCCCTCTCGTTCCTGACTTTCTCCCTCATGTTCTCGCTCCTTCTGCTCCTCATCGGGACCTTGGGAGCTCAGTCCAGTGCTCCAATGTGGGGCTCAGTCACCTTCCCCATCTGTCGCCAGCTGGAGGTTCCCTCACGGTCCTGACTTTCTTTCTCATGTTCTCTCTCCTTCTGCTCCTCATCAGGACCTTGGGAGCTCAGTCCGGTGCTCCAAGGTGGGGCTCTGTCATTTTCTTCATCTATCGTCAGGTGGAGGTTCTATGGTGATATGCAAGAAATTCGTCAGTGCCGGGCGGTGGTGGCGCACGCCTTTAATCCCAGCACTCGGGAGGCAGAGGCAGGCGGATCTCTGTGAGTTCGAGACCAGCCTGGTCTACAAGAGCTAGTTCCAGGACAGGCTCCAAAGCCACAGAGAAACCCTGTCTCGAAAAACCAAAAAAAAAAAAAGAAAAAAAAAAAAAAAAAAAAAAAAAAAAAAAAAAAAAAGAAATTCGTCAGTATGGCTATAGGAACTGGCCTTTTCAGGCTCCCTCTCCTCAGCTGCCCAAGGAACTAACTGGGGGCGTCTCCCTGGAAACCTGGGAACCCCTCTAGGGTCAAGTCTCTTGACAACCCTCAGGTAGCTCCTTAAATTCAGATATATGCTTCACTGCTCTCATATCCACCCTTCCTATATCCCAAGCACCCCATTCCTCCGAGCTCCCCCCGCTCTCCCCTTCACACTTTTCTCTCCCCATCTTCCCTTGGCCCAGTCGCCAGGCAAAATTGGGAACTTGAGGGTTGGTCAAATGATTCTTAAGGTTAGTTTTGATTTTGCAAATACTTGTGCAATTATAAGTAAAAATATGTGGTTAGAATCTTAATGACAACATTCTCACTAAAAAAGAAAAAGAAAATGTGGAAGAAACAGCCTGATGTGTGTCCAGCTTTGAGGATGAAAGAAAGTCAGATTGCTTATGGGGAGAAGAGAGGGCTAATCTTTGTGACGGAATGATAATGTTTGTTTTCAGCGTTTCATCTCTCATGAAGCAGGTACTGGTATTGTTGTAGTGAATATAACTCATAACACAACAATTTGAAACATTGATTTTTATGCTTAATGCAGTTTAACTATTTATATATTGCCTTCATTCATAAGTATATATTAAATAATAAGCCCCCAGATATTGTGCTAACTTCTGAAAAAAACAAGATCCGATCTCTACCTTTAAGGAAATTCCAGGCATAATCAGAGTCCAGCAAAGAAAACAACAAAGAGACGATAATTTTATTGTAGTATGCACCAAGAAAATTAAAGGTAAATTTTGCCAGTTAGCATATAGAGCGAGAGAGAATGGAAGTGAAATATTAAGTCACTTTGGCTCTATTATACAAAATTAGTTACAACCTAGCAAAATCTATAGGTGCTTATGTTTTCCATACTTCAGAATATCCGGGGTGTAGGTCCACTTCCTTCAGCATAGCTGCAAAGAATCATTTCGTGCAATTGCTTTCTGATCAAAGTTTAATAGCTTCTCATTGGTATCTAGCTATATGGGAAATTTATATAATGTCAGGAATGAGCACATTGCATAATAAATACTGTGGTAATTGTCCCACAGAAAGGAGCAAGAACCTAATACAAGGTGCTTGGGCAATTAAAAGATTATGGTTTAAGATTGGATGCTAGAAATAAGGAATGAATGGGAAAGTTTATCTGAATTTTTCTGTGAATATATTCTCTTCTTTGTCCTTACCTCCACACCACTTGCTGTTTCTCTCTGTCTTCCCACATTCCTCGGAGAGTCCAAATTCTTAACTCATCTACAGTTTCACACTGAAAACACCAACTGGAAAGGAAGAACCTAGTTCCCAATGATAGCACCTGCAACCCATCCTTTTAGGTCTCAGAACTTGGAAATACTGGCTTCTTCCTGCTGTTTCTGGACCTTCAAGAGCAAATGCCTAGGATCTATTGCAAGATTCTTCACAGAAAGTTTCACTTCTCAAAGAACAAGAGAGCGGTGAACAGAGGGGCTATGTAGTTATAACATGATCAGATTGAGACCTGATCAAAATTAGGTTCAAATATGTACTGTCATGAAGTATATCTTCCTCATTGCAACATATCTTCCTTAGTGAGTTTAAACTAATTTTAAAAGGCAATAAATACTTTTTCTATAGCTTTTACTATATTCAAGAATATTTCAGTGATCATCCCAACTTATGATGATGACATTATGTGGGTTTGCCTTGCATTGCCTACCTAAAAAATTGATTATAAGAGAAAATTTTCAAAGTCTAAACCATGCCGCCTTTGACCATATAATGCTCTTTATTCTGCACCTGGTCTGTCTATGAGGATGTGCAATTAAAATGGAAAAGTAGGTTATTCAAAAAAAAAACTCATTGGATGATGAAACTGAATGATTGAGTCAACTAATCAATCAACCAAAGGGCAGAGGCAGAAAGGGTAAGGTAGAATTGTTTCGTGTACCTAATGGTGTATTAATTATGTGAAAGTTATAGCTTTTATAAAACTAATTTTGTGTGTGAAACAGACATCTATTAAGTAGCTATGTTAGTCGCTTTACACATGTAGTCTAATTGCATCTTCACAATAGACCATTTACAGAGGGCACCACCGAAGCATAGAAAATTACCTTCTACTCAGTCCATGACTAGGAAGTGGCAACACAAGTATTCACTACTATTTCCTATCCAAAGCCCTATTCTTTCCACATAGTCAACAGATGCCCTGCAAATACAACACATGGATGTAAGAGCTTATTGACAAACTACACCAGCCAAGAAAAGAAAATGAAATGGAAATTTGTGGTTCTAAAACAGTTCACAGAATAATGTAAGTTTATTTGGGGGGGGGGTACTAGATTTTAAAAAAAATACCAATCCAAGTTCCCACTCTCTCCCCTCCTCCCATTCCCTCCACATACCCTCCCACCTCACCCCCATCCCATCCCCAGAGAGGATAAGGCACATTGCTTTGGAGAAGGCCCAAGGCCCTCCCCACTATAACTAGGCTGAGCAAGGTATCCATCCAAAGAGAATAGGATCTCAAAAAGTCAGTACATGCAGCAGGGCCATATCCCAATGCCACTGCCAGTGCCCACCCCCAGTCTGCCCTAGCAATTCAACTGTCAACCACATTCAGAGGAACTAGTTTGGTCCTATGCTTGTTCCTTCCCAGTCTGGCTGGAGTTGGTGAGCTCCCATTAGCTCAGGTAAACTGTTTCAGTGGGCAAACCCATCATGGTCTTGGCCTCTTCGCTCATATTCCCATTCCTTCCACTCTTCAACTGGACTTTGGGAGCTCAGTCCAAGGCTAAAATGTAGATCTCTGCCTCTGTTTCCATCAGTTGCTGGATAAAGGTTCTATGGTGATATTTAAGATATTCATCAATCTGACTACATGGCAAGTCAAGATCAGGTCCCTTCTTCTCTATTGCTTAGGGGCTTAGCCGGGGACATTCTTGTGGACTCCTGGGAATTTCTCTAGAGACAGGTTTCTGCTAACCCTATAATGGCTCCCTCAATCAAGACATCTCTTTCCTTGCACTCATTTCTGCCCTTCCTCCATCCCCACCATCCCATTCCCTCAAGTTCTCTTCAACACTCCCCCTCTCTGCTCTTCTTTCCCGTCCATCCTCCACCTTCCCCTCTCCCCCCAACAGCCATGCCCCCAACCCTGTCAGGTGATCCCGTCTGTCTTCAATTTCCAGGTGGATCTATATATGCTCTTCTTTGGGTTCACCTTATTACTTAGCTTCTCTAGTTTGTTGCTATAGCTATGCTCCACACATTTTGAACTTTCTTGTTTTCTGGTTATACTACTTTGTACCTGTTTACAAAAGGCAGAATCCCAGTTCTGATCACTTAACTCCAGCATCTGAACAAACAAGTGCAGCTCACTTTTAGCTCACATAAGTCATAAGACCTTGAAAGAGAGAATGGCTGATCTTCTTCTGCATTTCCCTTACTGGTTGGCTTTTGAGCTCAGTCATAGGGATATGATAGTTTCCAGAACTCTAAGCTTTCTTCCTCCTCTATCTGTGTTCAGTTTTGGAGACGACATTGCATTCATTCTTTATTTTAATATAAATACCAGAATTGATTTTCATTGGCTTGAGTTGAGAATAAACCCTCTCCTTAACCAGTCTTCCTGGAAAAAGACTTAATTCTCAGCTTACCAGTCTGGGCCCAAATTATAATTCCTAAAGCTGGAGATGGAGACAACAATACTGCAATCACGTGGTGGTGGGAGTATGTAACTCTCCCAAGAGAAATAAGAATGTTGTGTTAGTGGGAGGATTGGGAACAATATGAATTAGGAAAAAGGTGTAAATGCTCGTTATGTTTAAAATCTGTTTAGAGGATGAGGAGATATCTCATCCTCTAAACAGGTCAAATGATTGCTATATAAGCATGAGCATGTATGTTTGAATCCCCAGTGTCCATGTAAAGGTTGGAGGAGGGGGACAGATGGGAGGATCCCCTGGGCTTAGTGGCCATCCAGCCTAACAACTTTGATGAGTTCCACATTCAGTGAGTAACCCCATCTCAAAACAGTGAAGGAGCCAGGAAGATGGCTCAGCCGGGAACAACACTTGCTTTGAAACCTGACAACCTGGATTGGCTCTGTGGAATTCACATGGCAAATGGAGAGAATAGACACCTACAAATTGTCTTCTGACCTCCACATGCTCCTGCCTCCGAACAAATAAAATTAATTGTCATTTTTATAAAAACCATGATGTGGAGAATGACTGAGAAAAAAAAAAACAATATTGACCTCTGGTCTCCACATGCACATGCATGAACACATGTACATGTACACCTCCACACATACATTCACTTCTATACATTAAAGCATGCATACATACATGTACATCACACGCACACATACAATCTCTGTGCACCAAAACTATAGATGAAAATGCATGAGCTAACTTAAAACTAATCTTGAAATCTAAATATTTATTTATAATTCCAATGAATATACTGTGCTTATGCTTCTGAATGTTCACCTCATACCTGATGACTGAGAACCAGCTTTCTGTGCAAACATTTTTGTTAAAGGCATGGTTAATTAGGAACGGACAACAGATTGAAAAGACATAGCTCATGAGTCTCAGCTCTAATCAATGGACATTCCACGTCACCATGGTAATAAAATAAAGTCTGACCCTGATACTGGCTGTCCTCACCTAGTTGCTGTGAAAGTAAAATTTTCTGTTACCATTCATTACAGAATTTATTCAAGACTCATAACTTATACATGTGTCCTATGAATCAGGGAGAGCTCCTCATTTCTTGGGAGCCCTGAAGGTGGACTGGCTTTTTCAGTATGATAATGTATGTCATATGCCACAAGTAAACCTGAACTTAAGTGATAAACTTCATAGGTAATCAGTATTTTTGAATGGCAAAGCTTTGCTTTTGTTTTATTTTTTCAGTGATGATTTTCAAATATCATATTTTGAAATCTCTATTTGGAAATCTCTTTATTTTGTAAATAATTAGATTGTATGCCATTTGGTAATCAAAGTAAGCAGGGAACAATATTAAGAGAAAGCTCTGGAATAATCCTCTTCATCTGAAATGACACAAACTGCTTAAAAGCTAGTATAAAAATAAGTCCCTTTGACTCATGTCCAAATGGATGGTACCAAAGACAGAAAAGAGGGCAGTAAACATAGATGCATACACAAGATGCCAGGAAACACACTTCGTATCGCCCATGAAGTAATTCAATGTGTGTACGGTTAAGAAGCTCTAGCAGATGAAGCCCCAGTTGCAAGTAGTTTTAAAAAATACAGCTCACTATTAGTTATGTTAAGGCCTAAATAGATTTTATTTACTAGTCAATGAGCCTCTTGAAGGCTGAGATTGTAAGACCCAGACTCCTTATTTGCAACAGACAGGAGGTTCAATGGTGTATTGGCATTCTGTATTCTGTATTTATCTACCTCCCCATTCAGTTCAAGGCTGGGCCAAGAGGGGGACATTTTACTTTATTGCAAAATCAGATGAAGATGTGTGGGTCCAGGGAGGTGTGGGATTGTTCTCCCAGTATGTGTGGTTTTAGAGGAATGTATATAGCTGAATAGATGACTGACCCATCCAACCCCCCAAAATGTTAAGACCATAATGGTAGCCTTTTTAAGATATGGTTTCATATGTCAACACAACTTAGCAATTTCAATTTTAACCTTACGGAAAATAAAGTGTTTTATTGAGAAAATATTGCTTAAACCATTTTTTGTAAAAGAAAGGAAGGAACGAAGGAAGGAGAAAGAGAGAGAGAGAAGAAGGAAGGAAGGAAGGAAGGAAGGAAGGAAGGAAGGAAGGAAGGAAGGAAGGAAGGAAGGAAGGAAGGAAGGAAAAAGAAAAACCTATAACATTTCCTGAAAACTGATTCAAGAAATGTCATTTATGCCACCTCCTTGGTGAATATTCATGTAGAAATGTGTGCATAGGGACACATAGTTGGTAGTCTGATGTCTCTGAGTATCTCACAGTGATTAATTCAGTCAAATGAGAACATTGTTAGTCTCTCTTAATGACCTACATACATATTGAAAGAAAATTTCAGCTTAGTTTTCTGATGGGAGATAACATCCTCGAACACTATGTAGTAAGAAAGTGCTAAATGAGCCTCATCATTTAGGGAGAGTAAAAGAAGGAAAAAAAAATCTGCAGCCACTTTTTTTAACTCTCTGTAACCTCTGTAAAATGTGATAGGGTCAGCAGGATCGTCTGTATCTATAGACATAAACAAAGCTCAGCCGTCATCCAGATCTCATTAACTCATGTCTAGGTGAGATGATCAATTACAGAGTGCCCGATTCTGTGCAGAAAGGACTTCATCATCATAGAGAGTTCTCCAAGATGCCATGCCAGGTCTGACAATGTTACCCATGAAAGACAGGGCATACAAAGTCCAACAGATGGGTTAGCCATTGCAATGTAATTTCCAGTTATACCTCTAAATCACAGTCGACACAGCAACACTGAAAGAAAGGAGAAGAAAATCAGTTATATTTGCATTGAAGGCATGTGACTATCACTCATTATATAAAATAAGTGTCTTCCATATACAAATGGTCACTATTTAACTTAAGACCAAAAGAAAGGAATTACACGCACAATATAAAGTAGAATGAAGGTGACATCATTGACTATGGTCAATACCATTTCCAGGAGAGAACTGATCAGGTCAGTTTATCCCTCTGGGGCTTCTTTTTCCATTTGGCAACATAGGCTACCAAGCCTCACTCCCTCCTGCTCCTTGTTTCTTGCAGCAATTGAAGTGTATGTAAGAGTTTTGCTGAATGGAAATATAGAAAGGGCAAAATATGTATTTTTGGAAAATGTAAAAATATTTAATAAAAAGAATGAATCCCAATCTTGCATAAGTAAGCCACATCTTTTGTTCCCTGGTATTTCTTCTTCAAAACCATCAAGGCCAATATAAATACAGTGAAGTAGTTTTGAGCAGGGCTTATGCCAATTGAGAGAATAGCTCTCCAGTGCAACCTGTATGACCTTGAACAAGTGCTTTATCCTCCCAGCAACTTAGGCTCCCTACGTGAATCAGAGAAAATAACCTCTTCTTCATAAAACAATTATGAGATTAAATGAGATAGCGTGTGTAAAATGCTTCACATAGCACCTGGAACAGCACATAGTAAGTGCTGGTAATTTATTGTGCCTATTATTAAAGGAAGGTATTAGATGCTATTTATCTTCGGCTTGCTTCTCCCAGCTTCCCACCCTGCTCAAGCTTCTGAGATTAACAGAAATCTTTAGATTGCTGCATCTCAAGGGAAAAGTGGGAATCTGCTTTGGGAGAAGAGCTCTCTTGGCTGCACAGTAGCCTCAGCTAGTCCTGACATGATGAAAATCGTTCATAACTGCTCAGCCTGGAGCTTACCTGACTTCAAGTGTTTCTTTGCCAGTCTTCACATTGTACATGCAAAATGTTATGTGGTTATTGACCCAAACAAGTAATTCTCTTATTGTTGTACATCATGGGAACATTGAACGTAGTCATCTGCTGAGAAATTTATTCAAGAGTTGGCAGAAATGATATCTTTTCTTCAGATGGACCGGGAAAGCCCAATATTAATGCTGCACTGACTGAGTGAGTAACAGAGGCAAGTGAAGTTAAGTCTTAGATTCCTTCAACCAGTGCTTCCTTGTTAGCAAAGTAAAACCAAGAGGACAGTCTTCCATTTAGAAGGAAATGCAGTCTTCCTTATGATTTTGAAATCTACAGATATCCTGGACATTTGTTTCTCCTCACTTTGGAAAAAATGTACCAAGTTAAAAAATTTAATTACATGCGGACGTAAAGTAAGAGAAACTATTATTTCGGTCCCATTGTTAGGAGACAGATCATAGTGGAGAGTGACAAGAAATTAAACTCAACGCAGCTCAGGTGGAGCCACTGTCTGCTCATGCCCATATTGCCACGTGGAATACTAGGTTGATATTACCCCTTCTGGTTATTGAATAGAAAGCTTGAAATCTGATTTCAAGTGAAATATACCAATTGTCAAAAGTTATCCAGAAAAAAAAGACAGTGGAACACTATTTGAGTTAGCAAGATATAACTGCAGGCTTTCTTCTGTGTTCTCAGAGCCAAAGCAGTGACAATATTAATAGAAGACATTAAAAATAACAAAGCATTTAGATGTTTATGGCATTTTGTTTCTGCTTCTCTAACCTTTATTTCTGTCTCAAGAGGTTTTCCTTTCTTCATATATTATTAAGAATATGATAACTCTTCTTGTCTCACTTTCTTAGGGTGAGGATAATTCTCACACTCAAGCCTTCTGCTTGGTGGCTTAAGTTTTTGTAGATTTAAGTAACTAAACTGCAATACATGAAGTGCTTTGATAAACAAAGGATGATTGTATCATTCAAATAAATATATCCATGATATATATGCATAACAAGTGACTGTATGTTCAACCCTCTAGCCTGCCTCATCCTTAATACACACTGTGAGGTGCACACACTGAATTTTAACATTCTGGCCAAAATACTAATCTCCATGTAGTATAACGGCAACAAAAATGCTCTTTGCGTTACAGAGCAGGGCATCCAAGCCAAATGCTAATGAAAAGGAATGCGTTCGGATGTAATGCATCTGATTTCTTTAGCCTCTCATACTCTGATGCACCACAGGCATAAACTGAAGAAATTTCTTGTGGTTACCTGGTGAGTTAATGCCACCCAGCCAAAAGCTGGTTGACAGCAGGCACTGAGGACCAAATTAGTAGGTAGTAGGGAAATTGTGATTAAAACCCGAAGTTGCCCTCATTGCAATCCATAATTATATTCATTCAATGCATTTAGATGAAATAATTTTCTCTGTGTGTGTGTCTGTCTCTTTCACCTCTCTCTGTGTATTTCTGTACCCCTTGCTCCTCTCTTCTCCCCAATCTCTTCACTTTCATATCATCCTCTTCTTTCCTCCCCTCTCCTCTCTTCTGCTCCTTCTCCTTTTATGCTATTGAAAAATTTTGATAGTTCATCTACCTAGAATTAGTGTGGAAACTCAGGAAGAAATTGCCAGACTTGAAACCCTTATTTTGTCACTTGGTTAGGTAGGTAGTGGAAATGAAGGTGATCTCTTCATATCCAAGGGCATTGATCAGCTTCCCTAAGGAGTCTAAGGCCCTTTAGAAGGGAGACTCATTTCTTTTGGTTTTCCAAGATAGGGTTTCTTTGTGTAGCCTTAGCTGTCCTGTAACTCATTCTGCACACTAGGTTGGCCTTAAACTCACAGAGATCCACCTGCCTCTGCTTCTGGAATGCTGGGAATAAAGGTGTGCAACACCACTTCCTAGCTAGGGAGACTCATTCTCATCCTGTGATAAATATGAAGTTCTAAAGTTAGGGGAAGTTGCCAGTGTTGACTTATCTTGCATTTATTAAAAAGGTGGCACATCTCTAATTAATGTTCAATCTTTAGAACTGAAGCATCATTAATATGTGTCTATGGTGAAAAAGGATAGATTCCAATTAATAAAAACATGCCATTAGTATAGCCACTCAATTCCTTTAATGAACTGCCTTCTAACTACACTACAATAATGGCAATGGGAGAGGCCAGAATACGTTGTGCTTGCAGCCTTTAGTTTCCTGGGAGGCATAGCTATGCATTCATATGATCAGCAGTCTTTACAAATAAACAGTGGTCATCCTTGGTTCAACTCTATTGTGCACTTGTTTTCCTGAACTAATCTGTGACACAATTTTTGCAACCCCTTTTTGATTTACAGGAATAATTTCCTTTGCTTCTATGAACACAGACCCTGAAAATGAGTGACACCCACCTAATTGCACAGCCATCCTTAGCACAAAACAAACACAAGAGCCTACACATATAGACTACTGACTACTTCAGGAAAGAGCTCACTTAAGCCTCCCAAATCTTCTTAGGCACCAGCGAATACTATGACCATTTCTCACTGAAGACACAGAGACTTAAATCTATTAAGTGTCTTCTGTAAGATCACACAACTAGTGAATGGCATCAAAGAGTTTGCTCCTAGACTGGATGTCTTACTAAAGCCTCGGTGTTTGTGTTGAATATATAATGGAAATCCCCATCTTCTTTCAACTTCAGTCACTGTTCAATAAAGCAACTGCAATATTGAGGGAACAATTTGTAACTTCAAATAGTTATTTCAAAGGATAATTTTTGTGTTTGGTTTTATTGACTAACAACAACATGGATATATGTATATCTATTTTTGATTCTCACCTTCTTAAAAGTTCTCCAATGGGACTTACTTTACATTGCTCTTAAATTAAAATTCAGATGAGACTTTGGGCACAAAGACAGTTCACCTGGTTAATTAGGCCAGCTTAATATCTTGATTGAAGCCCTAAACCTGACTTAATGTTAAATGTCCTCTCCTCTGGCTTCAGCATGAGAAGTATTGCCGTGAGACATGACAGTATTCCCGCTCTGTGCTGCCACGTGCTCACCCCTTCCACATCCCCCATAATTGCTCTTTCTAAAGCGGTGAAGAACATTCAAAACAGCACTCCTAAGCAAGACCCCATGAAACTTTAGGTTACTTTCTACTATCAGGAAACCCACAACTGTACACAGAAGAATAGTTGAGCTTTTCTGTCTCCTTATTCTGCAGCAAGACTTGGTTAACCATTCATTCACCCACATTACTTTCCAAGCTTCTCATTAATAGGGCCTTTTTGCTTTCCCGGGCATCAGGCAGATGTGGGTCTTCTGTATCTCCTTAATCTAAGAAATATATTTTCAGTCTCTTTTGTAGCCCCCTCATTAAGTTTGGAACTGGAAACAAGTACCGCCAAAGTGGGGCATGTGATTGCACACAGATCAGCTATTCACACAAAGATCTGTTCCATGGACCCACTTTCTGACTTCGACTAGTAACTATGATCATGTCGGACCACCTGAGAATTATGAGCATGTTATTTAACTTTCAGTGAAAACAACGGAAAAAAGGAAGGGACTATTTGGGCTCATTGTTTCTTCACAAGAGTTAGTTCATCACGACAGGAAAGTCAGAGCAGAGCAGAGCAGGTAGCACCATGGTTGTCAGGAATGGGAGGGATCTGGCTACACTGAAGGGCATTTGGTCCTTTAGACCCTCACCCTCTGGCATGCCACCCTAGTCAAATAATATCTCCTTCCCATAGATCATCCTTTCAGGAAATGCCATTAGACACAGCCAGACATGAAGTTTACTAATCTGCTAGGTGTTTCTCAAGCTGGTCAGGTTGATGATCAACAGTTGCCATTATATTTAGATTTGTAGATTTTTAAACTTTGGGTTTTTCATGTCATTTTTTTGCATCCACCAAAATGAAGCAATCAAAAATCATAAAACTTGTAAAAGTACCACCCTCTCATGTAACTGACTGTACCCCAAATGATGTTTTTCAGTATAATCTGAAAACCAAATGAACAGTATAAAAATTACATCCAATTACATTGTACTCATCTTTATGTTTTAGTATATTGTAAATGGTGACTAGGTCCCAATTCTGTATACTAATAAAAGAGATAGATAACTTCAATTAACAAAACTAAAAAAAGATAAAAAAAAAGTAGTTAGTATTGGTAAATTTTTTTGTAAAGTGTACTTGACTAAATGAAAGAAAAATGGATCAGATTCCATCCCCAAATGATGCTTTAAAATGTACAGGCATTTGTAACATTTGGAGTGACTCTCTAATTAGAAAGTGGGTGCTGTGTAAAATCCAGGTTCATCTGCAAATACTTGAAAATCACAAAGAACCATGTGCAACTCAAAACTGTGTATCTCTCTTCATATTCAAGGAAACCAGAAGAAATAACTCCAGGGCTGACTTCTTGAAATTAAAGAGCATTTCTTGAAGTTAAGGGTCCTATCTCTTCTATGTTCTTACTGCATTATCACCTCATGATCCAAGGTGGTTGTGTTCAATCAGGAGTCAAAATATCTGTGCTCCCTGCTTGAGAAGGAGGAAGCAACAAAAAGAGACACATTTTCTTTCTTACTGTACACACATCCACCTACATCCCATTGAATGTAAATTAGTTCTCTGACCACAGCTAACAAAATAAGTTGAAGAATGATCATTGTTCCACAGGTCTAGGTGCCAAGCTAAACAAAGCAGGAGATTTATTTCTGATGAATAAACAAATACCTGGTAGTCTCTGGCAACAGAGGATAAAAGTGATTTGTTTACTCATTGCACTAGTCAGGATTCCCTAGAGTAACAGAAACTACAGAATGTATCTCTACCTCTCTCTCTCCTCCATATATATATATGTGTGTGTGTGTGTGTGTGTGTGTGTGTGTGTGTGTGTGTGTGTGTGTGTGTCTGTGTGTGTGTGTGGTGTATACATATATGTGTAGATAGATATCTATATAAAGAGATGGGGAATTTAGTAGGAATGATTTATAGCCTGTGGTCTAGCTAATCCAACATGGTTGACTCTCTGTATAGAAGGCCCAAGAATCCAGTAGTTGTTAGTCCATCAGGCTCAATGTCTCCATTTGTTTTAGAATATGCCAGAATCCTGGGGAATAAGCTCTAATGTCAGTGGAGAATGAACTAGCAAGGCAAGAACGAAAGCTTCCTTTGTCCATGTCCTTATATAGACTTCCAGCAGAAGGCATGGCCCAGATTAAAAGTAGGTCTTCCCACCTCAAAAGATCTGGATTAAAGATGTGTTTTACCACCTCAAACATCCAGATTAGAAGTAGATCTTCTCACTTCAAATTAAGGAAAAATCCCTCATAGGTGTGCTCTCCACTTTTGGATTTTAGTTAATTCTACATGTAGTCAAGATGACAGTAAGAATCACACTATGATAGTCTAGGGTCAAATAAAGAATACTGGACCAATGGGAAGAACTCTAAAGACAGAGAGATGCATCTCCGCAAAGAAGTCATCGGCTTTGAGGGTGACAATAGGGATCAGAGTCATCACTCCTATGTTCATAACTATAGATGATAGATAGATAGATAGATAGATAGATAGATAGATAGATAGATAGATAGATAGATAGATAGACTCTACAGCATGACTCTCTAATTTTCTTTGGAAAGAGAAGTGAGATCTATTGAACCTCTGGAGTGCTGCCCTCTGAACCTAGCCTCCGCAGCCCTTGATGGTCCTGCTGTCCTGACAGCAGCAAGGGCTATCAGGCTGGACCAGTGAATTCTCAGACACTGGCAGGAAAAAAAGGTGCAGCTGTCAGCTACCCACAGACCTGTGAATGTTGCTAGTTTTTCTTTTACTTTTATTTTATGTGTTGCCTGCATATGTCTCTGCGCCTACAAGCATGCAGTGCCCCCAGAGGCCGGAAGATGGCATCAGATCTCCCAAGACTAGAGTTACAGAGGGTTGTTAGCTGCCATACAGGTGCTGTGAATCAGACTCAGGTCCTAAGAGCAGTCAGAGATCTTAACCACTGTGCTCTCTCTCCAGCCCAACGACACTATTTCAGAGCTCCTAGTACTGAGGTGACTGCTGACTGAGGCATCATGAGTGAGCTCAAGGCACACCAGAAGAATAGCTTGTGACACAGTGTGCTCAAAAAGCACTGCACATAATAGTGGCATCTGATTCACTTCGCTGGAGATATTGGCTTCTGCATTTTATATACACTATATTGTCCGAACGGGAAACAAACCTGATTTCAATTACTGCAATATTGACATAACTTGTAATTTGCGATGTGATACTGCCAGTACTATCTATCCTGTTTCCTTCCTTATGAAGGCATCACCAATACTTTATTAAATTCTTGGAAAAGAAAGAATCTTCATTACCGTGTTTGTAGATGGCATCTCCTTGATACTGGTGCATAGAATATCTTATTTTTTGTTTGTTTGTATAAGATTGATAATGCAAGAAATTGGAAAATGTGTCTAAAAACAAACTCCACATCCCGTAGCACATACCAAATGAACAAATAATGCCAGTGGTTGAAACACTGGCAACATATTTACAGAAGAGCTGTGGGCATTTCAGACATGGCAGAATAGCAATAATATAAATATAAATATTATAAAAGTCATAAAGTGCTTGAGCCTAACACTAAAAGTAGTTTTTGGTGAGTCTGCCCTGAGAAGTGTTAGCCTTTGGCCCTCAGTCCTCCAAAGTTCTCCAATGACATTTGAGCCCATGTCTAATAAAGATTTGTAATAATTTTAATAGACTTAAATAGAAACCCAAAGGTACGTAAAGCAAATTAAGTCCTCCTAAATAATCTCAATTTCCAATCCCCATCCTTGCAGGAGGGTTCTTTGGCACAGGAACAAGCCCATTCCTCACTGACCCCAAAGGTTTCCTGCTCCTTCCTATTGTCATAATACATACATGTCTAAGCAAATGAAAGGAACAAAAAGACAAAAAGCAGCAGCCATGTTTCCGTGTGGCCACAAACTGAATGAAAAGGGCAATTAAGACATTTTAATGATCCATTTATCACTGATTTTAATCTACCTGATAGCCACTCTGTTTTTTTACCTAACGAACAAAGTCTTTCCTTGCTTTCCTTGACAATACTGTAGACTCTCCCAGAGCCTAATGCTAGGCAAATGGTCTGCACTGATCAACCACCCAACCCTTTCTGTACTTTTCTTTACTTTAAAATCTGAGAAACTGAGCTTTTAAAACTGTACCAATAATCCTGACTAAAGACAAAAGACTGAACCAAAGGTTTTCAAGACAGCCTTCCAAAGTCTAGTCATTTGGATTCTCCTAAGAAGCCAGTTGCAGTTCTCCCGAATCCCACTGTGAACAATGGCAGACACTTGCGAGCCAGGGCAGAAACAGAGCTCATGTGACGGTACTAAGGTTGTTAGTTCTCCTACTGGCAGCTTCATGAGCGAAAACTATTTATAGGCTCAATCTAAAGATACTGCAAAGGGCAGAAATCAGGAAGATTTTAAAATTCAAAAAAATGGACTTCTGGCACAATTATTTTAAAGTCCTATGTAACAATAATTAATACAGAAGGAGGCCATGAATTTGGAAGAGGTCAGAGAGGGACACTTGAGAGAGTTTGGAGTAAAGAAAAGGAAGAGGGAGATGATGCAATTATATTGCAACTTCACAATTCAACAAATAGTTTTCAAAAGCAAAGGCCTTGAAATGCGGCGCAAAGTGAAGCGACACGGTGAGATGTCTGCTGTGTTTCTCATAACTGTTTGTTTTCTTCTCAAGATGCACGGTCTCAAAGACTTTTGGCATCAGCATAGTAACACTGTCAAACCGTGTATACCAGTGAGGTTTTAAACAACACTCTTTCCTGGATCATCTCCACTTTCATAAAATGATAATTGCCAAGAGCCTGGATTAAGCAGGGATATAAATAACAAATATCTCCCACTTGTAAAAGTCTGTGTCTTAAATACAAGTAAACAACCTGACAGATAAGGTATAGAGAGACACAGAGAAGAGCCTGGATTTGACATCTAGACGTTTCACTTATTAGCTGTGTGACATTACACTCGTACTGAACACCTAATCTGGAACATAATATAATAAAATTATAAATAATTTTTTAAAATCCAATAGAATATCTCCATTGTAAGTTGACCATAAAAATAAATACTAATGTATGAATTTTATTTGTCTCAGTTTTTATCATGCCAGGAAATAAGACGCCTACTGAGAAAATGTGTGTGATTGTTGGCCTGCATATATGAATGTTTACCTTGTGTATGCTTAGTGCCCATGTAGGCCAGAAGGCAGCATCAGATACCCTGAAAACAGAATTACAGTCAGTTGTAATCTGCATGTTAGAGCTAGGAAGCGACCCCAGATCCTAATAGCAGCTAGTGCCCTTAACCTCTGAGCGATCTCTCCAGCCCCTATTTGTTTCATCTTTTTCTCTCCAGAGCTTAACATTCCAACATGAATGGACCTGTAAATTGTAAAGAATTAAATAAGAGGGAAATTTCAAGTTCATGCAAAATATATCAGAATATGACTGCCTTATTTCCAGAAGTAAATGATTAGAGATACAATAGATCATCCCCTGCTCTAACTGGTGATTTATTTGGCCTGCTCATCTAGAATAAGAAATGCAAAGTGGAGTTTTCGTTTCTATACTGTGCGTAGTTGTGGTTCCTGTGTGTATGAGAACAGAAACTACCTACAGCTACAGTAAACTGCAATTGCATGCCCAGAGCCCTCTTCTTGCTTATTTCTCACAACCACCTGACAAAGAGTGGCAGAGACACTAGCATTTGTTACCCAGAGGTCAAGTTTCTCAGTGCGGTGCGTGCAATGAGTGGGAGAGAACACGAGTGACAACTCCCAGCTCTTGGCTCTCATCCCTGACCTCCACTAAGCCCCGTTTCCCATGGCATCTTTTAATAAGAAGTCTCAGGAGACTAGGGGTGAAATGGATCTAAAACACCACCTTTTAATTCTTCCTATGCCCCAAGTAGACAATCTTGTTCAGCTGGCAATATCATAGCTGCTCTGAACAGCTTCTATTACCCCATGATATACCTATCTGCATGTACTTGGAGAATCAAACATTGCAAAAAGGACCAGGGTTGGTAACCTTCTGTCCCACATGCCAGGGAACTAGAGGAGCTGTTAACTACCAAAGCACAGTGCTGGGACTCAGCTCTTTGGCCCTTGCAGATCTGCTTCATGTATTCTCACCATCATCAACATGCAAACTCTCCAGACTATTATTGTTTCTGATTTAAATTATCTTGACTTTGCTTTTGAATTTCTTTTTACTTTAATGGAAAGTAGAGCCCAGATCTTCCAAGAAAAGAGCCAACACACAAATTTTGGAAAGGCATATTTGTTGAGGTCCACACCCTCTGTTTTCTGAATACATAGATATTTGGAAATAAAGTTTGTATAGAGAAAACTAAGCCAAAAAAGAGGTGATTAGTGTGGACCCCAACATCTTATGACCAGTGTCCCTGTAAGAAGAGGAGGTCAGAGCACACACACATACAGAGAGAAAAGTTGGTGAAGGTTATAAAGGCAGTCACCTACAAGCCAAGGAGAGAGGCTTCAAAAGAAGCCAACACTGTCGACCCTTGATCACAGATTTTGGAATTGTGAGAAAAGGAATAACCACCAGTCCATAGTGTTTTGTTAGAATTCCTTGAATAAATTAAATAATTTCCATATAATCCTCATTACTATACAGGAACTGTTGACTTGAATAACTGAAAAAATTTAACTGTCACTCAGAGATCACCTATTAAATGTCAGTTTCTGGATATAGAGAATGAAGAAGGCATGGCTAAGCCCCTAAAAGACGTGTGAGTCAACAGGGGAGACAGACTAAGAGGTTAGCACAGTGTGATAAATTAGCAGCAAACACCAGCATGCCCAATGTGCTGCAGGTCAATGTACAATACAAACACTCAGGCAAAGACAAGGATAGGCATGGCTCCTAGGAAATATTTTCAGAAGAGCTATGTTTAAGAATGAATAGGAATGAACTAAAAATGAAGGGTCCTTCCTTGAAGCAAGATGCCACACCTGAAAAAGCAAGAAGACTCCCTGGAGGACACAGTATTTAGAAGGCAGTGGTGTCCAGCATGGGTGCTGCAAGAGATCAGAAGAGTTTCAAGAGGGGAGATGGAGGAGAGGCAGAGGGCAGGAATGGTACCGGATACATCATGGTACTGTGTAAGGGCAAGCAATCGCGCTGCAATGCTCAGTCCAGCTAATGTGGTGGGAGAATGGAGAAACCCAGAAAATATATCATAAAACAAGCCACTAAGTCTCACTTGAAAGTAAAATGTTGACCAATCTACAATAGCTCTAAGTTTGTTGATACTCTGGCTGCTTCAAGAAAACTCATCTCCCCCAACATGGCCAGCTGTGACTCCCAGATCCCACGATGACACTCTTCTTGGTCTTGAATTTATTTTTGATGGTGTCTAAATTTCAGTCTTTTACCCCTCCAACCCGTGTCTCTGATCTACAGCTGTGGGGACTCTCTTCACAGTCCTTACTGTTTCTTAGCTTCCACTAAGTAGACTCAGTGTAAGAAGGGTTTTTTTCTATGTCACTATTTCTAAGTCTCTCTTATTACCCAAACTCCTCGGGATAGGGAACTTGAATGAGTCAAGAAATCACAAGCTAAAACAGACAACACCAAATGTTTGCTGGTCACAGTTCTTTCTACTCACCAGGTTACTCTTTCTGGTCAATTTTTGTGTAAGCCTTGTCCAACCAGTTTTGATTATTAAGGAGGCTATTGTCATACCAACTAATGCTCAAAGAAATAATTATGATTGATTTGTTCAGAAGGCGGCTATGATAGTAGCAAGAAAATTAAATTGTATGAATTTTCAACTAGATAATGTTAAAGAGCCATCTAAAAGTTTTCAGAAGAAAAATAAAATGAAATAGCTTTAAGAACACTTTTAAATATTTTTATCTAAAAATAAGGATTTTGTTCTGAACTTCTTCCAATAGCCTACCCCAAGCCGACAGTTGCTGTGCATGCCTTTAATTCCAGCACTCAGGAGGCAGAGGCAGGAGGATATATGTGAGTTCAAGGCCAGCCTGGTTTACAGAGTGAGTCCCAGGACAGGCTCCAAAGCTACACAGAGAAACTCTGTCTTTAAAAAGCCAAAAAATAAAATAAAATAAAAATAACCTATCCCAAATCCAAGAAATAGACTGATGACATCCATAGTAATACTGACAGGAAGATGGAAGATTTTAAATATGCCAAACTAATATGTAACAGTTGGTTAACAAGAGGATATGGGAGTTATAGAAATCACAGAACATGGAAATTTTCATCATTACAAGACTTCTGTAATATTTGCTAGAATAGGGACTACAAAAGGAAGACAGAGCTAGTCAGTCTGGATTCTGTTGAATTTTAAACAAAACCTTAGTTATATAGGAAATATTTTTACAGCTGTTATAGCTAACACTTCCAAATCTCAGAGGCCTAACACCACTAGTTCTTGCTCAGTTGGCATAATCAGGTTGAGAATGTGCGTGTGTTGGCAGAAGCGGTGCTCTACCCCACGTAGTCATTTAGAAACTACCATCCTTAACATGCATCATCAAGGAACCTAGGCATATCCAGGACTAGATACTGGAAGGGACGATGAAGAAAGTATATCTACACTTAAGCATCACTAATAGCCACATTCTTTTGGAAATAACTACCCTGACGTGATGATTTATTTGAGAAATGATCATCTGGGCTCCAAGGGCAGGGATGCCACCATGCTCGAGAAATAGTCTAAGACTTAGACTGAGAAGGAATCATTCTCCTGATATCTCTCTCCTCCTTGTTACTTAAGCCACCTGACTTCTAACAGCAACTAGCCTCATTTGCAGCAGGACTAGGTGCCCGAAGGAAGACTAAATAGACATCTCTCTTTGGGTCCAGTGCTGACTGCTCCAGTATGAGTCATATGTCATCCCATCCTTTGTCTCTTTAGTGGGCTGAATAACGTCATAGGAGCTTGTCTGCTGAGTCACATTAAGTTGTACGGCTGGCTGACGGGAAGAAGAGTCAAGCCCAAGAGATGCAGGATTAGTAACGGGTGGTAATAAATAGAGATAAACAGATGAATACATAACTACTACCAGGACTGGTTAAGGTGTGTCAACTGAATCCATAGAGTGATGGGAGGAACCAAAAGAGGGAACACAAAGCACAATTGGCTCCAACAAAACCTCTGGAAGACATTAGTATGTTAAATACTGGGAAAAGTTAAACCTGCAAAAAAGTATACCTATGAGCCTCATGTCTGTGTGATGCACAGGAAGAAAATGGTCTTTGGAATGAGGGGTCAAGGACTCCATTGTAGAAATCAAGTCACATGTGCACCGAGTTAATGGAGAGGAGGAATTGGAAACCATGAGAGTAGGCTGCAAGTGTTAAAAGCTAGACTATAAGTACAAGGATGAACCTTGGACACATTATGCTAAGTGGCAGAGCCAAATATAAAAGCCTCACACAGTCTGTGAAAATTTCAGATGAGGTAAATCTATAGAGATGGAAAACAGGCTAGCTATTGCCAGAGTTGGGAGGGGCAAGTGGTAGAAATGAGAGTTAGGAATGGCTGCTGAATGTGTTGGCGGTTTCTTGGGGAGGGAGGTGATTAAAATGTTCTACACTGAGATGGTGCTAATGGTGGCACAAGCTTGTCAGTGTACGAAAGGCCACTGAATTGTGCACTTTAAAATGAGATAAAGTGGCAAATTTTTTTGCTATCTGGATTTTCCTTCAATTTTTAAAAACTCAAGCTAGCTTATAAAAGCACACAATGCAGCATAGCAATGAGTTAGGGAAAGACTGTCTATAGATAGGGAAGTTTGGAGTGTGTTATATGAAGAAGCAAAGACTCAACAAGTAAAGAGAAGTTCAATAGGTAGAAGTAAGGATAATGTTACAGTGCAATGAATGAATGAGAGTGTTTAGATAGAATGCAGACAATTAGTAATAGGTTAAATTTAGACTGAAAAGAGAGATGTTATTCTCTACCAGGTAAAATAATGGCTCCTGGAACCCAAGCATTGGTAGAAAAAGAAGAACAGACTAAAGAAATACCTCTATTTTTCCCTCACAGAGTTCAGTGTTCAGGCTTTGAAGCATTGATTTTGGATCATAGAATGTTACAGTACCTTAGAGTAAAATACACTCAACTCTCCGTTATTGAGAAGGTTAAGCAACTTGCTCCAAATTATGAATAGTCTTGCATTTTTCCTTATTTAATTCTTATACACAGCATCACGCCTAAAAGGATAAGAGCCATGTGGGGAAATACATGCTGGTTCCACTACTTATGGGCTTCAACCATCTTGATCAAGTTACTGTAACCTTTGAAATTTGTGTTTTCTATGTGTGAAGCTGAGAAAATAATGTCACATTCCAGTTATGCTCTGTGTTTATGGTAACCACACCAATGATAGTCTTCTTTTTTCATCTTGCACTCCAACCTGGCATTCTGGTTCCCTCCCAATTACGGGGTAGCTGAAATTGGTAGAAATCTAGAAAATTATAGGGAAGGCGTTATTGTACTTTTATTGGACACATTTTCATGCCAGGGATAGAAAAGAGAAAGTGGCACAACTCAAAATGACTGTAGAATCCCGGGAATATAATGGCAAAATGATGAAAGCAAGCATGGTGACTGCTGATCTGAGAAAATTAAACGTGGTGAACAAATCTGAGAGGGGAGAACTCAGGACATGGCATTCTATGCCTAATGCTTTGGGAAGGCACCATGTGCCACAGGTGACCCACTGGGTAGCACAAAGCCGCCAGAAGCAAGAGAGTATGCAATTGACTGTTCTCAGAGATAGGGCAAACTTCTGGGATGCACGCCACTGAGTGAGAGAAAGTTGGCAATAGGAAGGACTGTTCAAAGAATTCCACGTTCGGTCACCCACTGGTACAAAGGAGATCCTGTTGAGACAAGACCATTCTCTTCTGCATCTGTTGGCAGAGCTTCTGAGATACTGCCAGTTTAGGACAACAATGCACCAAAGGAATTTACCAAAGTGACAATCCCGTCCACCAAAAGGACTGTGTCCATGGGACACATGACAGTTAGGTCCTAAGAATGACAGCTAAAGAAATGCTTGGAGTGATAGAGGATTTTATAATGAGTATATTTCTTTATACTGTGTTAAACTGGATATTTAGAAGAATCTCGGGGATAATAAAGAAGACATCCATTGCTACTATAAATCATTACTTCTTCCTTAACTATATCAGTGTTTATTAGGCATTGCTACTGTAATAAACCAATATATCCCAGGAGCTTTAAGAAAAAAAGTGTTCTCTTCTCCTCTCTCTCTCTCTCTCTCTCTCTCTCTCTCTCTCTCTCTCTCTCTCTCCACCCCCCCTTTCTCTTTTCCCTCCACAACGCCCTGAATAAATATTCAAGATGTGTCTAAAAAAATAAAAGAAAAAAAGTGTTAGAAGATTCAAGTTTGTATTCACTATACAAGCCAGACACAAGTTTACCGGAGATCTATAACTCCTAATTTCTTCATCTACCTTAAAAGTCCCTCTCCAGTGCATTTTTCTTAGCAGAGGTGGAAGAGAGCAATGGCCACACGGTGGGATGGCCACACAGTAGCATGGCCAACAGAAAGTTCATAACTTCATCCATGTTCCATTCACCAAGGCAAATCATTTGAGGCTGCACACAGACTGGGGAGGTTGAATTATTGTTCAGAGAAGGAGTGAAGAAAAACATGTTAAGTATATCACAGGTGATACTTCCATCATGAATGCATCTGCATATGTAAGCCGAGAAGGAAGGAATATAGACACTCAGCTTGCTTTCTCACTTTTACTCATTTTAATTCCCTCTGGGACCCCAGCTCATGAAATGGTGCCACCCACATTTAGGTGTGTTCTCTCTCAGTTAACTCAGGTCTAAAAATGCCTCACAGACAAGCCCAGAGTTGATCTCTCAGGTGAATCCAGATCTCCTCCAATAAATAAACATTGACCATCTCAATAGTCTTTACTTCAGAACTTACTGGCTTTTGAGAATAATCTTTTAAAGCCCAAGAGTAATTTGATGACTATAATTTCTGCCAAGCCATACATTTCTTTAGCTCTGCAGCTATCTGTGTGAGAATGACAAGGCCTCATATGGTGGGAGGCAGAATGGAGGTCAGGGTTGGTGTAGTGAGGCCCAAGAAGTTGGTGACCAAGCAGATGCTCTGCACAAAGCGAGCAGCCGGTAAGAGAAGTCCACCTGCTGTTCACCTGCAGACATTCCTGGGGCGAGTTTGCCCTTCATTTCTTCCGTTCTCTGTTTTACATAATAAATCTTGTACCTTTAGCCCCTGATGAGCTGAAAACAGCCTCTATAGCCAAATTCCATTTTACCGTCCTAAAAATAAAAAGTAAATCAGTGGAGAAGCCACTAAACTTTGCTACAATCGCTGTACTTTATGCTAACTTCCCCCACACCCTGGTCAAAGCATGCTGAGACTGTTATTTAGCATAACCCCAATCACATATGATGAAGACAAACTGTCAATTTCACATCAGAGGTTTTCTTTTTTTTTCGACTATGTCTTCAATTATTTATCTGATCCTAAATGAAACAAAGTATTAAAATTTTATTCTGGTGCACATGAAATAATATTTTAATGTTGTTTGGTTTTGGTTTTGGTTTCTGGTTTCTGGTTTTGGGGTTTTCTGTTTTGCTTTGCTTTCTGCAAAGAAAGATGCTTTTGTAAACAGTTAGAAGGCTATCAGAGCGACATAAGGCAGAGAAGGCTGCCAATCACATTGGTGGGAAGATTTCTCCTTCAGCCTGACCCAATCATGCATGTGTGTCTGAAGCATCCCTTAATTAAGGGACAGGACTGACACTGGCCCTTCTCTGCTCCAAGAGCTCTTCTCTGTCACCCATGTCTGTGGCCTGTCTTCCATTTTGAAGGGGAATATCTCCTCTCAGTTTTGAGTCTCTTGAGATCAGTGTTGTTTACCCCTTTCCCCCAGATGTTCTGAAAGTCAAATCAGAAATTAAAGTGTATCAGAACTAGGCAGGTGCTGCCTGCCTCAAGACTTGAATGTACTTAAAATTCATCCTTGGAATGTTATACAACTAGTTTTTTTTTTTTTATAGCACTAAGTACTTCTTTTTTAAGTTTCTAATTTGGTGCCATGGGTATTTTCTTCTTGTTTTTTCCTTTCAAGGGCGTGTTTCAAGTAAAAGTTTGGGGGGAAGTGTCTAGTATACTAGTACTCCCACTTGCCCATGGCATACTTGTTTCCATAGGCGGTGATAACTCTCAGGCCTGTGTTTTACCTTGGTTGTTTCTGAACTGTTTCTAGTACAGTTTAGCTGGGGCTCTCACAGTGGTTTAGTGTATCAAGAATTTGCATAAACAACTATTTCATGTCTTCCTGTTGATGACTGAATCCATGGCCTGTGCTGTTTTTCCTTCTTTTTCTTCTTTTTTCACACTGGTAAGACTTTAAGGATTTCTATAACAGAAAATAATTTTCCAATACTTCATTCTTTTACTACCAAGTCATGAAATTAAGTGGTAAAGGCAGCTGAGTTAATACCTGTTCCTGTTCTTTCCTGACCCTTCACTGTTGCTGCTGTGGGCCATTCCCATTGCTGAGCCAGCTGTGACTGACACGGATGCACCCATTGCTGTGCTATTCCAGTAGGCTTTTCTCAATTTGTCTTAGAGGGCTGTGGCCTCCCTCATGAGAGAAGTTGTGTTTTCTCACTTTTGCTTCATCTGAGAAGTCAGGGGAGCTTTTCAGTGCTCATTTCTTCCTGATCACTGGATCAGTTTCATTCTTCTGTTCCCCGTCAGGACTGTGGCTCAGGAGGCTCAGTCAAATAGAGTGTAACCAGTCCACTGGCCTCTGTTTGTGGGCCACTGTGATGGAGCATCCCTGCCGCACTGGGTAGCTGGTAGTGAAATTCCTCAGCAGACCACATGTCTTTCTGTTTCATTTCATCACCTGTGAAATGAGAACCACTGTATCCCACCAATACAGCCTGATCCTCTGCTTCCCAGGGCTTGGATAGGTACCACACAAATCATCTCTGTAAAACTATCTGGTCACTCAGAAGACACTATGAACGTTTTTGGTTGAAGAAATGAACAACCTAAGACATATATGTAAGCGGAGACTTCTCATTCTTTCCCGGCCACCCAAACCTGAATAATCACACAGAATCTATACTAATTACAACACTGCTTGGCCAATAGCTTAGGCAAATTCCTGGCTAACTCTTATATTTTAAATGAATCCATTTCTATTAATCTGTGTATGTCCATGAGGCTGTGGTTTGCCCAGTAAGGTTCTCCAGCATCCTCTCTCCTTCAGCAGCTACATGGTGACTCTTCGACTCTGCCTGCTCTCTCTCTCTCTCTCCCTCTCTCTCTCTCTCTCTCTCTCTCTCTCTCTCTCTCTCTCTCTCTCTCTCTCTCTCTCTCTCTCTCTCTCTCTCTCTTTGTTCAGATTTCCCGCCTGGCTCTACTCTACTAAGCCATTGGCCAAAACAGCTTTATTCATTATCTAATAAAAACAACACATATACAGAAGGACATTTCCACATCACATAAACCGTATCTTTTGTATGCATGAGGATATATGTTTTAAAGCATATAAATCATGCAGAATAATTTTTAATTATCTACATTGTGCTTTAAAGTAGCTATTATTCATATTATGAAAGACTGATGGTTTCAACAGCTAAAAATTTGAAGCTTGGGGAATCTAATAAGATTCCTATCAGATGACATAAACAGGACATTCTTAGAAAAAGAAATATAAAAGCTTTTAAAAGCAGTTTTGCTATTCATTGTGCACCATTTACAGTAATGAGAATTTAAAGACATCTGAAACACCCACCCACTTGGTTAAATAGAGCACAGAGCTACTATGGGATAAGACTTGAATGACCTGTACTTACTGCTATGGAAAGCGCTGTCGGATGTAATATTTTTAAAGGATTCAGAAGGTGTTACATGCCATATTGTACTTCCATTTTTGTTTGACTAGATATTGAACACAGGGCTTCAAACACACTTGAAAATTGCTCTACTGCTGAGCTACACCTCAGCCCAACATTTCCATTACATTAGAAATTATGTGAACATGTATCTACATGTGTTTATAGAAAGGAAAGTGTCTGAACTATATCACAAACTGATAAGAGTATTTATGTCAATTGTAGATGATTTCAATTTATTATTTCATTCTTTTTTATAATGCATTGTGGAGGTTTTCCATTTTTTTAAACCTGATAAGTCTGTTTACACATTTTTAAACTGAACACCCTATACATTTGGAAAGGAAAATACACTGGAAAAGCTGTACAGTATAAAACACCTTTCTCTGCACAGACCAGCTTTTAATTCACTCCAGATGAGACATCTGTCTCAAGACCGTGACATCTGTCTACTGCACTGTGTTATTTCACAAATATTGAAGTGCAGAGGTCTCCAAACCGTCCATCTACAAAAGCACCAGCTCTCAGAGCCTTGATAGATTCCTTAATTAATTTGCTATTTCTAAGAACATGTTCACTACCCTGCTCCATCTACTTCAAGACTTGATTTCAACAGCACAGAGCAAAGATGTTCTTAGCCAGAGCACCTGATTTCCCAAAGGATGTATGGATTAAGGAGAAGTCTCTAGCAGTTGTCCACGATTGCTCAAAGTTGTCGATGACCAATTAAACTGTCAGCAGCTGAATGGTATTTCTTTTATTTGAATAAAAAGCCATGTTTTAAGAAAGTGTTTATTATAAGAATACACCTCTTTCAAGTTCTTATTTCAGACCTCTAGTTCTTAACTAAAGACTAGTAATGAGCTGGGTATGACCCAGAGCTCAAGGGAATTTGGTGCTCTTGATAAGGATCCAGTTTCCTACAACTACATAACAGCTAACAACTTTCCATCTATTCCACTTCCAGGGGATCCAGCGTTCTCTTCTGGGCTCTGCAGGCACCAGACAGCTACATGGTGAACATATATATATACATGCAGGCAAAACACCTTTGTACACATGAATTAAAGAAAAAGAATAGTAGTGACATCATCTAAGATCACCATATCAAAGATGGAAGTATGGTTTCCATGTGCCTTGTTATTTTAATGATTTTGATTGAAATAGGATTCCACCACTTCTTCCTTCCCTTTCCTCTCTCCCCCCTCACGATTACCATATTTCAAACCCATTCCAAGGCCCTGCTCTCAAGTTAAAACCCTCTTTCTCTTTGATATATGTTACATCTGTGTATATGTATATGTACAACTATATGTAAATAAAGCCTGCTGTAGCCATTTTGCTGTTTGAGTGTATATCATTCCAAAGCTGAACACTCTGCACCAGACAACCCATAAATGGGGTTATTCCAGGGTGGGGTTAATTCTCCTTCTCCCTGCAGTCAATAATAACCTATAGTTCACTCTGTGAAATTTTTCCTCTTTCATCTTTGCATGTCCACTGAGATTTCCACTGTTTCAGATTTGTATGTAGCCATTTCTAGGGGAGACTGTTCCCCTACAGACTTCCTGGTATTCTGGATCTAACAATCTTTCTGTCACCTCTTCTGTGATGTTCTCTCAGCCATAGATGCAGGAGCTGTGCTGTAGATGCATTTACAGGTACTGGGCTCCCCACAATCCAATGATCTCTGCATTGTGTCCAGTTGTGGTTTTCTGTGATAGTATCCACTTGCTGTGAAGAAAAGTTTCTTTGGTGAGGGGTGGTAGCTACATATATCTGCGTGCATAAGATTCAGAGTGAAATAAGGAATTATGCTGGCCTAGCAAAGTGACTGTAGGAGACTCCTTTCTGAGGTCCATGATCTTACTAATCCCAGGAAGATGACGGGTTTCCAGTACAAGCATGGTTTCCCTTAAGACCACACAGACAGCTGGTAGTTGCCACTGACATGTGAATACCACTCTGACACCTTTAGATATATCTTGCCTTGATGGTAATTGTCATGGGCCATAGATGCTGCAGCTGGATAGGAATGTTTGATTGCTTCCCTCCCTTGGCAGCTGGAAGAATATTTTTTGATACCATAGCAGCTAGAGAGCAGGAAAGAGACTTTCAGGTCAGATCCAGTGTCATGGGGGCCCACTCTTAGCCCCTAAGAGGCAACCAAGGCTAAAGTGATAGTCTGTATTGTTTGGGGAACAACTGCAAAGCTCTTCAGAAGGTTTCTGATGCCCGGTACTGCAGAGGGAGGTTGCAATGATACAGAAAGGAAGAAGATCAATACAGAAGAAAAGACAAATGACACAAAAGTTATTTGATACAACTTCAAAAATCATATTATTTTATATTTACCTAAAATTACATACAATACACATAAAATTATACACAATACATACGTATATATGTGTGCATGTGTGTATATGTGTACCATGTGTATAATACACATAGACTGTATATACATGTGTATATATGTATATGATATACATATATCATATATATATATATATATTGAAGTTAAGACACTTGGGGGCTGGCATTTCTCCCCACAAGACCCCTGTGCTGTCTTATTATGTGTATTTGTAGGTGATGATCCCTTCCAATTTTGTTACCATCTATCTTTTAGCCCTGCTTATTATATAGCTGCAGGAGACAATATTTCTTTGATAGGGAAGCATGTTCTCTTCCACCATTGAAATGAATTTCAGATTTATTATTAAAAGACAAATTCTATCTTTCAAAAGGGTGAATAAGCTGGCACTTAAGAATCCCAGCTGGTTAAATTTAGAGCATTGGAAAAGATCTAGTCCAAGAATAATCTTTGGCTTTGGGCCTATAGCATTTGTATTTGATAGTATATTAGAAAGGAGTAGAAAAACATACATTTTTAAGCCCTTGCTTTTCCATATATTCTTCCTCAGTGATAGGCGAATTGGTGTTGATAGCGGTGGTGGCCGTGAAATCATCAGTCTCTTGCACGTTCTATTTCAATTTACTCAGCCCATTAAAAAAACCTTCTGCTAACAAGTGTTCATATTTAAAGTTCTCTCTCCCTCCTCTCTTAATTCGGGTTCTTTCTTCTTCGCTTCTTCCATTCTTTACAATCTCTATTTGAGCCATTGTCCTTCTTGAGAGATGGCTGGCTCATCGGTATCTGGGAACTAGCATTCCAGATCTCACGGAATCCCAGAAACTTCTCTTTTTATTATTGTTGGTTGTTTTTCACAGTCTCACTGTGTAACACAGGCTGGCCTGGAACTCACTATATCTCATCAAGTATGGCCTCGCACTTGTGACCTTCCTTCCGTCACTGTCTGATGGAGTTGTAGGTGTATGTCACAGCCACACTGAACCCTCATATTTAATTTGCCCTAACATTTTTGATTGTCTTGAGGTTTTATTATATTGGAACTGTGAAGATGTGATACTAGAATAATATTATACAGAAAATCAGTCAATGAAGTTTTCAATATGTTTTTCATATTGAAAGAATATTATATAATGATTATAACACTGTGTGTGTTATTTGTATACATATTCATATCTATACCCACATGTATATATGTGTGTATGTGTGTATATATATTTTTTTCCTTATATGCATATATGCACTTGTCCATTACATATGTACCCATATAAGAACACCCAGTGGCAGGTAGATTTTTTTTTATTTTATGGGATTTCTTTTTTTCAATTTATTAGATTTAAAAAGAAAAAAACCAATCCAAGTTCTCACTCTGCCCCCTCCTCCCATTTCCTCCACATACCCTCCCACCCCACTCCCATCTAATCATAAGAAAGGGTAAGGCACATTGCTTTGTGGAAGGTCCAAGACCCTCCCTACTACATCTAGGCTGAGCAAGGTATACATCCAAAGAAAATAGGATCCCAAAAAGCCAGTACAGATTGTTTTTTTTTGCATTATGCAAACTATTGCTTATACTGATTGTATCTATAAAAACAAAAGATATATAAACCCAAGAAAAATTCGAAATTATGTGGTCAGTCCAATAGAAAAACTACTTACAAACACCTTCATGTGCCTTTGGAGAATTGTGTCTTGCCATTCTATTTCTTTCAGATAAAATTGAAGGAAAGACATCATCAAAGTTTGAAAATTGCCATCTGCTTAAACACTACCACTTACATGGACCAGTTGTGGAAGATGTATCATTTCAGTGGGTCCCAGACAATTCAGGAGTTTAGTATTACATTTCATGTCCTTGATCTACAACAAGCAGAATCATAATTTTTATGCATGCACTGCTATGTTGGTAGTCTTCTCAAATATTTTTTAATACCAAATGCAGATCAATTCATTATTTGGTCATTTAAGAAAATATTCCAGGGCTGGAGAAATGGCTCAGAGGTTAAGAGCACTGGCTGCTCTTCCAGAGGTCCCTAGTTCAATTCCCAGCAACCACATGGTGGCTCACACCATCTGTACTGAGATCTGGTGCCCTCCTCTGGCATGCGGGCATACATTGAGGCAGAATGTTGTATACGTAATAAATAAATAAAACTTTAACAAAAAAATTCAAGCTTTAAAAAGAAAATATTCCAGAGTAAACACTAAATGTCAGACTCTCTTTTCAGCATTGAAGAGACAATAACACATTAGGCAATAATAAGGTTTAAAAAAATCTCTTCCCAATGCAGAAAGTCCCAGGTTGGATCCCCAGTACCACAAGAAATTAATTCGAATCTTACAAACAGAAGCAGCTGGAGCAGAAAGGAGAATGAGGCAATAGAGCATGTCAAGTCAGCATTGTACGTGGAGTGTTTGCGGAAGACTTTCTTAGCATCAAGGATGGAGAAGAGAAAAAAGCAGCACCTGTATGTAAAAATTGGTGTCTCATAAGTGGAACCTCTAGCTGGCGTACACACACAAAAAGCTCCACCCCTCAGTTCTGAAGAATTATTTTGCCCAAACAGAATCATCTTTCTTGAGGAAGACAGCAACCATGTACTTTCATTTTATTTTTAAATAAAATGACCAGTTGGGAATTGTGTACAATTTGAAAGTAATGGAAGCATAAAAGGATAAGAGCTTAAACAAAAGAGTGTATTTTTTCATTTACATAAATCAAAGGGAAGAAACAAATACCACACATCTTGAGATTGTGAGCACCTACTCTTTCCCTTTCCTGATCTTAGCACATAGATTCTACATATATGCTTACTGCATGACCGCTATATGGCCTCTGTAGCACTAGCTATATTATCTACATTCCAGTTAGGACAGAAGAGTTAATAACACTCTCCTGTCTGAATCTGTTTTCCAGCTCCCCACCCCAACTTCTGATAATGAGCTTCTCAGAATTCTTTATATGTCTTACCTAACAATTCTTCCAATCCTTCCTCTAGTCAGTTTGGTTGCATGGCCTATTTATGTGCATGAAAGGGTGAGACGTGTATTTTTGCTTGGATGCCTAGCTGCCCCCAACAAGAGCAGCTCTGCTAACAAAGAGGAAGGAGAGAATTGACAGCGAAGACACCAATCATCCCTGGTCATAGATGCCCCATCAGTAAGGGTGTAAACATAACTGCCCCCCCCCCACAGCCCGATGATTCTAAAGAGCTGGTAATCCCGTTGAGCGGAAGCTCTCCAGCCTTATAGCAACACCTTTCTCAACATCTGTATCAGTTTGCTGTCCATCTCCACACAGCTCATAACTTACAGCCTCATCAGGTCGTCTCACCCCCGAGGAGGACTAGACATAGCATCTTTCCGACACAAATCTCAGAACATTTAAATGACACAGTGGGATGGAATCCAGCACTTTTTGATAACAGAAACTAAACGAGCGGATGTGGTTTCAAGTTTACTGGTCAGTAGCAAATACTGAGTAAGACCCCTGAATTAGTCAGATTTACCTGCAAGCAATGCTGGACTCCTCTTATAGATAAAGGACACTCCCAAGAGACAGACAAAATTAGTTATTTTTCATACTTTAGAGCATTAGGCGAACCCCTCCTCCTACCCAGTGACAGTGTTTCTCTGTCTGTCCCTACCAACTGGGAAAATCTTAAAGTCTAAGTGTTCTTCCCAAGCACATCAGTGTCTCTTTATTGGTGGTGTCCCAAAATATATGCTCATGTGTGTGTGTGTGTGTATGTGTGTGTGTGTGTGGTGTAATCTTCTTTGAATCTATTTGAACCAAGAAAATCTGACTCTTTAAAAGGCCATTTGTAGCTTCCATCGTCCTCTTGGGGGTTCCATGTGTAAAAGTCCTACTGGGAAAGACACATGGCCAGGCCACTTTCAGAGGGAAGGATCCTGAAATGGCAGACAACCATCCAGTTGTCCAGAGTTCCATCTAAGCCAAGCTCAGTAAGGAGTAGACTGCTAACTAGCAGCCACAAACCAGACAGGCAGAGTTGCTTAGCTGAACCAGCCCAGACAGCAAGTACATAAACTGTAGTTGTTTTAGATTGCCGTGTTTTGAGAACATTTTCTGCAGAAAACTCAATAGCCAAAGCAGTTCAATGTTGCTGCTCCTCAACAGTTCTCTTCATGCTTGATTCCTTCCTTTCCACAGACCCTGAAATATTGGTAAATTCATGGCAAATATGGGTTACTATTTTGTAAGTTATTTTATTAATGCAATGAAGAGACTAGGAAGTAAACATCCAGAAAATTACCATTGCTTGCTTCTCCTTGCCTCAGACTCAGAAATGACACCACGATTTTTGCAAGGTGCTCTGCAGTGGCCACATCTGTGCTCGTCTTTCCAACACAGTCCCTCCTATGCAGTGTCACCCATCTGTCCCTCCCTTCTTTTGTCATCCCTGCTTCCTGTCAGCAAATGGCCTTTCTTCTCCCGTTCTTTCTCCCCTGTGTTCTTCTACTCCGAAGAAGAAACCTCACCAGCCCTCATATTTGGTATTCCCTTCGCCTAATGGTTCACAAATTTGCATGGGTATGAATCCGAGGTAGGCATTTGCATTTTAAGTAGCACGGTGATTCTTGAGCAGAGCTAAGAGAATCTTCTTCCCTCGCAACTTCTGCATTCGCTAGTATCAAGAAGCCAGCTGAAAGCATTTCCGCTGCCTTCATATGTACGTATCCAGCTCTAGGTACAAGAACACCCTGTGAATAGTTTTTGGCAAATGCCAAGCTGCATCCCTTGAACTCCAGTAAGGATTTCAACCAAGATCTCTTCATGCTATGCTAGAATAGCAATATTTAGAATCTAAATTTTCAGAGTATTAGATGTTATTTTCCCACTAAACTATTTTTCTCAGCGCTGATCTATAAAGAAAAATAGGAGATAGGATGCATAAAGTTAAAGATATTTTTAGAGGTAATGAAAATGTTTTGGTTTTTAAATCAAAAATAAAATTCATCAAAGTTTAGAAAATATGTTAATATATAATATAGGCATTCATTCTTCTGGATACCAATGCAGCATTAAACACACTTGTTTGTTAATTGTTTTATTTCTCTTATAGAAAAAGTGAACCATGAAGGAAGAAAGTACCTGTAGCCATGAAAGTCATGATGTGGTTCCAAGATTTATTAGACTAATTGCTCTCAGAGTTTAGAAAGCATTAAAATATTTAGGATGCTTTTTATTATTATTATTTAATAAACAAGACCACCAGCCACAGTAGGAGTGAGTGTTCTATGAGCAGGATTATAATAAACCTAGAAACCTGCCTCTTCCTAAGAGATTTAGGTAATTCTACCAAATCGGAGGAAAACAGGAGTCAAACCAGAAACGATGGGAGCTCTGCCACACTGCAGCAGGGCTGCTGGGTAGGACGAATGAGGTGGGAGAGCACAGCTGTGCTCCGTCTTTCCTGTCCTGATTGGCTCTCACCACGTGCTCCTGGCTAGCGCTAAACTGTTAGCCCTATGAACAACAGCTGCCAGCCACTCCCTTGAATTTCTTCCATTTGTGAATAGGTTATTTCCCAGGGAAGGAACACAATTTGTGGATCACAAGAAAACCACCTAGAATATTGTATGCTGGCTAAATAAGACTTATCGGTTTGACCTTGAAATCACTGGGCGTCCTTGCATCACACAGATGGTGACTGGATATGCGCACAAATGGGACCAGCTGGGTAGGGGATTGAAATATTAAATAAAACTGTAGAAAGGAAAGAGTGAATTGGAAATAGTTTTGTTGGAATGAGAGATCTTAGGCCAGTGTCCTCTAACCCATGACCTCATGAAGATAAAGCAAAGGTCTAGCAGGCTTCAGGATGAGCTGCTTTTCATGACTAAGTGTTTTGCTGTCCATCTAATTACTTGCTTATAAAGGAGTGTGTAATGGTACCTTTATGAAGTGTGTGTATCTTATATTTGGGGGAGCTGAAATTTGTTAACAAGTTAAATCGGCCTGCCTAGCAAAAGTCATCCTCCAGCTGAGCTGCTTACACATAGGCCATCAAATTATTCTTTAATTAAGATTAACTGAATAGCCACCAAGGCACTGTCAGCACAGGGCCCACACAAAGCTAGAAATCTCACCCCATTATAAATAGTGGCGTCATGTCTAGAAGAGATCATGTGTTCCCCAGCATGAACTGAATTATTGCTTGTCCTGTCCAAGTACTAGGAAGTATAATCTGGGCTTTGTGGTTGCAAAATACCTCATCGTATTTATTATTTTATCTCCACAACAATCTTCTTGGGCAGCCTGACAATGTGAATCCCATTTTACAAAGAAAAAAAAAGGAGAGAGAGAGATTCAATAGTTCACTCAATGTTCTAGAATGAAAGACGATGAGTAAGTCCAATTTTGATCTGCAAATTGCTGACACACAATTGAGCTCATTGCCTTCTTCGCCTAAAATTCCAAAATAAAATCGCCTGGTCTGAACACCACAAGAGAGATCATAATTACTTAAGGGTGTTTTGGTGGACATGAAAGCTATTCCATGTGTCTCTCATTCCCATGCGCACTGTGAAATTTCTCCTCTCAAGGACAGAATTGATTTAATTGGAAAGAACTATGTTCTCGTTTTCTATTTTGGCCATTACAGTACTCGCAGCCATATGCACAGTGGCCATCTGGAAAAAAAAATGCTTTCTTGATTTCCAGGAAAGAGAGTAATGCATCGGTTTGCCTTGAATGTGTTTACTATTGGCACTGCTCTACGTGTTTAGTCAGTGTGATTTCTGCATGGATTTTCTCGAGACTCTGCCTAATAATGAAAACAAACAGCAAACAGCGCTGTACAAGGCTGTGTGAGCCTCTGCACACAGATGTACAGGACACTCCCCTGTGCTACTCTATAATTTGTTTCCTTTTTCTATAAAGAGATGTTGGATTCAGCTTTTGTTCATTGTATTCATGACTACAACCCTTATTTTATTTTTTCCTTTTTCTCAGACTAAGAAATACTCAGAGGTATAATCAGGTCTTCCATAGTATTTAATTAGGCATAATTAAACACCATCGACACAGAGCTCAGTGTTTTCAAAGTCCTTTCTTCTGTTACATTGCTAATGAATTAACAAATTAATTGGCATTGTGAGTTACAATAGAAAATGTCAGTGAGAAAATTTTAACTGTCTTACAAAATTGCCCTCTTTTTGTAAATTGTGTTCTGTCACAGTATAAAATGCAATATCATTTCCAACAGCTAAGAGGAGAAAAATACAAAGCAAAAGCATTGAGGGTGGTGGAAAGGGAAAGGCAGATAAAAGAGAAAAAGTTTTCCTCACAGTCTCATATTCTGAATTTTAAGAAAGTCTTTAATATCCCAGTTGTTATAATAGATTTTACAGATTATTTTTACCCCCAAATCACTTAGGGATGATGGTGTTTGGGACAGGACTATAATGAGAAGCTTGTTTTTTATGTGTCGATCTGCTTTTATAACTTAAGGATGTGTATGGAAATACTGTACATGAATGTCCTAATAGCAAGGTCTCATGAAAGATAGTTTAATAAGGAACTTGGCTTTTGTGTTTCCGTACTTAGTCTTGAACGAAGCTGGTTTCTACAGACATCTTAAAACAGCATCTTTTCACTAAATTATTTAATCTGAACAAAATGATGGAGGACAAACATTGTCACCGCATTAGAAGTGATAGGTTAAGGATTTCTCTATTTAGAATGCAGAAGGCTTCAGTAATGCTTAATACGCTAAAACCATGAGTGCAGATGGGAAAGAGCATGAGCAAAGAAAAACACACATGAATAATACTGATGACCAACACATAGAAAATAGTTAAGTCTTGCTAGAAATCAAAGAGGTACAGGTTGAGATGAAATCATCAGTTCTAAGGATCCCTTAAAATCTTAACAGTCAGCGTTGTAATTAGATATTCTGCCCCATCACTGTTGGGACTGCAAACTGATAAGTCTTTATGGAAAACGACTTAATTACTAGTCCCAGAAGCTTTAGAAAGCATCACAATGCAGCTCAACAATTTTACCTCAAGAAATTTTTAGCATAGTAAATGTCACGGTAAATTCGTAATAGCAGAAAGTTAGAAATAATTAAATGTCAGTAGTAAAGTTTAAAGTGTATTTAGTTAAATACGCAGCAAATAAAAATATTTCTGAAGAATATATAACAACACAGAATTTTATAAGCAACAGACTGGAAAAGTATGTTTTTGAGAAGCCAGGGACAGTACAGGGACCTGCCCATTGTAATCCGAGCACTCGGGAGGCTGAAGCAGGATGACCATGAATGGGCCATCCTGGGCTCCAGAGTGAGACCCTGTCTGAAAACAAACAGCAGCTAAAACACTATCTAACTTATTTAAGTTCATGATACATTTATAGAAACAAAAGAATACTAAAAATATTGAGAGGTTGCATCTGAGCCATTCAAATTACTGGAAATTTTATCTTCTAATATTTACAAAATCTTCTACATGAAAATGGGCTATTTTATGATCACAGAATATGAAATTGATTTTACAAATCAAAGTCACCATCAACACATTTCTTTGACATAAAAGAAGAGCAGAGCTATATTTTAGAAATACAAATTATCAGGACTTGGAGATAATACAACCAGGAAATGCTTCCCATGTAATAACTGAGTACTTTATTTCAATCCTCAGATCCTGTGTAAAAGAAAAATCAGGCACAGTGGCACTAGCCTGATATCCCAGCACTGGGAAGGCAGAAACCAGAGATCCTTGGTGATCAATGACCAGCCAGTATAACTAAATGAAGAAGATCAATGTTCAGTGAGAGACCTGGCCTAACAATGGAAAGTAGATAACAATAGAGGAAGACACCCATGTCAACCTCTGACCTTCACATGCATGTATATGTACAAACACATGACAAATAGAAGTAAAAAGTATACACTTAGAAATGTTTGACCCTGCCAAACTCAAACATACCTGAAAGTTATATACTATTTAATTTGACACTTGAAATCTAAAAATAGCTATAATCTTTAAAATGTGTGTGTGTGTGTGTGTGTGTGTGTGTGTGTGTGTGTGTGTGTTGAGACTTAATGACTCATTGTTCAAACTGCTGAGTGCTGAGTTTCACACGGATAAGAAATGTGCTAATAAACTTGCAGCAACAGGAGGCATCATCTCCCCAACAGAATCAGATGGATTAACTTCAAATTGAACTCTACTTGGAGTTCTTGATTCTGCATTAGACAATTCAAAAATTTACCAGTTAGTGCATCAGTTGGAGCCACTGCACTTAAGTAATCGTCATAGACATAAAGGTTGATGATCATTAATAACTTCACTTACATTGCTCCGTTTCATCATTCCATTTGTAAGAAGGAATAATGGTCTTCCGAGCAGGCAAACTTATTAGTGCAGACTTGAGGGCACAACCCAAGTTCTCTGAGTGGAATCAATGATCAAACAACGACTTTGACTTTGTACCCTAGATTTATATTTCAGGGTCAAAATCCCAACTTTTGCCATTGTATCATGCTTACCCCCTAAAATAATTACTACCTTGTATCTATGCATGTGGTTCCATAAAAAGTTTGCTACTAAAGTTAGCTATAAGGATAGTATATCTGTAACTGCTGAGCTTAATGGACACTTTTGCTAAGAGCCTTACCGTCACAAGCCCGACACTGGCTCCAGTTGACACTAGAACCATCAGTTCTCAATATTTGGACCGCGACCCCTTTGGGAGTCAAAGAGCCCTTCCGCAGCGATTGCCTAAGATTGTTGATATTTGTACTATCACCTATAACAGCAGCAAGAGCACAGCTATGAAGTAGCCACAAAAAGAAGTTTATGGCTGGGAAACACCAAAACATGAGGAACTGTATGAAAGGGTTGCAGTATTTGGAAGGTTGAAAACTGCTGCCATGGCATGTAGCCTGCATTTCCAGCAAGTGGGTTTCAAGAGATTTGCAACTATTTGTTCACTGAATTTGACTTTTATGGAACTTAGTTAAAATCGTACCCTATGTTTTGTTAACTCCCCATCTCAAGATGTAAGCTGGTGCCTCTTCCTTTGCTTGTTTTCCTTTCAACTTCTCTTCCTTGCTTTTACTCCATAACTTATGTGCTGATGTTTACATTGTCAATGTCAGGAACCCTCGGAGTCTACAAAGCTTTTCCATCAGATAATACTTAATGATGGAACTGTAAACATGGATAGTTAACAGCATCCAAAACAAACCAACCAACCAAGGAGTAACTACATTACATCCCATTTCCTTTTCAATATATCCATCACGCATTTGTTTTATCTGGGAATTTCCTATTTCTTTTCTTCCTTGTTTTTATTTGGTCATAAAATCTCTCAGCTTTTCTTCAATTATTTCTCTCTTTAAATAATATCTTATTTTCTGTACAATCATTCAATATCTTGTTGTTAAACTGTTTTGCTTTAGGTTGGTTTTGTTTGTAGTTGTTGTTATTTGTAAAAGCTGAGAAATTAACCTGAATTTTACTTCCAAAGTTCTAATCCCTCCCCAGATAGAACTCTAATTGCAATGCACTTTTCTTACTTTTTTTCACCCCTTTCCTTCCTTCTTCAGTTTTCTTGTCTTGCTTGGTCCTTTTCTTATTTCCTACCACAGCAGACCACAAGATCCTTGTCATTCTCTGAGTCACCCAGAAACGAGTTTGCCCTGTGTGCTGGTTCCCTGGCAGAATTCAGCTCTCATTGCACTCTGGGCTAAGCCAACTCCTTTGTGACATTTCTGCTTCCTAGTGCCACTTGTATATTTTCCCATTGGCTTTGCCTGAGATTGTGTGCCTTATAAACAGCATCTAAACCAGACAATGTGCTTTTTAAAGTGTATCTTAAATGTAACTGTACATCCGTATTTTAAACTGAATCAATTAGATAAATACTAATTGGATATTTTGCTACATAATTCCTACTTAATGTTTAATTATTTTTGCTCTTGTAGCTAATACTTACACTCCCTCGTCTCAAGTTCCTAATAAACCAACCATCTACATTTCCCCATCTTTAAAATTTGTGCTTTTTAAACCAAAGATTATTTGCTGTTGATGTGCAGTTTTCCTCAGGAAGTTCCTTGACTCCTGAATACTGTGGGTTTGCATGGAGAATTGTAGGCATAACTGTATGGAGAGGGATGAACAAAGTGGATTAAATGGCAGTCATGCTCACTGGTCCTCCTGCTCACTGACTCTTCTGGTCTTCCTTTATTTACCTGGAGTGGGCTGCTTAGCATTCTGTAGGGCTCACTGACACTGTCTCACTATGTTCTCTAACTATAGATCATCTTGCTTTATTTTTTGAGAATTCCGTACAGCAATACTGGATTTACATCATTTCTACCACTCACTTCCCTGCCACAGCTCTTCCCATGTTCTTCCCAACTCCCTCTCAGATTCAGAATCTTTTCCTCTGTAATTTTACATATATACAATTAGTTATATAATGTATAGTTTACAAATACAATTATATATTTTATTATATGTAATTAATGCATAACAACATAATATATGCAGTTATATATATATATTCAGTAGGATATATAGATTCTGAATCTATACAGTGTTGCTCATTCATTTGTATGTTTATGACTAACTGCTTTGAATTAGGTAATCAGAGAGCTCATCCTTGGAGAAAACTGATTCTCACTCTCTCAACAACCATTGATTACATGTAGCTCTTTATAAAGGGGTAGGGCCTTGTAAAATACAACAAAAGGAAACTTCCTTGATAAGGACTGAGAACTACACTTATTTGTGGCTCTAAGGATAAGTATTTAGAATATAGTTAGAAATTAGGCCAGTTTAGGAAAATGGAAACAGTAGGTTTATGGCCTCTCTATCCATGGCTGGGGTTTTAGCATGAAGTATGAGTTCCCTTCTACTGAGTAGAACTTAAGTCCAATTAGGTGGCTGTTGGTTAGCCCCAACATAGTGCCACTGTTGTACCATTGAATGTTCATTCAGTCATTGTTGTAACTCATAGATACTATGCCCAGATTAAGGACTATTGATCACCTTTATCTTTCGACAGCTTTCATACAAGCATCTGATAACATGATAGCTAGTCCTCAGTAATGAACCTTTTAAGTCAGTTTCAGATTAATTGCTTCACATCCTGGGCCAAACTGTGTGGCACTACTGCGTCTTACTAATCACTTGCTTTTCTTTCAGAGAGACACCGAAATGTATAAGAATGTAGAGTTCCAACCCTCATGACTGCACATGATTTTCACTTTGCTAGCAATTAAAAGATGATTTATTGAAATAAAAGAAGCAAACAAGTATGATCAGAGTGTCATATTAAAATAAAAGCCACCTGTTTTATCAGAGAAACTCAGTGTCAAAAAGCTCTTTATACCTTATATCTGAGAGCTATGAAAATAAGTTCCCATTTGAAACTACATGGTTATAAAATATATGATATTGGTGCAGAAGTTATCTAGCTCAATTTTGCTTTTTAATTAAATTTCTAGTCTAACTTTTTTATTGTAATCTTATTTTGTCTCTCTTTCTTTAGAATCAGAAAGTCATTTTATACTTGTTTTAAAATCTTTGGAACCCTAATGAGTCATTAATAGAAGGCAGATATAAACTAAATTAACTATTGGAGATCAGAATGATCAATTATATTTGTACTTCTAGGCTTTCCACTAAACTGTTCAGAAATTGTAATTCATTCCTATTATTTGCTAAGAAAGTGGGTTAAATATTAACTCATATATCTGCTATCTTTTACTTCATTTAGAATCTGCTTACTATTAGTTCTAGAAACTCTACTAAGAAGACTATATTTTCTCCATTTCTCTTCCATATTCTATCCTTCAATGTCAAGTGGATAAGGTAATTTGTGTTTTTTAGATTTTTTTCTATGGAATTTTAAAGAGTCTTGTACAGAAAATTAACTTACTTGACATCTCCCTACTCTCAGTTGTGGGAAGGACTCTCAATTTAATGTAACATATTGTGAGGGAGTTTTGTCCTTCAAGACTTCTACAGGCCTTTATAGTCATGGTCTAGTAGTTCCTGCAGCCAGCAAGAATTACACCCTTAACCGTTTGAATATACGCACTGGTTTTTACCCATACCCAGAAGATACATCATTGAGTAAATGAATGAATCTTCAAATAGTTCTGTTTGGCCCCTGTGATAGGCAGAATAAAGCCCCGCCCACCTGAGTGGACTGTGTCATCCTACATCCAAATCTGCAACTATGTTTCCTGACATAACAGAAGGTTCCTTGCAATTTCAGTTAAGATTTTGAATCTTGAAAAGAGACATTATTTTGGACTATAAAGCCAAGATCCAACCTCTTTGCATTGCAAATTTCTTAAGAGCAAGAATCTAGCAAACTTTACTACAATATCCTCGGGAGTTCAAATCCTAGTGTATTAATCATTTTAATCCATTAATGTAATATCTTTAACCTGTGTAGAAATAGCTATGAATGTCACTACTAAAACTGGGGTATATCTTTCCAAAACATGTATGTGTAAGTCCTGCTGTCCAATGTGATTATACCTTGAGACAGTGCCTTTTAGAGAGCATTAAAGTGAAATGAGGGCCTATGGGAAGGACTCTATGGGGACCATTCTAGGCTAATAGAATGTTAGCCTTATAATAATAGGAAGAGAAGTAAAGTGCCATGTAAGGGCACACAGAGAAAGTGGCCAACTGCAAGCCAGGGAAATAAACAATGTCTTCTTTTAGATTCTCAGTCTGTGCAGTTTTGTTAAGACAGCCTAAGCAGACTAGTACACATACCTGAAAAAGGAATAAATATTTCAGCAAAGGATGCATACATGCTCCTGACATGCTTAATTATTTCAACTAGGAGGAAGTTGATTCAGATAAAAAAATACCCACATATGTCTATGTCTATCTCAGGGTAAGCATGTATATGTGCACATAAGAGTATGTGTGTCTGTGTGTGTGAACACGCATGTGCATACGCATGTGCATGTGTGTGTGTGTCCACATATATAATACTTGGGTTTGTGTCCTGAATAAGCCATGAACCTAATGCTTATCTTTGTTATTTGTATGTTTATTACTTCTGAGACACATTATTTATCAATCATATTCTGCTTCCAAACACAGTGTGTATTTCATCTGATTTTATTTAACGATGATTTCTGATGATGAATACATGAGCGATTAAAATAGATTTTACATTCTACAATAAATTAGCTAGAAAGCTACTATATTTCTGTCTGCTCAAGCACAAACAAGTCAGCAGGTCTTCAGCTTGTCACATTCACTCTGCCGCCAGGGGACCTGCACTATTAAGGTGTGTTCAGGGTGATTTGCATTTTAAAATCGTCCCTAGCATTTCTAGAAAACGTTCTCATCACTGTGACAGATACCTGGCAAAGAATAATAGGGTTTGGTTACAAACCAAGAACTAGTACTATCAGGTCAATGTAAAAATCTAAGAGCAGATGCATAAAATTCAGCATAGGATGATTTCGAACCTACGGGATGTCAGAAGAACTTAGTTTCCCCATACAAAACTGATCAACCACAAGAAGAATGTCTAAATGGATCTAACTGGAAACAGAATCATTAATCATTTATGACTGTGTAGCTCAGGGTTGGCATGATGAATTACAGCTGGAAGTAAAATGATCACATAAACTACAGTATCTAACTGAGATACACACTGAGAAGCTCCTTGTGGAGCTTCACTGATGTTCAAAAGCTGTCCCCTTCCAGACACCTTTGAAACCGCTGACTCTCAAGGCTGAATCCCCACTGCAGTGAAGATTCAATGTGAGCTGGTGAAGACTGAACTACCCTTTATCAAAAGGAACTCTGCTTATTGGCTCGCAAGTTCAGATAGCGTAAGAGATGATTACACAGATCTAAACACAGGTCACTTATTAAACAGCCTAATCTCAATGGCAGCATTTTAGAAATAAATACCATCTCTGTCAGACAAGTAAATCCTTGGGAGAAACAGCATGGCCTTGTCAATCATTATGTACTTTATCTTTACTGTGACCTTTAAACTCCTCCTTCATCTTGAAACTCATTAAACTTGTCAGACAGGAACATCCAACCGTGCATGAACTGGACTGTTTTGTTTGGGAATTTGTTACTGAATAATGCTTAAAGTACCAAAGTAACAATAACACTTTGGAAGGTACAAAAATATGGCTCATTTTTTCCCATGAGTTCAAACCAGATGGAGAAAGGTCTTCATTGTCTGACTCATAATTTCAGTGAATGGCTTACATACAAACATTTAGAAGGGATCAACAAAGATGCTTATCATTGCTGACCCACTGAATGTGAAACAGTTCACACTGTAAACCTGCCTGTACCATTCATTCATTTATTCATTTCACTCAAGCAATCTACAAGAGCTTGGGAAGTCCTGAATAACTTCAAAACTTCCCACTAGTACTACAACTGAGTCGTGCATCCTCTTTCTGCAATAAAGTATGTGCAAGTGCAGGTGGGGGTAACGAATGCATACATTAGAGAACAGAGTTGTTGTGCCAAGCAAGAGCATCCTAGCTAGTGTCCCCAGCAAGCAGTCATACAAGTCTCTATCTAAAAATTTTTCCCTATTCTCTAAAGATAAATTCTCAGATACATGAAATCCTACAATGCAGTCATAACCGCCCTGCAGCATTCTCGACTCATTCAGAAACTTGGATGAATGTCAGATGCCAAAAGTGGTCTTTACGGAGGACAGGGGCATTGGCGGAGCAACCATCTTTGGCTCTGGGTTTTAGTTATCAATGAAATGGACTGGCGATTCAACTGGATACAAACACTCATGTTGATGGCTCCATCATTAGAACTGTAATTGTGATACCTTGTTTATTTGGGTTCTCAGTTGATGGGTTCTCATATGAAAGGTTTAGTTATTTCTATAATCATCTACTTAGCATGTGAATTGTTCCCTCTTCAACCCTCCTACTGTAGTTGTTTAAAGATTATCTCTGTGATAACATCAGTCATAGAAAGACAGCATTTGTACTGTGTCAAGTGTAAACAACAGATCCATTACAGCCTCAATTACTCATCCCTAAGTAATATTTTTCTTCCTCTTTCTTGACAGCAATTTATGTAACAGAGTTCAATAATATATTTTAATAGTAAACCAAACTTTTACAAACATACTTTAAACTCCTTTTTTCATTCATTTTAGTCCTTGTCTAGAAGCAGGCTTATAATGGAACGGTAATGAACCTAGTTATTTCTACAACCAAATACCATGACCCTATCCAGAATATTCAGTTGCTAAGCAGCTGTGTTTTTACCAAACAAAAGGCAGAGTAAGAGCAATATAAGATACATTTTTGCAATCTTGAACAATACAGAACTAGGATATTAAGTTCCTATAAAGCTTTACCCAGAAATCTTTTTTCCGGGTCAACAGCACACGTTCTAATGATGAGTAAAGGAGGGCTGTCTTCTGTAAATATATACACATGTCTAAGCACTAGCAGTCATTTTTTGGTGGAGATGCGTTATTCCAAAATTGGCATAATCACAGTTTCTACCTCGTTTATGACCAGCATAAAAAATTGCATAAAATATCATGCCCAGCTGCAGTCAGAGGGAAGATTCAATTTGGGCTCTGTGCAGACTTGACTTTCCGCCAGTGCAGCTACATACATCATCTGGGGCTGCATTTAAAAGGATAAAATACAGTTTTAATTCTTGTGAAAAATTTATATTTTCAAAGCGAAATAAAAATGTTAAAATAGATCATAAAGAGCATTAAGTCTCTCCCTCCCCCCTCCCCAGTCCATCTTTTGTTAATATAATGTTAAAGGGTTAGCAAAAGATGGGAAGACCATAAAATTAAAGGTTAGGATGCAGCTTTAGCTGTCCTCAGAACGAGAAGATATCTGGAAGGCTCACATACACCTTTTCATTATTCAGACAGCCCTGTTGGGAATATTATACATGAACAGCCTCAAATACCCTGCTGGTTTCTTTGAGGAATCTCAAAGGCCACAGTGATAGAGAACAGCATGAGAAAGCTACTGAGGACAGGCGACATTTTCATCTCAAACCCCAAAGCACAATATATAGCACATAGTTTTACAAGGCGATTTCTTCTTCGCCGCAGAAAAGACGGCTGACTTCAAGCATCCCGTGTGCCCCTGCATCACAGCAGCATCTATGCTCAAGAGCCTTAAAAGGCCAGCTACTTCATTTCCCATTCGGGTCCAATGAGAGTGAGTGAGGAGGCACAAGCGGAAAATTACTGACAGAAGCGAGCCGGACTTCCATTTTTTAGATTTTAAATACGTCTATTCTTTATACTTTCTGCCTCTATACGATGCAGGAAACTCATGATACCTCTTAAGAAATATAGTACTAAGAAATAAAAACAAAAATAATTTAATCTATGATTGTTCCCCTGTTCTAGTTTGTAAAGATTTTGGAAGAGCTGTATGCTCTCTCTGCTTCCTGACTCACATTCAGTAATTTCATTTTAGTAACCTGAAACTGGCCAAGGTAGAAATATTTATACCTTTGAAATGGGCAAGCAAAACAAATCAGGACTCCATCTGACCCTGACACAAAAATGTATTAGCACATCACATCTACACCAGGAGGTAGCTCATCAGTGACCCCAGGAATGCTGCTCATCCTACCTGTACTCACCTGGTACTTGACCCCCTCCACCGTGAAATCCCCGCCCTTCAGAACACAGCTGGCCAAAAGCTGCCATGAGGTTCCTTCCAAATGAAAGCTAGTCTTGAGAACCACCTGTTTCTGAATAATAGGGCAATCCCAGGACGCTTGAGGTCAGCAGATTCCAGAGCAGGACAGTTTTTACAACGACTTACAGAAAGTTAATATGGCTGATGTTTTATTCAAAGCTTGAGGTTCCAAAAATTTATTTCTTTTAATTGAAATAATACATGATAGTTTTAGTCTATATAAATTATACATAGTTTATCGTTAGACAAAATTTTGCTGCACCAGCAGACAGTTTCTCTGAGGGATGAAACAAGCTGAGTGAGGGCTGTATGTGCGGTGGATCCTGCTGGAATCAGAAAAGTCATTTTTGTCAACCTTAAGAGTGCTGAAGACTGAAAAGCTGGAGTTGGATCTCAGCTCTGTCTGTGACCTATGAACTCTAAACCAAACCTTTCCCATATGAAGTATATTAGACCTTATCAATTTTGCCCACCCAAGGCTTTTGTTCTGGCAATTTTCCATCCCTAACCCCCACATCATATTTTGTCTACCAGATGTCCTACTACCATTGTTTAAAAAATTCTCTTCGAGAACTTCATACAATACGTTTAGATAATATTGATCCCTTCCATGTATTCTTTCTAGATTCATGTCCCCTTCCTTCCCCATCCAGCTGTATGTCCTTCTATGTTTTCACAGTCATTCAGTCCAATTTGTACTGCTCGTGTACAGTGGATCCTTCCAAAGAGCAGGAATTCTCATTCTGTGGGTCATGACCCCTTTGGAAGTCCCATATCAGATGTCCTGCAGATCAGATATTTACATTGCTATTAATAACAGTAGAAAATTTTCAGTTCTGAGGTAGCAATGAAATAATTTTATGGTTGAGGTTGTCATAACATGAAGAACTGCATTAAAAGGTTCATAGCATTAAGCAGGTTGAAAACCACTGCCCTAGAGTATGGGCAACTAATCAAAGGCCACACCCAGAAGCAATGTGACCCTCTGTCTCCCTGCAGCTACCCTAACCCAATGGTATATGTGGGACTTGATTATCATCTCCACTTTCCATTTTGTAATTTGGTCTGGATGAGGTTGCACAGATCTTGTGCATGCTGTCACAACCTCTATAAGCTGATATGTGCAGATGCCTGGTTATGTTCAGAAGATGCTGTTTTCTTGTGGCCCGTGGCCTTTTGCTCTTACATTCTTTCTGCCCTCTCTTCTGCAATGATCCCCAAGACTTGGGAGTAAGCAAGTGTAATAAGATGTCCCATTTGGGACTAGAAATTCCATAGTCACTTATGTTCTGTTCCTTGAGCAGTTTGGGGTCTCCATGTTAAACAATTGCAACAGAAGCTTCTCTCATTAGAGTTGAGAGATGCATTAACTTATTGGTATAGCAATGAGTTAGTTTAAGACTCTGTTCATTTAGCAGTAGGTTTTTCCCCAGGGCCTATCACCCATCTAACCCTAAATTCTTGGCACAGATAAAAGACCCATGTATGGTTTTTGTCCCACTTGGCCCTTAAATCTATTCAGAAAGTGGTTGGTAACTCTCATGTTTGTGCCTCTATTGCACACATGTGTCTGCTGATAGAAGCTAATTATTATTATAGCTTGCAGGATTCACAGCTGTGTTTGATTAGTAATTCTTTTTCTCCTCAAGAAGTGTGCATGACATTTTCCAGTAAGTTAGCCAGTAGCCATTAGAGATGAAGCTTCCAGGTCAGTACCAACTTGATGTCTTCATTTTCATGACTCAGTACATTGTGTGCAGCAACCTGGTCTTCCCATCAGCTTCTGGAAGGTAACCAAGAGCACTGATGTAGTAGGGAATGTTTGGAGTCTATGGGATCACATTGGCAAAAAATACAAAAGAGGTGACCCACTCCTGTTGTTTAGTTGTTCATTTGTCATCGTCTTGTGTCTAATAGAGACATTGCCCATTATAAGGTAACTCCATTGTGTGTGTATGTGTGTGTGTACTATGTGTCTATTAATATATATATATATATATATATATATATATATATATTAATTTAGAATAATTGAGTCTAGGTTATCAATAAATCTCTATATAATAGATCAACTCCATTGAACAAATCTTTGTCACCCTTTTACTTTATTTTACTTTAAATTACATTCTTCATTTGTATTTCAGTATTCAAGACCCAGGGTTTCCTTTCTACACACAGGCACTGCCAATTCCTGAGGTCTCAGAGCTATAAAGAAAGAAACTATATGGTAGTGGGCCAGATGGTTATGGAGACATTGCAGCCCAATCAGGGAGATGGAAGTATAGGTAAGAAATGTACCAGCAAGTAGTTTCCAACTACTACATCTGAATTATCTGGGAATTTCGGAAATGGTGATGTGCTGGCTGAGGCAAGTAAATAATCCATGGGGAAGGCCCAGGCCTGTTGTTTCAGACTCCCAGACAATTCTATTCCACACCAAGTGTTGAAAGCCTATTTAGATGGAATGAGAAGACAAGACACAGAGAGGAGGAAACAGTTGAAAGAAAGGCTGTATGAAGGAGGCAAGAGCTAGATGAACACAAACTAATGTTGATTACACTAGCTCAAGGAAACCACAAGACTATTGTACTTGAACATGAGGAACTCTAATGCAGGACAGAATGCTACTGAAAAGATTCCATAAAAGCCATTCCTATAATGTACTACTTAAGATTCAGAACAAATAGTAATGTGTTAGACTCTAGAGAAAGAATATAAAGATGAAAATGACCAAAAGTGGTTCTGTCAGGCCAAAGAGATGGCTCCATGATGAAGATCAGTGACTACTCAGTCATTAAGACTGGAATTCAGATCCTTGAACCCAGATCAGGTCACTTATGTTAACCTGAGATTCCAGGCCAAGAAATCTGATGCACTTCTCTGGCCTCAACAAGCACCAGCAAACACATGTGTGCATGCACTCACACAGACATATATCATACACACACACACACACACACACACACACAATAAATAAATAAAATAAGTATTTTTTGAGACAGGGTTTCTCTGTGTAACATTCCTAGCTGTTCTGGAACTAGCTCTTGGAGACCAGGCTGGCCTCAAACTCACAGAGATCTGTCTGCTTATACCTCCTAAGTGCTGGGATTAAAGGTATGTGCTACCACCACCTGGCCCAAGATAAATATTTTTTAAAGAGAAGTAGTTTTGTATGTCATTAAAGAGGAGCACCAAAATCAGGTTGTTTCAATTCCTAAGCTACCAGTTTCTTTACTCAAGGGCAAAACATCAGCTGTGATGTTTATATAATGATAAATTTATCTCATAAGTTTCTTGGAAGATTAATGTAGATTAATTCACACTAGGCAGTTAGATCAGCATTTGGCACATATTAAATACACATTAGATTAAATATACACAATGATGATGATGATGATGATGATGATGATGATGATGATGATGATGATGTAGGTCTTTGACAAAATTTAAGGAACTGAATTGAGAAACTGACTGAAAGAGCAGGCTTTCTGCTTGGGAAAATTATAATAGACTCTGAGTTAATCATTTCTTCTTCTAAGAAGAAGTAACACAATGAACATTGTGAGTCATGAAAGCCTGTCTTACTGGTTCCCCTTTCTCTTTTATAACCATTTTCTCCTTCCTTGTTGCCATGATATTTCTATTTCCAAATCCTCAGTAAAAAATCATCAGGTAGCAGTACCAGGATATGGTTACTCTTTCCAGCTTTCCTCTACCTCAAAAGCTTTTTCACCAGAAGAATGTCAGCAATCAGCAAGTTAAGTGAGAAAATTTGGATGAAATCACTTTTAATTTATAAACTACAATGTAAATATTAACCTTCACATCGGATAATGCACATCTGCAAAGCCCTCAAATTACTCAGTGGCACATCCTCCTATTGGCCACATTAAGAAGCATATTGGATAGTGTTGGGAAGCCAGCACTCTTTGCTTACAACACATTAACCCTAAGCCAGAGGAAAGAACTTGACTACCATGAACAGTAGGGTAAAAAGGAGGAGGAAAGGAAATAACAAAAAGATTCAAGGATTTATTGTAAATGCTGCTATTCTTTGGACAAAAAATTTAGCCTGAAAATTGCTGGTTGGCTCTTAATCTGTTTGGCTGGGAACAAAGGAAGAGGGGAAACATGAGAATGCATGTGTGTTTAGAAGCTGAAAGCCACTATAAGATCCTGGTCTTTCATCTGCAAGTTCTAGTTCCTCTCAGTCCATTATTGCTGCAGCACACACACACACACACACACACACACACACACACACACACGAAAGAGTGCACCAAACACCTTTCATGGCTCTAGAGGTATACAGAATTTTTTTAATGTCACAGAAATATATATATATGTATATATATATATATATATATATATATATATATATATACTTACTGTAAAAAGCATGAAATGAATCTCATACTTTTTTTTCTCCAAAACACATGTTCATTCCATGCAAAATCCTTCCAAGGACACTTCCTCACATAGCTTCTCTTTGAAATTTTTTTAATTCTTATTTATTTTTATTTCATTTTACATTCCAACTGTAGTTTTCTCTCCCACTCCCTCCTTATATTCCCCTGCCCCAGCCAACCCCCATCTACTTCTTCCAATTGGTTAGGGTTCCCATGGGGAGTCAACAATACCTGGCATATTAAGTTGGGGCAGGTCTATGCCCCTCCCCCTGAAATAAGCCTAAGCATGGAATCTCACCATAGGGAACGGGCTCCTAAAAGTTAGTTCATGCACCAGGGATAGATCTTGGTCTGAAAATAATTTTGAAGTCAGTAGATATTCTGTTCTTTGAAGTTAGCATAATTTACTTAGCAGTTTCCTTATGGTGGACAGTGATGATTTCTGACCTCTTGTTATAAATGGCTCTCCAATGAACTTCCCTGACCATGAGTGTTTGTACATATATTCACTTAGTTCCCGGGACTGGCTGTATAGAAGTAAAATTATGAGGTCAAAAGGTAGAAGAGTTTTAATGTTCTTGAAATATTTTTACTAAATTGCTTTCCAGAAAGGTTATATCCACAGATACTCTAGCCAATGCTGCACAGCAGAGCTCATAACCTCATTCCTGCCAGCACCCAGTGTTATCTTTTATGTCACTGCCACGTTGATGGATGGAACTCAGCATCTCTTTCTGATGGTATACCCTGGCAAATGCAGCAAAGCATACAAACTGTACATATAACAAAATCTCAAGAGTGTATATATGTGTCTAGAAAATAAATTAAAGGGGAAATATATGAAATTATTAAAAATGTTAGATCTGGTGATAGACCAATAGGTCACTACATTTTTACTCTAATAATAACAATTACTATTTATTCAAAAGCTACCAAGTTTCAGAAAATATGCTAAATAACTTCCATATAGTTTTTTGTTTCATCCTAAAAATTCTACTAAATTTTCTTAGCCGACTTGCAGGAATAAATCTGTAAGCCAAGAAAATGAGGGAAAGGCTGAGCCAAGATTTCAACCCTATCTTAACTAATTTCACAGTTCCTGCTTTTTATTCTGCTTTCTTCTCCTAATTTCCATATTTTTGCTCTTTTGTATATTAGCATTTGTTCTCCTTTAAATAATCAAAAGCTGTTAAGTGTATATATTCTGTCCCAAATAGAAGTGTCCTGTACCCAAACTGTTGTAAATAGACTTTGAGTCAGTTCCTGCTTTGGAAACGAGGCTATTCTCCATCTCAGGGAGGTGAGTATAAGATATGCAGATGTCACTCGAGAACCAGGAGTTGGTCCAGTCCACAGCATCATCTGCATCATTACCTGGAGCATCATTCCTTGCACTCCTGAAATTCCACCCTATGGACAGCTTCTTCTCCCAGCAGAGATATTAATATGTCCTTGTCTTGGAGTATGTTACTCTTGTCGTGTGAACAAAGGAATTTCATTAGGGAGAGGTAAAGAGAGTCATCGGGTGCTCTTGTGTACTGTATGCTTTAGACAGCCAGAATACCTCTGTCTTTGCGTTAGTGTTTATTTCATAGTTTTAGGAAGACAGCAGAGAGTAAGGATGAGTGTAGCATATGTTTTTCTATTTATCAGTGACAATTTGTTTCATTATTATTAAAATGCAAGTAATAACTAGATCTGTTCATGAAAATCTTTGAAGTAAATATGCAGTATTTTCATATATCTTATCTGTCCAACCCAAGCAAGCCTTTAGTTCCCTTATACAGGTATATCTGGCTAGATTTAACAATGCAGGGCAATGATTGCTATGAGATATAAAATACATGTATTTGCACACAGGTGAATAAAAGGCCATCTCAAAAGATATGAAGCTATTTTTGTTTTTATTTTATATTTTGTTTTTTATTTTATTTACATTATTTTTGTTCTAGATTTTATTAAATTTTGATATCTTAAATATTTATACTATGTACACAATACACAAAGCAATAAGTAGGAAATGAGAAATGTTTGTGTGAAAGTAAGAAGTCCCAAAGCTAAAAATTTTAATATTCAAAGAACACACTGACTATTTATGCATATATATAATATATACAGATACATCATCAGATGTTTATACTATATAAAATTAAGTATTAATAAACCAATCTTTATTAGTAAACTCTCATATGGAAAGAACCAGGTAAACATTTGTTGACTTCTGGAAATGAGAAATAATTTTGTTTAATGAGTTTTATTATTTGTTAATGAAGCCTCTCTGTATTTGAGGCCATAGTATTAAAGCCCAGGACCTACTTCCCTGGCCCCACATATTAAACCACATCACATTCTTTACAAGGAGCATTTATTTAAAAAGTTAATTACTGTAATATACACAATGTTACCAAGTAGCCATCAAACTCAGATTACCAACATTTTCTTGTCTGTCTGACTTGTTTCTTGCCAACCTCTTGGTTTTCTGGTTCTATCTTTCTGGGCTGTTCTCAGCTGAGAAATGGGGAATTAAAACACAAAATAGCATTCTCACACTAGGAAGAATGACCCCCTGCTCATCTGAAGATATCTTGGTCTGGATTTGGTCACCAACATCTAAGTCTTCTATCCTCTGTGAAATACTTAGATCACAGCCAAGTTCTGGGTATGACGATTTTACCTCTTTAGTCTGAACTAGAGATTACGTTTTCTCATATGGAGAAATTCAATTAAGCCACATTGGCTCTATAGCAACAGAACAATAATTAACTCTGCTTTATTTTAATATACGGTGAGGTACCGTGCGTGTGCTAGGACTAATGATGAGCGAGGAGTATAGCCTCACTGTCCCATCAAGCTCACCCTCTAGTGAGGGAGTCAAAGACATCACATTCACAATCCCAATTACTTTTTTTCTCACTGATATTCTACATCTTCAAGTGAAAGAGTCTATAATCCATTCTTATTAAAAGGGCCAGACTATTTGAGCATCCATCCAAATGCACTGTGAGCAGTTAGCATATAATCTTAATTCAGACAAAGGTTGGAGAAACAAACACACAAAAATGATCCCATTCCTATTTCTATTTCTTCCCCAACAGTCTTAGAGCCAAGGACACTTCAGCTGACTTTTTGCTTCTTATAAATTTCAAGTCTACACACCAATTGAATAGTCTGTATTTAGAAAAGCCTGGAGGTAGGTAGAAGTGCTGTGTAGATAGGTAGATAGATAGACAGACAGACAGATGAGATCACTACTTCCTTGTAGTGATATTTCATTTGTATTTTAATAAATAAAGCTTGCCTAATGATGAAAGAGTAAAACAGCCTCACTGGTCAGTCTTACAGACCAGGCAGTGGAGACACACCTTTAATCCCAGTACTGCACTAGTTTGCCATGGAAACCAGGCAGTGCATACCTTTAATCTCAGTGATGCACACCTTTAATTCCAATCCTAGAGAGGATTAACAATGGGAGGAGACAGCTCTCATGCACAGTCACAGTCTGAGAGTCCTGACAGCAGGATTGCCATTTTGTACTTAGGTAGAAGTACGAGTCAGTAGCTGACTGTTTTGCTTTTCTTAACTTCAGGTTGAACTCCAATTTTTGTCTCTTGGTTTTTACTGATCATGGTATAGTTTCTCATGAATTATTTTTGTACTGAAAAGGAATTTTGTTCAAGTCGGTCCATTTTTATGCAAGAAAAACTTCTCCCTTAAGTATTTTCTTTTTTACCACCTCCCCCCCCCCTCTCTGTGTGTGTCTGTGTGTCTGTGTGTCTGTGTCTGTGTGTATGTGTTTGAACACACTTGTTCCAAGCAAGGTGCATGTAGGACTCTTACAGAGGTCAAAGAAAACATACTCAGAACTCTCCAGAGACTTCCACTGAGCTTAGAATGGAGCACTTAATTCGATCTACAAGCCCCATGTAATGAGCCCTGATCCTTACCTCTCCTCCCACATTACTCTTCCTCGTTAGTCCTTTTTTCATTTCTGGAACTACTTCCTACCCCTGTGTCTTTTCACCTGTCACCCTCAGCACCTTGAGTATCATTCGTTGATTGTAAGTGGTCTGATTTCTTCTCATCATCTGAGTTAGTAAGAGGAGTATCTTCTGCCCTAAGACAACCCTCCTTTCCTTTCCCTGATTGGTACGCATTATGCTATTAGGTTATGTTTCCATAAAGTGTCTGCTTTTGTTTGAATTTAAGTTATTAGTTACTATTAACATCAATTGTTCTAGTTAGTTGTCTCTTTTGCATCAATAACATCTTTGTAAACTGTTCTGCTTCACGGATTATGGACCCTTACTTAGTTGTTGTGATCAACCCATATTCACTCTTATTTAGCTGAAATAACAATCAGCTTGTTGATATCTCTTTTCATAAACACAAGGTAAACATGTCAAAAGCACAGTTTTGTGTATAAAAATAACAGTAACAGACAAAAGAAAGTAAGGTGAAAATATCACATCTGCAGAGTATGTCATTTTCAAAGAGCAGACCTGGTTTCTCACTGGTAGAGCCTCAATAAACCCTGTATCAGGAAATCATGTTTGTCATCTAGTCTGAATCTCACTTGTGACATTATAACCAATGGATAGTCTCTATTAGAGAGAAAGCAGTCATGTCTGGAAGTGTCCCTTTTCTCCTTTTAAGACTTCTGCTTTTTAAAGTTCCCTAAAAGATAAGATGAGCTGGGCTTCCTAATAACTTTAATCCTTTGGTGCCTTTGAATATTAAAATGCAAATGGAACAGTCTAATCGCTCCTACATACACTGATCACAGGGTTTTGAGAAAGTTGTATTATCTCCCTAATGTCTCTTTTCTCTAAGGTAACATTTCTTTCAACTATTCTTAATATACCATTGTTTCAATGGTGTTTTTCAATTCTCAGCAGGGAATAATCCTAATTTATATCACTTCTTTTCTCACCTGCTTAGCAGATATATCCCAGAAATGAACCACTTACTAGAAGTAACTAGGTCATTACAGAATGAAGCACTCTTTCAAACCCATTTTCATGGTGTCAAAGAACAACATAAAAACATCAACAAGGTATATCAAATTAGCTAGGCAATTAATACGTGATGAGACAAGGGGAAAATCTGGAAAATTCTGGCTTCTATTTGCCAACCACTCACAATCACTAATGATTTATAGTTTCTATTTGATTGTTTTACAACTAAGTACATACATAGTCTCTATCCAAACTTTTAGAGGCAGAAAATCTATTTAGCATCTTCTATACATATCTTACTAGGTAACAAAGAAAATGGTAATTTCTTAAGGTTCTAGGTTGTATACCAGGTACACATAAGTGCTCTATGGGCATTGTTCAAGTAAGAAACTGGTTGATGGATATGAGGAACTGTTAAGATCAAAAGTGAGATACTAGCAAATCAAAGAAGACATCCCAGTGTGCTTACTACCAAAGCAGCTTGCCGTTCTCTAGAGCAGCCATTGACAGTCCTAGAGAGAATGTGAACAATGTGTACTGCAGGACAAATTCTATCAACTTTTCTACACTAAACACGTAGAAACTGACCCTCAAGAAGTTGATTCAAGTAGCCCATATTACTGGGAGTTCTAATTCTAATACAAGGGACTTGTAACCCGATGATAATCTTGATAAACAATGCTACCATTTGCCTTAGGGGGCTTGTTGTTGTTTATGTTTTATACTAAAATTAGTCAGTGGAAAGTCAGTGATCAGAATGATTATCTTTATATATACTTTAAAATAATTTCTTTTATGAAGTGTAAAAGAATGCATGCAAATTCAGCTAACCTTCTTATGCATGGAAATAATAGAGATGCTTTGCATGAAACTGAGGGGTAAAAACTCCTTGTACATTCTTTGCATAGAGCTGAGAGTGAGAGAAATACCATTCTCTGCAATAGGGAACACAAATTGATTGTTTAATACCAAATGATAAGTCCTAAAAACATACATACAAGTAATAGGATACAGAGTGAGCATGTTATATTTGAGATATATATGTGTATATATATACACATATATATATATATATTCCTAAAATATATACATACAATAATATTTAGTGGAAAAGGAAGCCATGAATTCAAAAGAGAGAAAGGAGGCATATACTGGGGGGTTTGGCAGGAGATTAGGAAAGGGAGAAATGATGTAATTATATTATAATCTCAAAAATAAAAAAAATTTAAAACATACTTGTACCAAGTCTTTGACAAGCCCAAGACTTGTTCCACTAAGTTGTGAAACTTCTCCACAAACTGTGCTTTCAGTGAAGCTCTGAGTCATTGTCTGTACTGCACTGTGCAACACAGTTTCAAGAATTCAAACAGTAGCTCTGTTTTCTTTCATTTGTATCTCATATAGAAGATGCAGATGGTCAGTCTCCTATGCTCCTCTGTTATTTGTCACAAGCTCAGACTCAGCTTCCCTCTGCCTCCTCCCTCCTCTTCCATCAGATGAAGAACTGTCAGTCTGAGAAGCGTCAAACCTGTGCTTAAACAATGAGGAGGGTACCAAAACATCCCAAGTTTCCTACAGCATCTGTGCCTACGAGTCTCATGACTGCTAAGAACACAGCCTTAATCATGTTACAGTCATGAGAATTACAGCAGTTCAGAGAATAACTCGTCATGCGGAGGAAAGTGAAATTATTCTGTACTTCAGTTTCCTTTTCCTTTGCGAAGTACTTGAAAAATGAAGGTGTGCCAAGTGGGGCCCTGGCCAAGCATCCTCCCCTCCAGAGCTCACCTCTCCTCAGCTAAAATGCAGACGTCCTGTCAGCGCCACCCTTTCCATGGCACCAGGTTATGTGGTTAACAGAGACAACCAGCAATTATTCAGTGAGGAGAGAAAGTTAATGCCAACAGCAGAGAAGGTCAAGATTACCGGTAATCTCGGCCGTAAGTCATGGCAGAGCCCTTGGTGTTTAATGATGTGAACTGTCAGTAGCCACTTAGTCATATCAGTACGGCAAAATTAGGTGATGTCTGTCTCTCCTCCTATACTATGGCAGCTTATGCTTTATTAATAATGCATTATTATAACCAATAGAACTGAGGAGACATGTAGATAAGGCCATCCATTCCTGCCTCATTGGCTCATGGACTCCAGAAGGACATAAATAAAGGAGAAATAGAAGAAGGAAATAGAGAGCCAGATAGATGACCATTCAGAGACAGAGGAGATTACTAATAGCAATTAATTCCCATCAATTATGCACAACTCGGGTGGACTCTAAGCATAAACTAATGTAACAGGTACCTAGTTATACATGTTCTCATTTTATAGTAAATTAATGATGTATGTATGTATAAGATTGGCATGCTCCTAAGTAGGGTTCATTACTTCAACAGCATTAATCTGGCAATAGCAAAAACCCTCAGCGCCTCTGCTTACACAACTGTATGAACTCTGTGTGGGGGTGTGTTGGCTGCACTAGTAATCACATTAGGATGAGTAGGAGAAATGAAAAATAAAGTAATTTCAACAATAAGGGTAGCTTTATACTTTCACCCACACAGTCATTTGAATGTTTTGTAAATCTTGGATGGTTCCATTCTCATCCTTAAGTGAACTTTACTCTGTTTTGGGAATCAAAACTGAGTCTACTTTTCTGTTGACTAAGATTGGAAAAGATAGTTGCTACCCCCTTAGACCCTTCCAACCAAGGCTTCAGAAAGCCCATAGTTCTGCGAGAATCACAGAAAACATGAACAACGCAAATAATGGAGCCAGGAATGGTGGCTGTGGTTATAATCTCAGAACTAGGAGGTTGAAGCAGGAGGATTAACAGTTTGAGGCCAGTGGGGCTTATATAATGAGTTCTCAGGCAGCCTGAAATATATAACCAGATCCTCCTTCATTAAATAAAAACTTTATTAAATAAATAAAATAAAAGTAATAAAAAAGAATCAGCAGACACTTCCTAGCAAGCAAACACCCAGAAGCTTTTTGACATGTTAAGGCACCTGATCCTGCTAGGAAGGACAGATTTTTCTGCTGAGGATGTAAGGAAACACTGCCAAATAATTATTGCTTGGTAGTAGTAACAGATGCTTTCTAGATCAAGTTTTTTTCCTTAGTACTGCATTCCTTCTTCTAAATGTATGGAGTTATAGGTAATTCATTCTTGCACAGTGGGAAAAATTAGGAAATAAAAGAAGCAATTTTGCATTTGCTCTATAGTGGAATATTGGGTCTATTCTGCAGGTAATCAACTTTCCTGCGAGTTAAGTGTTCTATTTTTCAGGAAGGGTGAACTCTTCTGTCGGCAGATGTCAAGCAAAGCCATTTCTTAAGTGGGCTCTTTGCAGAAGTGGTTTGCTTCCCATTAAAGCAGAGTTAAAGCTACAGTGGCCTGCAGGACACTACAACCAAAGCAGTGATGGATTTGGTTGTAGAGAACAAAAAAACACGTCTGTCATGGAAGCTACTGAGATCCTGTTTTCCTATGGAGCAGAGCAGGCTCAATGTTAGTTATCTCATTTGTCATGTTCTAGAAAAATGAATATAAATGAAAACTATAGCACCACACCCATAATGCTTCTAATTTTGTGTTTCTGCAATCTTTTAAGCCCCCTCTCTCTAAGAAGTGATATGAGAAATTTTGCCATTTCTCTCTGGACTCTATAAGATTAGGAGAAGAAAAAGAAATCTATGTTTTTTTTAATAATTTTTCTTCTCTCATACATTGTATACCAACTGCAATTTCCCCTTCCTCTTCCCTACTGAGTCTCTCCCAACCTCCACTGAGCAGCATGGTTTCCTCCTCCATTTCCCTTCAGGGCTATCAACCAGACATGCCATAGCAAGTAACAACGAGAATAGGAGATTTCCACAAAGCATGGTGATAAACTTCGAGACCACAAAGTGCAAAGGTAGTCATTGAGCTAGGAAACAGAAAAGGGACTGATGAAGACCCTATTTCTCTCCATGACATAATCCACTTCTGGCCACATCATTGCTTGTGCAACACCTGAGACAGAGCAAGAATGCAATTAATGGGTAAAACTCATTGTGATGACAGCAATGGTAAAATTATAATTTCTTCAGATTATAGGTACATAAGGTGATAATGGCTTTCTTGTTCATAGGGATATGACTGAGGAAATAGTGTTCTTTTTCTATACATGTACATTTTTTATAACCTTGTTTCACTAGAGCTATACTAAGACACACATTCCCTATGTCTTCCTTGAGCATCGTTCCTACTGACACCAAAGGGTCAAATCTTGCCTTTCCTTTCAACAACTTAATCTAATTAAGATTTAATTTATAAAGACTTTGAAATGTTCTTAAGTTTGCTTTCCATTCCTTAGGAGACAAGAGAAAGGGTTAATCTCTTTTTTTGTGGTCTCTTGTAACTTCGTGGGCTTTTGAAAGACTATCAAGTTTTTCTGAGACTGTGTGATGGCTGTGCGTTTATTTCTGAGTCACGTATGTAGTCAGGAAAAGCTGAACCCGGCAATGCCAATCGTTGTCTGTTTTAGAAATTTCAAACAACTGAGCGGAACTTGCTTAAGGTATTGGTGTGGAAACATAACTTTCTTCTGCCCAAGACTGAACAGAGAGATCACTGGGACACTGGGGTGGGGCTACAGATGCCAAGCATGGTCCTCGTCCTGGGGAAATGTTTCCAATAAGCTACTTGTATGGATTTTGTGTTGCTTCCCCCACTCGACCCAGATTCTTTCCTTCCACTCTAATGGTGACCAAATTACAGTGTCATTTAGGGAGCAAAACCCAAGAGAGTCCACAACCTCTCCAAGCGAAGAGAACAAAGCTCAGCCCACACCCCATGTCTGATTCACAGCTCTGCTTGTGAATACCTGACAAACCACTGACCCCCATAATGCTCCAGTTTCTTTTGTGACCCAGAAACACAATAATGTGTGAAGCTACCTTGCGGAATTGTTTTGAGCAGTAATTATACTGTAGGTGTCTGTGTGTATCTAAATGGGTGTATTAAAGCCCCTTCGTTTTATAGGGTGCTCTAGCAATATTTAAAGATAAAGTTGGAAAACTGGAATAAGCTTGCAGCAGTAATGGGTCTGCTCTCTACATGAGGCTGCTGGCATTAAACAGCATGAGGTGCAGTTGACTTTCCAGGTCTCTACCCCTGGGCTCTGCCACTGACTTGTTATGTAGCTTCCACTTGAGATTCTGTCTGCACATTCATCCTTAAAGCAATTTCAAGTGATGAACTCTTTTGTAGGCTACAGAGAGGGAAAGGAAAATAAATAAATAAAATTCGAGAGATTTAATAAGTATAATGAGAAAAACAAATAATAGACAGGATCTAACTCTCAAATACACACTTGTTATTTCTCTTCGTATAAATGCAAATTCAGCTCAACAGAAAGCACTCCTGGAATGCTCTGATTTAGGGCATTTGCCTAGTGAAAATCAGACTTCTTTTTCTGCTTTTAGTCAACTAAGTGAAAAAAGCAGGAGGTTTTAGGGAATGCCTATAACTTTGCCTTGAATTATGTGTGTGTGGCTTCTGGAATTTAAATTGCTGGGGTTATCTGTGGGTAATGACAGGTAGACTTTAGCCATAAACTTTTCCAAGTAATAATGACTGCCTGCGTCCCTCTCCTGACAAATATTTTTAAACTGTTTTCCTTGACTCTCTGCCAATACAATGGACAGAAACGCTTTCAATTCTCTCTTTTTCTTTCTTGGTCATAGCTTCAGAGCCCTAATGCTGCTCCATTCCCTTCAGCTGCAGATATGGGTGGCTGGAGTCAAGGGCCAGGCCCCAGAACAGTCTCACAGAAGGGACATACATAGGGCCAATTTGGACCCTCCGATTCACACCGTGTATCTCTGAGAAGTGTGGTAAGTGTCGGTGGTATTAAGATGGTAAAATAGAGCCAACTGCCCCTCCTTGTACCCGGAAGCTGGATTCTGATGCCAACTGTACTGCAATACATATTGCTCAGGCATCATGATCTGAGTGCTATGCATTTTAATTGCACATGCTGCAATTCAAACTTAGGTCCAAAGAAATTACCATTTCCCTTATGTTTCCAGGTCATTGCATTCTTTGACAAAAACACCTAGCAACTGATTGTAAATAAACAAAGAAAAGAGGACATTTGAGATTTGCTTCCCTACTCTAAAGAATATGAGTCACTCACTGCAGCTGTGAATAATGCCCCTATAGTTCTACTGTAAGACATACTACAAGATCACAAATACCATAGAGAACATTTCCGGAAGGAACACTGAGTCCAGGAAATTAAAATTGTTCATCAAATGAACAAAATTTGGGGCAAGAAGATGAGCCAGTGGGTTAAACAATTGCCATACAGTCATAAATTTTAAATTTTATGACTTAAATTTTAAGCTTAAATTTTAAGGCCCTACATAAAGTCAGCTGAGCTTGTTCATGTGTGTAATCCCAGCATAGCTTACAGGGAGATGGGTAACAGAGATAGGGGAATTACCTGAAACTCATGGGACAGCTGTCCTGCTATACACAGTGACAACCAACAAAGAAACCCTATCTCAACCAAGGTTAGAGGTGAAGGCCTACAACTAAGATTGTCCTCTGACTTCCACCCTTGTGCTGTGTCATGGGCATAACTGACATCAATCTGTTTTAAACATTTTCATGACATCATCTCTAGCATCAGCTCCAGCTCTGAATGGAGAACAATTTATAAATAGGTGAGACAGATGAAAGAGATGTTTGCCTTTCGCATAACTGGTTCATGGGAACTCACAGAGTCTAAACCAACAACCAGGGAGCCCACAAGGAATGGATCTAGGCTCTCTGCATATACGAGACAGTTGTGTAGCTTGGTCCATTTGTGGAACAGGAACTGTCTCTGGTGCTTTCACTGGCTCTTGGGAATCTATTCCTCAGGGAATTCAGAGGGAACTGTATCCCTCTGGGCAAGGCTGGATTGCTTTGCCCAATTGAATACAGGGGAGGTGTCTTATTGCAGCTTGATAGGCCATGCTTTGTTGATGTGCAAGAGAGGCCTACCCCTTTCTGAGAGAATACCAAGGAGGGGTGGATTGAAGGGGAGGCAAAGGGGAAGGGAGGAAGCTAAAGGAAGTGGGAGGAGAGGAGGGATGGGATACTGTTGTCAGGATATAAAATAAATTAATTAAATTTTAAGACAAGAGAGACGTTTGCCTTTTTCAAGTAATAGTTTGCATCCTATTAATAAAAAGATAAAAAAATCCAAATAACCCTTAGTTAAATCGCAGTGGTCTTTAGAAAGAAATCAGCTATCTGGACTGTTAATTTCTCTAGACTGCTAATGTTATCTACATAACATCATCTCAGTATCTCAGGGTTTCAGTCCAAGCCTAAGCTTTGCCACTGGCAGGCGTGCTAAGTGCTACAATTTAAGTAGTCTTTAATGTCCTATATTTGCACAAAAAAGCTTTGCTCCTCCTAATGCTAGACTCAACCATCTGTTCCACTGTGAGACCATAAGGACTTTTTTGTCCACTACCAAAGCCCCAGTACATATAGTAAACACTGGAGGGTAGAAGGAAAGATTTCATGTATTTCTTTCATCAGATATATTCTTACTGCATGCCTGATGCAAACACTTCCTGGAATATAGCAGAAGCAAACATGTATGTGAATCATACTGGAATCCCCACTTCATGGTGGCTTGTACTATAAGCACAAGTATTAGACGGACTTGCCCTGCAGACTCAGACCAGCAGAAACTTTTGCATCCCCCACAATCACAGTGAACTGAGATGAATTGCATGACCTTGCAAACTTCCTGTGTTTACATATTTATAGCCAGCTAAGAGATTTATTCCTAGCTAGAAAACACTTGGTCTGCTGAGGGGAAAGTGCCTTTTGTACTAGAACAGAAAGTGTTAAAGTCATTTTCACGATCGGGTAAGTTCTAAGTGCTTCTGAACAGAATTTTCTGGAAAAGTATGTCTGCTGTCTTCAGACTGTGTGTCTTTGCCAGTGATCTATTGCTATGAAGAGACACTGTGACCAGAGCAACTCTTCTAAAGGAAAGCAGTTAACTGGGACATGCTTCCAGCTTCCAGGTTTAGTCCATTGTTGTATGGAAGGGAGCATGGCAGCATGCAGGCAGACATGATGGTGTAGTTGAGAATTCCACATCTGGATCCACAGGAAGCAAGAGAAAGAGAGAGAGTGCCACTGGGCCTGGCTTTGGCTTTTAAAATCCCAAAGCCTGTGGTATTTTAATGGTATACTTTCTCCAACAAGGCCACACCTCCTAAACAGTGTCCAGTAGCTCCACTTCCAAATGACCAAATATTCAAATGTATCAGCCTCTGGGGCCATTCCTATTCAAACCACCACACCATGTTTAAAACCAAAATGACTTCAACATTTTTGTTATGGAAGCTACCACCAACCTACAAAAAAACCTTCACAAATTCAACACACATACGCACACACACACTTTGTCAGGATAACATTTACTAATTTTTCTAAGTAGATTAGAAATATTTCTTTCCAAACACTAACAAGTCCTTTTCCATTTCCCTCTTGTGTTAAGGGTCCCTCTTAAACATGCTTTGCGTTGCTGAACCTATTTGTTTCCTCACTGCTTCCTCCAAAGTCTATAAACTTTCAGAATGTCCGCCTGAGTCATCAGTTCCTTGGATTCCTAACATCCAGCACAATGTCTTAATGACTTATAATGACTTAAAAAGTAATGGGATATACCACCTATTCTTATCCATTCATGTTCTTGAAGACACTTAAGTTCACCCCATCTTAGAACTTTAATGAAAAACTGTCTCATTTGCAACAACATGGAGGAACTTAGAAGCTTTAATTCCAGGTAGTAAGCTAAGTACAGAGAAACAAAAACATCCACAAGTTTTCACTTAATGTGGAATCTATAACAATGGGCCAAATAGAAGCAGAAAGTAAAATTGTGGTTGCTGAATGGGGGATGGATAGGAAATTATTGCTCAGGAGCTGAGGGCTAGTGAGATGAGTCAGAAGTCAAAGTGTTTGCCACAGGTATGAGGACCTGAGTTCAGCACCCACATAAAATCCAAGGGTGGTAGCTTCTACCTGCAACCCCAGTTTCAGGGGAAGGTGTATATAGGTGACTCTCAGGGACTCCCTGGGTGACAAATCTAGTCCAAACAGCAAGCTGTGGAGTGAGAAATGAAGATTCCTCAGACCTCCCCATATGCATGTATGGTTGGTTCCTCCACATGCATACATACACATACATGAATCCACCACATACACACAGACAGACACACACATTAAAGGGATAAAGTTGAATTTAGGAGAAACACGATCTCTTAGAAACACTGGGTATCAGCTAGCTTCTTCTGTTATTCTTATACAATATATGTATTGCATAACATCACTACCAGTCCATATTTATACATGACTATAATTTGATAGTTTTTAGAAAATAAAGGAAATAGATTAAAAATGCCCATGCTTTTTTATTTAATTATTAATCTTCCCTGAAGAGTCTATCTGAATTTATTATTGAACCCTTTAACCTAATCCATAAATCCAAAGTGGTCAAAGACAAGCAAGCTCCTTCTAAATAGACTAGCTATGGCTGTTCTCAGTGGACTCCCCGTGGGTAAAGTTTTGAGAAGATTACTGAAGAAACAGGTGTGTCAACATGCATGAGCTTTACTCCCTGCATGCTCCCTACCGTTCTCAACAGGTTTTCTTTCACTAGTGTTCTCTTTGGTATGTGTGTGTCCCTGATACCACTAGGGCATGGACTAAGTAATCTTGAACCAGATTATGAGAAGATGAGGGAGATAATGTAACAAGTATCTGCATGGCCATGGTTAGAAAATAAGGCATGGAGGAACACCACAGAGTGCCTCCTCATGAACTATTGTTTCCCTTTCAAGCCTGGAAGCAGTTATTACTCTACAGAATTATCACTTTGCTTAGACACATCCATAGACCACCTCCTAACATGTAGATGGGTATAAATGGCTTCTATCACAAGTGGAGAAACAGTGCAATATTGGTTCAGCCTATTTTATGCAGGTCAAACTGAGCCAGTCCTTACAACAAAGGCATGAGAGGAGTGAAGCTTGAAGTGGTATAACTAAGGATTCCACTTGACAAGAATTCTGATGAAAGCAAAACCTTTTGTATTGTATGGTACTGCAATGCAGACTCAAACAAAAACATAAAGCAGTTTTAGAGTTCATGTCCATATTGTCTTGGGATCAATTGACATGTATATTGGTTGGTATGTATATTTACTATATGGAATGTAGAATAATAGTTAATTTTACTTAAAGAATAGTATCCTAATGTTTTCTCTACCTTCTTCCAAAGACATTCTTAATATATGTTACTACCTCAATTTTGACACTTCGTTTTGTTGATTTTTAAATTACTTAGGAGCTAGAAATGTTTAAGTGGGTGAATCTGGGATTACTTCTGCCACAAAGTATCCACAGTTCTCCGTATTGTTTGAGAAAGGAATTAGCTGTCTGTGCCTTTTGCACAACTGACATTAAATTTTTTATTGGGGAAAAAGTCTCATAATCTCAAAACTGAGCACTTTTAAATTGTATCTATAGATCTTCCTTGCATGAACGAATAGCTGGCATTAAATCTTTCGGTTCTTGTTGCAAAGCCTACTCACAGAAACAGTGACTATATAATCAATTAAATTGTTTAGAAAGCAATGTGGTGATTCACTCCTTGGATGCCGCACTGTGAAGACAGTTTTCAGACCACCTTGCTCGATGGAGAATAATAACAGTGCTACCACAGAGATGTGGATGAACTCAGGGTGACAAAGTGTGACCCTGCTGGTACCTAAGGAAAGTATGCCTTTCCTACACTTGTTCACTTCAATTGCAGACAAGTTCACAAAATTATTTTGATGGCTTCTTCCATTCTTTTTTCCCTCAAAAGTTGGCACAATCAAAATGCAAATGCAAAATAAATGCTGTGATTAATTTACTGCTAGTAAGGTTGCCACTGCTGGCTCAAACTCCTGTGTGTACCTTGCACTAATTAAAAACAAGGAATCAGTGGTGATGAAAGAGGCCTCTTAGTTATAACTCCCTGTGACTACTTGTTATTCTGAACCATCAAACTGAACTTCCACACATAGTTTTGCTCTATGTTCGTGAATGATGGAGCAATGTTACCTTGCAGGGTAGACACATCCTAGCAGAGGCTTTTAATTCATATTCTGTTTTTGGTTAATGTCTATTGTTTTGGATAGGCAGTGTCTAATTCCACAGCATAAACAACTTTTGTTGCTTGTATTGTAACAAAGATGCTAATGCTTCTGAAACCAATTGTTTTGTTTTGCTTTGTTTTTTCTTCCTTTAAATTACATTTTATAAGCATCTCTGATGTTTGTGGGGGGAACAATATATGCTGCGGTCTAGTAAAAATGTTTCAAGCCCCACTTCTACAATGATTAAAAAAAAATTAAGACTCATTTGCATCTTGTCTGTAGTTTTTACTGCTTCATGGACCCTGCTTATCGTTCAATGTTACAATTCAAAAGATATCTTTAAAACAGCAGTGAAGCTGATTAAAGAAATAGCATGCCCTATTTCATATTGACTCTTTAAGATTCCTCCTCCCCAAGAACATGTAATTGGAGTTGGGTAGTACCCCGGAAGTGCTGCTTGGTAAGGGCTGTGTACGATAATCATCATCATCATCATCATCATCATCATCATCATCATCATCATCTCTGCTGTTTCTTGAATAGAATCTATTTGCTAAGAGTACTTAAAAAAGCATTTTGTGTGTTTCAAATCTTGGCTTTCTTAAATGTCCAAAAGAAGATAATAAGTTATACCATAGAAACTGTATTTAAGAGATGGCAGGGATAGCTCAGTCAATAAAGTGTTTGGCATAGCACCACAGTAAAAACAAAAACAAAAACAAGCAAACAAAAAACTGAAAATGTGGTGCATGTTTGTTATTCCAGTCCTGCCATTGCAGACATAGGTAGATCCCTGGAGTTCATTGGCCATTCAGACTAACTAAATCGATGTGTTCCTAATTAAGTGGGAAACCCCATCTCAACAAAGACAGAAAGAATGAGAAAACTAACCTCTGGCCTCCAACTACAGGTGTGCACATACACACATCTACACACACTGTGCAAACGCACAGAAAAAAAATAACAGTAAAAATATTTATCTCCAGCTGGGTATCTGCTGGAATCTGTTGCGTCTTTCTTCTAGTCTTCACAGGAGCCTGTGAGGCCAGCACTCTACTTCACAAGTGAGGACGCTGGAGAGATGGTGACAATCCCTGAAAAGATCCAGACCCCACACGACTACCATGTCCCTATTGTGAACAGCTTCTCTCTGGAAATCAAGTACTGCCCTTTCGCTTAAGAGGTGGTTTCTCCTCGCATGGGAAAGGCACATTCAATAAGGCTGGTACTTCTACATCTTGCAAATAAACCATGTCTGTACCTGGATGGAAGTTTATTTTCCAAGTCCCCTACCTTCTGATGCTCTGATGAATGTTCTCACTGGGATTTATCCCGGAAAGACCTCTTCCAATCTGAGGGACATTGATTTGCCCCCTGAGAAATGTATGCTAAACAGATGACAGCTTTTCTTCTAAATTACTTAGTTAAAATGACTTGTGAACCATACGTCAAAAAACACATTAAGATAGGCCAGTCTGGATTCCATGCCATAATATGTGACCTTAACATCAGCCAAACATTGTCTCCCTCACAAGTGACAACACATGAAAAGAAGCTAAAGGCCGCTCCTCTTCTGCTTTGCTTGCTCTATTTCCTTAATGACTCTAAATTTTGGGTGTTCCCCCTCTATCTCTGGTGGCACATTTTTTTCTACAAGAATGTTAGTTAGCTAATAACATTTAGAAAAGATGTGACCACGAAAGAAAGGCTCTTTAGTTAGTAAAATTCATAATGTTATATTCACAGTGGTCCCAGAAATACTGAGGTACCCAGCAACTGGATGCTGTGGAAGGCTCCCTAGGTGGGGATGGGGTACCATGTCCTCTATTTTTGCCACCCTTTCCGAAGATCATTTGGTTTGACATACATTATCTTCTTTTCATCCAGTTCCTCATTTTGATTTTAGTGTCAGTGCTGCCCAAACAGGCAAATACAACCAGGGGAAAATAGGAAGTGGAGGGGAAATGGGAAAGAAGGGAAGAAGGCAGACAAATGGGGCCAAGAGAGGAGTAGAAGGGAGGGGGGTTGTTTCTCTGAGTTGTTGGAGGAGGAAGCCGCTTGTTTGCCCCAGCTGCCCAGAACCGAAATAATCACATAAAAACTGTTTGGCCCATTAGCTCTGTCTTCTTATTGGCTAATAAGAATACATATCAATTTAGCCCATTTCTATTAATCTGTATATCACCACGAGGTCATGGCCTACCAGCAAAGTTTCAGAACGTGTATCTCCCGCAGAGGCTCCATGGTGTCTCTGCCTCTGCTTTCTTCCTTCTGGCATTCCTTTTCGTTTTCCCTGCCTACCTAAGTTCTCCCCTTTCAACAGGCCAAGGCAGTTTCTTTATCCATTAATGGTACTCACAGCACACAGAGGGACTCCTACATCACTGAGTGGCATCTTGTTGTTTCCATATCAGGCTGAACCAGAGCCTTTGGGGATTCAAGGGCTCCTGGTCCTACCCCATGATAGTGTTCTGCCTCATTGCTCCATTAACACGCTTCCTGATAAATAGAACAACATTTGTCAAATGAATCACGAGACATACTTGAAATTGATAACGGACAATTATTATGTGTATAGGATGACAATGGGAATATCACCCCTCTGGGGTAGGGTGGTCTTCATTTTACAACCCTGCTCTGCTATATGTGTGCTGGAGATCTCAAAACTGTGGCTTTCCCATCTCCCAAACTGGGACTGAGATAATGAACCTGTGCCAAGCTCATTGCTGTGTGTGATGCATTGCAAACAGGCAATAACGCTTTGGGGTCACTTATTTGGAGGGAAGCAGGTAATATTTTTTCACACTAATAGCAGGGATTTTTAACATGAGTCATTGAGACTGATAGATTGTAGGTAGATTTTTCGATGGTCTTAGGTTCTGAGGAAGACTAAGCTCTGCTTATTCTTTCCCTGTTTCCCTGAGGTAAAAGTGTGGAATCGAATTCAGAATAATAATGAACAGCCACCAGAAGGGGAGTTCAGCTGCTGAAGAGCCGTGCGGTCATTTTATTTTTGCTCAGGTAGAAGAGGTCATTCATTATGGGAGAGTGTTGGCTCCCTGAGTGAATGTAATGTCGTTGACAGTCTGCCTGGCTTTAATGGCATCCCCTCATTTTAGGTGGCTCTCAACCACTAGACTGTTAACGTACTCCCTCCAGCTTGTCCTTGTGTGTGCCATGCAGTAAAATTTGGAGAAAACAAGCTGTGACCCCGAGGGACTATTTGCATCTGATCATCTATACACAACCCGCAAAGCTCCCAGGCAGCTTGGAGGATCACATAAACACCGCCCAAACCTACCAGGATGGCTGAGCTTCCCAGGTGCCCCTGACCAGCTGTTGTGCCTATCTGGGGACCAGAATTGCCAATTACCTTTCTGTCTCCCATGCATTGGTGAGCAATCATTGCTGCTGACAAGACTTTGCTGGTCCTAACACAGAGGTGAGAGCAAAGCTGAAGTGAATAGAAACTTCTGCTGCTGCTGCCTGGCTCTGATCAGCCCTGACATTGTTCAGAGATGTGTGTTTGGTGCATGATCCAGATCCTTGTTCTTGAGCTGCCAAGTCCAGTGGGGCTTCCATCTTAGCTAATGTCCCCCCCCCCCCATCGCCATGTAGAGACAGGAGTGCCCTAGGCAGAGGAAAGCACTGCAGATACTGGCCAAAACAGGTGCCTTGAGTCTTATTAACCCACCAGTGTATCCCTCTTGTGCCCTTTCCAATCTCTCACCCTTGATATTCCCTCTGCCTTTCCTGCTGCAGGAATGGATTTATCCCAAGGGTGATTACAGCTAATGGCTGTACAATTTTCGTACACTCTCATCCAAGACATATTTACATAAACTTCCCCATTACTAAAATGTGTGCATAATTTAGAACCCTTGTACCAACTCGAAGTTCACATCTTCAGCAAACATTTATTGCATGCCCACCCTGGGCTAGACTCTCATTAGTATTAGCCTTGTGTCCATTCTTTGCAAGTTGCTAATCATTCCCATTGAAATCTAAGTCTTGCTCACAGAAGGGCTAGCATCTCAAAAATAGCATCATTCATTCTGCCTGAGTAGCACTGAGTAGCAACTAAATGAGATACCTCTTTCAGGCAATAGGAAATGCTGTCTTCTAGGTTAAAGGACTGAAAAACAAATCTCTCCCATTCTGATACACCCTTCTTTCCCATAAATACTTTTGTTAGGCAGGCTCTCACCACTGTGCTTCCCGAACTGGCTTCCAACTCCTGTTTTCAAATGATTCTCCTGCCTCAGAGTTCTACATGTATATGTTACTCCATCCATTCCCTAGAAGTTCTCTCAAAGGTTGAGTGAAGATAGGACATCATTAAAATGTATTCAAGCCTGGCTTCCAAGGTTTCCCACATTTAACTCCTGTTGAACCTTCTGAATGTTTCAGTGTTTACCTTTAAATACAGGTTAACCTCATGAAACGCATATACAGTAACATCATCAATTTCACGTGGCTGGGATCCCACCGGATAAAAGACAGAGAGGGAAACTGGTCCCATTTCACAGCTTAAAAAGCATTTGTGTTAATGTAATCAATGTCATCAGGTCTTTTGCTTCATTTTTTCATAACCAAGGTTGATTGAAACCTAACTATTAAATGTAATAGCTAACAAGAAAATATATTTCTGTTATCCTCAGCATTTTCCATAAAATAAAACTGTTTTATCTGCCCCCAAGAAAAAGTAGTCATCCTCGAGCTGAATATTCTGACCAAAGAAAGGAAGGTGGGGGAAGACTCAGGGAAGAAAATGAAGAAAGTTTCCATAGTCCCTAAATTGGCTCCAGTAAACAAAAGCATTCCAGATCAAATCCTGCACCACTTCTCAAAGCCCAGATGCTTTGGCTGACTCTGAAGTGCTAAGTGGTTTCTATAGGACAGAAAGAATCCCTGGCTTTGAGCCAGGTCCTCCCAGTGGCCTTCCTTCCACGGTGCTGCTGGGTAAGGAGAATCTAAAGCATTCAGGCATGCTGAAAGTGTGATGATTTGCCAGTATTGTGACTGTTAAGGCAATGAGGATCCCACAGCGTTTTGTAGGTGATGGAGACGTGTCCCTGTTTATCATTTTACATGGCTCTTTCACAACCCAGTGGGGATGAACATGGAGGAATAATATTGCTCTTCCTACCAAAACTTGGGCAATGGAGACTATGAAAGCATAGCCAGTGAGTAAGACACAGACCAAAATGAAGTCCTTGGCTTCTTATCCCTAGCCTTCTACTCCTTGCTTGTCCAAGGGCATTGGGCATGGGAGTGAGTGCAGGCATGAATGCCCTTGCTGTATTGCTAGCACTCTGTGTTAGATGGTGTGTGCTGGTATTGATTACAGAGCCCCTGTTGACCTATTCATGTTTTTGTTTTAACCAGAACCACATGCTGTGAGATCTGGCTTGTAAAGCCTTTAAGAAAATACTGCTGAATCCAGGGAGGTAGCATGTACAATCTGCTGATGCAGATTAGTTGACATGTTCTCTCTGCAGACCTCCTATGGCCCAGGTGTTTCTTAGCTTGGTAGGTTCTCAGGAGGATCCCCACACTTCTGGATGTCTTTCCCAGAACATTCCAGCCATGAACTGCTTTCAAACACTGAAACCCATTCTCATGGGGTAGAGTTTTGAACTAAGATATGATACCCAACAAGTTTTTGTTTGATGGTAAACAAGGGCAAGTCTCATAACCTGAGTTTTAAATTTATAATGGACATTGCTGCTATGTTCATTAAAATTGGGCTGAGAAAAAGGACAGATGACTAATAATTAATCTCTCATTAATTAATTAATGGTGGCTCATGCACTATTTTGTGTTCTGTGGCAATACTATGATATTCAAATTGCTATTATCATATTTTGAAAATACAAAGGCTAGGAGCACAGAACACAGTTGTGAAACTTGAGCCTGTGAAATTGGAAGAAAAACTGAAATCTGAACCCCGGGCCCTAAATTGGCTACACTATTTTACATCTCGTTATCCTGATTCTTTGCAAGCTCCACACTGCCTCATCTGCCAAGTCCTTTACACTAGCTCCTTTGGAAAAGAAGGTGTCTGGAATTCCCTGCTAAATGAGTCTCCTAACTACTAAAGGGTTAGGCGCTATAGCGGCAAGTTTTCTGCCAATTTGCCAGAAGCTAGAGTTATCTGACAGCACTCTTCCTTGGTCTCTGCTTCAGTTCCTGCCTCCCGGTTCCTGTGGTCCCTCAGTGATACATGTGACCAGAGAGTTGTAAACAAAATAAACCCTTTCTTCCCCAAGTTGCTTTTGGTCATGGTGTTTTATGACAGGACTGAGAAACTCTCGCTAAGACATATGGTTTCTACAGCACATAATACACGATACATTTAGAACATGGAGGGACTGTAAACACTGGAGCCTTTACTCTTTTGAACCACACTAGTGACATGGTTCAAATCAGCCTGGAAAGCTGAGTTTGTGGTTGCAAAGATCAAATAGAAAAAAATAATCCATGGGCCATTCTAGAAGCATGGATGAACAGTCTTCCTTAGAAAGCTATTGTTAATAGTTGTTCATCTTTAAGTATTATATTTGGGAGTGCACAATCATTACTGTGTAAGATGCCACAGAAAATAGAGAATGATATTCAGCTGTGCTTTTGGATTGGTGTTAAGAAAAATTAAAACAAGCATCACAGTAACTTACAGTCATTATACATCATGTGTTTTATGTAAGATGGTGTTTTTTTTCAAGATATAAAAAGACCTGTGACAGGGATACTGGGTCCAAACATTGTGTGGGGGGTCTTGCAGGGCACGGAGTATTTCAAAACATCAAGTTATCATGAAAGCTCACAGCTGGAAGAAGTCCTAGGGAAAGTGTTGATTTATCTGGAAGAACAAAACCTGTTTTATCATATTCTGATAGTGTTGCTCAGTGGTAAAGTACCTGCCTACCATAAAAGAACCCTGGAATTTAATCCCTCATGCCAATACACAGAATCCTTGTGGTACTCTATGGTGACTACAGATGTCAACCAAACTAAGCTTCCTTCTTGAAAATTCTGGAGTATTAGGGCATGGGATACGAATCAACGGATAAAGATGCTTACTGTGCTTATTGTTGAAACTGACAACCATTGATCCCACATGGTAAAAGAGAGAACTGATTCCTGAAAATTGTCCTCTGGCTTAGTCCCTTTAGGCACACCATAGCATACACACAGACACACCTGCATACACATACACACACACACACACACACACACACACACACACACACACACATATATACATGTATACACACATACATAACAAATGCACACAAATAGCACACATACATCCACATACACAATAAAAGATTTTTAAGCTTTCTATATTCGTAAAATTGTAAAAAAAAAATCATGAATTTTATGACTCAGAGTCATAAAAAGAACTACCTACAATATCTCACAATATCTACAATATCTCCTTACAACACAACTAGAGGAAATGCCTGAATTTTTCATGGTCATCCTATAAAAGGAAAAGAAATGGATTAACTAAGATCTTCACCATCAGCTGACTCTTTTTGTTTACTGGATGGGTAAGAATGTGAACAAAACTAAAGGCTCTTCAACATTTCTAGAAAATTTTCTAACTCTCAGCACCCAGTAGGCTGAGGCAGGAGGATGTTTAAGGTTAGTGTCATCTGGCCACTGAGTTCCCATTTAGTCTAGGCTACTTAACAAGACCGTATCTCAAAAACAATAACAACAACAATATTATTGTAATGGTTATTATCATTATATCTACTGTCACCTCTTTCTCAACTCTGCTTACTAGCTTCTGGATTTGATTTAGGACATGTGAAAGCAGTCATGCGGAAAGGCAGAAGGATTTGGGAGTCCATAACTTCAGCCTAGGAGGCTGATTACTCTCTAAAAGTTGTCTGGAGCCACCAAGATGACTCTGGGGTAGACAACTAGAAGATCAGAATTCATTCTCTAGAGCCCACGTAAAGGTATAAAAAAAAAAAGAACCAGCACACATGTACACACATACACGCACGCACACACGCACACACACACACACTAATAATAATAAATAATGATAATAAAAATAAAAACACTCTAGTAAGCTAAATCCTAAAGGTCTCAGCTTCCTCACCACCTTGACACATTCGTTTCCTCTGTGGTCAGTCCCATTTACTAAACCCTGCAGAGGAATTGCTGTGCCATCCGGTACATCACTGCCAGGATACACAAAACTTCAGTTTGATGACCATATGTTCATGGTGATAATCTTCTTGCAGCCAAATGCTCCCTAGATCTTATTCGCTGTCTCTTTTTAGCTCCGCCTTGATTCTCTGGAATTCGAATGTTTTTGCTTCCTCTCATGGTAATGCTCTAGTGGGGGAACATGCAAAAGCACTGTCTTGTCCCAGAAATGGCCACAGCAGGAGCAGTAGCACACTTTGGTGCAGCAGCTGTCCTCATTCCCACTGACTGTTAGCATCATAAAAATGAAGTGTAATGCTCACAGGCAGGCTGAGCAATTATTGCAAATATCAAAATTTGAGCAACAGAGAAATACATGCAATTGTTCAAATACCCTATGATTTACTGTCATGTTTGCCTTTGTAAAGTGAATGTCATTCTTTCACTCTGAAGCCTTGATTTTTTATATGAGTCGTTTTTACCAAATGCTGAGGGCACAATATTACAAACGGCGTAAGTGGCTGAGTAAGAAGACTACAGTTGTGGAAATTGTGGTTTAAAGGACTTCGTGCCAAACATCGCACAGGGAACTCCAAGGAGGATGCTACCCTCACTTTAACCCAGGAGGCAGAACCTACTTCCTGGAGTATTGCTGAAGGACACTATACACATTTCCTATTGCTACTAATAATTTTCAGCTATTACCATGCAGAGTACTGAGAATCTTATTGGTACCAAATCCAATGTAGAAGCAGACGCTCTCAATGTTGTATTCCATTGTAGAAATAAAGGCATAGCAGAAGAAGGCTCGTGGGGAGATGGCCATCTCAGGATGACGTCATTTGTTTAACAGAATCGTAAATGCTGCCTTATCTCTAACCACAAGCTGGGGCTTGTGGAAGGGCTAAGGAAATAAATGGAACATTTAGGTTTAGGTTTACGTCCTCCAAAGTCTCTGAACCACCTCTAGAACTAAAGCAGGATAGTAAGAGAAGGACACTAAGGAACGGACAAATTAGAAAGTTCTTGATGGCTATGGCTTTAGCTATGTAAGGCTTGGGGTCAACTAAAGAACAAACATTATAGAAGGCAAGATGGTGCTGGCCAGAACCAAAAAGGTAGCAGAATGTCACCTTTTTACCACATGGGCCATGTTTCTTAACATCTGCTGTTTGTGTGTGTATCAGCCACCCACGCGCCTCCATTCGATACTCTATCGAGAAAGACTCATCAAGATGAACATTCCTGAAGAGCTGATGGACTGAGCAGCGAACACTCAAGATCATTACTGATTAAAAATAAATCCAACACAATTCCTCCCAGCTTTCTCTGCTAGAGACAGGCACCATCATTGAAGTGGCCGAGGTGTATACAATGTTGTACTTGCTTGAAATTATGGTGGTTCCAGGAGAACCACGCTCAGAAGTGTTCACTTCCCCAAATGCCTGTGTTTTAGTGGAAAACAACCTTTTGAAGGCTTCATCGCTTCTTCCCCATGGGGCTAGCCAGAGGCAAAGCGTTTGATCCTGAAGCAGGCAGGATACAGCAGACCACTGAGCAGTGTTTGTGGGATGAGCCCACGGGGTTTGAAAATCTAGCTGTTTCACAGAAGCTCTTATTTCCTCCTGTATTCCTCCTCTAGCCTTGCTCATTGATTTCTCTTTCCCAGTGAGTTGCATGCATTCATGGGGATTCCGCTTTCTTTGAATGTTTTCTCAACCTGGAGGCACTGCCAATGTGACTCCATAGTTCTCGTTATTCCACAGAAATCATGTTGCCAAGCTGCTCTCCTCTCTGAAGCACCCCAACAGTAGTGAAGTAGAGTCACTCCGACAACTCAGTCCCGTGCTGTGGGTGTTCTATGGGTGCATGACAACACAAGGCATATGACTTGCGGGCCTAAATACTTGGCACTTTTTTTCTGTTTTGCAGCAGTATTCTCTAGAATCTGTGTGGGCATTTTTTTTAAAGAACTGAATGTTGGCATAGGCAATGTAAGTTAGATTTCTGAAAATGAACAGTGCAAGCCAGGACTTACAATTCATAAATAAATTTCCATGTTTTCCCTGCAGGATATAAAGACTCTGCCTACAAATTCAAATCTGAACAGGGAACTCAACCAAATCCAGTGGATTGAGGTACCATCCTGAGAGCCTTTAAGCATCTATTCTTTTTAATATCTAAAAAGCAGCTAAGGGCAGGCCACAAATGCATCAGCCAAATCCTCCAACTTCTTATCACAGTTGATTTGTGCTGTGTGACAAAACATTTCTGGGAAGGGACAACTCAAATGTCTACTCATCCCAGACAGATAAGACCAAAGTCCAATTTGGTGAGTCAATGAGTTTTATGGGGCTTACTTTCAGGAATATGGGTAAGGAGTTACATATAGAACTGGAACTCACCCAAGGACAACTGCATTACCCTCACTACCCCACAATGGGTGACACCTTACAAAAACTGGGAACCTGGAGCACACTGCACAACCTGCAGGCAACTCAACAGTTTGGAGAACATCCTTTCCAAGTGTTGCAGTTGGTTCACACGTCTTCCCAGAAGTTCTGCTACTTTCTTCTTCTTCCAGGCAACCAGTCTATTCTCAAAGTCTTCTTTGTAGCACAGCTTTCTCTGAGAGGGACTCAGATTTTCTTAGGTTCTTACCTACTCTGGCAGGGAAGAGCCTAGTGAATCTGGTCAGTTTCAGGGACTTCCTGGAGCTGTTTGGAGTTGTTTACTTGACTATTTAAAGACCATCCTACTGGATGGAATGTTAGAATGGAATCCTAGAGGAAGCTTTTTAAAAATTTATTTTAGTTTAGTCTTCCCTCAAAAAAATATATGCTGACTGCTACCTCCCTTATTCCACTCTCTCCAGTTTCCACATATATCCCCTCTCCCCCGGATCCTCTCCTCCTCTGTTTCCCAGAGATAATAACCAAACATGGCATAATAAGTTACAATAAGAATTGACACAGACCCTGAAATCAAGGCTGGTCAAGGCAATACAGAAGGAAAAAAATCATCCCAAGAGCAGTCAAAAGATTCAGAAACACCCCCTCTAATCCCTGTTAGGAGTCCCACAAATACCCCAAGATAAACAACCACAGCATGTATACAAAGGACACAGGGAAGACTCCTGCAGGCCCCATGATTGCCACTTCAGTCTCTGTGAGCCCCTACAACCGCTACTTAGTTTATTCTATGAGCAGTGTCCCCAACCCCTCTGACTCCTACAATCCTTCCTCCCCCTCCTCCAAAGAGTTCTCTGAGTTCCGTGTGGGTCCCATCAGCTGCTGTAGAAAGCCCCTCACACAATAATTACACAATAATTGCTCAAGTATATTTCATGACAACAACTTGAAGAGTGGGCAGCCACCTTGGCCTACGTTTAGAAAGGAGCAAGCCTAGCTCCCTGAAGAGATTCTATTGGGCAGAACTAAAAATAGTGCTCACACTCTTCCGCTTTAAATATAAAATGCCCAACTGTTGTAGGCACATGTGTTTGAACACTTGGTCCACAGCTGAAGGTGCTGTTTTGGAATGATCCAGAACTGTAGGGGTAGAGCCTTTTAGGGAGACGTGGGCCACTAGGGGTGGGCCTTTGAGGTTTACAGCTTACCCGACGTTCTGATGACTAAGAGTGCAATGTGATCAGCTGCCTCCTGCTCCTCCTGCTCCTCCTGCTATGATGTCCAGTGCTAAAGATCAGAATTCAGTGGTGAAGGAGTTGGCAGGACTGCTGGCTTCATTTAGAGGGGAACTGGTTCCATGTATTTTCCGGTGCACAGAGGATGCTTGCCTTGCCTGGCCCTGATCCCTTGTTCTCTTCATCCAGCCCCTTTCTTCCTTCATTATTGACACTGATTTTCCTGCCTCCTGCTTGCATAATCCTCTCCTGAATGATCCATGATAAGGTCCCTAGACTTAATCATGTATCCAAACATTGCCATGTAATATTATTCCCAGGTTCTAGGGAATAAGATGTAACCTGTTGTTTTTTTAAAAAAAAAAATGATGATACAAAAAATATTGACTTAGCCATATGGTCATGTCTCAAAGAATTGAGATCTGAGTAGAATTAACAGGATATATTTCTTTGGTCTCCTTTTCTGGTTCCCAGAATGTAACAACTTTAATCATTCTCCGATCTCCTATCATTCTATCTTTCTTTGTCTCCAATAAGACTCAGACCAAAACTAAAACCAAAACAAACAAGCAAAGGCAACTAAATTGGTTCAAGGACTTCTCAATGCCCTTCAGGGTTACTCTGCAACTGTTCTGGGGCAAAGACACAAACCAAAATATGCAAATGTTTTAAAAGTACCTAACTCACTGTTTAGAACCAAGTTGGCTTGAAACCCTGCATGTAAAATCCAAGTGCTGCAAATCCTCTTTATTGTTCAAATGCTCCAGAAAGTATTGTTCCTGGGGCTGTGTGGTGCCATTTGGAATGAAAATGAGCATCATATGGAACCTTGGGTGTAGCTAAAGGTCAGTGGACTTCCTACTAGACATCGCCGTCCCTCACAAAAGACTCGGCTGTACGAGTGGTAAATTCCACTTGGGGGAAATAAATGCAAGTATTTTTAATAACGTGGCTCTGTTTCAACCTTGGCTCTTCCTTGAAGTTCAAAAACACAGTCTCATACCCAAGCTCTTAGTTTCTAATGTATTCAATCAATATTTCTTGCCAGAAGCAGAATATTTTTGCATGTCGAAAACTGAACCCGTCGCTCTCAGATCCCAAAGGTTACAATGGTCCCCTTTTCTCTCTTCCAACTCAGTTTCCTTTCCTGTCTCCATCATTAAATCGTTTTCCCTATCAACAAACTCAGCAGCTGGGGAGGAACTGCAGACTCCCCCCTCATGCTTATTCTACATCTAATATCATTATATACTGACCTGCCAGCAGGGTGAGGTCTCTGCCTATGCCTAGAGTGTCTGCCTCAGCTCTCATCCTCCACTGTTACCGAATATTTTGTACACTGTGTGAAGAAGTATTGTTGTGACTGGTTTAATAAAAAAAATAAAATCAATAGCTAGAAGGAGGTACAGGAGGAACTTTGGGGACAGAGAAGACTCTGGGAAGAGAAAAATGAAGATGCAGAGCAAGCAGGATATGCAGGAGGAGAGGTGGCAGCCGTGAGCCACATGGCAGAATGTAGATTAATATAAACAGGTTAAGTCATAAAAACTAATTAGAAACAAGCCTAAGCTATAGAGCTTTCATAATTAATAAGAAGTCTCCATGCCATTACTGGGAGTTAGTGGCCCAAAGGAGACCCCAGCTCCACTTCACCTGCTTGGTCACAGTTGTTCGCCCCTCACATTTTTCTCTCTGAGTGGACACACCTGGTCCAGTCCCCCACACTCTGGACAGAAGGAGTAGAGAGAAATGTCGGTGTCATGCTACTTCCCCGGCTCAAATCCCTGCCACCCACTCGTGCTGCCCACCCCTCCACAGTGGAAACGTTAGAGTTGTATCACTTCCCTGACTCAAATCCTTCACTGTTTGCCCCTCCACCCACTCGTGCTTCCCTACCCCTCCACAGTGCCTACAGGTGAAACTTCAAAACCTTAGTTTTAGAATGGAAAACCTTTTCTAGTCTCCCCTCAGTCTTCCCTCTGGCGTTATCTCTTTCAAAGTTTCTGAGCCACTTCTGAAACTTCTATGCCAGCTACAAACCTCCCAAAAACAAACTAGCAAGACAAACACCTTTTACTCTGAGTTTACAACAGAAGGGATTAAACTGTGTTGTTAAGAAAGGTAGCTAAATAAAGTCAGAAGGAAGGAAAAAAGTGCTTTGAAGCTGAAAGGTTAAGGAAAGAACCATGGTAGGGGATCAGGGTGGTGTTCAGAATCTATTTCCTCTATCAATTCTACGAACAGTTATAAAGAAAATATAAAGGACACATTCACGATGAGAAGGAACATCATTTGGATCTTTTAAAGGCTCCAGTCCTACTTTACAAGTCTTCTCATTTTAAAGACTTGGAAACAGTAGAGAATTTAGTGAAGCAGAGGGAAGTTGCTGGGTAGTTAGAATTAGGAGCAACACCAGACTAGGCTAGGTGCCAGGGTCGGGAGAAAACAGTGAGTGCTTTAGCCATGTGATCTGTGAAACCTATGGGTCTGTTGCAAACAACAGCTCTTTCTTGATCAGCCCCATGGCTGCTGGCAATGTCGTGTTTTTCATTTCTATTGATGGCTATGGTTGATCCCATTTTCTATTGACTCTCATTGATCTTCATTGACTACTTCTCCAACTTAGACCCAGCAGTTCATTAATCCACATTTCCTTCTGGCCTACTCCCAGCGGCCTAGCAAATGCGAAATCTACATCAATGCAAGCACCTGGCTCCTCCATGGGCTACAGAAGCATACTTTCCACACCAGACCACGCAGATGCCAGGCTTTCTCTCTCAGCGAAACTTCTAAGTCCTGGAGAACTGCCCAAGCCCTTTCCTTCAAGAAATCACTCACTCCTTCCCAACAAAAGGAAAGGTCATCTTTAGGTGCTCTTCTTCACCCACAATAAGCCTGTAAATCCTCACCTTATCTTTATACCTAGAACAGTGCTTGTTGTAAATAAGATATTTACATTGTGATTCATAATGGTAGCAAAATTACAGTTATCAGATAGCAGCAAAAATAATTTTATGACTGGAGTCATCACAACATGAAGAACGGTATTAAAAAGCCACAGCAGTAGGAAGGCTGAGAACCACTTGAAGAATGCTCCCTCCTGTTGAAAGAGGTCCTGGCTTGGTAAGTCTGGAGTGGGGCCTAATATGATCCGTCCACCACCAAGCTTTCTGGTGATGCTGCTGTGGCTGCAGCTGGTCCTAAGAGCCTGGTTCTTTACTGCAGTTACCAAGTACTGGAAGTCATCCCCTGCATAAAGACCCAGAAATTCTAAAAACCTAGCATCTTTCTTTTATTACTGGCCTTTCCTTCTCTGTGTAAAGACATAGAAATAAACAACCATCACTAATTTAAAAAAACAAAATAAGCCTTTGCTCTTATTAATTCATCCTGCAGCCTAACTTCTATTCAAATTGAGTCTCTATAAACATCACACACACTCAAACACACACACACACATAGACACAACACATACACACAAACCACACATACTTGCACATACCTATATCACTTTTAAAACCCCACAATGACATGAAAATTGCCTTTACCAACAAATTACTTCCTATGACTTTGCAAGATTTCACTCAACCTTCTCTGGAGCCTCCAGGAAGCCTTCTTCTTCCTCCTCAACCTCTCCCCCTCCTTCTCTTTTGATCGAGACTGTTCCCCATTACCCTCTCCTCCTATTGCCCACTCCATTTGTTTCTCTGTATGCTGCACATCATAAGCCTACGAAGGCCTGAAAACATGTCTAGTGTCCTGTTCTCTGTCATGCAAGAAGCTTTCAGTAATATATTTGGAGTGATAGTAATCAATAAAGGTCATTGATAGTTGACCCCTGTTCACCGGCAATGTCCGGGGAGGTGGCAGCTTTGGGGATATCTTTTGAAATAGGACTGGCAGTTTTTCCACCCAAGATTAACTACCCTTACCTGAAATTCAAGCTAAAAATCATTTGCTTAAGCGAGAAGAAATGAGATTAGCTGACTCCCAGAATGCCAGTCAGCACCCACTCCATGATTGTGTTTTGTTTGCCTGCTTCTTACAGCTCGAGACTATTCCCCATTTTACAGCACGTAGTGGATCCTTTAATGATGTTGCACCAGATAAACCTCAGTCATTGTCCTACCTGGGAGCAAATGTCACCTACACTCCATTTGTGTTTGTGACAGATAACCAGGGTCTCAATCCATGATCTGAATGGCCAGATGAAGGGCATCCTCTGAGACATACACCGCTCCTCTGCATGACTCAGCACATCAGCAATGCAGAGTTCCTTTTAAAGCTCAGTTTTCGAGGCTGTTTATTTTGCAGCAATTCTAGCTCAGACCAAACTGATTGTTTTCCTGGCTTCGATTGTATTGCAGACCTCGGAGGAAACGAACATAAACAGTTGCCAAATTTACAGCCTTTAAACAACACCGCCTTAACTGAGGGGGATTCCCTTAGGATTGCCGCCACAATGTTTTCTCTCTGTAAGAACCTTGCCTTTTCTCAGCCATTCCAGAACATGAAGGGTCCACAGGAACTACTTCAAAGAAAATACGTTTTCAATGTAAATTCTGTACATCTCGGTATCGTTACCAAAGAAGAGGAGTTGGGGTAACAGAACTGAGATTATTCACGTGTATCAATAGTCTGATTCTATCAGCAAAACTAGTATACTATAATCCAAGGTCAGGAATCCAATACCAGAAGACTTCTAATACATACAAATCAATCTGGTGATTTCCCAAAAATCAATATCTTCACATCTCTTGGCCTTCACTTAACTCTTCCGTCTACAATTTCATTGATTCTCTTGTTAATTTCATCCATTCCTTTGCTGGAGTCATTATCAGTTCCTGCCAAGCTCCAAGCCCAGAAGCCCTCATAGAGTGGCCCTGTGAGTTCATTCTTATGGGTGTGTGGGAGGCAAGCTTGCTCTTAGTTCATAGATGAGAAAACAGCATGGAGGGGAAGACCAGACAGAACAGGTGCATTGCCAGCAGTCACAAGGCTATTAAATTCTGTCTGCCTGGAGCTCTCTTTGACAATATTGTTGAGCTCTGGAGAGAAAGATCACAGAAGCAATCAAATTGCTACCACATAAATTGTAGCCATTTTCTTCTCTTGGGCCATCAGCCCTGCTCAACAATTCCATTATACCTCCCCAGTCAGCTGCCTCAGCCCTTTTCCATCCCCTTCCTCTCCCTCCACAACCTGTGGGTTCATGTCCTACCCACATCCCAGAGAAACTAGAAATTATCAGACAGAAATCCTTTAAGCTGCCCATGACTATGATAAATGAGTCCGCTTCCATCTAAGAACATAGAATTCAATGCTCCTTGCTTTCTCAAGGATGCCGCTCTGTGGACGCACTCCGTCCAGCCTTCCTGCGTCATAAGGCGTTCTTCCTCCTCCTTGACTCTTTCCAGGACACATTCTCCCTCCTTCACTGCACTGTCCTTCCCTCATACACTCTCTGGCTCCCTTTACCATTCCTTATTATTATTACCATACCCCCATTCCTCAACCTACTCTAACGTTCAAATGTGGCTTTGCTTTGGCCACCCCAGAAATTACACTTGTCAAGGTCACAACGAGCTTGGCTCAGTCCTAATTTCAGAAGCTATCTCAACTGCCTTTGCCTGAAAGGTTTTCTTTGTTTTGCTTTTCTGATGTTACTCACCCCCTTGCTTTTAGCCTTCTTTGGGTTCATTTTGGTTGCTCCAATCAACCCGTCCTTCTCTGTCTGCACTTATATGGCAATGCTATCTTAAGTTCCTTGTTCTTCTTGTTTTCCATTAAACATCCCTGGGAAGCCTTGTCCACACTGTCCCGGCTCCAATAACTGTATGCAGAGGCTTCCACCTCTCTACCACCAAGCTAGACCGTGCTATTTCTTGCTTCACCCGTGCGTAGATGGCCTGTCGTCTGTCAGCTCAAGGTCTCTAAGATGGATTCCATTCTTCCTCCTAAAACCCAGCTGCTTCATCACGCCTCCACAGATGTGCTTACATCAGAAACCTCTGTGGCATCTTCTACATCATCCTGCAGGCTCTGGCAGCTGCTAATATGAGAGCGCTACACTGATAAAGTTTCCCAAACTTCGCATATACTTATCCGTTTCTCTCTCTTCCCCATTCTTGCCACCTGAGCTAGCCTACCATTATTTCTGACTCATGCAAGAAAATTTTCCATCCCCTTACTTTCCCCAACACGGTAACAGCTTCTTATTCAGCTGTTACCTCCACTGAAACCAACATAACAATTAACAAATTTTAAATAAGTCTAGTCAGACAATGGTTTCACTTCCCTTTCAGACATAATCCACAACCCCAAAAATAACTTTTAAAAACATTAAGAATTGGTTCAAATTCTCTCTTAACTTTCATTCTCTTCCCTCTCCCTGTCTCTACCATGTAGATTCCAGAATGTTCCCCAAGCTCAGCGTCTTCGACTCCTCCTCTTGGGAGGGGTTAGAAGGAGGCCAGTTCCTTGCCTGGATGCTGTCACCTTCCCAAGCTCCTCCCACAGCCCTTCCCCAGGACACTTGTCTCCTAGCCTCTTCTCATAAACCAGATCAAAATCTCTGAGTATACAGTCTTTATTTTCGCTCTCGTAAACTTTCCACCATGATTGTTTAGCTTTGCACTGTAGTTAACCATAACCACAAAGGGGTAAAATCTGAACTGTTTCACAGGCTTCAGACAGTGGGGGGGGTGGTTAACATTTGCCAGTGGAATTCTAAATTACGGTTCACTGTCTTTCTCCAACTAAGGTAACTCATTTCATGGTGCCCGTGTGCACTGCTGGCGGTGTCGCCACCTGTGTTGCGGGGTCAGGAGCTGTCTACAAGCATCGTTAGCTCTGCATCAAAGGAAACGCTGCTTTGCGTCTTCCTGCAGCCGGGGCGTGTCTAATAATACATTGTCATTCCAGCCAAGAAAAGACCATCATCTTTTGTCATGCATTTCAGTAATGAAACAAACTACTTATCATCTCTAATTTCTGCTGTTTTGTAAGAATTCCATATCTTTGAATATAACTAAAACGTTTCTATTGCACCTCCATGATGGAATGGTGTGTGTGTGTTGTGTGTGTGTGTGTGTGTGTGTGTGTGTGTGTGTATTTGTGTGTGTGTATGTATGCATGCTTTGCTGACAAGCATAACCATTCCTCCATCAACTATGAGGGCATGGCTTCCATCCAAACATGTTTGTTTATGCATATTATTAATAATTAATAATAATTCTCTCATTGATGAAGTGAGAAGTTTGCAAAGGCTATGTGAGGTACACGCTTGTTTAAAGAAAACAACTTGTATGTGAAAGTTGGGAAAAGCAGGATAACATTCTTTTCTAACATGTTTTAAATCCAAAGATAAGTATATACCATTTTATTTCCAGTGAACACTGCCTATTTTTAAAAGTAAGGCCATTAAAGCATCTAAAATAGTTTCAAATGCCATGTCTCATACACGTCTCCTTGATTCCCAAGCTGTCGTGTGGGTAAAAAAAAAAAAAAAAAAATCTCACTTATTGGAGAAACACAGTAATAACAGCTCAGAGGCTAAGGCTGAAACTTCAAAGTAATTGAACCATTTAACCACTATTTACTTGCCCAGAATTTCTCCTTAGAAATGACCCTTTGCTAAAAGCCTATGTTCTTGTCCCATGTTGAATTCAGAGCCTTTCGGATATGCTCTGTGTGCACTAAGGCTTGCTCAAAAACAGACGCTAACTATGTTACCTTCTTGACTCCTGGATAGCATGGCTTTCATCCAAACTCTGTGTGATTGTCAGGCAGAGGGTCTCACATTTGAGCTTGCGTTCAAATCACTTAGAATGTCATGGGTTATGAGGGCTCCACACCCACATTTTCTAGTTCAGAAGGCATCTGATGGGGCCAAGGATTTTAATTTCAAGGGTACCTCCAGTAATCATGATAAGATTAATCAAAGGCCAAATTTTTGTTTGAAATTCCCCTGTTCCAAAGGTAGGCTATTTCCCACAAATCATATTTTCTGTATATATAAACTGTAGCTTCCTTTTGAAGACCTGGCATCAATTATGTCTCTAGGGCAGTAATGTCTGGTAGAAATACCATTTGAGCTACGAAGGTAAAATTTATTCATTCATTCATTCACCTACTTACTTATTTACTTATTCATTTGGATCAATTTTAATCATACACATTTGTATAAATATGATGTATTTAATAATATATTTTATTTAGCTCTCTATCAACATATATATGATCAGCATAAAGTATCAATGAGCATTTCACCTTCTCTTAGTCTTTGAAAATTGATGTGTGCATTTTTAGACTTCAGGTGGTTTGCTCCCTGAAGTACCCACGTCTCCTGTACTGCCTCACGGCTCCTGCCCAGTGTCCTCTGCAGTGGACAGCTACAGTCTTTGAAGTTCAGGATCAAAGGAACTGGAACAGCGATGATGTTCCTTGCTCTGCCCCTTGCTCTGCCTGCCCTCACTAGATTTCTTCAGGTTCAAGATATGCCAGTTGCTCTACCAAGTTGATGTCAAATTTTAAGAACCATATCATTAGACACATACATTGATATTAACATGCATGTTAGTATCAGAATTTATTCTTTCTTCTTACACACAGAACTAAGTATAAATTGGAGCCTTCCTCACTGTATAGTTTTTAACATATATTTTAATATATTAAATTAAGTATTAAATATATTATATTTATATTATACATAAATAAAAATTAAATATGTTTATATAGACTACAGCTATATACCCTGGTCCTCCCTGATCATCAGGAATTCCTCCCACTAGCAATGCAATCCATGTTAACAGTTCCGTATATATGTGTCTCCTTATTCTCCCCAACCTTCTGGAATCGTCTATAAATGCACACACAAGCGTCTGTTTGTCTACATTTGTCTATTAAACTGGGGTCACACTGCACCCACTTTCTGCATAGCTACATTCTTATCCAATGGGTCATGGAATCCTCGTAAGTCAGCAGCACGTTGCAGTCCTTCCCTTCTAATGACGCAGAAGAGCCAATAGTGTAGCATAGCCAGATGTGCTCAAGATGCCTGTCATCAATGAAAACTTACATTCGGTCCTTCGCTAAGCAGCAAGTAAAAGCTTCAAAACTTCGCACTGCATACCAATTTGTATGCAATGTTTCTTTGTACTTATTCTCCCTTTTACTTAGTTTGCAATTACATTTTTAACCTTTACCCTGAACTTTTTCTTACCACACTTTCTTCCTTTCCTCCCAACAAGAGCACTGACATTAGTGGTCTCAGTAATTCACTGGAAGCCATTTCCTAAAAAGCCCTGCAAAGGGCAGACACCAGTGTCTACCGGCTTAGCTCTCTCTGGAGAGCCACTATTCAGATACTTTATTCACTTGTCTGCTTTTTTGACAAATGGTAAACAAGCCTAGGAGAAGCTCACAAGGATTGTATGGCTGTATGCCCACTCGGTCTGCAAACAAATCTCAGTCCACATAAGTAGAAGAAATTTCCTTATTTATGCTTTAAATTGTAAAAAAAAAAAAAAAAAAAAAAAAAAAAAAAAAAAAAAAAAAAAAAAAAGACAATAAATTAAAGGACATGAACTTGAGAACCTAACCAATGTTACTCAGATTGCAGTTCCAGTGATAGCAGTGATCAGAATGATAGAAAGCAATAACTATTCAACTTCACTATGCAACAGGGTCAGTCTTGGTACTTTCCAGATGAAAATTTATTTGTCTCTTCAACACCTCTATGAAGTAATTCTCCTATGTTATTATGATTCCCCTCTCTATCTAAGGACATTCAGTTCCCACAGCCAGCCGGTGCCCACATAGGATTGAAATGGGAGTTGTCTAGCTCCAGGATCTTAGTTCTCTGCTTTACTTGTCTCTTTGAGTTTTGGCATCCTCATATGTAAATAGGATAGGACTGCGAGAACCCTGCCTAGGATAGCTGTGAGAAACATGGTCATGATTGGAAAGTCATTAACAGTTCTAATGAAGTGGGACACTCATGCTTCAGTGTGGAAAATTTGACTAAGCAGATGGCCAGGCTGGCAAGCTAGAGACAGCTAATACTGAACCAGAATGTCGCTCTGTGCCCAGACCTGGATGGTTAACCTGTCTTTAGAATAAGAGCGGCTACCTTTGGTGTCTTTGGTGTCTTGGCCATTTCTTCTTCTCTAGGCTTCACCCTTTGCAATCAACTTAACTGGAACACCAAACAATAAATCTTATGTGCTAAGGGGCCAGAAAACTCTCTGGAGTTCTTGGACTGAAATCTGTGTGGGAGTTTGGCAATATTGAATTTTCAAATAAAATGATTAACAGTCACCTTCAGGGCAGCCTTTGAGAAAATGATCCTTCCTGAATCTTGCCACCTTAATCTAAGGAAGCTTTTTGTTTTCCAGTTTAATCAAAAGGGTTTGGAAGTAACATAGGGATTAATGATTGAAAGCAGGTGGAGAGAGCCATCTAGTCCAACGTTCCTGTTGGCAACTGGAATGCCATCCCTCTTCTCTGGCTATGCCGAAAAACGCCCCCAGGACATGTCACCAGGAAGGGCTAAGGCATTTCATTACATTTTAACTGTGCACGTCTCTAATTGCTGGTTTTATTACCAACATTTTTCCAAGATTCTAATAATTGCAAATAGACCCACCTGATCAGAAAACTATTTTCTTTTCCAGGGCACAGTAAGTCCCATCAGATTTGGTGAAGCAGAGAATTAAAATCAGAGGGAAGGACATAATCCAATCCAATTCAATTGCAAACCGAAGCTCACAGCCTACCATTCACTGAAACAATGATTTAGATGATCTGAGAAATAAATATAGTATGTTTATGGCTTCACACAATAGAAATTAGCCTCACTTATGTGGCAGGAAGATCATTTACAACTAATTTCAAAAAAGATACCAAGTGTCTATATTGAACTTTCAAATCAAGGCTAGAGATTGGAATAATCAAAAAGGACAATTAAACATTATAAAGCTGTTTTCAGAATTTTCCAGGAAGCCGTACTAACTACTTTATTTGTTCTTGTCTTTTTTTTTGAGTCAGGGTTTCTCTATAACTTTGGAACCTGTCCTGGAAATAGCTCTTGTAGATCAGGCTGGCCTTGAACTCACAGAGATCTGCCTGCTTCTGCCTCCTGAGTGTTGAAATTAAAGGCGTGCGCCACCACCACCCAGAAACTACTTTATAAACATAAAGTCCAGATAAAGATGACCTGGCCAGTCTAACTTTCTAAAAAAATATCTGCGTTGATAAGCAATAAAAATAAGGCATTGCTTCCTGAGGCAACTGCATGTCATCCCGGCTGTCGTCTGTGACTTCTATGCTCATCACCAGAGCTATGCTGCTGCCCTTTTCACCCTCTGTGATTCCTGAGGACCAAACCCCACTCTTGGGAAGAAGTTCTGTGAAGCTCTTTCTTTAGAGGGCCATTTCCCTGCCTTACAGGTGAATTTTACAACTAGAACTCCCCTTCCCATTCTGCTGTTCTCCACTCACCACCCCCCTTGGCCTCCCATTCACCCCAGAAGCTTAAATAGCCAAGTTGTTTACTTCTACTGCAATCTCATCGTCCCGGGTGTTGTCAAACCTTGAAAGAAATGAGCAGCGGCTCTTCTTTTCAAGACGATTGCTTTCTGAGATGGAACAAGCAGAAATTGTTCTGTCCTCCACATCTCAATTTCTCATTAGCTGTGAGACTCTAGGAAAGTCACTTGATATTTTTGTGCTCTCATGTCTCACCTAAAAAGCCAGAAAAAATAGTTCAGTGGAAGAGAAAATAAGATAATCCATAAAGATATCCTAGGAAGTATTTAAAAGTCAAGGAGCAATGTCACTTGCCTGTAATTCCAGCACCTGGGAATCTGAGGCCCAAAGGTCTGGGGTTTGAGGCCAACCTGCATTATGCAAGTGTGACCTTGCCTGGGAAAAAGAAAAAAAGTAAAAGAAAGGAAAGAAAAGACAATTGAAGCAATGTTTGCTGAACTGAGAAGTATCCAAGGGTTCTGGACATTAGTGGAGCTAATATAAGAGAAATGTGTATGTACCATTTTCACTGGCATTTTTAATGTCTCAAAACAAAGGAATGAGCATAAGACCGTGGCTAACATTTAGGATAAAGAAAAACAGTCTGAAATTTCATCCTCTTAACACCCTACACATCTTCTATCTCCCAGAAATGCTACAAAAGACAGAGATTCATATTCCAACCCTTCTTCCAGCTGGGGTGAGCACTTCATGGTATAGTACAGCTAGATACAACTGCCACAGATCCCACCAGGACTGGTAGAATAGGAGGTTGTGTGTGTAGTTCTAGCACCAGACCCCAGAGACCCATGCTGGTGAAATCGATGAGTCACCTGCTCTTTCTGTGGCCAGGGTGGGTCTTCACTGCTCCCTATCTGTACTTTTTGATCCTTGCTTCAATTGTCTTATCTCCAGCTTTGTTTTACTACTGCAGATATTGTCTGGATACAATTTCCTCCAGGAAGTTAAATTATCCAAAGCTAGTTTTGTTGATAGCAAATTGGTTCCTGCTGTGCCCTCCACAACACAGTATCTCAGTTACCTTGCATGTAGTTCTATGGGTTCCCAAGATAACTGCCCGTCTAATATCTGCTTCAGCTCTCAGGCTCTTTCCGTTCACTCCCCCTAGATGAAATTACACCATCTCCTTTAGGATTTTATTTCCTATAAGGGATAATCTAATCTGGTCATTAACTCAAGCCCATGTACTAACTGCTGAAACCCATGTAAAAGTTAAGTCAGCATTTTGGCTGGCATGTTTAATGTCTTAGAACAATGGAGGAAAGAAGTTCTGTCTTGACATCATACAATGCCAATGCGTGTAAGGTAACAGGACTTTTCAACAGCAGAAACCCCTCATCTGCTGAGATATGTCTTCTCTAGTTCATCCACAAGTGTCTGTAGAGAGTCACATTGTGACAGCAGTAAAATTTACACACACACACACACACACACAGAGAGAGAGAGAGAGAGAGAGAGAGAGGGAAGGAGGGAAGGAGGGAGAGAGGGAGGGAGAGAGGGAGGGAGGGAGGGAGGGAGGGAGGGAGAGAGGGGGAAGAAAAGGGAGAGGAGAGAAGTATAAAATCTTTACATGACAAATGACCCAGAATCTTCAGTCCTAAACTAGGAACATACTAATATATGCTTGAGAACTGACTGAGAAATGGAGATTGGAAAAGGTGGAACTAAAACCCTGATTTGTAGCATTTTCTGCTTTTTTTTTTTTTTTTTTTTTTTTGGTTTTTCGAGACAGGGTTTCCCTGTAGTAGTTTCTAGAGCCTGTCCTGGAACTAGCTCTTGTAGACCAGGCTGGCCTTGAACTCAGAGATCCTCCTGCCTCTGCCTCCTGAGTGCTGGGATTAAAGGCGTGCGCCACCCACCGCCGCCCGGCTTCTGATCTGCTTTGCATTGTGTAAACACATCTACCATGTCCAGTTTGAAGCCACCGAAAGTGTGTGAATAAGACTATAAATTGCTCCTATGCAGTCTTCTGTAAGGGAAATTTGGGGGATTATCAGAAAAATTCATTGTCTGAGTAAATCTTCCTGGTCCATATAACCACAAATACCACAGGAATCCTTCTATGTTCTGCTTATTTTCTTAAAATCTTGTATTATCAAAGCTAGAAAAAACTGTTCCAATTGCTTTTTATCTGCTCACAAGATATTCTCTGCATGGGCCTCGTGGCACCCTGGGGAAGTTGGGATGGGACGATGGGAAGATGTGATGCCCAACAGTAGAGTTCTTGACTTGCCTCAGTCATCTCTCCAGAGAGTTACAGCTTTCACACTTGCTCCTTCTTTTATTTATAAAATTTCTCTTGAACGGTTTTGACTGAAAAAAAATTGAAGTTAGTTTTGGTTTTATAGATATGCAAAATAAATATTCAAAGAAGTATAGAATAGTAGGGCATATTATTCACGGATCTCATGGGGAAACCGTCTCCTGGCTTTAACAGTCTCTCTTCTCCTTCTTCCCTCCTCACTCAGTCTCAGCAAAGAATCCAATTTCCAATTCTATCACATTTTCAAAAGGTTGAATTCTTTCCAATACTATACCACATGCATCTCCCATTTGCATTTGGGTGACAAAGTGTTTGTCTCAGATCACTCTTTTTGTCCTAATTCATTTTCATTATGTTCCTTTTCACAGTGCACACAGCATCAGTAGAAACTTCACTGCTACCTTGAGCAGAGCCCATGGTCCACACATCTTTTCCACAGAAACCCTATATATATACACACAACACAAAACCAGTACATAAATAATGATCTGAAGAAAACCAATCTTGCTTCTTTCTGTCCACATCACGTTTCCTACCTCAATATGCAACTGAAATGCTTTAATCTACTAGAAATCTACATTTTGATCAGAAGTTCAGAATAAGGGACAAAAAAAAGTACTAGACAGCTCAGTTCTAGAATGCTATTTCTTTTTCTGAGCAGCTAGAAACATCTTACAGGCCATAAAGATTTTACTTCATCTCTCAGTGGTATCACGTTCCGGGCATACAACCTTTGGCTTGTCATTTTCCATCTGAGGCTCGATATCATTAGAGGAAAAGCATATGCCTTCTATAGATTATTTAAAAATAAACAATATGAGGCAGGTTCTGGCATAAAGTAAGTGTTCAACAAATTATCACGTTTCCACCTGTAAGTGAATACTATAGTTCTGGCCCTCATAATCAGATGAAGGTTTATCTACAGATTCGGTAACAAATTTGCCTCTGGCAAACACAAAAGTAGCTCATTCACCCTATTTTATTCAGCTAAACAAACTACATATTGAGTTCTTAATATCTGTTCAACACAGCATCATGGCTAGACTGTAAGAAATAACAGATATTCAGTTCTTGCCTTCAAGGGGGTGACTGTACAACCCATACCTGAGGTAAGAGCCTACACATTTTAAATATTTTTAAGAGAGAAAATATGAGCACACGGTCAAGTATCAGTTATTCGAGAAGTGGGGGGGAGAGCAGAGAGAGAGGTATCTTCTCTATATCTAGATTGCAGAATGAGTGGCCATTTGGTTACTTTTCTTCTCTTAAACCACCACTTTCTGAGAGTTATTGTGGTGTTCCTCTATCTTATCCTTCTGCATTAAATGATTCTAATCCTTCAGCATTCCCTCGGAGGTCCTATCTGCCAACCGTCAGTTTAATCATTTTCACTGTTCCCTTCTGGAGTTTTTCCAAGTCTTCCACAACCCAATGTGTTGCTTTGTCATTGAGTTGAGTCTTCTGAGCAATTTATCCCATCATATACAAAGGAAAAATGAGAGCAACCTCCAAAGAGGAGGATGATGGGTAGAAGCAAGGATGATTGCCTAAGTAAGGAAGTAAGGGACTCGACTCATGGAGAGCATTGACACCCTCAAAGAGAATTAGCACTTACTGTCACCAGTAGTAGGGAGCAGGCTAAAACCGGAACAGTTTTTAAATAGTGCTAACCATTCTACTCACAATTATCTAAATTGCTTTTAAGTGTATGACTTTCAACAGCAAACTTGAGACTTGCTGCAGTTATATCTGAGAGTATCAGAACAAGACCAATAAAACCTCTGAAGTAAAAAAGTTAAGGAGATCAAACCAGAGTGCAGAATTTGGTAAAATGCCTCTGGCCATCAGATAGACACCTGAACACTGACTACATTCCCAAGCGCTGTGACTTTGGCCAGTCTTGGCACATGCAAAAGATCTTTCATTTTTTTGTTCAATCCATCAGCATAATTAATATTTCTTAGGCTGAAAGTGCAGCAAACTCTAAGTGATCTTAAGAAATAACAGATAGAGGTTAATCAAATGCATGCCTATCACAGCATGCTACCAACACAGGCAGAAAGAAGAAACTACAAAAACAGAACTTTAGTAAAATATCCCTTCCAGATATAAATGACTCGCAAGGCGACTCTTCTTACATTCCATCTGCTTTCTGTTGTTGTAGCAGTGAGCTTTTCCAGCGCTCTGAGAGAGAGCAGCACATCTATGAGTGTACGTGCGCACACACACACACACACGAGAGAAAAAAAGACAGAGTGCGTTATGTTTCTTCCATTACATTTCCAAATCCTCTAAAGAAACTGTGAGGATTCCTCCTAGGTAATAGTCTGCCTGTTGCTTGCACATCTTTGTATTTGAAACCATAATTTTAAAACAAAATGTTTTTTTCTCCTTTCGAAAAAGCTAAAATATATGCTTAGAATGAAAGTTTTGGTTGTGTGTAGGGCACGGTGGGGGAGGAGGAGGTGACACAGGGACCAAGCATTAGTCTTCTGGGCTGTTTCCAGGCAGACAGTGTTGGCCAAGTCTAGTGCTGTTTCTGAAGCTACTTGGACCCCTACAAGACCCTGTCTGGCCTAAAATTGGTTGAACTGGCAGGCGTCTGTCAGGAGACAGCTCTGAACAGTAAGCATGAGAGATGAAGCAATATAAAGTTCTCCAAAGACCCCTCAGATCTAGGTTCAGAAGTAACTCATGGTTTGGTGTTGAATTGCCCCCACACAACTGTAGATACACAAGTAATAAAGTCTATCAACTAATTCTTTAAACCCTCAGATATATTTAATGTTGTGATTGTGAAATAATCAACACTTGAAGATAGCCAAGAATTTATCATAGAATCAGAAAAAGAAAAGTTCTCATGGGTGCAGGCAGGAAATCAAGAGTTACTTATTACCGGATTGAGCTGATCTATCACCCAGCCTTGACAATCCCCATGTTCAGGAATGGATGCCTTGTAGCAGAGTGAGAGAAAGGCATTTGCACACAGTGTTGCTTGATTATACACGGTGAGAAGTTCTAAAACAAAGGGGCTCAAAGCCAAAGCATGCTAGTTGGTCCTTAACAAATATGCACTTTAACTCAGCAGCTATAATTTTTGCAAAAGGAAGCCTCCACTAACAAACTGGCACTACAAATAGCCTCTGATTTCATTTGTTTGGCAGTAAAGAAAGTCTTATAAATTCTAAAAAACTTGAGAAGGTGAAAACAAGCCATTGATAGTGACATGTTACCAGATTGCCATATAGTTAGTGATTATGGCAAGTTGCCAAAACTGATGGCTTAACAAATCGTTACTGGACACAACCCAGCATCCCTTTCTTTACCCAAATATGTTCTTCATAGACTTAAAACCAAATAGCTCCTAAAAGCCAATAATTTTGTACTATCCCTCTGAAATCCACTATGGGAAGCCATTTTTTTAAAATAGAGTTTCGACTTAAGAAATAATTCTGTGGGATATTAGCATCCCTATATGAGAAGGACTAAAAATAATATAAGAATGTTTCATTAATACACACACACACACACACACACACACACACACACACTGCTCATCCATCTAGCAAAAGCAGGAATCATCTGCTACATAGCTTTGTGAAACTTGAAAAATTAAAATAAAATTCCTGTTGACTTTCAAAAGCCAACCATTTCGGTCACCCCTTTTTTAAAAAATGGAGAAAAAGATAGCCAGCAGATTAAAGGAGCTCCATTTATAAAAAATCAAATGAACCTCTAACAGAGCTTGTTTAGGGACATGAATAAATCATCCATCCATGAATTATTCATTGTTATCAAGAAACAAACTGGGGATTCCAGGAACCAGGCAGTATCTGGTGAGTGAACAAGTTCATCTCACACCCTCCACAGAAAGGGAGAGGACCCCTGCCATGGGTACTGTCATGTGAGACCGACCATGCCAATTCTCCGTTCATGAGACATTTTGTCACCTTTACACCCAAGGACAAAGCAAATAAAGTCTATTCCACAATGGGCTCAGTAAGTAGACAATAATCAGGGTTTTCCCCAACCCTGTCTCTCTCTCTCTCTCTCTCTCTCTCTCTCTCTCTCTCTCTCTCTCTCTCTCTCTCTCTCTCTCTCTCTCTCTCTTTCTCTCTCTCTCTCTCTCTCACTCTTGCTTGCTCTCTCTTGCTCTCACTCTTATTCTTGCTCCATCTCTCTGTCTCACTTTAATATACACAGGAAATATGAGATGTTTGCTATAGATCACGGGGTTGACTCTGACTTGACTCTGAGGGGGTTGACCAGAAAACTCCTTGATAACAAGCTTTTGGCTCAGTCTGACCTCATTAACAGATGGGGTGGGCTTATTCTTGGGAAAGAAAAGGAGAGGGTGGAGGGGAGGCTCCCAGATTTAATGCACTAACCCATGCATGTGTGTGTGTTCCAGGTCCAAACTGCTTTGCCGGAACTACAATAATTCCAGCTGGCATTGAAGTGAAAGTGGACGACTGTAACATCTGTCATTGTCACAACGGGGACTGGTGGAAACCCGCTCAGTGTTCGAAGCGCGAATGCCAAGGCAAGCAGCCTCTGTAGGGCAAATTTCTGAACAGTTACCAGTTCTAGGAAGGGATGCTATGGTTTCTACACGGCACATGTTTAATACTCAACAAATTGAGCAAACAAACTCCTGCCAGCTACAACAGGGTCACCAGCAAAACCTTCTGGAGTTGACAAAGGTGACTATTTTACGAAGAGGAAGTTTCTCTCTCTTTCTCTTGCTATATAAAATATACATAGCATATAGCTATCTAAACCACTTTTGTAATTACCAATGCTTGATGGTGACTTGACAACCAAGATTTTCTGTGACACTAAAGAAAACCACCATGGACAGGCTCCCTCCCAGATGACGCCTGTGACCTGCCAGTTCATGTCCCTTGATTTACTCCATTTTTACTCTGCTGTGCATACTACACTTTTCTCTTGTGTATTTTCTACCTTTGGAATCTAAAGGGGTCAGGATTGACTGTGCAGTAAAGTTTTGTGTTACATTAGAGTGTTTGATAAAGAAACATTTCGGGGAGGTATCCTTCTAGAGGGGGACAATGTAAGTGTCCAAGCCATGCTTCTCTTGGGGGCAGTTATCATGTCTGTAGGCTAAGAAACAAAATAGCAAACTGGGTGCTCTGCAGACTGAGGTGAGAAACGACTATTCTGTCCAATATGTTGGGGCTCACTGTTGATTCATACCAACCACACATTTCATACATAAAACTTTGAAACTGCCAATCAGAAACAAGTAGATGAAAAACACCATGAGTTGACTGGAGAACCCAAAGAGACAAGTATTTAAAGCTGTGGTATATAATCACCAGACTTCTTCATGATGCCAGCTTTGAGTTTGGTTTATAATTAAATACACCACAAAGCCCATCTTGTCACCAGGCAATATAAATACCAGAACCAGGGTGAGTAGCCCCACTGTGAATTAATCTTTCTAAACACTTCTAACTTTCAAGTTCCAAATTGGCTGAAAGGCAGCCCTATACAGCAGTTTTTATGGTTCAGGACTGTGTTTACCATGTTGCAGTAACAACCACTCAGCCCTAAATCTAAACTCCAGATTCAGGACACTCTTTCCACCGTAAGTGCTGATGTAAATTAGAGATTAGGGTAGAGTGAGTCTTGCACAATACAATTTCATTAGTTGAACATTTTTAATGTATATATTAGATAATTAACTATTAAAATGAACTCTTGAAGAGTCTCAAGGTTGCCCTGGTAATGCTGCTAGTATAACAATGGAAAAAAACAATAATAAAAGAAATACACAGGGTATCTGATGCCACTTTCAGTCAAGCGCAAAATTCACAGTTCTGAGACCACGTGACCCAGTCATTTATTCCCACTTTCCATCCTAAAACCCGTGGTGCAGATCTAATAGGGAAATTTCAAAGTTTTCTTCATATCCAGTTTTCTTTCCTCTTCCTGTTTCTGCTCCCAAACCAAGTCTGGTTTGTGTGGCTTCTGTGGAGAGACACATTACACAGAAAGATGTCTCAATCTCAGTGTGGAGGCACTGAGCCCTTCAGATCACACACAAACAGCAACCCCAGGGTCAACCCCTGGTCACGTGGCTCTTCTAAGAGCCACTCTCTGGACATCAGTTTCTATAATCTCATAAATTAGCTTTCTCACCTAAAGTTGTCGGCCTCTCCTCCCTGGAAGCACCACCCGTCATCAAGAAAGAGCTGTCATTTCCAAAATGAATGTGATGACAAGACAGACCTGACACTTTTACACACACACTGTGCTTGTGTTGTGATACAAATAACCATCCCAGCACCATCCAAGGAAGAATATCCGGCTGCCTTCCTTTAGAACACCAATTTGCTGCAAGGTTGGTGCCTTTCAGTTGCCACTGTGGATACATCATAGAGACAGCCATGAATCATTCATGAGCAATTCTGCATGATTTATGCCTGCACTCAAAAGCAAAGGCACTGCACACTTCAGCCTGTGTCTAGACAGAGTTGTACTGTACAGCTTTCTTTGCCCTGAGGTTGCCTATTGACAGTCCCCAAAATCCACATTATTGAGAGGAAATACTAGTATTATTATCAATAATACTATTAGTATTATTAATGACAGAAATAGATCTAAAACTGAAAACTAATAAAGCCATGTAGCATAGACCCTAATTGATTATTAAGGAGTTATTATGTCCTTGTGAGAAACAAAGAATGTGAAACTTGGAAGCCAAGGTATAAAAATGTTGCATCAAAGTCTAAGACCACTGATACCCACCGCAAGGATTCGGTGGGATAGATTGTAACAACGCTGAGATTCTTCTTCAGAGTTCCCTGCTGGCAGTCCTTCAATGGCCTCTATTACACACTTGAGAAGGGGGTTCTCATCACTGCTCATGTTGGGCCTGGTTTCTTTTGTCTGTTTGCTTTATTCTTTTGTTTCTTTCTATTTCACTACAGTATTTCCTAATACTCCCAATCACCAATGCTTTCTGTCTTTTAGAGAGGGACAAGCCTATACTGTGACAGAATTTCTCATAAACTGATAGGCATTTAACAACTTCCTTCTAGCCAGGTGACTGAGATATTCTTCCCGAATCTCTGCACATCAGAGTTCTTCTCGTCTCATCGTTTTGTTGTTGCCCTTGTTGTTACTTCTTTTGAAGGCTTTGATTGCAACCACATAGTCACCTCTGTGTTATCCTATCTCTTCTGCCTTCTGGTCTCCGCTTGACATCCAGCTATGTTTGAACAAGGGATCAGCATCTGATGTGTCAGCTGATGCCTGTTGAACTGATTCAGCTTCTAAAATCTTTGGAAAATGGTGTGCCTGAATACTAGTAAGAGAGAGGGGGGGGACACTAAATACTAAACTGTTAAAAGGGGGGGATTCTAGCAACAATATTTGATGTGTAAAAGAATATATTATTAAAAAATTATTTTGTTAAATATAAAGTGTGTTACCCAGTGAACATTGTTTGTGGTATGTTTTCCTTCCCCAGTTTCTCTTCTCTCCACTCCTTCAATGACAAACTCACGATGGCATCTGTCATCCGACAGCACATATGCCACTGCAGCTGTTGCCAAATAGAATTAAGCTTTAACTCTAGTATGTGCCTGAGTGCATTTTCGTTTTTCAAAATATGATGCAAGGCTGATTTTGGGGGGAATCACAAAAAGAGGCTCAAATAAACTGCCAGTGAGAGTATTTTACATGGTAGGGTGCAATCCTTCCCTTCCTCCCCACCCATATGCAGCGCTACAGTGTTCGAATATTCAGGCGTGCCAAGCACAATGCTGGGCTCAGAGGCCACAGCACTCTTTTCAGTCTCCATAACAAACCTGCGAGGAGGGAATCCTGCCTGTGTTCTAACTACTGAGAAAATAAGAATGTAAAGAGACTAATGTTTTATCTAACATCATGCTGGGAGAAGGGGCTGTGCAGAAATTTATTATGAAATTTTTTAAACAGAAAAATAGCATGAGTGTCCTTTACTTCCTCATTGTCCTGATAAAGTATTACTAGGATTTTGCAGAATAGTTTACTATCTTCCATCCATAGTATCAATCATGAATACATTCATCTCTGAAACAAAATAATTATCTCATTTTTAAAAAGGCAGTATTTCTTGCAAAACTGTGTTATTATATTTTTAAAAATCTAACAAAATTAGTAGTAACCTTATAACTCCCCAAAATTCAGTCCATATTCAAAACTCTTAGACTTTCTTAAATATGAGAAGAAAGTTTATTTATATAATCCAAAATGACTTTTGGATTGGTATTTGTTTGGTATATCTCTTAAATCTAAAATATAGATTTGAACTTTGCCAATCATAGCTAAAATCTCTGAGAAGACTCCTAGGTTTGTTGCTATTTGAAAATTTTTACTGAGAATATTATTCTTTTAAAGTCCATATTCAACCTCCAACTCTCCAATTGACTTACAATAAGCAACGAAGAGCCAGACCCACTGTTGCTTGTACTAGTACCCAGGTACATACCTTTGTCTTTTTTGTACACAAACTCTACTTGGGAAGTAATAAGGAACTCTTATGGTCACAATCCTTGAGACAAAAACACGGCCTAATAGAAAGTTATGTGAACAATATTTTATAGTTAGCATCAGTTTCTCTATTACTGAAGAATGGGGGAAATATTCACTAAGAAAACATCAGCATGGTGTACCTAAGCACATAAGGACACACTTGCATCACACCAATATTTTCATAAAACAAAATTAGACTTTCTTGCATTTAAATTCCCATACATTGTTTTCTTACTCCCTCTGTCCTCAAAATTTCATAGAGTCAACACCCTGGAAGCATGGGAGAGAACTATGAAGCACAGTACAAATCTGATGCGTTGATTGTATTTAAAGTTTTGTGTTGAGAATAGCACTCTTCTAAAATGCAGTATTTTCACAATTTTGAAAGGCAAAATGTATCTCTGAGACACCAACTCGCCTGTGTTTTCTGACCACATTTTTAATATGCATGGTATTAACATCCAAATTGTCCTGCCTGGTATAAACAGCTGAATGTCCCTGATCAACCTTCTGCACCAAGAAGGCAGACTATTCATTAGGTAAGAGCTGAATAAGTTAAATTGGGAAAGGGGAAGACAGCACAGTGGGTAAAGTGTTGGTCACATAAGCAGGAAACCTAGGTTCAGATCCCTAACAACCATGTCAAGAAGTAGTCATGGCAGTCTGTGGATAAGGACATGAAAATAGGAGTCTCTCTGATTCATCTAACTTGAGGGTGAACAGAAGCAATGAAAAAGAGGAAAACAGTAAGGAAGACACCTGACGTTGACTTACAGCCTAGACCAGCACATGGTCCTAAACACAGTGCATGCACCCATAAACCTACATGCAGTCTGTCACCACTCTCCTCAGACAATGAATCCCTGGGAATTTCTACCGCTGGGTTTTAAAGGCTTAATTCTCTTTCTATTATAAATATTGCCAGTGGTGGCCATGACATGACTTTCCCTTTGACTTTTCAAAATGTTGAGCTCATCAATCTTTCCATTCCAGATGCTAAATACTCCCCACACTCCCTTTACAAACAAGTTTCTGAGTAGGCCTAATTTCAAACAGCTACACTACTACATTTAATTTTAAATTGAAAAGTTTTCCAATAAAAGACAACTTTCTTCAAATAAATGAACATATATGGTAGCACAGATTGGAGAAACTAGAATATAAAATTCATTTACCATTATATCAGTTTTTCGGCGTATCAAACACCATATTGGCTGCCATACATAAGACAATGACTTGCATTTATTGTTTCAAGCATACTCTTAGTTATAATGAAATTATCACCATTTTGCAGACTATAATACAGAGAACAGAGAATATTTTGGTTTCCTAGGGTTACGTGCCTAGGCAGAATTATCTTCACATAGGATTAAAAGCACTGAATAGAAGAATAACATAAAGTAGTTTAAATTAAAACCTAGAATGTCTTATCATAGACCAGCCACCATTGCTGGGGGAGTTAGAAAACAGATAGACAAAGTGATGCTAGATTTGAATATTTAATCTCACTTATGATTTGGTTATATATTTAGAGAAACAATATTGTCAAACAGAAAACAATGAATGATATATTTTGAAGGTGAGTCATATACTAAGAGATGCATCTGGGATAAAATTCCAATTGTCAAGATCTAGAAAAAAATTGAACTTGCTTTTTATTGACATTATGGAGTATTTATAATAAATCATAAGGCTGCACAACCATATTACTATCTTAAACATTTGGAACAGCAGATTGAAGAGTGAATTGGAGACTAGCGAGAGGTGGGAACACTACTGGGAGACCATTACAAATGCCCAGAAAAGCGGTAACAAAAATTTGATCTAGTATGAGTGAGATTCAAACCCAGCCGCTGGTACAACAGCTCTCCCTAGGGATCATAGGGGAGTCTAGAGTGAAAGCAGTCTCATTGCTGGCTCTTGGGATTATAAGGATGTTGTTACCGATAACAGCAATCAACAATGTGAAACCTATGAAAGCAAGGAAAGCTTGGAGTGGCACCTGATCTCAATTTGGGACACTACTAAAGTTACATATTAGATCTTCAGGATCAACTACGTGTGTGTGTGTGTGTGTGTGTGTGTGTGTGTGTGTGTATCCCAGACACCACACCTGTTTGCCAACTTACTTTCATCTTGTCCTGAGAAATTGGAACTTGATTAGCCAGACTTCAACACTGATCAGATGGTGTTTTTATATATTGATCTTGAGGGAAAAAAGTCTGTATTTGAAAGGTGAGGAGAAAACAATTCTTTCACTAGTGTTTTACAAACACTAATCTCATACTAAACTGTATCTGCGTACTGTGAAACAATGGGTCTCTAGCATTTGCCCTCACACATTGCCTCTAGAATACCAAAGCAAAGGTTGGCTCTTTGTTTTCCACATTGTTGTTTAGCAAGATTCCTGAAATTTGAAAAAGAAAATTGTTAAATACCTTTTGTGGCCATCTGTTTTTGTTTTTCCATGGATAATATAAATATATTTATTTATATAGGAATAAATGGGTACTTATGTCCGAAGAAGAACTTTTAATTTGAGGTCTCCAAGTTGCCTAACATGCACATACACACAGGTGCGTGCGCACACACACACACACACACACACACACACACCAGCATCATCACCACCACACACATATGTACATATATGACTTTTGTTGTGGTGGTTGTTGTCTCATTTCCTACTAAATTAATCACAACATTGGGTCAGTCAGAGCCGTTAACTGCATTTCTCATTTAGACCTTTCAGAAAGGCAGCTGCAAATGCAATTTAATTTGTTGACCCCTGATCAATAGCAATTAATAGCGTCTCTTTAATCTTGTTGAAAGGCCTATCTCTGACTGCCACCATCTCAAGGGATAGGTATCCAAGTATGCAGGTTGGTTAGCTTTTAGCTCCCCTCAACCACATACTTTTCTGGTGATCGTGTCCCTTGCAGAAGTTACTGTTTACTGTATATTTTCAGTCACCACGCCAAAGTTCCTCTAGGCTTTGTTTTAAAGCTTCTCCCCTGCAAGTTCATGGTTTAAATATTAAAGACCTGTACTACTGAGAAAAAAAAAACAGAAAATACTTTTTAACCCAGAAGAATTGACATAACTTTTTAAATTTAAAATATTAATAAAATTGTTGCTTGTGTTTCCTAGGACTTGATGTTAGAGTGTAAGCAGGACAAATGGTGCAGTTTAGTCTTTTTCTCTTATTTGTCAGAGGAACTAGAAAGTTATCCCTTTGTTCCATAGTATCTACTTTCCGGAAGAAAAGTAGATACTATGGTTGAACTGAGTGGCAGATCGTCTTCCTACTCTCAAGGAGAGCCTGCTGTAGCAAAGCCAACAAGGCAAACTTGTAGTAGCAGAGGGAAGTGCCCTGCTCTTATTGTGGACAGGAACAACCATAATATATTGGCCCAGACATGCGGAAAGGCATTCTGGGAGATGGAACTTGCTGTTTGAGCTTTAAAAGAATACACCAGCAGCTAAAGAATGAAGAAAGTAGTCAGTGTCCTCTTGCAATTTGTAAGGGGGAGTTTCTGCTAACATAGCTCAGAACATGTAACTGTTCCATTTTGCTAATAATGAAATCTATTTAAATCAGTGACCATGTGCCTGGCACAAAGCCAGGGCCTTGAAACAAATCAAAGGAGGAAAAGTGGGCCACTTGTATACTGGGCAAGTATATATTGTGTGTCTTGTCGATCAGCTGTCTTCTCCATAGTCAGTTCACTGACCAGTGAGATTCCCTCTCTTCTGCTTTCCTCAGATGACAAGTGCACTGCATTTTCCAGAATTTGCCTGTGCATCTCTGTAGCTTACAGTGACTTTCCTTCAGTGGGACTTTTCACTGGTCTCATCAACAGGCCTTCTATACAGTACCCAACTGTGGGGTGCAAGATGGAAGAAACCTATTGAAGCATCAGTAAGCAATCAAGAGCTATGTTAAAATTTGAGGCTACCTTTTAAATGTATGTAAACAATAGCAGGATGGTTACTTGCTCTGCAAACTCACAAGATTACTTTTAAACCTAATGGCCAATATATTTCTTATATTATAGTTTCACAAGAGAGTAATAAAAATATGCTAGGCAGTATCTTATACATAACTTCTGAGGTTAAATGGTTATGTAAATAAGAAATATACAATCTATAAATTGTAAATATAAGATGGTTTTGGTACATATTTGCATATAGGATATATTTGTATTTGTACAAATAGTAAAATCTTATATATAATTGTAAAAAGCTATAAATATCGTGGTAGACTGATGGTTGTGTCATTAAGATCGAGAACTTTCTGTTTCCACCTGTGTTCTATTCTCTCTTATGCCTAGAGTTTGCAGGCTCCTCTAGGTAACAGTAATTCTTACCTCATCTCTGTTTTGTTGTGAAGCATATCATTAGTTCTGTTTTTCACAGATTTAATATCCCATCCCTAATCATTTGTATTTCCTGTGGTCCCACGATTTCAGAGGGAGGCAGAGAACATGAGCAATGAAGGGCTACAGAGAGGATGAGAGCCAAGCTGTTGGGGAGTCTAAAAACACTACAGTGACAATGAATATATATATATATATATATATATATATTCATTGTCACTGCTGTGTTTATATATATATATATATATATATATATATGAATGAAAAAGGCATTTCTTATTAAATGTGCAAACTGCTAAGCATATGGTTGGGAGATTTTGTTTGTTTGCTTTCTGTTGGGCATATCTTGCCTCTTCATTTTCAACCAGATAAATATTTCCACTTGAGAGGCCTTCTTGGCACTCACCTAGTCTATATGCTGTCTGCCATGGCCTTGCAGGGTGGGTACCATTCCCCATTCCCATGAGATGGTCATTTCCCTGGACATCCAGATGTGCAATAGGGTACTCTCACACAGATGGAATAGAATCCTCTCCGAGCCACTTCCTTTGTTTATGAAGGCATTTGTGTATCCTGTTGGTTGGGCTGACAGTAACTTTCAGATCCCCAGAGATCCCTGAAATGTTCCAGGAGCCTCTCAACACTCAATTGCATGTTTGCTCAGTGTGAACACTCAATTGCATGTTTGCTCAGTGTGAACACTCAATTGCATGTTTGCTCAGTGTGACACGCACTCTGCTGCCAGGAATGTTAACTTTAATTGCTTGCCTTTGCTTTAGATCTCTACCTGCACCCTTGAGTTCATGAGTTACTGAGTACAAAGCCTACTATGGAAATATATAGAAGGTAAAGAGGCCCCTGTGCTACTTATAAGTAAGAAAACAGTCACCCAGGGTCCCATCTCCCTCTCCCATTCCTCCAGTAAATTGCTTTTAGCCATAGTCAGACTACCGACTACCGAGTCTCTAGAATTAGAACTCAGTGACACTCTTAGAGGAAAATCATGATCAGGTGTTCATTTATCATAAAACATTCTGGATTCAAGTTGTCTTCCAATGAACTGGGAGACCTACCTCCACAGTAGCAACACTGCAAGATGATGTATTTGTAAAACCACAATGTTAAAAATGAGGCAGTACAAAGAATTATGATATTTCACACCACCAATGTAGCATGCAATGATACATTTTGCTCTTTGCACTCTACAAATAAAACCAGGGCATACATCTGTAATTGCATGTCCTGCCCCATTGATTTTCTCTTTCAGAAGAAAAGCCAGTTATCAAACTCATGTGCCTATTGAAAGAATGTCAACTCAGAAAAACACTCTTTGTTTGCGATGTAATCTTTATTTCATTGCGTGTAAACCCACAGTATATAGGTTGTTGACTAGCACCATACTGTTTCTTTCAGTGCTTATCGAGAGACATAAAAGGATATCTTAGAACTGCATCATGTTTGCACTGAAATATGGTTAGACACATGCTCTCTAGGAGCTGACAAGACTGCTCAGTGCTTAAGAGAAGTTGCCGTGCAACCATGAGGACTTGCGTTCAGATCTATAATACAAGGAGTGGGGAGATATGATTTCCCATGTGCCTGGACCATGGTGTGTGCAGGTCAGAAGCAGGAGGATGACTGAATCTTACTGGATACCAATCTAAACAAAAAATGTGAGCGCAAGGGTCAAGGAGAGAACCTGCCTTAAAGGAACGAGGGAAATGATGGTAAGTCACCCAGTGTCCTCTTCTGACCTCTACGTATTCACATCCACAGACATGCATATCCATAATACATACAGAATATTTGAAAAGCAGTTTCTAAGAAAAGAAACAGGAGAGAGAGGGGTGCCCTAACCCTCTTCACAGATTCACAATGAAGTACAAATTTATAGATTGATTAATTTGAGTAATTGTATGTTTAGAATCATAAGAGCTGGGATTAAGCTGAATAATCTGGTCTAAAGTAATTTGCACTGAGAGAGGATTTTATATCCATTGATAGGTTAAATAAATAGGGTAACTGTAAAGATATATATATCTTTATATATAAATATATATAATATATATATATATATATACATACACTGAGATGGGGTGTCTCTGTGTAATAGTCCTGGCTGTCTGGCAACTTGACCTGTAGACCAGACTGTCCTCAAACTCACAGAGATTCACCTGCTTCTGTTCCCAAGTTCTGAGATTAAAGCCATGTGCCACCACCATCTGGCAATAGGTTTACTTTTTAATGGCTCTGTAGATGTCCTGTGAATCACTTCTATAAGGCAGAATGCTTTCCTCCTTTAGATGAAGAATTTATTCTATATGCCTATCTTAGTTTACATTACTCTGGCAAGAAAATGTAAAGCGATATTAACCCTCTTAATGAAGTTGTAAGTGTGCAATACAATAGTGTTGATCTGGGTAAAACATTGTATATAGTGTACTTGAAATTTAGCTATTTTGCTCATCAGACACTTTCTGCCTGTTGATTAGTACCTTCTCTTCCTCTCCCATCTCGGCAGTCACCATTCCATACTTTGATTTTATGAATTAGACTCTTCAGTGGATACCTCATAAAACCAGAATCACATGGTGTTCACCTTGAGAGACTGGCTACTTTCACTTACCAAAGTGTCCTTAGGGTTCACCTACATCACCATATATTGGACTGACTCTTACTCCATTATATGTTCATATGTTTCCTCTATTCATCTACCAACAGACATTTTAGATTGTCTCTACAGCACGCACTGTAATGAAACATTGGAAGTATACAGATATAGAATGAATGAGTCACAACTACCCTGGATGTCATCATGTGTTCCTTCACAGTTAATATTGTCACCACCATCAAATGATATCTGCGCTAGAGATGGCTGAACTAACAGCAAAACTTGATTTTTTTTTGTTTCTTTATTTTTATCTGTTCTGAAACACTATTTAATAGCCACATATAAATAGGTATCTTCCAAGCTTGGTATCTTCCACTCAACACTTTCTTAAAATCTCAACCTTTATTATTTTTCTTTCTTGTTAGAAAATAATATTTAATTTCATTATCCATTCATTTCCAAGGTGAAACGTAATTGTTAACATTTAAAAAAAATGAAATGTCATCCAAAGATCAGAAATTATGAAGAAATCAGAGCAATCTCTGCAACTTAATTTTTTTTCTCTTCCAGTGAATTTTAGATGCATAAGATCATGTGGGAATTTATTGGACTCTTGCACCAGCAGGCTGAGCAAAAGGAAGTAAGTGAGGGGTGAGTTTTTAGCTTTGAAGAGAGCCCGATCTTCACCGTAGTATTTGCAGCTGGATTTGTTACACATCACTTTCTCTACTTCATTCTTCAGTAAAGCCTTTTGCTAGCCTGGAAAGAGAAATGAGACTTCCTGACAATTGAGCTCAGAAAGGTCAGATCTGAAAGAGAGAGGAAAGCATCATTACATCCGGGGAAGCACCCTTAGAGCCTTACGGAATCCAAAAGCAGCTTCCCCAGCAGCCAGTGTATGCCTTGCAGTCTTGCCTTACCTCCTCATCTCCCCGTGGCTTCCTTTTCTATCCCTCAGTTCTAAGATTTCTCCTTAGAAGAAGGACAGCCTCACACCCAGATTGGACCAGATTGGTGCTGTTCTTCCACAGTATTTTAAATTGTTCTTGAAAAACTCATGACACCATAATTCCTCGTAAGGGATAAAAGAACTCATTTCCATAGAACTACAGGTTGACAGGGCACTTAGCAAGACCCTGGGCACACAGGAAATGTTCAATAATTAGCTCTTGAATAAACAGGTTAATGAAGAGAAAGAAAGAAATAAACACCGCAGACATCCTCAAAACACACAATTTTACCCTTGAATCTTCTGACTTTTCCCTTCTTCTTGGTGTTCTTATGCCAGGAGAAATATGTAATTGTTTCTAAACTAATCAAACAAGAACTCTCTAGTGAAAATAAAATTACATTTGAATTTAATAAACACAATAGACTCCTCATTTCCAGAAATGTGCATGTTATAGTTTCCTTAAATTAAAGGTCCAGCTTAGCATTGGGAGTTAAAACCCAGCAAATGAGTGGAAGGGAGATCTACAAGTCATGGCAGTTGATCAAAAAGATGCACATTTATAAATCTCAGGCAATGGATGAAAGGAGTCTTTCAAAATGACATTTTACAGAAACCTCTAGTGTGCACACTTTCCCTTGCGTCTAGTATTAGTAGATCCACCCAGGATGAATCATTTGACAGAGAAAGGAAATGAAATAGGCAGTTGTACATTTGTTTATTTTTATGGTCACCTACTGTTTCTTCAAAGAAATTAGACTATTTGCCTGAGCTTCTGAGAGTCTTAAAATGATCAAAGGAGAACAAAGGAGAACATTCACTCAAAACATTGTGGTTTTCTTCTGAAGTGATGCTGATAGATACATCATGATTTCACTGTTTGCAAATATAGATGATCATTCAACATCCTACAATGTGTTCTTTTTTCAAGTAGGTGTGTGTGTGTGTGTGTGTGTGTGTGACAGACAGAGAGAGGGGGAGAGGGAGAGGGAGAGGGAGAGAGAGAGAGAGAGAGAGAGAGAGAGAGAGAGAGAGAGAGAGAGAGAGTGAGAGAGAGAGAGAGATCACAATATGGGATCCTCAATGTCTGGTGTACTTTATTCACTGAAGTAGGATCATACCGATATGGTATCCTCAATGGCCATCCAATTCATTCATTGAGGTAGGGTCACACCAATATGCTTAGTTTCACCAGGCAGTTTTCTCTGAAGATGTCCTGTTTCCACTTTTAGGCTGGAATTGCAAGCAGGTTCTCATACCCACCTGGCATTGCATGTAATGTCTGTGCATCTGAAACCCTTGTCCTCACACCTGTCAGCAAGTCCTTTAACCACTGAGCCATCCTCCAAGCCCAGCACATTTTCTTATGAAGTTTTTTCTTATGGGAGAGATTCCAAAATTGGAATGGTGTTCACTCTTGAGACTGTGAATGACTTGATCTGACAGTCATTAGTTATTAGCAATAACCGACACATAAATTTACATGTCTAATATATCAAACATATTTATAGTACTTATTATTATGTATGACAGCAACAAATCATACAATCCTGGAATTTTAATTGGTTCCCAGAAACTGATAACTACTATCTTAATTTTTTTACTTCAAGCTTTGATGTGTCTCCATCAAAAATTTTGAACACGATGGTTGTTCTCACCTCCTGTTTTAAACTTATGGTTGACATGGAGAGCATGCCATTAAAGATTCTTTCAAGATTTTTCATTAATCTACTCAATTAAAACTCTCAACTAAAAAAGTGAATGTCATGTAAAACTATTGAATGTATTAATTTAACTCAAAGACAATTTAGCAAGCATACTTAATTATTAACCACACGGAAAGCATTGGATTTGATGTTGTGAATGCAAAGATGAATACAAAATTGCCTTTTTCTTTAAGATGTTGTAGTCCAGTGAAGGAGAGACAAAACAGTGTCAATAAAATTTCAGTGCCTAGAGGTTTTCACTCAGTGTGTGGGAAACTTAAAAAGCATTTACTATTGCAAATTGAGTTTGAAAGGGGCCTTCTTAAGAAAAAAAAATATATCGAGTCTTGAAATAGGAGAAAAGGCTATATGCAAAGAGAAACACAGCTGAGGACACAGCAGGAGTGAAGACGCCAGATGTGGGGAGCTTCACACACAGTCCCTCAGACTGAAAACGGAGGATAGGGAAGCAGGTATAGGCTAATTTAGAAAGGACACTGTGCATCCTTTCTGTGCCATGAAGTCACATTTCAGACTGCAGTTGTTGAGAAATCATCCAGCATTCTGACAAGGGGAACTATGCAGTCAAATGTGTGCCTCAGAGAGGATTATTATTTTAATTACTTGATGAAGATGGGTTTGGGGAAAGAGCAAGACTATACGTCAGCTGCATGGTGGAGAAGTGGGGAGGGAGGGAAAGAAGAAAGGGGAAGAGGGAGGTATTTACACTAGACTGTCCTCATACAGATAAAATAATGTAGACTGTATGAGTTAAACTTAGGCAGACATATAAGAACTTGGCAGTTGACTGAGTTTGGGAGCTATATGGAAAAGATCACAGCAGGAATGGCACCTGACGCACAGTACAATAGGCTTCTGTTTGTCAGAATATAATGAGTTGAATGTTAGATATGATGAGCTATGTGCTAAAATATAGTCAAGTATCTTCCTCTAGTAGTCCACTGATATATGAGTGTTAGGTTCAAATGCTTCAACTCAAAATAGTGATACACGTTGAAATATGTTTGTCAAGTTTACTGATAGCTGTTTAAACTATGAAGCAGGTGCAATCACACAAGAGGAGATTAGAAACTTTATTAATATTAATTGCATCCAGAAGCAAGCCAAATGAAGTTATGTTGTAACTATAACTGGAAGATCATAAATACAGTATAGTCATCCATATTTCTGCATTATCCTCATGCTAAGACTCTTAGTATTTCCAATCATAAAAATATTCATTAAATCTTATGCATCTATATTTAAGTGAAACAAAGCCAAGAAGTAATGATAAATTAATGGTGAGCAGAATTTAAGTGGTCTGAATGAAAATTATTGATTCTCATTATTTTAGAAATTTTCAACATAATGTCTTAGTGCCATATATTATTGTAGACCAATACACGTATTACTGGATAAGGGGCATGTGAGCAGTATATCCTTACACAACTATTTCTTACCTCTAGATGCTGCAATACTCATTTTTCAGTCCATTAGGTTAAATTTAATGCATATAGAACATGTCTAGAATCAAGAGGATTTTAATGGTTTCATTTCTAATTTTATTCAGATGGCAAAAAAAAAAAAATGTGTAGAGCTTGATATATCCAGCCCTTAAGCAACTTCAGCAACAGGCCCCGCCGGAAGCATGAAGCTAATGAATAACCAAGGTATGACTATGATTCCTAAAGAAGGAATTGCTTAGCCAGGCGATGGTGGCACACACCTTTAATCCCAACAGTCAGGAGGCAGAGGCATCCGTATCTTTGTCCACATACAAAGGTAGTAGATTCTAATATTTCTGTCCAGATGGCAGATTTGTCCATTGATCTTAGTTAGTGTTTGGGTGTTGCACATACCTAACTATGGTCGTTAACAGTCTAACACAATGATTTACTGAATGCATCTCATGTTTATACAATGGTTCACAATTTAAATATGTTTTCAAATAGAATATTCAGCTTATATTTAAGAACTCACTGGAATAGCAGAGCAGTTCTATTATTTCACCAGATTATTTAAGAAAGTTTCAAGAAGTTAAACAGTTTGTACAAAATTACAGGTTTAATAAATAGCACAACTTATCTCAGAGCTAAATATCATCCACCCTCTAAGCAAGTGTTGTGTTCATTCTACTCTTTATAGGAAAAAACCCAACTCTGATGGTGTAAAGCTGAGGCTGAGGTCATGCTCAGGCAGGCTCCCAGGCTAGTGCCTGGTGTTATGGTATAGTCACTGCCACCTGGACCATTTTCCCAGAGCCATGTGCCTCTTCACACCTTTCCATATTCCAGAGTTTAACTTTGCATCCTCAGACTATCTCAGTGTCCACACGATTTCCATCTTCTCCTAGAGGCCAAATTCCTAACAGCTTTTCACATGATTCAAGCGTGACATATCCACTGAAGATAGTGCTTAATTTTCATAGACTCATTCTTTACCAAGCCATCAAGACATAGCTTTGCTCCCACATCTATATGGCACAGATTACATGGTGTTGCGGTATCTCATATTATCCATACCTCCTCAGGAGAGTGTGTTCCCAATGACAAGTATGTATTTTTCATCTGTGAGTCATCCACAGTATGAAGCAGAGACCGGCAGGTGAGAGGTGGCCAATAAAAGTGGGTGAGTAGATGTCAACACTCTTCACCTACACTGTTGTTGATGGCATGCTCACTTTCGTCATGGCAGAGATGAAAACAGGTGTTAACGTACTTATCAGCGAGAGGCCATTACCAGCTGAGTATTACTGATTCAAATGCCTGAGGTTAGAAGTGTTAGTACTTGAGGTTCATTTGGTTTTCATTTCTTTTAGGCTTGGGAATGTTTGCATTTGCAGGAGATATCTTATGGAAGGGACCCAAATCTAAACACAGAACTCATGTGTTTCATACACAGGCCACTCATACAACCTGAAGGCATTATAATCCTACAAAACACTTTCAGTTAGCTTATATTTTTACTACAAGCCACTCCTGATACATGGAATTTTCCAGTCAAGGGTTAGATGTCAGCAATCAACAAATTTTGGATTTTGGAGAATTCTGAATTTGGGATTTTTAGATAACAAATATTCAACTTGTAATGAAGATAATTTTTTATTGATTTTTATTGAGCTCTACATTTTTCTCTGCTCCTCTCCCTGCCTCTCTCCTCCTCAACCCTTCCCCAAGGTTCCCATACTCCCAAATTACTCAGGAAATCTTTTTCTATTTCCCATGTAGATTAGAGCTATGTGTGTGTCTCTTAGGGTCCTCATTGTTGTTTAAGTTCTCTGGGACTTTGATTTGTGGGCTGGCTTTCTTTGCTTTGTGTTTAAAAAGAACTTATAAGTGAGTACACGTGATAATTGTCTTTCTGTATCTGAGTTACCTCACTCAAATGATGTTTTCAAGCTCCATCCATTTTTCTGCAAAATTCAATATGTCGTTATTTTTTCTGCTGTGTACCACATTTTCCTTATCCATTCTTCGGTTGAGGGGTATTTAGGTTGTTTCCAGGTTCTGGCTATGACAAACAAAGCTGCTATGAACATAGTTGAGCACATGTACTTGTGGCATGATTGAGTATCCTTTGGATATATATCCAAAAGTGGTATTATGGGGTCTTAAGGAAAGTTGTTTCCTAATTTTCTGAGAAATCGCCACACTGACATCCAAAGGGGTTGTATCAGCTTGCATTCCCACCAGCAATGCAGAAGTGTTTCTTTTAGCCCACAACCTCTCCAGCATAAGTTGTCATCAGTGTTTTTGATCTTGGCCATTCATATAGATGTAAGATGGAATCTCAGAGTTGTTTTGATTCGCATTTCTCTGATGACTAAGGATGTTGAACATTTCCTTAAGTACTGATGATAATTTAATGACTCTTTCACAATACACAGTAGGATGTGTCATAGTCACTAGTGGGAGGAATTCAGGGATGGCAGGGTCTTTCTATTTTTCTCAAAAAATAAGATTCCAATAATTCCAGAAGGCATAATCTAAGACCAAAAAATTTCAAGTTAGTAAATACTTACAGGGAATTATTTTTAACACAGGGTCTTGCTATGTAAGTGCAGGATGGGCATGGAACTTACTTTGTAAACAAGACTGGCAATGAACTTACAGTAATGTTACTATCTCTGTCTCCTAAAGACTGAGATCACAGGTGTGTTCCACTATGCTGAACCACAGTATGAACATAAATACTAACAAGGAGTACTTCCAGCGTCCTCCTCATAGCCTTGAATTCACCATTTCAGAACATTTTACGAAGACTGTTGGTCTCCAAAATCATAGCCTGCTAACAATTTCCCATTTCATTTCTATATCCAATCCATACATGTGCTACTTTCAAATTTATAGCAAGTCATGTGTCTTATGTCATCACATATATTTTGCGAACACACAATAAAGTCAGTTGGGAGGACTTGATGATATATAACGAAGGCCATCTGATAAAGAACATAGAGCCACAGTCACACTGAGATGTCAACATGAAAACAGCAACAAATCAGGGCCAACTAGATTCAGTAGGGGAAACTCAAAACAACAGATGGGAGATCTGTAAATGCAAGAGTTTGATGGACACTGGGGGCCTGTTCAGGTAAGACACTGCACAGAGTGCTATAGAGAATTTGACATGCATTATTGTGCTTGTTATAAGCTTTTTAATTAATTAATCCACCACCTCTACCTCCTGTATTATTATGTACAATGACATTCTTTTATTTAGTAGACCTTCCTAAAGAAATACTCTAAAGTCAAGGCAGTACTGTGAATGAGCATATACGCTTCTCTGAACCTCACACACATAGTGCCCATGTGTTTGATATTTTAAAATGGTTAAAGACAAATGTACACCATATACAAAACATCCTAGCTCTGAAAATAGAGGGTGGAAAAGAAAAGCAGAGGTAAGTGAAGTCATCAGACTCTGGATCGATCTAAACTAAGAAATAATTAGTTCATTCATGTGTGTCCATGTTAAAATGTCCCCAGAGCTTAGTGGGTGAAAGACTTCTTACCAGGGCTGTCCTCTCTCCTATGTCACAATGGGACGAGTGCACAGAGCCACAATGTAAAAACTGACACTTTCAGATAGGATGAATCAAGCTCACAAATTCACAGGCAGGAAAAACGGGGCACAAAGTTTCAAAAAGGAAATGCTATTTCAGGTGAGTTTGGAAACGGGAATTTCAAGCTTATTGAAAAAGTCAAAGCTAAGAAATGAAAACACAATCATGGAAATGTGGGGGAAAATGACTTCAAAATAGAAATGTTTCATATCCTCAAAGAAATAATTTCTGTAATGTAAGAAAAAATATGAAAATAAAGCAGTCAAATATGAATAAAAAACACAAAAAGGAGCCAACTAGGATTCTGAAAATTAAAATTAGGTACTAAAATAAAATTTAAAATACATAAATTATCTACTTGGTATAGCCGAAGTCAAAATTAATTTTACAAAAGATATGACATATTCACCCAAAATAAAGCCCAGGGAAATAAAGGAATAAAACATCAAGTACAAGGTAAGATAAATTAGTAAAGACAATTAAAATAGCTCATCAAATTTCTTTAGAGGAGCTATATAACAAAAACAGAAATTAAAGTCAAACTTCTAAGTCATCAGAGGAAGAAAAAAGCTAGAAAAATCTGTCCGACAAAATCATAAAAAGGAATGGATGTAGTGAGGAGCTGCGGGCAGGCCTGCTTTTCATCCTGCCCAGCTCCCGCATGGTTAGCTTTACACCCGAAATAATTACACGGAAACTGTATTCTTTTAAACACTGCCTGGTCCATTATTTCTAGCCTCTTATTGTCTAATCCTCACATCTTGCTTTAACCCATTTCTAATAATCTGTGTAGCACCACAAAGTGGTGTCTTACCGGGAAAGATTCAGGACGTCTGACCTGGTGGCTGGCTTCATGGCATCTCTCCCTGAGGAGAGGCACAGCAGTCTACTAACTTAGGAGAGGCATGGCATCTGACTGAGCCATCTACCTCACTTCCTTCTTCCTGTTCTGTCTACTCTACCTATATAAATCTTTCCCTATCAAAATGCCAAGGCAGTTTGTTTATTAGTCAATGAGAATCCTCCATCAAATGGATAGAATATAAAAAATAATCTAGTAAACAATTTTAAGTTCAAATGAATCAATTTTAAAATAAATACAAATTGATTAAAAGTTTGTAATTAGCCATTAAATTAAGTCCCATTACTTATGAAATATATAGAAATATAATAATAAAACTTTAGATGGAGAAGCTTGAAGATTAGGTCAAAATTATAACATAGGCTTTCATCTGCCATTTTCATGGTGTTGACTTCCACTGTAGGTAGTATTATAAAACAATGTTGGATGAAAATTACAACAGGAACCATGCCAGGTCAGACAGAGGGGCAGCAGTTAAACCAGCGATAACAAGTGTTATCTAGTAGCTACAGGGACAGAATAGAGCTCTACCCTTCCAGTTGCGACAAGATGAAGAGGATGTGCCAAAGGAGAAAGAGGGAGAGACAAGTGTTTGCTCAGTAGTCAGAGAAAGGAAACAGTACAACTGTTGGTGAGTACAGCTGTCGCCAGGCTGGAAGTGGAAGCTGACTGTTAAGTTATCCTAATGAGGCCCCAGCTTGCATGCAAACTGGGAGATATGGTTGATGCTTCTTGACTTCTGCAGTTGTGTGGGATGTCCAGGCCCTGACAAGAGAGTATTGAGAACAACAGGCATTGAGATTTACAACTGTGACACTGCTTTAATAAATTTGTTAAGAAAGGGTGCCACATCGGGTACCCTGAGATGTGATGGAGTCGTCCTGAGGACGTTATCTTTTGCTGCCAAATTACCTGCTTTTGGACGAGTCTCTTAGTGCAAGGGTTTCCAAGAGTAGTCTGTGCACAGAGTTTTGCCATCATTGTGTACACCTTCTGAAAGCAAACACACATAGTCCACCTATCTCAACCAGTTTTGCTTACAAATGATCTTTGTGATTGGGCATCATTAATTTCATTCAATCTCAAACCTTGAGTATATGTCTTTTAATAGTGTGACAAATAGTGTGGAAAACGTAAAGAAAGCACTTTCTGCACGCATTGAAGCATTTGAGCTGTCTGGAGGAAAAGCTAGTGTTTAGGAGTTTAGATTGTGGCATGAGCTACAGCCCTCCCCATGACAAACCATTTACACTTGACAGAATGAGTACTAGACAAACTCTAGTTATCAGTGTTTGGATTTTGGAGTACATTTTTTTGAAAAATAAATGTGGTAAGTCTGACATGTCAAGGAAAACAACTGACAACTAACAATATCTATTGCCAGTGATGAAATTCAAGCTTTCAAGCTAAAATTAGAAAATTAGAATTTTGTAAAATTGTTATTCATTCCTGTGAGCTTGAAAGCTTTGGAATATTTTTAAACTGCTCTAAGAAGATCATGGATATATTAATAAATGTGATTTTTGTCAGTATATAATGAAATGTTTCACTTGAAATCTGTGTAATTCAGTGGACCAGTATTTTTTCCAAATGCTGAGTGTTACAAAATCAAACAGAAGTAAACATGCAAGACCAGATGGAGACCATTGCAGAAAACCACAGCCAACCAAAGCTCACAGTTGTGGGGCCAATACCCAACAGATGCATATGATACACAGCACAATTCCTATACTTAAGACCCAGGCATCATCGTGGAAGATGGAGCAGTCAGCAGAGAAACAGGAAGTTTGCTGTGATATTGTATTTCCTAGAAATGACAGAGAAGCTACACCCATTAAGTCTCATCAATATGGATGCCATGACCTGAACAGAGACAGCAGCAACAGACATGTTAGTGTGGAAGATTCAGAAAAGGAAATAGAAGCAACTAAGAAACCCTGAGATTGGGAGAGACAGGCTTCTGCATGGAAGAGCGCACTAAATGTGTATGCAATACCAAATGGTAAGATCTAAAGACATCTACATACAAGTAACATTCAACCAACTAAGTAGGTCATAATTGGTCAGATTTATGTAGTCAGAGAAACACACATAACAATGTGTAAATAGAAAGTACTATGAATTTGATAAAGAGCAAGGGAAAATTACATGGGAGGGATGGAGGGAAGAAAGGGAAGAAAAATAACATAATTATATTATAGACTCAGAAATTTTTTAAATTATTTTTAAAAAAGGAATTCAAGATAAACAATGGGTTTCAGCATAAAAGAGCAACTCAAAGAGTTTATTGATTTGATTTCATACTTACCTTGCCACAAAGTATGCATTGAAAAATAACATTATGTTTCATTATTTATATGATTCAATATATCCTTGAAATTCCTTGCCAGTGCAAAGAAATCGCATAATAACTAGAAAAAATTAAGGCACAATTGCTATGATTTGCCAATTATATGGTTATTTACATAAAAAATTCAAGGGGATGGGAAAATTCCTTAGTGGGTAAAATGCCTATAGGATAAGCAGAACATTCTGAGTTCAGTAAAACAGTGACCCTATATTACAGGAGACAGAATAGCAAACACAGAACATACTTGGAGCATATTGGCCAGCTTAATCAACTGATGAGTTCAGGGAGAGATCCTGACTCAAAAACCAGGTGGAGAGCAATAGAAGAAGACACCTGATGTAAACCTCTGGCCCCCACATAAACAGGTATGCACACATGCATTTAGAGTCACATGCACTTGTGCACACATCAGCACAAACATACACATACGCTACACACATATACAGCATGCAAGCAAAAGAAAATGTAGAAACTGAAAATAAGAGAAAATATCAAGCTACAAAATCTCATGACGTTCAACAATAAGGTTGACACATAAAATTTAATGGATCTCATATTTACAGCTACAAATGAATAAAGAGTAAAACAGAAAAAATGTTCTCATTCATAATAGCAACAGAAAATATATGTTACCTGGGCATAGTGCTAATATGTCTTAACATCCATCAAGGACTGCCACCAAGCTTGGCAATGTGAGTTCAATACAAAGGGCCCACATAGGAGAGGGAGAGAAAAGAATGCTCAAAGTTGTCTTCTGATGTGCGTGTATGTGCTCATGAATATGTACAAACACACAATATAAATAAAATGTCTAAAAGATTCTAATTTTTGGTTTTAAAACAGATGTATTCATAGGTATTAATGGAGCTAGAAGGGAGAGGGCTGCACACACTCTCAAAAGAGAGTACTGTTCCATAAATCTTTTTTTGCCCCCCTTTTTATTGATTTTTATTGAGCTCTACATTTTTCTCTGCTCCCCTCCCTGACTCTCCTCTTTCCCCTTAAATCCTCCCCGAAAGTCCCCATGCTCCCAATTTACTTGGGAGATCTTGTCTTTTTCTACTTTCTACTTCCCATGTAGATTAGATCTATGTAAATGTCTCTAGTGTCCTCATTGTTGTCTAAGTTCCCTGGGATTGTGGTTTGTGGGCTGGTTTTCTTTGCTTTATGTTTAAAAACTACCTATGAGTGAGTACATGTGATAATTGTCTTTCTGCGTCTGAGTTACCTCACTCAAAATTATGTTTTCTAGCTCCATCCATTTTCCTGCAAAATTCAAGATGTAGGTTTTTTTTCTGCTGTGTAATACTCCATTGTGCAAATGTTCCACATTTCCCTTATTCATTATTCAGTGGAGGGGCATTTAGGTTGTTTCCATGTTATGGCTATGACAAAAAAAGCTGCTATGAACATAGTTGAGCATATGTCCTTATGGCACGGTTGAGAATCCTTTGGTTGAGATACCGAAAAGTGGTATCGCTGGATCTTGAGGAAGTTTGTTTAATAATTTTCTGAGAAATCGCCACACTGACATCCAAAGGGCCTCTACCAGCTTGCATTCCCACCAGCAATGCAGAAGTGTTCCCTTTACCCCACATCCTCTCCAGCATAAGTTGTCATCAGTGTTTTTGATCTTGGCCATTCTTATAGGTGTAAGATGGAATTTCAGAGTTGTTTTGAGTCGCATTTCTCTGATGACTAAGGATATTGAACATTTCCTTAAGTGTCTTTGATCCATTTTAGATTCTTCTGTTGAGAGTTCTCTGTTTAGATCTGTACTCTATTTTTTATTGAATTATGTGTTCTTTTGATGACCAATTTCTGAGTTCTTTGTATATTTTGGAGATCAGATCTCTGTCTGATGTGGGGTTAGTGAAGGTCTTTTCCCATTCTGTAGGCTGTCATTTTGTCTTATTGACCATGTCCTTTGCTTTACAGAAGCTTTTCAGTTTCAGGAGATCCCATTTATTGATTGTTTCTCTCAGTGTCTGTGCTGCTGGAGTTATATTTAGGAAGTGGTGTCCTATGCCAATGTGTTCAAGTGTACTTCCCACTTTCTCTTCTATGAGGTTCAGTGTGGCTGGCTTTATGTTGAGGTCTTTGATCCATTTGGACTTTAGTTTTGTGCATGGTGATAGATATGGGTCTATTTCATTCTTCTACATGTCGATATCCAGTTATGCCAGCACTACTTGTTAAATATGCTTTCTTTTTTCCATTTGATATTCTTTGCTTCTTTGTCAAAAACCGGGTGTTTGAAGATTTGTGGATTGATATATGGCTCTTCCAAAACAATCCTGTACAATAAAACAATCCCTGACTTCAAACTCTACTACAGAGCTACAGTACTGAAAACAACCTGGTATTGGCATAAGAACAAACAGGAGGACCAATGGAACTGAATAGAAGATACAGATATCAATCCACACATCTTCGAACACCTGATTTTTGATCAAAGATTCTAAATATATAAGAAATATACCATGTTCAGAAAGAAGAGTTCTTTCTGAAATTAATCTATAAAACTTAATAAAGTTCCTACCTAAGTGTCCTCAAAATATCAAACCTGATTTGATCATTACAGTAAATGTCTAAAATTTTAAGACATCATCCATAGTGACAAAAAAATAAAAGGTACTTTTATAAGATATGACAAAAGAGCTATGTAAATGTTACAAACGAAAATAAAAAAGTTTTAATATATGAAGAAATATTATAGTTATATGCAAAGGAAAACTTGATATCATGAAGTATCCCCAAAACTAACATAGAAAAGTAATGAAATTCTAATGAAAATGTGAATATAATAACTTATGAAACCAGATATGCTGATTCCAAATTTATTTATGGAATAATAGAGAATACTAGCATTTTCTGCCAATCAGGCATTTTGTAAAAACTTTGTTTTTATTCATGATTTTTTTAAATTTGGTGTATGTATGTGTATGTGTATACCTGTGCAGCATAAATGTACATATAACTGTGTGAGAATGCATGTTTACGTAGGTGAAAGTGTAAGTCAGAAACTGTCCCAATTTCTTTCCTCAACTGCTTCTTCAGGAAACCCTTCTTTTTGTGCAGAGTCTGTCACTAAACATGACACTTGTTATTTCAACTAGACTGCCTAAAGAGTCCTGAAGATTCTTCTGTATCCACTACCCGTCACTAGAGTCACAGGCATGTACCAGGGTGCCTGGCTTTTACTTGGGTTTATGTATTCAAAATCAGTTTTTCAAGCTTATGCAGAAAGCATTTCAATGACAGAGACTTCTCTCTAGCTCTCTAAGAACTTTAACTAGAACCCTGTAATATCCATAACAAGTACCTCTCTAAGGGATGTACAACCTCATTTTATTCAGAGAAAACAGAATGTACTATAGGTCAGGTAAAAAGTAATATTTAAATAAAAATCCCAATTTTCTGCCAGTGCCTATATCCTTATCATTATACCATACTATTAAAAGTGTCAAATTAGATGGATTCTTTGACCTTCCTCCTCACTGAGCTGTTTGTTCAAAGGCAGACTGTGACTTCAGAAGAAATGTTCAAGGACAAGAAGGAAGTGTGCCCCTCACATGCATTAGTGGAGTGTCGGTTTCCAAACATGCTTTGAGATCATCCTTCACTGCCTCAAGGAACCTCCATGTCCTGATCACCCATCTTCAGGAAAGTGGTACCCTTGAGATATCTTTTGTTTTTAAAGAGTATAATCTTGTTGCATCCCTGTTGACCTTGAAGTGACTGAGTAAGTCTTATATATAGATCACATGTTCAATAAGGTAAAATGAAGAATGTTCAAGAGGAAGAAATGATAGTGTTTTTGTCAGGTATAAAAGACATATCTCTGAACTTGGAACTAGACAATGCTGGTGGTGTTCTGTCTGGGAATGATAAACTGTTTAAGAAAGGAGCTAATGAGAATCTAGAAAACACTGTGGATGGCTCATGTTGGTAAGGAGCTGTTGCACCCCATACTAGACACTTCTGCTTATGCCACTAATGGAAGGGGTCAACTTGATTTCACAATCCCTAAGCAAGTTGGCCTGAAAACCCCTAAAAATTATTTCTTAATTTCCTATGTGGGAATCTATGCAGGCTAATGTCAAAGATGTTTACAGCAGTTACTGATTAATTGTGGTCAGTTGTAAGGTGATTGTTGGTGGCAGATGGGCTAAGAAAATATCAATCACTACTGACATGATGACTAACCAGAAACATTTGAGCAATGGAGCTGGCTAAAAGATGTGCTGGATCTATACTGCTATTGGTCAAAGTGATCCACCATGACCAGTTTGTGAAATGACTGCACAGCATGGAGGACACCACTGTGATATCAGGTATAAATTCAGGAGATGCTCTTCCGTTCCTAAATTCTTAGTCTGTAGTAATGAGACGAGCAGGCCTGCTTTTCATCCCACCCTGATCCCACACAGCTAGCTTTACACCTGAAATAACAACACACAAACTGTATTCATTTAAACACTGCCTGGCCCATTAGTTTCAACCTCTTACTCACATCTTGACTAACCCCTATCTAATAATCTGTGTAGCACCATACATGGTGTTTTACCAGGAAAGATTCAGCATGTCTGACCTGGCAGCTGGCTCCATCACGTCTGACCCAGAGAGGAGAGGCATACTAACTTCCCTTCTTCCCAGCATTCTGTTTTGTCTGCTCCACCCACCTAAGGGCTGGCCTATCAAATGGGCCAAGGCAGTTTCTTTATTAACCAATGAGAGTCCTTCATCATTTCCCCTTTTTCTGTTTAAACAAAAAAAAGAAGGATTTAACTTTAACATAGCAAAATTACATGAACAAAACAGTTATCAAGTAAGAATTACAGTTACAATATTTATATATATATTTTATCTTTTATCATAACAAAGGAAAACCATAACTATCTATTTTTCAGCTCCATCAAAGACTCCAGAAGGATATAATATTACCTAAGTAAACAAGAAATAAGCAACTTCCAAACTCTAGAAATGACAGAGACAACTCGTTGCCTGGACAGTCACCTAAAGTTCCTCTGTACCATTGGGGCATCCATCTCATTCATCTTTGGCCTTCAGGCCCATAGTTTCCAGCAGACATTTCCATGAAGCAGGAAATTTCAAAGGCAGTTCAGTCACTATCTGCTGTGTCCTGTAGAATGTCTTGCAGACTCTTCATGAGTCAGGAACCCCAAAGAATCAATCATCTCACCTTTAGGCAAGTTCAGCAGTCCTCTCTCTGTGGATTCTTTATGTCCAGCTTCTGCAACAGTCCAGGTAAGAGCAGTTTCTTGCCCAAATTGCTATCAAACTCCATAAGGAGCCTCTTTGATGCCCATCTTCCTCTTGAAGTAGCTGGTGCTGCCAGGAGCAGATGTGTCTCATTGTCAGGAAAATCCCTAAATTATTAAAACATTTAAAATGCCATATCCTGTAGTCTTTGAAAGATATGAAAATGCCTATCTAACTGAAATATATCTCTATATATCTAGAAAATCTAACTAACATGACTACAAGCTTGACTATTAACGATGATTATCCATTAACAACCTATATTTCCTGATTATACATTACATTTTTAAGTGAACTACACAATCACAATACCTTAATCAAGATCAGAAATACATATACATATAACAAAATTGACCTTAAATTTAAATCACTAAAGCAAAATCCATATCAATGCAAATTATTCATATCTATATCATATCCCCCTTTAAATGTAAAAGAACATTTATAAGCAATATTTGGAAATATGGGCACAGTTTTTCTCTACAAACTGCTTCCTGCTGAATGTGGGTGCTGTTAATCAGATCTTTCATGGTGTAACCTGTGTCCCAGGTTCATCTCAGTCATCAGTTGAGTAAAGTAATTTTCTGAAGGTATTCACAGCAACCTTTCAGGAGGGTGTGGTCTATCATACCATATTGGGATAGAAGCAATCCACAGGGTCTCATTTTCTATAAAAACAAAAGAAGAATCGGGAAAGATTCAACATCTTTGACCTGGCGGCTGGCTCCATCACATCTGTCTCAGAGAGGAGAGGCATACTAACTTCCCTTCTTCCCAGCATTCTGTTTTGTCTACTCCACCCACCTAAGGGCTGGCCTATCAAATGGGCCAAGGCAGTTTCTTTATCAACCAATGAGAGTCCTCCATCATTAGTCTGGTTGTTCTGTGGAGACTACAGAGAAGATGGAAAACATGATTTTATCATCTGTGATGACAGTTACAAATAGCCTGATGCTCACTAGAAGTCTCTGTTGCTCTGGAATCCCCGAGAGGGGAAGTCTTTGGTTGATGTGTTCTGTTTGAGAGAACAACCACAGGGAATGATCCTTTTGGTGAGATTCCTTAACAGCTTGTCAGTCATAGAAACACAGGCTGGCAATGTGCTTATTTTCATCCCAAGAAGTGTCATTGTCAGCACTGATTGACAGATTATAGACACAGATTTATTTTACCAAGGCATCTGTCCTGCCATTGTTATTGCTTGACTATGTCTGCTATCAGTTCAGCTGCTGAAATCAGGGCTATGTAGCTGCATGAAGCTGCAGTTTGGTTCTGGTCTTGATGCTGCCACTCAACAACTCTTGAGTCGCAGTGTGTGCCTTAGCACTAGACTTTCAAGACTGTTAAGAACTAAATGGCAGGTATCTATATAAAGTAGAAGTATCTTTGCAGGATCGCAAAGTTAAGTATGTTTTCTTGTCTCCTTTATCTACTGAAACCAAGCATCATAGGGACTGGAGGTCTTGGAAGGGCTTAATGAAGATCTGAAAGAACCATGACAAACTTCTTAGCTGCAATTGAAACATGAAATCTTATGCAATCACATCAAATACTGGCCTGGCTTCATTATTTCTTCTCTAGTAAAATTGGGTCCTTTGTAAAAGAATTATTCCCATACTCCTAACATACAGAAACAGTGTTATGAATAAAACATCCACATTGAATGGGTAAAAGCAGAGAAAATGCCAAATGATTCTGAGGAAGAACAATGTGGTCTTTGTTTTGCAGAGGTATCTTTGAACTGGTGTGGTACTGATCCATAAGTCATTAAATATGCCAATGAAGTCAGCTGAAGAACTTGTAAAGACATTTGATTTATGAGGTATAGCATTTTAGATCAATGCTAAGTGAATGGCATATTAAATATTACTGGCAGAATTGATGTAAGAACCTGCTTAGTTTTTAGTCAACTTGACATAAATTAGGGTCCTCCATGCAGAGGAAACCTCAATTAAGAAAATTCTTCCATTAGAATTGACTGTACATGTGTGCACACATGGGCATGCACACACACACACACACACACACACACACACTCACTCACTGAATTTGTATCCAGAGAAATGTAAATTTTAGCAGTACTATGTAAGAAAGAAGTTGGTCTAACTAAGGTAGAGCTTACTGTGCTTTTATCTTTCAAGCTGAGCACGGCCATTCTCAGTGATGTCACACTGGTGACCTAAAACTGTAAGGAGTGGAAAGAGTAGTGACTTGAAATTTGTTAGTCATGATGGGAAACTTATAGCACAGAAATGGGAAATGACAGCAAATAAAGGCCTTCCTTTTTCAGTTTATTAGCAAACACTGAATTTAATTCAAAATAAGGTAGAATATACCTACCACAATCAAATATGAGATTTATAAAATTACAACAGGGGGGGACCATGGGATGATTCAGTATGTAAAGTGCTTTCTGCACAAGTGTGAGGACCTAAGTTCAGACTCCCAGAACTCAGATCAATGCCAGATGCAGTGGCATGTGCCTATAACCCTGGTACTAGATGATGGAGAAGGGAGGATCCTGGTGGGCTCTCTGTCAGGACAATCAAGCCAAAATGCAAAGCTTCCGGTTTACTAAGAGACCCTGCCTCAAGTAGATAAATTAGAAAATAAATAAATAAGTAAACAAAGTGGAGAAACAACCAGGGATATGCATTGACATCAACCTCTTACCTCCAAAAGCAAACGTATTGCATATATACACATATTCATGTGAACATATATGCATATACCCCACACACAAATTTAAATTAATTATCTGAAAACAAAACCACAACAATGGTATTCTGAGCAAAACATGACACAATAAGAATTCTCAATCTGCTAGTAGCATCACAAAATAATACTGAACAGATAATTTGGCATTATCTATCAAATTAAAGGTATTCTTTGTCCTAGAACAGTAGCAATTCCACATTATACAGAGAACCCTTCACCTATATGTACTAGGAATCATACGTAACTATATAACAACCAGGAACAATATAAATCCTATAAGAGAAGAGTATGGGTTGATGAGAAAGGATAATTCTGGGGTAAAAAAAAAAGAAGGGAGAATGGATAATCAAAAGATCTATACTTATATGATGGAATATTGTATAACAGTGACACTCACTTAGAACAATGAATATGATAAAGTAGATACTCATGAATACCAAGAAAATCAAGCTGTAATACAGCTTATAAAACATAATATAATTAATATACAACATTACATGGAAGATAATATTTTATGGATGTAAATTATATAAATGCACATCATATACATAGTATCAATATAACGTAGTATATATGTACACATCCCTTTTTGATGCTTAAAAACAATTTTATTAGGAGTTTAAAAGAAATACTCAGGGCACACAAGCTGGAGATCCTGGCAGCCGCCTAGAAGAGTATGAAAAGAAAGAGAAAAGGGCATGCTGCTTGAGTTAAGCTAGCCTGGAGGTCAGCCACAACTAGCAGGCAGCCACTTGGTCAGTTGAGGAGGTTTAGAGAAAGAAAAAGGAAGCCCGAAGTCCTCTGGAAGCCCAAAGTGTTAGGGAAGGCATTCTCAGAAAAGAGACAGAATGAACAAAAGGGGAAATTATACTTTTCTGGTATTTCACAGAAGCAGGCAGACTTATGAAGCTGCAGAGTGCAGTGCTCTGAGACTGCGTATAGGACAGGGATTCAGAGATGAACAGTGCATTTCGCATTAGAGAGCTAATTATTCCATCTAACTCTTTAGCACAACTTTGGTAAACCTGCCACCCTAAAAGTGGTTCCACCTTCCTGGGGGATGGCCCCTTAGCCCAGTCATTGACCCCATCCAACTGAAGTGTCATAGATCCATCCAGGTGACCACAAGTTTTTCCACTGTAGAAGGAAGCGGCGGGGCTTCGTCCCGCCACCCGGCCGCCAGCTAGCTTTACACCCGAAATAATTACACAGAAACTGTATTCTTTTAAAACACTGCCTGGCCCATAGTTTCAGCCTCTTATTGGCTAATTCTCATATCTTGCTTTAACCCATATTTAGTAATTTATATAGCACCACGAGGGGTGCCTTACCAGGAGAGATCTTAACCTGCGTCCATCTTGGAGAGAAGCATGGCGGCTCACTATGGCGACTGCCTGAAGCGTCTCCCCAACTCTCCCAGAATTCTGTTCTGTCTATTCCGCCTACCTAATTTTCTGTTCTCTTAAAGGGCCAAGGCAGTATCTTTATTAACAATGAAAGTAACACATCCTCCATCATTCCACAATAGGCCTTCAGTGCTGTTGCGGCATTCCCAACTCTGAAGATGTAACCCTAAATTCATCTAGGAGATGGGTTGAAGTTGGGAAATAGATGTAACACTCTCACCATAAAAAAACTAAGTCTAAAGACTCACTGCCATTCCACTCTGCAGATTATGGATGTCTGCACTGAAGTTCTAGTCCCACAGCCTCAGGTAAGATATTCATTTAGGAGACAATAAGAAACCACAGTTCCCTTCTTGGCTTCCTGGTCAGAGAACCAAGGACTTTTCTGAACTGCTGCGGTCTGGGTCCCTGCCCTGGTCCTTGTACAATTTCATCTCCTGCTCTCATCATTCAGTGCTCTAAAGAGGTAGCTCTACCATTAAAGACATTGGCCAATGGCCAGTCTGGCTTCCCCAGGATGAATAGCAATGTTTGTTGCCACAGTTTGAGTAGTCCTTCAGAGAAGCTATCTAAAAGACCCCAAAAATGCATCAGTAGTTCAGTTTGTATAATGGTCAGGTGTCAGATGGCAAGGAAGTTTTTGGCTGGCATTTGGATAGAGAGTACACATAGTTTTTTTTTAAATTAGACCAAGATCTGATGATACCAGGGATAGGAAAATACTTATTCTCAAGTAAGCAATCACAATCCACTTGATTTGGTAGCACTTGATGAAAATACAGAAGTAGCTACTGTGGCCCATCTATCTGGCTGCCAGATATATTATCTTAATAAAATGTGTGTGCACACATAGAAGACAAGCTTAATAATATCAACTGTAGTATTAGCTTATATCACTTTTCTCTTTCTAAAGAATAAATAACACAGGATGTAACTGAACAACAAATCTAGTTCTGTATACGTTTTCATAGATATGCCATCACACAGTGCTATGTTAAGAGAAGCTATAGATGACGTGATGGTGACATTCCATTTAACATTTGTTAAGAGCAGCAGAATATCACATTACTTATAGATAAATATATACAAGGTAACAATAGTAAAACATGAACTAATTGTAAATCAAATTATTAGTGTTTCCTTTGGGATGGAGGAGAGGGAATTATTTGAGGAAGAGTAACTAAATTATATGCAATGATTTATTCCTTTGAGGAAAAAGATGTGAAGGAAATATGAAAATATGTTACCATTTGTTAAACTTGGGTGGCAGGTACATGAGTTTTTATACCATTATCTTTTGTCTGTACTCTTAACATGTCAATCTTCCCTCTCTAAGAAAAGCAATATATATACTTGTTAGGTTCTTGAACATGTTTAGAAGAGAAGGGGCGAAAGCCTCACTAATCCAGAGTTAAACACATGCGTTATAACTCAGCCTTTTCTGTGAGCCATAGACAGATCTCTTGGGTTTTGAGTTAGGCTATGGTGACTAACCTCTGAAAGCGAGGAGTAAATGAGCACCTTGAATTAAGAATGGGCTATACTGAGATCTTGTGTTAGTTTGCAAAGACTATCAAGGAATGCACCAGGAAACAGCAGAAATCTATTTCACAGATCCAGGGGCAGGAATCTCAATCCAAGGCTGGTTCCTTTGGTGAGCAGAGGGAGGAATCTGGTCCAGATAGCGCCTTTTGGTCTCTTTCTGACTGTCTTCTCTCTGTTTCCTAGTGTCACTCTACCTGGTTGCATGACTCTGTCCAAATTTTCCCTTCTAATAATTACACCCATGGTGTTCATTTAAGGCTTGCTCTAACTACCTTCTTTGAATAACAAAAGTTTCACCTCCCGATACGATAGAATTTGAAGGTACTAGGCATTAGGATTTCAATTTTGAGGGAGCACAATTGAATCTGTAACCTAACCCCTACAGAATATAGTCAGCAATTAAAATATAAAGAAATAAAATCTTGCCTTTTAAGAAAGGTAAGCTTGCTCTCAGTTAAATATAACCTTATTTACTGCAACTGATGAACTGTTTAGAAGTCAAGAGAGGAGGTGTGAGGACTGGCAGAATGAGGTTATGGATTTCAACTCCTTACTTTTCAATGACACAATATGACACCTGCTTGAGAGAGTCCTGTGGCTAAAATAAGGCTGGACCTGCCAGCTTCTCACTTGTCACTCGGCATCCATTTTGCTCAGATGGATAGCAGGGGATGCCAGGGACACAGAGATCCTACACTCAAGTCCCACCTGAACTAATTAGCCTCATTCAGCCCGCCAAGCAGTCAGTCCTAAGCAGTTGCCTGCTGATCCAGGAAAAAACTGGGGCCAATCAGAAGCCAGCCACTGACTGCTTTCAAGGCATGACTTCTATCCTGCTTCCCAGAATTCTAACCAGAGAATAAGAGTCGAATGGAGATTAACTTTATCCCAGCTCAAAGGACTAACATGTGCTATTCTAGACCTCTACACTCAGGAGATTAATACAATGCCAAAAGAAGAAGTTCTAACATGGAAAACATCACAAAAAAAGCAAGGAAAGTTAGCTGTAAATTCAGATAAAGGACATGGAGATGGCTCAGCCTGGGCTAGCCATTGTTATCATCTGAACAGTTTTTCCCACCTAATAAAATATATTCAATCAAATGGTTTAATTAATTGTTGCTTACAAATATTCTACCTTCAGTTAAAATCATCCAAGCTCCTCCTCTATAATATCAGTCTATTGATAAGGAGATTCATAGACCTTGTAAAAAATAGTTCTGGTTATTTCTGTCTTTCTTTTTCTTGTTTTGTTCAAATCACAATTGTTATTCATGATGAGAAAGAAAGAAGCAGCAATTCTCCAAATCTTTCAGGAAAGCATCCTGGATTTCCAAGTTTTTCCTCACTAAAGTGAGGTCCCAGCTCCCTCTTGAGCCTTCAGCTCTGTAAATTGTACTGTAAAGAAAACATCCAGAAGCACAACATAGTAGACTCCAATCCGCAGAAATGATTTTCAGAAACTCAATCTGCAGAATCATCCCCTGTCTAATTTGATGGAATGATGACGGGGAAACTTGTGAGAGAGGATCTTTTTCGGTTACAAGTAATTGCATCCAACTGAACCCAAGAATCAGAAGACATTTTGGCTCCCATTATTTTAATCTAAGTGTCTACCTTTGTACAACTCAAATTCAGTCATTTGCACCCTGCCATTTCTCCAGTGTGTTTCTTCAGATAAATGGCATGCAGCCCAATGAGAACTCTCAAATTGAAACCTACCACATTATCAAGACCAGAAAATGATAAAACATAGCTTATCTATAATACTGAAATGAACCACAGAATTCATGGTGACATGCCTATCCCAGAACTATTCCATAAGTCTCAGAAGATGCCCGGCCTTATGTACGATAAGATGCCAGACACTCATACCCCATAAGATGGCAGGTCTTCATCCATTTAGAGATGCTACCCCATCCTGTACCAAGCCTGGTCCATGTACCCCACAGAGCATGAGAGAAGGATTAATTTATAGATCAACCATACAGAAATGAAATAGTGTTAGGCAGCTTCTCCAAGGATAACTGAAGAGTGGTTACACAAAGATAAGTAGGAGACAAAAGCAATAGCTGGGCATGGTGACTCGGACCTGTAATCCTAGCACTCGGGAAACCAGGGGAGACAGATCGCATATTCAGTGCAGTCTGGGCTACAGAGGAAAATCCTCTTTCAACATCAAATATTACAGCACAGCACAAGCTCAGGGATACAGAGATAGCCCAGTTAGTAAAACATTAATTTGCTTCAAAAGCATAAAGACCTGATTTCTATGCCCAGTGCCCACATAAACATGCTGCTCAAAGAGCCTGATCCATTGGATTTCTTTGCTAGCCAGGCTAGCCTAAATGATGAACTGCCAGCTCATTGGCTAATGAGATACCATGTCACAAAGGAATTAAACAATGTTCTTGAGAATTGTACTGAAGGTCATTCCATCTCTACAAACACAAGTGCATGTGCATATGAACCCACTAAAACACACACACGCACTTTTGAAAAAAGCAATAGATACCCATGATTGAAGGTCCAGGCTCTCAGCTCAGACACTCTTAGTCACAGAGAAGTAGGTCTGAAGGCCTAGAAAACTCAGTATGAGTTCAAATTCAGCATCATAGCTGGGAAAATAAATTTAAAAATCCATTCTCTACTGCTATTGGATTAACACTGTATCTTTACATGGACACATAATTATGACAAGCCACAGTTCATGTCGGAGAGATGCTCTGAGGGCACCGGAAAACAGCAAAGAGGCTGTTTAGCTCATCCCTAGCTGCTGATAATAAAATCACACCTAAGCCTTCAATTTCACAATCCCTACGGGAATGAGGTGCTATAATAATTATTCCATTATGATTAAATTACTAAGGAAAATGATATACTCTGCCTTTTCTAGCCTTCTCCATGCAAGGGAACAATTCCTTCTGTACACATAATTCATTAATTTGTTGTAACAGTTAGTTTCCATGCTCTGGCAAGGCATGCTAATCTCTCACCAAGATAAAACTGCACACTAAGATCAAAACTGTGCTCTACATGTGATCAAACTGGACTCTCTGAACATGGCTGACAAGGAGGGCTAACTGAGAAGCCAAGGACAATGGCACTGGGTTTTGATTCTACTGCATGGATGGGCTTTGTGGGAACCTAGTCTGTTTGGATGCTCACCTTCCTAGACCTGGATGGAGGGGGGAGGACCTTGGACTTCCCACTGGGCAGGAAACCTTGACTGCTCTTAGGACTGAAAAGGGAAGGGGAGGAGGAGGGGAGAGGGGAGGGGAGGTAAATGGGAGGAGGGGAGGGGAGGGATATGGGAGGAGGAGGAAATTTTTGATAAAAAAATAAAATACCTTTAAAAAAATTGTGCTTTGTGAGGGAGGTGTGCATTTCCAAGCCTGACGATAACCTTTGGATCAAAATATGCCCCCTAGCCTCAGGGACTGTTCATTTAGAGTTCAAAACACTTTGACAGGAAAGATAACGTCACCAAGGAGATCTGTCTACTGCCACAATAGAGAACTCACCTGTTTGGAACTTGGCCTGGCTGGATTCCCTGGACAGCAATAGTCAGCCACCAGAAACCAGCATCTTTGTTCCCCTGGGGAACTCCTCGATTGCAATTAATGACAGTATCATGCTCTACTTAATGTAAATGAATTCTCTGTTTTTCCAAGTGGCCCAGTGCCATTAGTTTAAGTTTCATATGTAGACAGGTTTTCTTTTATGCATTATCTAGAAGACAGAAACAGCATTTCACTGTAGAGGACTTCAGGGTTTTTAAAACCGAGAATTAAATAAATAAGAACTTGTCACATGTACAGCCTGGGACATTGCTTGCTGCATTTAGCAGGGTCAGATGATCAAGTTTAGTTATTTGATACATTTTCAGGCTTGCAATAGAGTCGTAAGGAATTGATGGGAGCAGCAAATTCATTTTAAAACAGGTTTGTCGCCTCATCAGGTATTCATCTGAGCAGAATCGGCAGTGTAACTGGATCTCTTTGGCCCTGTGTGACATGTTTTTCCAAATGGAATGGTAATAAGCACAGAGAGGCAGTAGTTAAAGCCTTCCGTCTCCACAAGGCACCCAGGTATCCCAAGTAAGAAATTGCTTTTATTCTCAAGTAGTCGCTCATCAGAGAATCAATGCCCAGCTGTTTTAAGGCCCATAAAGAGAGACCCAGAGGTGCCATAATCCTTTTGGTTTTCAACAAAAGACATTAGGAAGAAATCATCATGAGAGATTTTGTTTCTGATGGGAAAAATAATATATTAAGCATTTTAAGAGTATTCTAGTATGTGGTCTTAGAACTGCTAAGCCAGAAAAAATAGAAAACAAGATGAAATTAAAAAGATAATGTGATAATGAAAAAACAATATTATTAATATTAAACTACTCCACTTTTCCAGTAAGTCATGTGCAGGATATATGCACCAATCTATAATCTCTTTGTCCCAACTTCAAGGCATAGATGAAGAGTGTATATGTTGTACACTCTTAGAGAAGGTTGTCTATTTAACCAATGGTGTCATAACTCCAAAATCAGCCACCTCAATATATAAAGTTTGATTTTTCCAAACACATACTGATATTTCATTTTGAAAATATGAAGACACAAATAACACAAATATATCAGTGTTTCCTAACACAACACAAAGATTTCCAAGTCAGTCAATTTTCTGTGTTATCATCATTGCAATTCCAAGACTTCAACTAGAATGACATCACAACAAACAATATGGGAAATGCCTCCTTAACTACTTATAATGCTATGTTGAAGGGCATAGCTTACATAAGTCACTTAAAATCCATCATTCCTTAATGTGTTCCATAGTCTACACCTCTGGATCTCAACCTGGTCTGCAGGTTAGAATCCTGTGGAGATCTTGTGAAACACTCCATGTCCTAGCCTGCTCACACAGAGGACCTTCCCAGGCAAGCTATTGCTCTAAAATTCCCCTGTGTTTTCTGAGAACCTCTGGTTTAGCACATTGTCTCCCCAAGAGTGTTCCTACAGGAGCAGCCTCAGCATCCTCTGAGATATCATGGTGCCTCGGCATTGTTGGGAGATATGCAACCAGGCCCTATGGATAGTCACCCTGGGTGGGAATACTACTTACAACTCCAGTCCTAGGAAAGGAAGAAGGCAAGGAAGCTAGAAGGAGTGCAAGAAACAAGTGCCAGCAGTCACCCATGGACACACACACACACACACACACACACAGAGGCAGGCACACAGGACATGGAGGCAGGTATACAGGCTCACAGACAGACACACATACACACACAGACTGGTGGTAAAGACTAAAGCCTTGGACCTCAAGATCATATTAATATAAAACCCACAAAAATGTCCCAAAAGTTACACAATGGATTATATCACAGTTTCCTTTTGGGTTTCTCAGATATCTAAAGTATGTTGTTATTAGCTTACACATGATCCTCTGGATAGCCTGTGTCAACCACGCTTAAGCTGATCCACACCAAATATCCATCTCAGCTCCATGTGATATAAAGTTAAACTGGTCCTAACAAACCTCTGGTTTCTTGTGCCCCAAGGGAAGTAAACAGTAGGACATCCCTTCCAGGTAATCCATGCAATTTAAGGACAGAAGAGAACTGATTTGATTGATGCTCAGTAAGAAAGATTTGAATGTGCAAGGGCAGACACTCGGCTCATCACCATGCAAAGCTAGAGAGACAGAGCAGAGGCCAGGTGGATCTAGGTGTGGGGCTTGAAGAGTGTACAAGTTCAATAGTGTTTTCTCTTCTATTTTCTTTGTTTTTTATGTTTATCATAGAGAACATTTTACTTCTGCATTCTTTTTATTTTTATTTTTTCACTTCTTTTTTTTATTAAAAATTTCCATCTCCTCTCCTCCTCCTACTTCCCTCCCCTCTGCTCCACCCACACCCCCACTCCCTACCTCTCCAGGCCAAAGAGCAGTCAGGGTTCCCTAAACTATGGGAAGTCCAAGTTCCTCCCAATTCCCCTCAGGTCCAGGAAGGTAAACATCCAAACTGTCAAGCCTCCCACAGAGTTCATCCATGAAGTAGAATCAAAGCCCAGCGCCATTGTCCTTGGCTTCTCAGTCAGCCTCCATCATCAGCCACATTCAAAGAGTCCAGTTTGATCACATGCTCCATTAGTCCCATTCCAACTGGCCTTGGTGATCTCCCATTAGATCTGTCCCACCATCTCAGTGGGTGAATGCACCCCTCGCGGTCCTGACTTCCTTGCTCATGTTCTCCCTCCTTCTGCTCCTCATTAGGACCTTGGGAGCTCAGTCCAGTGCTCCAATGTGGGTCTCTGTCTCTATCTCCATCCATCACCAGATGAAGGTTCTATGGTGATATGCAAGATACTCATCAGTGTGGCTATAGGACAAGGCCAGTTCAGGCACCCTTTCCTCTGCTGCCCAAGGAACAAGCTGGGGACATCTCCTTGGACATCTGGGAACCCCTCTAGAGTCAAGTCTTTTGCCAACCCTAAAATGGCTCCCGTAATTAAGATATATACTTCCCTGCTCCCATATCCCCCCTCCTCCATCCCAACCATCCCATTTCCTCAAGCTCTCCCCATCCTCTTTTTCTCCCTTCTCTCCCCCCATCTCCCCTTATCCCCACCTCACCCCTACCCCTGTGCTCCCAACCCCTGCCTGGCAATTTTGTTAATTTCCAATATCCAGGAAGATAACAATATGTTTTTCTTTGGGTTCACCTTCTTATTTAGCTTCTCTAGGATCATGAATTATAGGCTCTATGTCCTTTATTTATGGCTAAAATCCACTTATGAGTGAGTACATACCATATTCCTCTTTTGGGGTCTGGGTTACCTCACTTAGGATGGTGTTTTCTATTTCCATCCATTTGCATGCAAAATTCAAGATGTCATTGTTTTTTACCGTTGAGTAGAACTCTAAAGTGTATATGTGCCATACTTTGTTTATCCATTCTTCTACTGAGGGACACCTAGGTTGTTTCCAGGTTCTAGCTATCACAAATAGTGCTGCTATAAACATAGTTGAACAAATACTTTTGTAGTATGACTGGGCATCTCTTGGGTATATTCCCAAGAGTGGAGTTGCTGGGTCCTGTGGTAGGTTGACTCCCAGTTTACTGAGAAACAACCACACTGATTTCCAAAGTGGTTGGACAAGTTTGCATTCCCACCAACAATGGATGAGTGTTCCCCTTACTCCACATCCTCACCAGCATAGGCTATTGTTGGTGTTTTTGATTTTAGCCATTTTGAAAGGTGTAAGATGGTATCTTAGAGTTGTTTTGATTTGCATTTCCCTAATCACTAAGGAGGTTGAGCATGACCTTAAGTGTCTTTTGGTCATTTAAACTTCTTCTGTTGAGAATTCTCTGTTCAGTTCAATGCCCCATTTTTTAATTGGGTTAATTAGCATTTTAAAGTCTAGTTTCTTGAGTTCTTTATATATTTTGGAGATCAGACCTTTGTCTGATGTGGGGTTGGTGAAGATCTTCTCCCAGTCAATAGGTTGCCCTTTTGTCTTAATGACAGTGTCCTTTGTTTTACAGAAGCTTCTCAGTTTCAGGAGGTCCCATTTATTCATTGTTGCTCTTAATGTCTGTGATATTAGGGTTCTACATAGGAAGTGGTCTCCTGTCCCCATGTGTTATAGACTACTTCCCACTTTTTCTTCTATCAGATTCAGTGTGGTCAGATTAATATTGAGGTCTTTAATCCATTTGGACTTGAGTTTTGTGCATGGTGATAGAAATGGATCTACTTTCATTCTTCTATAGGTTGACATCCAGTTATGCCAGCACCATTTGTTAAAGATGCTTTCTTTCTTCCATTGTATACTTTTAGCTTCTTTTTTTTTTTTGTTTTTTAGGAAATAAAGAATAGCAATTAGCTACAAAAGAACAGCACCTATTTAGATGAAACTTCACCATGGTAGCTGCCTTAGGGTTTCTACTGCTATGAAGAGACACCATAACCATGACAACTCTTCTAAAGGAAAACATTTAACTGGGGTTAGCTCAGAAGTTTAGTCCATTATCATCAAGATGGGAAGGAAGGAAGCAGGCAGGCAGACATGGTGCTGGAGAAGGAGGTGAGAGTTTTTAACGTCTTGACTCACAGGCTTCAGGAAGTGGTCTGTCTCACTAGGCATGGCTTGAGAATATATGAGACCTCAAAGCCCACCTCCACAGAGACACACTTCCTCCAACAAGGCCACACCAACAACCTAACAGTGCCACTCCATTGGGGGCCATTTCTTTCACAAACCACAGTAACAAATATCACAAACCATAAAATAACATAATTTCATTAATCAGTTGACTGGAATACCTTTCTACCAGTCTTTTCTTACCTTTGTTTCCCAAAGAATATATTTGTTTGACTTCTTATATGATAGAATCATTCCAGAATTTTCTATAGAAAAAGAAATGATGGTTGTCTCTTACTTAGCATGATCATTATTCTTTTCTTGTGTGGATAATTGAGGAAAGATGCCTAGGTTGTACTTGGTTTTATTTGTACATATGGTATAAGGTTTTAGTATATTCTAAGTATTTCATTACAACAATTCATCTTTTTCACCCTTTGAACTGAAGAGTCTCTGGCCAAGGCCTTGAAGATGTTTTGTGCAAATGAGGAGTCTTATGTTTTATTCACACCATGCTAAACCCACTTTGCATGAACTTTCAATAAATTAGCTCTGCAACCGCCATATCAACTCACCACCTACATAAGTTATTCTTCTTCTGTAAGGAGGAGCATATACTGCACAGAGCTCAGAGCGCCAAGAAAAAATTCTTTCCAACTCTTCCCAGTGGAAACCAAATGAAGAAATTAATTGTTCCCCTGAAAGAAAGGTGCTCTCTGATATCTCCATATGTTGTAATGATGTAGTGAGCTGAACTTACCCGACCAGATTCCCTTCCCTCTTATGATCGAAAAGTATGATGGCTTGGCTTCTGAAAGTGAAAGGCCATCTGGGACTAGCATAATTACAGATTATAAGGTTATGTAAGGATAGGGATGGAGGCTTAACTTGAAAGTTTTCTCCCTATATTTAAGGGGCCTGATTCTTCAAACACAAAATAATAAAGTCCCCCACTAGTTATATCCTGGGTGATGATAAGCATTTGGACACAGTTCAATGTGTGTTTGCAATATGTTTTCCCGTAAAGAATAAAGAAACAGAAGACAGTAAACACAGGGACAAATGTATAAATCCTGATACAAATCACAGCCCTTCTCTGTGTCTGTTCCCCTAGGTGCAGGGAACTAAGTACTGCTTGAGAGAACCTATGCTCTGGTTTGCTGCCTCTCATACTCCCAGCCACAGAAGTGTCCAGAAACATCTTAATAAATACAGTCTCCAGTTATTAGAATTCCTAGCATTTATTCAAGAGAATGAAATCAGTTTACTGAAGATACCTGTACTCTCATGCTTATTATAGCACTATTCCCAGACCTAAAATATGTTTTCAAAAATGCAGAATCACCCAAGTGACCAAGACTAATGGATAAAGAATATATAATATCCATACATTACACATGCACTATTCACACACACACACACACACACACACACACTACTATTACATACACACACTTTCAAACACACACTATTTCACATACACACACTACAATTTCACAAACTCACACAAATATTCCACACACACACATACTACTATTTCAGCCATTAACAAATATAAAATCTTGCCTTTTGCAGCAACATGGATGAACCTGGAGAATATATTAACTGAAATATGTCAGATGCAGAAAGACAAATACTCTAACAGCCCCCTTTATTTGCAGAATCTAAAAATGTTGATCTCATAAAGGGAACTGAATAATTGCCAGAGACTTCAGAAAGAAAAGGAGTTGGGATTATAGAGAGATTCACCCCAGCAAAGGCAGACAATAGAAGTCCCAGTCTCTTTGTGCATGGAAGTGCCACTATAATTTACAATATCATATTCCAAACTGACTACAAAAGAGGAATAAATAAATAATAAGTGTTAGAGGTTATGTGCCTCCCAAATATTATTACTTATCTCTGCACAATGTGTAGGTGTACCAAATCAATAAGATTGTGCCCCCATAAATATGCACAGCAGTATCAATTAAAAATAAAACTTAAAAAGTATAAATACATAAATGTCTTGCCAAGTCAGCACTAAGACTGTAGTTGTTATGTATTTATATGTATGTGTGTGTATGTATGTATGTATGTGTGTATGTATGTATGTACATATGTATGTGTGTGTATGTATGTATGATGGGTGTAGAAATGGACTCAGGCTTTTTCACTTTTGTTTGTTGAAGAGTTCTAGGACAGAGTGAGCACCCTATAAAATAGATGATGAAAGAAAGGATAAGGCGGCAGTGTTGTGGAGCACTTGACAGTGTGGGGGTGTCACATATTGACACCAAATTGAATAAACAGCTGTGAAAATGAGTGTCTGCTTACAAACTCCTTCCATCCATGTTTGCCTCAGTAAGACTGATATAGAAGCAGGGAGAAGGAGAAGAAGAAAGAGGAAAACAAGGGAAAAAAAAGACCTTGTTTGGGGGACTTGACAGCTGGACAAGTAGGTAGCAATTTTTGTGTATCTTGAAAGATAGTATTTGACAGAGAGCGTATTGCTAGAAGGCATTCCATGTGGAACAAATCTCATTAGCAAAAGACACAGAAGTAACAAAGCATGGGTATGTGTGGGGAATAGCAGTAATAATTACAACAAAATGTAAGTGCATTGAAGAAGAATTGGAATTGAAAGTTTGTGATTTTGGTTTCAACTAAAGAGGATAATTCTTTTGGTAAGAACATAGATGGCACCGAAACTCTGGGTAAGGAGAGGACATGATCAAGATGTGCTTTAAGAAATCTAATCTGAGGCTGGAGATATGGCTCAGAGGTTTAAGAGCACTGGGTGTTCTTCCAGAGGTCCTGAGTTCAAGTCCCAGCAACCACATGGTAGCTCATAACCATCTGTAATGAGATCTGGTGCCCTCTTATGGCATGTGTATATATAATAAATAAATTAATTTTAAAAAGATGTCCAAATGCAGATAATTTTAAATATTTATATTTAAAGAATAAATTTAAAAAAATATAATCTAGATAAAACCAGGATGAGGCAAGGACTGCAGATCAATAGGACAAGTTAGTATATTAAAGCAATAACTCAAATACTGTAGAGAGATTGTAACTAAGATGGTAGATCTGAAAATAGAAAGGAGAAGACAAATAGGAGGAGCACAGCAAGGGAAGGTCCTGCCCAATGTCTCAACAGGGAAACTCTGTGAACAGATGTAAGTAGGACAGAGAGCACACACTGGCCAGAGTACTTAGCAAGAGATCTCTAAGCCTGAAATGTGGAATCATCGTGGGAAATTTGGTAGAACATGGAATTTTCCATCACTTCTTCTAGAGAAGTGCCTAGTAATGCAATGACCCCAGATCTAGCCCTCCAGCCCAAGAAGACAGTTGTGCTGAGGATATTTTCTTCACTATTGAATACTCCATGGATAATATTGTCTGCTGAGAGCAGTTATTAATGGAATATTTATTGGATAAAAGAATAACTATAGTTGAATCAATGGGAAAGATGTAATGAGCATATAAATCAAAGAAACATCAAACACCGGACAGGAAGTAACATTTCCTACTTCTACTCTCCAAGAGGAAGGAACCATCTTATACCAGCAGGAGGGCTCCGCAGGGGCTGTGCTGTAAATCCAATAGGTGGCATGCTGAGAGTCCAGGGGACACAGGAGAAAACCTGTCGCTAGGATGCCTGTGGACATCAGGAACAAAGACCATAGCATTCAAAGTTATGCTGGTACTTTCTACAAAGTTATGATTCGGAACTAAGTATGAGGAAGACTGAGTTGCCATGGTGTCTGTTCTCAATGATAATGCTTTCTGGATACTCCAGAGGTTAGGGAGTACATACAAGAGCATCATGATGTTGGAATGGTCTTTTCATAATATAGGTCAAGACTTGTACTCCAGGTTAAAACCCTTCTTGTTATAGGAAAGAAAATTCAAATTCTAACACTGCCCACGTTGTCCTATAAAATTCATCTCTGCTAACTTCCCCTGTCCATTTTGTAGCTCCGCCTCCTAAGCCAGAGCACCTGGGACATGGTTTCAATCCTTCATGTCTTCAAACAAGCTTTTCAAAGTTTAGGAAACAGTTTTGGAAACCTAGTTCCCCCACCTACAGACTTCATTTACTTAACATGTGTTCAGCCATCATTGCAGTTCAAGATCACTTCTTTGCCCTTTCCTTTATTTAACTGCCAGAGTTCCACGCTGTTTCCAGCAGTTTGTTTTGTGGTCTATAATTAGCCTCTGTGGTGGTTTGACTAAGAATGGCCTCTAAAGGCCAGCCTAGTCTACAAAGAGAGTTCCAGGACAGTCAGGACTGTTTCACAGAAGAACCCTGTCTCAAAAAAAAAAAAAATGGCCTCCATATGCTCATATATTTAAAGGCTTGGTCCCTAGCAGGTGAAACTGTCTGGAAGAAGGATTTGGAGGTATGGCCTTGTTGGAGGAAGTATGTCACTGGGGGTGGGGTGTCAGGTTTCAAAAGTCCATGCCAAAACCAGTCTTTCTCTCTCTGCATGCTGCCTGTGGAGCAGATGTAAGTTCTCAGGTACTGCTCCAGGGCCGTGCTTGCCTGCTGCCCAGCTTCTGACCATGATGGTTATAGTTCACCCTCTGAAACTGTAAGCAAGCCCTTAATTAAATGCTGTCTCTTATAAGTTGACTTGGTCATGGTGCTTCTTCACAGCTACAGGCAATGACTAAGACAGGAGTGACAGACACTAACTTGTCACTCTGTCAATCTGCCATCATCTCCACAAAGGTACTGTCTGCTTTGGTTGACTTTTGCATGGTGTACAACATGTAGA